>NC_064920.1:691678982-692367677 GCF_023897955.1 Schistocerca gregaria
TTGACGGTTAGGTTGACCAGGATTTGCTTTGTAAATATGTAGACTTGCCACACATCAAATGCAATAGGTAAGGTAAATTGAAAGTGTTTCGTCTACTTTCTAGTTTGTTTTATTAATCTCAGACCTTCGTAAAAATCAGACGGTATTATCGTGTTAAGTATATGGAAACTGTAACACTTGGCCGTTCCGTGAATTGAATGTGATAATGCAATGGGCTTTATTACTACAGTGGCCATATGGACTGCTGTCATCCGTTTATAATGCAGTTGATACCCGCAACAGACACTGAAAGATAGGTAAACTTCTGTTCGCCACGTCTTCCTTTGCCCGACTTTCCCCGGCACTACTCAGCCGCTGCTAGAGTACTGGTTATTCTTCATGTTTTACTGTCCGTACTAATGCATACCGATAAGCAAAATATAACACTAGTTTAAAAAATAATTTTGTTTCTAACGGGAAACAAACTGACGTTTTCGTTGACAGTAGACGTCTCAGGAATATGGTGATGATAGCAGTTGTTTTGGGCTGACCCCAGCTACAGATTGCAAAATGAAACCGCAAATATCTGCTGAAGCACCACAAAAATATGTCTGACAACCCGCAGGAGACGACATCTGTATACTGATGCCCATTGTAAATCAATAAAGGATTCTCCATCTTCACAACACTTAGAACACGGTTCACTACTCGCTAGTAAATTATCAACTGTATTACTGGACCCTGGGAGAAAGCAAGTAACCCATCTGCCTGTCAACGACTCGGTGTGCAGCCAGGGCTTTTAGTCTAGGAAGTGATCTTTCCTAGTAGTACGACGCAGGTAGCAGTTAGTTAGACCTGTGTATCCTACTTCTGGAACAGCATGTTCCGAGGTCCACTACAGTACTTACGCTGTGCTCTTCTGCACAACATTAATCCGGACAAGTGTCACAAACTCCAACATTTGTGAGGTAGCAGACAGTGGCAATTTGCAACAGCGTCAATCTACGATGGTAGTTTGTTTTACTAAAATTATACTGAGCCCGGCGTTCGTGTGGTATGCGGTCTTGAATGCAGCCAGGATCATTACTGTCGCCATAGAGTAGCGAGATGCATCTGCGGCCGTCGCAATAGCCCAGGTTTCCAGTGGCAGCGAATTGCATCTGCTGTCATCGCTGTACCCCGTGTTTCCAGCGGCACTCGTCTGGAAACAAGACTCGATCCCATTCGGCTTTCAGCACCTACATTCTACCCATCCACGCTAACTGAAATCACTGGACATTAACTGGCCCAGGAGTATAGGAGTTTGCACCACTTACCTCCGTTACACAGCCTGCACAACGAAGCGAATAAGACTATGCAGGCTGAACGAAAACACCGACAATAATTCAGAGATGTTTCAGGGATATTTTGGTCTTGTGGTCTGCATCGACCCACTACGGAGTAATTGCTTTGAGTTTCACTTCTTACTCCCATTGATGTCTGTATCTTTGAACTGAAGAGATCTTTACAATAGTGCAAATGTGTACGCTATGCGCCGTGTGTCTTGTTTGCAAACAATCTTTCTCTATTTACTCGCGGTACTCCCAACAGCAATGCTTACTTTTGTTCTCGCCCACAAGGTTGTACTGAGTACTGCTCTGTTCTGTCTCGAGTTTGTTTTTCCCAGCTGTGTTAGTTGTACATTAAAAGCGAAACATAGCAGTATCGATACGTGTACTGATGAAGAGTTGGTCAATACGCACCTCGTGTTCGATTTGTGCACTGTACTGTATTGGTACCCTAGCAAAACAGGTTGAACGCATAGTAATGAAGGTTTACGTGTTTCGCCATGGGGTTACTGCATATTCTGTGTTCTGTGTTGCACATAGAATGCACGGTACAAATAAGGCTTTGTCGATGCGTTCGCACGCATCACAGTACTTTACCATCTGAAGAGTGTTGTTTTACTCTGTTGTGTAGCTATCGGTGACAGAGCATTACATGTCTTTTTTCATTTTTTTAGTTATTTTCGCATAAATAAACATAACTCGGGAAACAAAAACAATAAATAATAATCGCAGTATCACTATGTATCTAGCCACTGGCCACTTCTTATAGCAAAACGCGCAGAAAACACCGTAAACAATGTCCGAAATTTTGTCATTGGAGTTCAGGTTCATCCTGTATACGTCCCAAGTTTTAGTCAGGTAGGTTCATGATTTCATTACTCCGTAGGAAGATGCTTTGGCGACTCTACAAGAGGCCGGCCGGTGTGGCCATGCGGCTCTAGGCGCTTCGGTCTGGAACCGCATGACCGCTACGGTCGCAGGTTCGAATCCTGCCTCGGGCATGGATGTGTGTGATGTCCTTAGGTTAATTAGGTTTAAGTCGTTCTAAGTTCTAGGGGACTGATGACCACAGATGTTAAGTCCCATAGCGCTCAGAGTCATTTGAACCATTTGACTCTACAAGATAGAGAAACAATGTGGAAGTTGCCGTTCAGTTTGTAATCTAGAGAAGGGAGGTCTAAAGATATCGTGACGTAATGGAGCCACTGCTTGTTTTAGACAGGAATGTACTGGTTCCAGCGAACGGTAGTTTAAATAACATGCAATCTGCAGCATAACATTTAATACTTCTCAAATTTTTAAATGATTGCACCTGAATTTAAGCTTGCCGTGGTTTCTCTAAACCAATCAGGCGCTCCTCGGATGGCTCCTTTGAGAAGCATGGCCGATGTCCTGCCCTGTCCTTATCCTGTCCGAGGTTTCGCTCCAACTCTAATATCCTCGTTTTCGAATGGACGCCAGAACCTAATCTTCAATCTTTCTTTTAAAGTGTGACAGATTCTCTCTATCTACTACAAAAGGAGCCTCTACTGAGTACTCGACGACGATTTGCTGTCTCACTGTCGTCGACGCACTCTTTAAGTTGTGCGGCGCGCGAGACAAATAAATGCGCGACGTGCCGCTCCGCGGATTTAAGTGGAAACTTTTATTGGCGTACCTGATGTAACTCTCTGTACTACTACAATTATAAAATCAATTTCAATATGGGTGGGTAGCCTTGCTTTGAGCCGCGATGAGGGATTAAAATTGCCACAATTCCTATTCCGCTAATAAATTCCCCGTAATAATCTAACTACTTTTCAGAAAGATCCGAGCACTGAACTGGAACATGAGCACCGTTAACTGTTTGTACGCCTCCTCCACTTCGTCCCTAGCGACTTCCTCCCATAATCATCACCGATACAAAAGAGAATAATAGTTCAAAGGGAAAAAAAGCCCCAGAAAATCACCACATTTAAAGTTTCCAGGAAAACAATTCCAATAAACCTGGTCAAGTCCACTGGCTCTACAACCTAATCTCAGGCATCTCGATACTGAGCACGTGGGCCTTCGTTATATGGCATCACTCTCCTACAAAAAACGTTAATGACTGAATCACAGTTCCATGCCCACCCACGGGAACATACGTGACTTGCGGATTCTTGTAGGATTTTGATACAGTATCTGATCAAAAGTATCCGGACACCTGTTACTGCACGTTAATATGAAATGTGTCCCCCCTTCGCCTTTGTGGCAGCTTAAGCTCTTTTGGGGACGCTTTCAAAAAATGGTTCAAATGGCTCTGAGCATTATGGGACTTAACATCTATGGTCATCAGTCCCCTAGAACTTAGAACTACTTATACCTAACTAACCTAAGGACATCACACACATCCATGCCCGAGGCAGGATTCGAACCTGCGACCGTCGCGGTCGCGCGGTTCCAGACTGTAGCGCCTAGAACCGCTCGGTCACTCTGGCGGGACGCTTTCACCGACGTGCCTGAATAATGCCTGTGGAGGAATCGCAGCCTATTCTTTCTCAAGAGCCGAAACCAGAGCAGGTAGTGATACTCCCTGCAAAATGTCTGGAAGAAAGCAAGGGAGACTAGTCTTCAACGTCCTGTGCATAGGGCGGTCACTGGAGGCTGAGCACGAGCTCGGGTGGGGAAGGTAATCGTCCGTGCCTTTTGCAAAGGAACAATCTCGACATTTGCCAGCTGCGATTTAGGGAAATCACGAGAAACCTCAACCTGGACGGCCGGGCGCGGGTTTGAAAAGTCGTCCTCCCGAATGCGAGTCCAGTGTGCTGAGCGTGTCCAGCGCCACCTCGCTCGGTTTGTTGATATGGAGCGAAATCGCCATCTGGAGCAACACTCGAACTCATCCCAAACATATTCCATTGGGTTCAGGTCGTGATTCTGGGCAGGCCAGTTCATTTCAGGAATGTTATTTTCAACAAACTGCTTCCTCGCAGATGCTGCTTTATGACAGCGTGCCAGCGTGCGTTGTCGTCTTGTTACAAACAACAGAAACAATCGTCGTCTCCGAACTGTTACTCTACTGTACGCAGTGCACGGTTTAGTAAAGTGTGAAGGATTTCACGACCGGATGAGATAGCTGCTGGTAAATCTTTCGGGATGTGAGGTCGTGGTCCAAGAAACTCTTCTGTTCCTGACGTTTCGTCCAGGACTGCTTTGAGCGTCCTCAGAGGCGCTCCTTGCCGACTGACCGGTTGGGCGCCCTAGAGCGACATAAGTAGTATAGGAAAGGGAGCGTGATCAAGGTAACACGTGATGGGCAGAGATAATCCTTGTCAGTGATTAAACTTAACTATCGATTGTCGTCTTGTCAAAGATAACACTGTCTAGCGATTCTTTAAAGCTACTATCCATTTATCGCTAAGTGTCATTGCCTCCTCTTTCCTATTAAAATTATCCTGATACTTATCAATTTCAATGGCTTCTCTACATAGTCGTGGATAATAATTTGACGCTGTAAATATAATGTCTGTTTCAGGAAACTTCACTTCGTGGCTTCCTGACTGAAGAGCATGCTCTGCTACAGCTGATTTCTCTATTTTTCCTAGTCGGCGAAGACTATTGTGCTCTTTTAACAGTGTGTTTACGCTGCTCTCGGTAGTGTGTGTTTATCTTTCACAGATCAGAGTAACCAGCTCTGGTGTCCAGAACAGAACTGACGGGTTCGACCGAAGGCGATGCGGTATAGTACAAACGGTGATTTAAACTTCCCACCTCTTGAATACGAAACCAGTGTTTTAATCCCTCTTCAACGATTCTCATATAGGAATCGTTCACGTATTTTTGTGTGCAGTGTACATTACCGAATTACAGATGCATGAAATTCTGTATCCAAAAAGAAAAAATGGTTCAAATGGCTCTGAGAACTATGGGACTTAACATCTGAGGTCATCAGTCCCCTAGAACTTTGAACTACTTAAACCTAACTAACCTAAGGATATCACACACATCCATGCCCGAGGCAGGATTCAAACCTGCAACCGTAGCGGCCGCGCGGTACCACACTGAAGCGCCTAGAACCGCTCGGCCACACCGGCCAGCGTATCCAAAAAGAAGCGCCAGTGTTGCGAAACAGCAAGAGGAAAGAGAAGATCCGTCGCAGGCGGGCAGGTGAAATGTCCGTTATCCTGTGAGGTCGTCACTTTCGCATTTCACAGCCGGAATTTTGGCTGTTCCAGTTTGCGAACCACAGCAAACAATGCCGTCTGACAAGCGCAGAATTACTTCCTGTAAGAGAAAAGTGTTGCATCTCCCTTCACTGCGGCCAGACTACTTCTCTCAGCGTAGTTAGCAATATTGGACATTGTCCAGTCAATGTCACTGTAGACAATGTGTCTGCAAGTTGCCTGTAATAGTGACCTCTTCTCCCGGTCTTCGACGAGTCTGTGTCGATGTGAAACCGAGAGTACGCCTTTGTGGCAGGTTCGCTTCACGTTATCTCTGTGCTGTATTTCCTTGTTGGAAGGATTAGAGCGTAATCCACTAAGCCTTGTGAAGATAAAGAGTAATACCAGTTATTGTTTCGTAAGCTAATAATAATGGTCGGAATACGTCCATTAGTGCTGTGCTATCAAGCCTTAGGCAGTTTCAGTTCCCGGTCATGTTTTTAGACTTTTCACAAAAGTTCAGAAAGTGAAAACCTGTTTAACTTTGGGTTATTGTTATTTGTATTCTATCATACTTCGTATTTTACGAAATTTTTGTTTTGCCGCGCCGTGAATTATTCATGTCAAAGCGATGACGCAAACTTCATCGTCCTTAAGGCGAATAGTTTTGTTTTCAGAATGGCTGTTTTGAAACATGTAATTTGGATAGGAATATATTTTCTGTACTTGTTCTGCATGGGTTTCTGTTTTCATTTAATACATCAACTACAGTTCCGTTAGATCAGACTGAGTGAGCGTGTAAACTACGCCAGACTACGCTTTGCGATACTGACACCTGAAACTAGGAGCTGTTAAAGAGCTGTGCAGACTGTTACGATCGTTTTTGATGGATCGGAAACTCGAAATCAGTGCAAGTATCCGTAAGTACGCTGTTCGTAGTTCTGGCTCCGCGTGGAGGCTTACTTTTCAGTTAGGGGAAGGCGGGGCAAGATGGGGAAGCTAACTTTAAACCCTTACAAAAGGGACAAAAATAAACAAATTCATCGCTTCCCACGCCCGGGTTCCCGGGTTCGATTCCCGGCGGGGTCTGGGATTTTCTCTGCGTCGTGATGACTGGGTGTTGTGTGCTGTGTTAGGTTGGTTAGGTTTAAGTAGTTCTAAGTTCTAGGGGACTGATGACCATAGCTGTTAAGTCCCATAGCGCTCAGAGCCATTTTTTAAAGAAATTATCATTTGTATACGTAACCATTGAATAACGATAGCATGCAAAGAAACCTGCAAACTTGTTACATTTAGTTAGAAATATCACGATTTGAAACATAAACTACCAATTCTTCGTCTTGCCCCATATGCGGGGTAAGATGGGGAACTAGTATTAATTCATCTCTAAAGCTTAAATAAGGACTGGAATAACGAAATCATGTGACGATAAGGTTTCGAAACATGGTTCTGCTAATTGTAGAATTAGGTATTACGTTTTATTTAGGTCTCTTACATTCACATAGCACACAAGTGTGGACAGCCTCGTCATCATCACTTTCTGTCCCTGCACAAGTGTCGTGGGCACCCCGACGCTGAAACACAGATTTTGGTGGCACGTTGAACTGTCGAACAGACATGAAAGAACCCATATGACCTCCTATAACAGCATTTACAGCGCCTTCCATTGACTCCAATGACCAATCTTGCCTAGACGTTTGTCGCCGATACTTGCGAACCATCTGAAATAAAACACGTGGAACGTACTATTGAGTCAGATCATTCCTGGTAATCTATATTATATAGTAAATACCATATTTCCAATAGTCAGTCGTTAAAGCATAGCAAGAATACTGACTTTGCACGTTTTGTGTATTTTTATTGTCAGCCGCGGCGGTCTCGCGGTTCTAGGCACGCAGCCCGGAACCGCGCGACTGCTACGGTCGCAGGTTGGAATCCTGCCTCGGGCATGGATGTGTGTGATGTCTTTAGGTTAGTTAGGTTTAACTAGTTCTAAGTTCCAGGGGACTGATGACCTAAGATGTTAAGTCCCATAGTGCTCAGAGCCATTTGAACCATTTTTCTTTTTTTTTGTATTTTTATTCACCATATAGCATAAGGCATACTTTGTAGTTAATTAGGAAACGTTGGAATAACGAATACGATTCTAGTTACAGTTGTATTCAACGTATAACGTACATGTTCAAAACCCGCAGCTAGACGATAAGAACGTAATGGTTGGACAAATAGTAGGGGCAAGACGGGAAAGCTCCCCATCTTGCCCCACCCCGTCTTCCCCCTACCATGCTGTCAGGTTATATTACGCCTACATGAACACTAAGTAGTGAACATTGACTACTGACACAGCAGTTTTCTGTTAATAAGACGTACTATTCAGTGCTATATATACAGTCTGGACAAATGTTCACGAAACACATGTTTTAGGACCTCGAAAGGTGTAAAACATTGCAAATCAGTATAACAATTGTACTTACCTCGCAAAGCTCACAGAAACCGCCGCGAAACTAAGGTTCAGCAATGGCAACACACTGGGACCTGTGTACTGATGATGCTGACTTAAATATCCACAGCTGGCAGCACTCTAACTGTAGCTTACAGCCCTTCCCCGTCTTACCTCCCGCCTTCCCCTATATCATTTTGATCACTTTTCATCATTTGTTTACCTTTATTTCGTTTCGTGTAGTGGCCTTTGAAATTTAGCAGTTACCCATTTAGTTCCCCCTTGGGATTATTCATCAATGCTACGGTTGGCTTATAGTGTAATGACCTAACTCCTCGTTTCGATTCGAAGAGCGGTGTCGTCGACAGCCGAGGGCGGCCGACACGTGTTCAGAGATGCTATCATCAAACGGGAGCGAAAATCAATGAGGTGCTCAGCAGACAGAAGCTCTATCTGAAAAGCTCGAGTGCCGCTAGATTAACTGTCACTGCTGGGAAAAATCTTTACGATGCATTAAGAAGATCATGCTCCGGATAGTGCCACGATTCTCCGATGCGTCAGAACCGTCATACGCAATTAGTTCCCAGTGCCGTGGAAGGTGAAACACGGCGTCTGAAAAGACAGAAAAGGTTTTGAGGCCAGGAATGTAAAATATTCAAGAAATTTTCAATTACAGCTAAATTTGCCTCTGACAGCTCACCTTAAGATGAACCTTGTATGTTCCAGGTTGTTATTTTTTCGGGATTAGTGCTGACTGCCATCACCGATCAGCAATGCATGCGAGACCCATGTCCACTGAAAATGGCAGCTCAGCAATTGACAGCAGGCTACGTACCCCCGAAAAAATAGTATCTAACATCGATCAGATGTACATCAAGAATAGCAGACCAGTCAACTGTGTGGTTTTGCAAGCTTATCGGTCGTACAGAACGAGCTTCTGCCTTTCGATAAGCTTTAGTTTAAAACGATGAGTTCATAGCCTGTATCAATGCTATTCACGTAGGGAGATGCATTTTTATCACTTCATTGACCACTTGCTTGTTCCACGACGAACTGCGGACTTTTCTGTCAAGGAGTGCCTTCCGGGCGCAGAACATAGCTTAGTCTTTTCAAGTTGATATTTAAGAACGCTGTGGACTTCCAGGGAACCCTAAGTTATTGTACAACGCTTACTGGTCTCACTATCGCAGCAACATGCAATCTTCTCATTAGCCAATGGAGCAGGTCGATCTACGGTGAGAGCATCTTATAAGCTTTCACCTTCCTGGAACCCTCGAAACCGACTTAATTTGTCAGTTTGAAGAAATCAGTTAAGGTTAAGATTTCAGTGCTCTGCAGGAAAAAAACGTAATTGAAAATGTAGGTTCAACTTAGTCGCAGAAATGTAAGTAAATAAATCGGCCGTGGTATTGCCTGAGTAATTCTAAGTCGTCGCTGTGGCATTCGCCTGGAATGACTCAGAAAGCAGTGGAAAACCTGAATCAGGACGACCAGATGGGGATTTTAGAACCACCCCTGCTGAGTACTGACTTGTTGTCTCAGCCTACTAGCCACTTTTCTCGGCCCAGAGACATTTCCTCGAAGGACGATGCGACGGTATTGCCCTTTTTGTTCTACGTATAAAACACTATGCAACTCTGAAATTCACAGAAGGTGAACTTTTATCGTTCGCTAATATACACCGATCAGTCAAAACATTATGACCACTTACCTAATAGGCGGTATGTGCACCTTTTGCATGGATAAGGCAGCGAAGCTTCGTTGTATGGAAGAAATGAGGCTTTGGTAGTTCACTGAAGGGAGTTGGCACCACATCTGTATACATAAATTAACTAATTCGCGTACGTTCCAGGGAGTAGGGCGACGAGCTCTCATGTCACATTCGATCACATCCGAGATATGTTGTATGGGGTTCTGCTCTGGCGAATTAGGAAGCCAGCACATCAGTTAGAACTCCCCACTGTGTTCTTAGAACCACTTCATCACGCTTCTCGACATATGACACGGCGCATTGTCTTATTGAAAAATGCCACTGCCGTCGGGAAACATGATCTTCATGAAGGGGTGTACGTGGTGTGCAACCGGTCTGTGATGCTCCTTGGCCGTCAAGCTGCCATGCTCGAGCTCCACTGGATCCATGGCTGACCACGTATGGTTCAAATGGCTCTAAGCACTATGGGATCTAACATCGAAGGTCGTCAGTCCCCTAGAACTTAGAACTACTTAAGCCTAACTAACCTAAGGACATCACATACATCCATGCCCTAGGCAGGAGTCGAACCTGCGACCGTAGCAGCAGCGCGGTTCCGGACTGAAGCGCCTAGAAACTCTTGGCCACAGAGACCGGCTTAATGACCACGTAAATGTTCCCCAGAGTGTAATGGAGCCGTCCCTAGCTTATCTCCGTCCCGCACTACAGCTGTTCCCCTGGAAGATGACGGATTCGCGCCCTCCCATGAAGAAGGTATCGGAATTCATCAGACCACGCAATATTCTGCCACTGCGCCAACGTCCAGTGTGACGGCCACGTGCCCATTTCAGTCGTAGTTGCCGACCTCGTGGTGTTAACATCGGCACATGCATGGGTCGTCGGCTGCGGAGGCCCATCGTAAGGAGTGTCTGATGCACAGTGTGTTCAAATACACTTGTACTCTGCTCATCTACATCTACTAGACACTCCACAAGCCACCGTACGATGCGTGGCGCAAGGTAGTCTGTCGCAATACTTGTCATTTCCTTTCCTGTTCCACTCACGAATAGAGCGAGGGAAAATCGACTGTCTACATGCCTCCACATTAGCCCTCTTCCTCGTGGTCGTCGCGCGCAGTGTATGTTGGCGGCAGTACAATCTTTGGCAGTCAGCTTCAAATGGCGGTTCTTAAAAGTCTGATGTTAGCTCCGTCGCCTGTCCTGTTTTACCAGTCTGCTCAGCCTAAGTCGTTCGACATCTGTAATTAAGGTTGGCCGCCCAATCACACGACGACTGAGCGTGGTTTCACCTCGGTTTCGCCTCGCGTTGAGGCACTCACCACAGCGCTCTTCGAATACCCGCTAAGACGTGCAACTTCCGAAGTTCTCGTACCGAGCCTACGGGCCACCACAATCTGCCCTCGGGCAAACTCATATAGATCGTGCGCCTTCCCCGTTCTACACAAAGGCAGCAAGCTCACTGATACTGCATGCACTGTGTGTGTGTGTGTGTGTGTGTGTGTGTGTGTGACTAGCAGACGTTCCCTGCCAGGTGCCGCTGCTATCGTCTGCTATCGATAGTAGGTCGGTGGTCGTAATGTTCTAGCTGTTCAGTGCTTAATTGTAAAAAGAAAATAACCATTATACTTTTATAATATCTGTAGATGTAGTCAAATAACATAGTTGATTTAAAAGAGTTATTGATAACTGTCTGATCTGCAAACTGTCCGCATAACTGGAAAAAAACTGTATAAAAATTACTCGATGTTTACTGAGATCAACGTGCCGTTAGAGATCATCACCACTTGTCTCTCTTAATAAAATTTTATTTTATCTGTAGAGCAATCGCACACGTTACCGTTAATCGATAATTCTGGAGGTACCAGGGATAAAATACATGGACCGAAAAGTTATTTACAATTTGTACAGAAACCAGACTGCAATTACAAAGAGTCGAAGGACCTGAAAAGGAAGCAGTGATTAAGAATACAATGAAACAGAGTTGTACACTATCACCGATGTTATTCAGTCTGTACGTAGAACACGCAGTAAAGGAAGCCAAGGAATAACTTAGAGGGGCAGTTGTAGATCAGCGAGAAGAAACGAAGACTTTGAGATTTCCATATGACATTGTAATTCTGTCACTTGACGAAGAGTGAACCTGAGTATCCTGACGTTAGAAGATGAGCATCAAGAAAATAAAAATGGCTCTGAGCACTATGGGACTTAACATCGATGGTCATCAGTCCCCTAGAACTTAGAACTACTTAAACCTAACTAACCTAAGGACATCACACAACACCCAGTCATCACGAGGCAGAGAAAATCCCTGACCCCGCCGGGAATCGAACCCGGGAACCCGGGCGCGGGAACGCTACCGCACGACCACGAGCTGCGGACATCAAGAAAATAACAGTGACGGAATGTAATCAAATCGAATTAGATTATGCTGAAGGAATTCGATTAGGAAACGAAATGCTAATGGAACTAGATCAGTTCTGCTATTCGGGTAGCAAAATAAACTATGATGGCCGAAGTAGAGAGGATACAAAACAGAGACCGTCTTAGCACGAAAGGTATTTCTGAAAAACGGAAATTTGTTAACATATAACACAAATCATAGTTTCACGAAGTGTTTTCTGAAGATACTTGTCAGCAAAGTAGCCTTGTACGGATGTGGACTACAAGGAATTCAGACAAGGAGAGAACAGAAGCTTTTGAAATGTGGCGCTACAGAAGAATGCTGAAGATTAGATAAGTAGATCACATAACTAATGCGGAGGTACTGAACAGACCTGGGAGAAAATAAATGTGTGGAATATCACAACAAAAAGAAGGGAATAACAATAACGATAGTCAACATTCAGTAACCCCTGAATTAACATAAAAATTATAACAACTAACGCCGCGTAGGTGTATGAAGGTGCTTTATTCGAAACTACCGGTTTCACGACAGTACAAACATATCTACAGGCCTATAACAGTTCTATTTCCTTAACGTAATGGACGATTGCGGAGTCTCAGCTTTCGGGAAGCTATTCACGTAAAGAGTCAGACCACAATGGTGGGCTGTCATTATAAAATTGAGTACGCCCAAAAGACGCTTTTCAAAGTGTAAAAACCATGACTGTTGAATAAGCCAGGCTGGATAACACCCCGTGGGATATATTATAAGATCCGGTAGACACCACCTGTATAAAACCAATGAAGTGAAACTTAAAATCCCTTGTAATGTGCGCACTTCCGCCGCATTACTAACCGGCGGATGTGTTATAACAATACAGTGTGTACTGCTAGACTCCTCGGATAGGCGGGAGCTGTGGTTGCTCGACCCACTCTCCCACGCGTTTTTGAGTCATCAGTCTTCTTACTGGTTTGATGCGGCCCGCAAAGAATTCTTCTCCTGCGCCAACCTCTTCATTCCAGAGTAGCACTTGCAACCTACGTCCTGAATTATTTGCTGGATGTATTCCAGACTCTGTCTTCCTCTAAAGTTTTTGCCCTCTACAGCAGCCTCTACTACCATGGAAGTCATTCCCTGATGTCTTAATAGGTATCCTATCATCCTGTCCCTTCTTCTTGTCAAGGTTTTCCAAATTTTCCTTTCTCATTCCTTACCTTATCAGTCCACCTAATTTTCAACATTAATCTGTAGCACCACGTCTCAACTGCTTCGATTCTCTTCTGTTTCGGTTTTCCCATAGTCCATGTTTCACTACCATACAATGCTGTACTCCAAACGTACATTCCCAGAATATTCTTCCTCAAATTAAGGCCTATGCTTGATACTAGCAGACTTGTCTTGGCCAGGAATGTCCTTTTTGCCAGTGATAGTCTGCTTTTGATGCCCTCCTTGTTCCGTCCGACATTCGTTATTTTGCTGTCTAGGTAGCAGAATTCCTTAACTTTATCTGCTTCGTGACCATCAATACTGGTGTTAAGTTTCTCGCTGTTCTCAATTCTGCTACTTCTCATTACTTCCACTTTTCTTCCATTTACTCTGAATCCATATTCGGTACTCATTAGACTGTTCATTCCATTCAACAGATTCTGCAATTCTTCTTCTCTTTCACTAAGGATGGCAATGCCATCAGCAAATCGTGTCATTGATATTCTTTCACCTTGAATTTTAATCCTACTCCTGAACCTTTCTTTTATTTCCATCATCGCTTCTTCGATATATAGGCTGAACAGCAGGGTTGAAAGACTGCATCCCTCTCTTACACCCTTTTTAATCCGAGCACTTCGTTCTTGATTCAAAAATGGCTCTGAGCACTATGGGACTCAACTGCTGTGGTTATCAGTCCCCTAGAACTTAGAACTACTTAAACCTAACTAACCTAAGGACATCACACACATCCATGCCCAAGGCATGATTCGAACCTGCGACCGTAGCAGTCGCACAGTTCCGGACTGCGCGCCTAGAACCGCGAGACCACCGCGGCCGGCTCGTTCTTGGTAGTCCAGTCTTATTAGTACCTCTTCGTTCTTGTGCATATTGTATGTATGTACCTCTTCCTATAATTTACCCCTATTTTTCTCAGAATATCGAACATCTTGCACCATTATCCAGGTCGACAAATATTATGAACGTGTCTTGATTATTCTTTAGTCTTGCCTCCATTATCAAACGCGACGTTAGAATCGCCTCTCTGGTACCTTTATCTTTCCTAAAGCCGAACTGATCGTCATCTAACACATCCCCAATTTTCTTTTCCATTCTTCCGTATATTATTCTTGTTAGCAACTTGACTAAATGAGCGCTTAAGCTTATTGTGCGATAATTCTCGAACTTGTCAGCTCTTGCAGTCTTCAACTATGTGGATGACATTTTTTCCGAAAATCAGATGGTATGTCGCCAGACTCATACATTCTACACACCAATGTCAATAGTCGTTTTGTTGCAACTTCCCCCAATGATTCTGGAAATTCTGATGGAAAGTAGTCCATCTCTTCTGAGTCATTTTGTTCCCACTTCCCCTAATAATTTTAGAAATTCTGATGGAATGTTGTCTGTCCCTCATTTGTTCTTAAGTCCTCCAAAGTTATTTTAAATTCTGATTCTATTACTGGATCTCCCATCTCTTCTAAATCGATTCCTATTTCTTCTTCTAACACATCAGACAAATCTTTCCCCTCATTTAACGGTGGAATCCCCGATGCACTCTTGATGTTAACACCCTTGCTTTTAATTTCAGTGAAGGCAGCTTTGACTTCCCTATATGCTGAGTCAGTCCTTCCAACAGCCATTTCTTTTTCGATGTCTTCACAGTTTTCATGCAGCCATTCGTCGTAGCTTCCTTACACCTCCTGTTTATTTAATTTCTCAGTGACTTGTATTTCTGTATCCTGAATTTCCCCTGAACACTTTTGTACTCCCTTCTTTCATCGATCAACTGAAGTATTTCTTCTGTTACCCACGGTTTCTTCACAGTCACCTTCTTTGTACCTATGTTTTTCTTTCCAACTTTTCTGATTGCCATTTTAGAGATGTCCATTTCTCTTCAATGTACTGCCTACAGAGCTATTCCTTACTGCTGTATCTGTAGTCTTATAGAACTTCAAGCGTATCTCGTCATTCCTTAGTACTTCTGTATCCCACTTCTTTGCGTATTGATTGTTCCTGACTAATCTCTTGAACTTCAGCCTACTCTTCATCACTACCACATTGTGATCTGAGTGCATATCTGCTCCTGGGTACGTTTTACAATCCAGTATATGATTTCTGAATCTCTGTCCGTCCATGATGTAATACGAAATCTTCCCGTATCACCCGGCCTTTTCCAAGTATATCTCCTCCTGTTGTGGTTGTTAAACGGAAATTTGTTACAGAACTCAGTTAGTCTTTCTCCTCTCCCATTCCTACTCGAAAGCCCATATTCTCCTGTAGTCATTTCTTTTGCTCCTTACTATACAACTGCTCTCCAGTCCCTTATGAGTATTAGACTTTCATTTCCTTTTATGTACTGTGTTAACCTTACAATACCCCCGTATACTTTCTCTTTCTCTTTATATTCAGCAAGCGACGTCGGCATGTATACCTGAACTATACTTGTCGGTATTGATTTGCTGTCGATTCTGATAAGAACAACCCCATCACTGAACTGTTTATAGTAACTCCCTCTCTGCCCTACCTTCCTATTCATAACGAATCCTACTCCCGTTATACCATTTTCTGCAGCTGTTGATATTACCCGATACTCATCTGACCAGAAATCGTTGTATTCTTTCCATTTCACTTCAATGACCGCTACTATATCTTGATTGAGCCTTTGCATTTCCCTTTTCAGATTTTCTAGCTTCACTAACACGTTCATGCTGCTGACATTCCACGCCTCGTCTCGTAGAACGTTATTCTTTCGTTGGTTATTCAATTTCTTCCACATGGTCACCTTCCCATTGGCAGTCCCCTCCTAGAGATCCGAATGGGGGACTATTTCGAATCTTTTGCCAACGAAGAGATCATCATGACACTTTTTCAATTACAGGCACTGTGTCCTGTGGATACACGTTATGTGTCTTTAATGAAGTGGTTCCCATTGCCTTCTACATTCTCAAACCGTTGATCATTACTGACTTTTCCGCCTTTAGGGGCAGCTTCCCACACTAAGGACGAAAAAGTGCCCTGAACCTTTGTCCGCTCCTCCGACCTCTTTGACGAGTCCGTTGGCAGAATGAGCGTGACTTCTTATGCGGAAAGCTTTCGCCCGCCAGTGCTGATTATTAATGAAAATGTAAGCTGTGACGAATTTCAAAGCAGGGACCGAGAACGTTTCGATTACCAATCAAAGACGCTACTCCTAGACCGCGGATGCAGGACACATTCAGGTTCCCAAAATTATTTAATGACACATGAAGATTAAACTGTATGCTTCGAAACAGATCGTACAGTAAATTAAGAAAATTTCTGGTAACTGAAGTTGATTGTTTATTCTATTCGACGTTCACTTGATCAAATATTTTGATACCTATAAATCTTCTTCGTTTACGTGTAAATCTGGATGTGGTGTTTTCGTGTGATCTTTTCCCGACTGAGATGGAGGTGTATTTCTGTTTTACCGTTGTGGTAGTTATCGACGGAAGTTGCTAGGAGTCAGTGCATGAACTGTTAGAGGTGTGTATATTCCAGTTCAGTGGTCAGCCCTCGGAATCTTTCTGACAGTAGTTGGATTGCTACAGGGCTTTTAATTACTGACTGGAGTAGTGAATAATTCAACCCCGTCTTGCGGATCGAAGCGAGGGTGGCGTCTCTTATTTAATGTGGCTCGACGGTATAGCCGAGTTAACAGTTACTCCGTGTCTGCCATTAAATCTCTGGAAGAATGCTTCTCGTAATTTGTATCTAGATCACTGCACATCGCTATGTCTTCGTGGGTTCTCACCGCAGGCGCGAATGTTTCCGCGCGTGACGTCACAGAAGCTCCGAGAAGTGGACGGAAGAAGAGTTTCAACATTCAAAATGGACACAGATCGACATCGTCTTATTGCCGAAACATTGTAGTGATGAAGTCGCAGTCGATGCTCCCAGTCACGGAATTATGGGCGTACCTGCACTAATACACGTCATCGTCTCCAAGCGTTTGGATTTCTTCCTCATAGAAATCAGCTATTCTGTGTCAGACCATTCAGCTATTCAGGATACCCACAGCAGCATATTGTGCAAACTAAGAGAACTGCAGGCGCTAAGACACTGCTTTCCAACCACGAGTATTCCGTTTCGACTCGAACGAGGTTTACTTACAATGACTTAAATCGACAATATTTCTTGGTCATTCCCACAGATATGACAAATTTACACTGGTTTTGTCTTTTTACAGTTCTACATTAGCAAAAGATTGTGAAAAATGTTAAGAGTCCATCTTCTGCAAACAGCTTCTTAATAACAACCCAAATAATGTTAAGTAGAATAAGGGAAGTCTACCTAATTCCAAGAACATATTATGTATGAGAAATTGTAACAGTTTACTCAATACGAGAGGGTGCTGGAAAATAATGCCTCCGAATTTTTTACGTGAAAATTCTTAAAGCAATGTAGATAAAACAAACGTTATCAGCATTGTACATCTTCACCCTTCATGTATACATATTTATTTCTCGACGTAGACTGGCGAGAAACACATTAACCCAACGAGTGACCATTTTGCTGATACTGTCACTGCGGAATGTTTGAGTTTGTTGATAGAGCCACCTCACCTCTGACCCCACCGCATCATCACTATGAATGTGAAGTCCTTGAAGGTGCTCTTTAAGTTTTGGAAACAGGTGAAAATCGGATGTAGCGAAGTCGGGATTGTACGAAGAATTATTCACGTCAGTGTATCCAAGGCGTCTGATTGTTGAAGATGTCGCAGCGCTAGTGTGTGGTCAGGCAGTGTCATGTAAAAGGAAAGGGTGCTCTGTGTGTGGACGAACTGTTAGAACTCGAAACTCGATAACAGCACCCTGTTCCTCACGCACCGACATACAGTGAGGTGACAAAAGTCGTTGATATCTGCTAACATCGTGTCGGACCACCTTTTGCATGGTGTAGTGCAGCAATCAACAAGGCCTGAACTCAACAAGTCGATGGAAGTCCCCTGCAGGAATGTTGAGCGATGCTGCCTATACAGCTGTCCATAATTGCGAATGTTTTGCAGGTGCAGGATGTTTTGCACGAACTGAATCCTCGACTACGTCCCATAAATTTTCGATGGGATTCATATCGAGCGATATGGGTGGCCAAATCATTCGCTCTAATTTTCCAGAATTTTCACGTCAAGAATAATTCCCCAGTGACAAGGCGTAGTTGTCTGGGCAAATGAAGTTCATGAATGCATGCAAATGGTCTCCAGGTAGTCGAACATAACCATCTCCAGTCAATGATCGGTTCAGTTGGACCACGGGACTCAGTCCATTCCATGTAAACACAGCCCATTAAGGAGCCACCTCCAGGTTGCACAGTGCCTTGTGGACAACTTGGGTCCATGGCGTCGTTGGGTCTGCGCCACACTCGAAACCTACCATGGGCTCTTACCAAGTGAAATCGGGACTCATGTGACAAGGCCACGGTTTTCCAGTCATCTGTGGTCCAACCGACGTTGTCATGAGCCTAGGAGAGGCGCTGCAGGCGATGTTGTGCTGTTGGCAAAGGAACTCCCGTCGGTCCTCTCCTGCCATAGCCCATTAACGCCAAATTTCGCAGCACTGTCCTAACGGTTACGTTCGGCTTATGTCCTACACTGATTTCTGCGGTTATTTCACTCACAAAGGGAGGCCGCCAATTGTGAAATTCAGATTCGATTCATACTGCCCATAATAAAAGATCATGGCCAGAGGTGTAATGTGGCAAAGCACCAAGATGCACTTCTCAGCCGTTGTCGAGAAAATCGACAGTTAAAAGAAACCGTTGCGGTGAAATACTCTCTACGATTAATAGTTATCTACAGCGTCGTGGCGCAGCGGTAAGCGCATGGGTTCATAATCCGAACGTCGCCGGATCGAATCTCGCGCCATGCAATTTTTTTATTATTAGTATATATATATATATATATATATATATATATATATATATATATATATATATATACAATTAACGAATTGCATATGCATGTTGGTGAGGCCGGATCGCTCTCCAATTGTACCGCCTCCATTTTTCCGTTTTTTTAACAGGGTGTACCAAAGCTCTCCCGTCCGCACTGATTTTCGACGATGTTATAAGTTGCGCTAGGGACCGCATCTGCCTTCTTTAGAAGTTACCAGGCAACTACGCTGTTATGCGCCAGCTCGTTTCGGCCCATTCATCATCTGTCCTTCAAATGTAACCAGCGAGTAACAGAGTTTATATTTCATACCTGCCACAGCAAATTTGTGTTCGTGGGGTCTCTAGTCTAATTCGAACGTTTGACTTACGCTATACGTATTCGTTTCGGAATATCGTTACCACGTCTTCCGTTAACTATACGTGGTTAACATTATGAATAGAATTAATAAAATTTGTGAAATACAACTTTGTTTGCGGAAAACATAATGATGTTCGAAGTCGCCAGTTTTTCCACGCCAAACCACTTTCAACAACTTATTATATGCATAATTGTTGCAACTGATTGCCGGGAATTGAATTACAAAAAACAAATACTAAAAAAAAGGTTGACTGGGGCGAGATTCGATCCGGCGACCTTCGGATTACGAACCCCAGCGCTTACCGCTGCGCCACGTCGCTGCAGAAAAATATTAATCGGAGAGAGTATTTCACCGCAAGGGTTTCTTTTAACTGTCGATTTTCTCGACAACGGCTGAGAAGTGCATCTTGGTGCTTTGCCACGTTACACCTCTGGCCATGAGCTTTTATTATGCGCAATATGAATCGAATCTGAATTTCACAATTGGCGGCCTCCCCCTGTCAGTGTTGCTTGTATGTTAGCACTAGCAACTCTGCGCAAACGCCGCTGCTCTCAGTCGCTAAATGATGGCTGTCGGTATGAAATTACAATGAAATGAGTACCCCTAGCTGCATACAGGCGTTGATATAAGTCAACTGGGACAGCTGAAAAATGTGTGCCGCGACCGGGACTCGAACCTGGGATTTCCTGCTTACATGGCAGACGCTCTATCCATCTGAGCCACTGAGGACACAGAGGATAGTGCGACTGCAGGGACTTATCTCTGACACACCTCCCGTCAGGCCGTGAGGCCCACATTCCCAACTTATTGTCCAGCACTGTATTCATAGTGTCCCTGCCCATTATACTCATTACTCGCGTTTTTTTTTATTTTTTTTTTATTTTTTTTTTTTTTTTTTTTTTTTTTTTGCCGATTTCCGTAAGAGTTAGGGCACTTTTGCGCATCCGCACAGAAGAATATGGTCAAATGGCCCTTGAGCTTTAACTATATATGTATACACTCCTGGAAATGGAAAAAAGAACACATTGACTCCGGTGTGTCAGACCCACCATACTTGCTCCGGACACTGCGAGAGGGCTGTACAAGTAATGATCACACGCACGGCACAGCGGAAACACCAGGAACCGCGGTGTTGGCCGTCGAATGGCGCTAGCTGCGCAGCATTTGTCCACCGCCGCCGTCAGTGTCAGCCAGTTTGCCGTGGCATACGGAGCTCCATCGCAGTCTTTAACACTGGTAGCATGCCGCGACAGCATGGACGTGAACCGTATGTGCAGTTGACGGACTTTGAGCGAGGGCGTATAGTGGGCATGCGTGAGGCCGGGTGGACGTACCGCCGAATTGCTCAACACGTGGGGCAGTACATCGATGTTGTCGCCAATGGTCGGCGGAAGGTGCACGTGCCCGTCGACCTGGGACCGGACCGCAGCGACGCACGGATGCACGCCAAGACCGTAGGATCCTACGCAGTGCCATAGGGGACCGCACCGCCACTTCCCAGCAAATTAGGGACACTGTTGCTCCTGGGGTATCGGTGAGGACCATTCGCAAAGGTCTCCATGAAGCTGGGCTACGGTCCCGCACACCGTTAGGCCGTCTTCCGCTCACGCCCCAAAATCATGCAGCCCGCCTCCAGTGGTGTCGCGACAGGCGTGAATGGAGGGACGAATGGAGATGTGTCGTCTTCAGCGATGAGAGTCGCTGCTGCCTTGGTGCCAATGATGGTCGTATGCGTGTTTGGCGCCGTGCAGGTGAGCGCTACAATCAGGACTGCATATGACCGAGGCACACAGGGCCAACACCCGGCATCATGGTGTGGGGAGCGATCTCCTACACTGGCCGTACACCTCTGGTGATCGTCGAGGGGACACTGAATAGTGCACGGTACATCCAAACCGTCATCGAATTCATCGTTCTACCATTCCTAGACCAGCAAGGGAACTTGCTGTTCCAACAGGACAATGCACGTCCGCATGTATCCCGTGCCACCCAACGTGCTCTAGAAGTTGTAAGTCAACGACCCTGGCCAGCAAGATCTCCGGATCTGTCCCCCATTGAGCATGTTTGGGACTGGATGAAGCGTCGTCTCACGCGGTCTGCACGTCCAGCACGAACGCTGGTCCAACTGAGGCGCCAGGTGGAAATGGCATGGCAAGCCATTCCACAGGATTACATCCAGCATCTTTACGATCGTCTCCATGGGAGAATAGCAGCCTGCATTGCTGCGAAAGGTGGATATACACTGTACTAGTTGCTACGGTCGCAGGTTCGAATCCTGCCTCGGGCATGGATGTGTGTGATGTCCTTAGGTTAGTTAGGTTTAAGTAGTTCTAAGTTCTAGGGGACTAATGACCACAGCAGTTGAGTCCCATAGTGCTCAGATCCATTTGAACCATTTGAACTGTACTAGTGCCGACATTGTGCATGCTGTGTTGCCTGTGTCTATGTGCCTGTGGTTCTGTCAGTGTGATCATGTGATGTATCTGACCCCAGGAATGTGTCAATAAAGTTTCCCCTTCCTGGGACAATGAATTCACGGTGTTCTTATTTCAATTTCCAGGAGTATATATATATATATATATATATGGCTGTCGGTCACTGCGTTGTCCGTGGTGAAAGGTAACGCCTGAAATTTCACATTTTCGGCACATTCTTGGCACTGTGGATCTCTCAATAATAGCTTCCCTAATGATTTCCGAAATGGAATGCCCTATGCGTCTAGCTCCAACTACCATTCTACTTTCAAAGTCTTTTAATTTCCGTCGTGCGGTCACAATTAACTCGGAAACCTTTTCACACAAACTACCAAAGTACAAATGATAGATCTGCCAGTGCACTGCCGTTTTATACCTTGTATATGCGATACCATCGCAAGTTTCGTATGTGCAAATCGCTATCCGATGACTTTTGTCACCTCAGTGTAGTTACGTTACAAACCGTCATGTAACACGCTACAATTCGGAGACATCAGGCGGCGAAGGGCTGCAAATATATAGACATGCAGAATAAAGATGTAGAGTGTTAGTAACGCTCGTTTTATTAAAGAAAAGAAGGTTTAAGAGTTTTCACATACAAAAATACGGAGGTATTACTTTTCAGCACGCCTTAATTGTACTAGTACTATTTTATAACCATGATCAGACTAATATGAAGTCTGCACGAGGAACCAATTCGCGGTGCCGCTTATTATCTAGTGGTACTGATACCGACTTCTCAGATACCTCTTTATAATAACACAGCGGCCCTGTGCACTTGCTCCACATCCGGAGTTGGAATTGGTCTGACGTTGCTTAATATATTACCGAAACCGGTAGCCATCATTTGAATTGAAATGTATTGACTGGTAATTTTTATTTTTATAAGGTACATTCGTGTACAGTCCAGCCTCGACAAAGATAAATATAAGTTTATTTCAGTAGCTGGCATATTGCAGACTGACCCCGTGTTAGCTCATTAGGTAAAAAATAGGTAACGGGGCGCTGTTTGATCGTCCTCTCCGTTTCGATGCGACATTTCTGAATGTTAAGTGATCAACAGCAGAGTGCCGAGTTCTGGCTTCAAAATGGTTCAAATGGCTCTGAGCACTATGGGACTTAGCATCTAAAGTCATCAGTCCCCTAAAACTTAGAACTACTTAAACCTAAGTAACCTAAGAACATCACACAAATCCATGCCCGAGGCAGGATTCGAACCTGCGACCCTAGCGGTCGCGCGGTTCCAGATTGAAGCGCTTAGAACCGCTTGGCCGCAATGGCCGGCGTTCTGGCTTTAGTGAATGAGTGAGCATCCCTTGTTGTGATTTGTCGAGACAGTCTCTTACATTTTGAAATTTTCCTACCGTCCTTTGTATTTGCCAGAGTCCGCAGCTCGTGGTCTCGTGGTAGCGTTCTCGCTTCACGAGCACGGGGTCCCGGGATCGATTCCCGGCGGGTTCAGGGATTTTCACCTGCCTCGAGATGACTGGGTGTTGTTGTGTCGTCTTCATCATCATCGTCATTCATCCCCATTACTGTCGGAGGAAGGCAACGGCAAACCGCCTCCTCTAGGACCTTGCCTAGTACAGCGGTGCGGGTCTCCCGCATCGTCTCCTCCGCTCTGTCAAGGAGTATGGGACTTCATTGTATTTACCAGAGCTCGCTCTTGTTTCTTCTGATAAATATTACTTCAGGCACAGTGCAGAATCCAGCACGATCGCTGGAAAGCGCCGCAGGAGTGCGCAAATTAGGTACTTAAACAATATCACCCTTTCATATTCAACTGCAGCTGTGATTCGCAATCTGAAGAGACGGTGCCAGATTGCAACGCGCGCGAGATAAAAACAGATGAAGAAGCTGCCCGTGGTCTCAGGAGTAAATAGCGGAGATGCAGTGCTCCAAAGTCCACCGTTTTTAATCACCTAAAGTGATAGCGGAAACCGATAATCGTAACCGTACAGCTGTTGCGAAACCGAGACAGCGTGGCAGTCAGTTCTGCGAAGACAACACACGTGGCGGCGCCGGTGGTGCCCAGCAGGCAGAGGCGAGCGCTGTGAGAGGACTGCCTGCCGCTTCGTGGCCCTTCTGCGGCCCGGCGTGCCTCCAGCAGCCGGAACTAATGCCGTTTCGGAATGGAGATCAAGAAAGCAGGGGCCGTGTCTCCTGAAGAGGAAGGTACGTTGACTCAAAAAAGCCTGCGAGGTTCTGTGCCGCTGCCGTCGGCAGCAGTAGCCGAGATCCCAGCCACGTGACCACCGTCAACAAACAAACTACAGGCTGCTGCCATAGCATCTGGCATCAAGCGGTCAAAGGCCGCCGTCACATTCGTACTGACATCGGGGGTTCCACCGACGACCGACGTCGGCCAAAGACCGTCGACCCTCTGAAAGCAGTATGCCAGTACGTGTTCTTCTGTGACAAGGAGAGAACACAGAAAGGTGGTAGAGGGGTCCAAATAGGCGAACATATGTATCGGCTTACGTAGATATTCGATAGTTTCTGAGAAACCGATGGTCAAAGTTTTCGAGGTACTTTATGTGCCTTTTACTCGGTAAATAGTCCAGCAGAAACGGTAGCAAGGTGGCTAGCGTCGCGGCTTCACGCTTTAGCGCCCTGTGTTCGAAACCCGATTATTATCTTTATTTTTTATTTATCTATCCATGTCCTTAGAACGTTACTACACCAATGTTTTGCAATGTATATTGGAATAATTTCAATGTATTTTGAAATAATTTTGTCATAAGATTTCACACACTTTTGAACATTTTTGAACAATACTCGAAATCATCCTGAAAAATAAAGAGAAGAATGAAATATAAGAATCAAGAATGGATGTAAGTGTAAAGTAGAAGAATATGAGAATTTAAAAAAAACTGTAATCCCTGAAAATGCCATACGCATATAGAATATAATAAATGTAAGAAACCCAGTTGTAATTTTACAAATAATACAACGCCACTTGTACCCCTTAACTCGATAAGAAACATTCGTGTAGTAACCTTCTACGGACATGTGTAAATAAGTGAAAAAATAAAATAAAAAACAACAATCGAATTTCGAAAAGGAACGCGAAATTGGGAAACCACGACGCTAGCCACTAAGCCACCATTTGGGCTGAACTTAAAGTTCGCTAAAAGGCATGTTAATTACGTCGAAAACTTCGACGGTCGTTTTCTCTGAAACGATCGAGTATCTACGGATAAGCTGAGACACGTGTTCGCATAATTTGGTTCCACTTCCACTTTGAGAAGTTTCTGGGAAATGGCGTTATGGCACTTGGCATGTTCTCCTTGCCACTACAAAAGAAGCCAGTACCAGAAGGTACAGACTTGGGTCGACGGTCGGCGGAATCCAAATCAGTTTGTTTATATCGGTGGAATCGGGTGACGTTCCCACACGTAGAACACGGATTGTAGAACTTGTAAGCTTAATGCAAGAAAGAAGGAGTATGTGGCATCCGGAGGATGAAAAATGTCATAATAGGCACATGCCTCGGAATCTAGGATCGCAGATCGCTACGTTATGAGAAACTACAGGTTTCAACAAGCTAATAATTTAATAATAATTAATTTTACGTTACTTTGTTATATGTTGTGCATGTTCTGTTTTTGTCTAGCTATTTCATCCTCTTCTCTATATTTAATATAGCACGTCATCTGCAATACAGAAAAATCCATGCCGCAAAATTTAGACATAAATTATAATCTCAAAAAATTGCATATTCAAATTATAAGGGTGCCATATATCAATTTTGACTATTAGGTACAGTAGCGGCTCTTTTCGGATTATGATAGATGGGCATTAACTATCTATGAAGTGTTATTACTGTTTATTGGTGTCTCTACAAGGTGTACCAGAAACATTGTGACAAACTTCTAGGAAAAATGGAGCACTTCATGAGGACTGAGAATTGCGTAGCATACCATGGCTGCAAACGTCATAGGTAAGTGGTAGCAGATATCGAAGACAGGAAAGGAAGCAAGAGAGCGTTTCATTTGAAACGTTTATTGGAGACACATAGTGTACGACGTAAATACTGTTCTAATGTTACAACACATGCTCGAAGGCTGTACTATCAGACGCAACACATTCCTGACACGGTGGAGTACTGAGTGCCGGACACTCACGAACATACCGGGAGTTTCTTTGATCCAAGCAGCTGGACAAACGATACTTGCGATGTGGATCATTTCAGACTGCACAGGATCTCGATACAAGAAAGATTTCACAGCTGCTTACAGAAACAAATCAACCAAGGCTCGATAAATCCTGTAAGCGTGGAGGACAGGGAACTGGTCCACCACGCACAATTCATAGATAACTAGAGGCGTATGACGACATTTGTGACCATGAGTTGCTATGCAAGTCTCGATCCTTTTAAGGTGTCCCATCTGTCCTAGAAACCTGTCGCAACATTTCTGAGACAGTAGCCTCGCGATTATTTTGTGTGGGGTGGTATGTAAATGTGGAGAACGTGTTTCCACTTTTCAATCCTTTAGGTGTTCACACTATTTTATTCTAAATTTTATGTTTCTCTTGCACACATAGACATAACGGGTGGTGGTGGGTAGTGTTTAACGTCCCGTCGACAACGAGGTCATTAGAGACGGAGCTCAAGTTCGGATTAGGGAAGGATTGGGAAGGAAGTCGGCCGTGCCCTTTCAAAGGAACCATCCCGGCATTTGCCTGAAACGATTTAGGGAAAACACTGAAAACCTAAATCAGGATGCCCTGAGACGGTATTGAACCGTCGTCCTCCCGAATGCGAGTCCAGTGTGCTAACCACTGCGCCACCTCGCTCGGTAGCCATAACGCTTTAGGGTAACTGACGTATGACTGTTTTGTTGAATTTATATGAAGTTCTTTTAATACCAATACCTTCAATGCAGCTGTTGCTGTTATACTGCCAAAAACTGGCGTAGGAGATCGGACGCGCTATGACCAGCCCGTTTGCCGATGTGACCTCTGACGCCGGCGTCTGGCAACCGTTGTCAGTGCCGCAGCCTTAGGGCAGCGGCGAAGCCTGGTAGTGGGCAGCTCTCGGGTTCGAGTGTCGCCATCGGAATGTGCGTAGATTTAAAATGGACCATTACTTTTTGTTTCGTGCATAGCAGTACAAATAAATAACTAATTTAAATGCATCGGCTGTATCGTAAGAACCGCGAATATAACTGTGCTGGACGTGTAGCTCTAGAAAATATTATTTGTGTGAGTTAAAATATACGAAAGTTGGAGTCAGACCTCAAATATCTTAGCCAGCGGAATGTGTGATGTCCGAAGGGTAATAAAATTAAAACATAAAATAAAAGTACTTTCATCTTTTATTGTATTAAAAACACGGGTTGCTCCGTATGAGCAACGTAAAGTTCCATTTGCTTGTTAAAAAACAGTCTTCGTGCCTATGGTCGTCCGGTAGCGTTCTCGCTTCCCACGCCCGGGTTCCCGGGTTCGATTCCCGGCGGGGTCAGGGATTTTCTCTGCCTCGTGATGGCTGGGTGTTGTCTGATGTCCTTAGGTTAGTTAGGTTTAAGTAGTTCTAAGTTCGAGGGGACTGATGACCATAGATGTTAAGTCCCATAGTGCTCAGAGCCATTTGAACCATTTTTTTTTTTTTTTTTTAAATCTTCGTGCCTGATAATGTGCGAAGATGCCACTTCGCATTGCTGAGCTTTGGTGTAAGATTTTCCTTAAAAAATAAAATAAATAAATCAACATCATTACAGTGCAAAATTGAATTGTGCAGTGTCAGAGGCATTTTGGTATTGTTTATTTCCATTATTAACGTAATTGTTCATATCAAATGGCTCTGAGCACTATGGGACTCAACTGCTGTGGTCATCAGTCCCCTAGAACTAAGAACTACTTAAACCTAACTAACCTAAGGACATCACACACATCCATGCCTAAGGCAGGATTCGAACCTGCGACCGTAGCAGTCGCACGGTTCCGGACTGCGCGCCTAGAACCGCGAAACCACCGCGCCGGCCAACGTAATTGTTCACTGTAGAGAATGTATTGCATAACACGTACTTTCTAACTGCCTTTTGTAAGTCAGTTTGTTGTGGTAATTTATTTGTTGTTGTTGTGGAAGATTATGGAGTTGTTTTCGGCTAATCATAGCCAGTATGCGCTTAACGTAAGCGAAAGAGGCAAATAAGAGGGAAAGACTGGTGTCGGCGTCTCGTCCACAGCGATACCATTATGGGTGGAGGTCGAAATAACATTGGACAAAGAACTGTAGTCTTCATAATAAGCCTGGTAGGTCTTAACCAAATTTTCCTGAGATCGAAAAAGTTGAAAACATATTTTCTCCAATCTTGTAAGTGTCTACGAACTGCCGCCCAACGCGTGTTTTCTTTTAGAATCAAGTTCTTTGGCTTGTCGTCCGCTTTGGAAACATAACGAGATCCTCATCAGCCTGTAATACTGAATCTTATCTGCAGCAATATAAGTCGAACTTCTGTTTACAGAGTCATCTACTGAGCTCAGTTTATGACAAGCGATATCATTTCCAATGAAGCCATCAATTAGCTGGGACAGTTAAGTGCCCAAAAGATATGAATGTTGCAAAGAAATACAAGCAGTTTGTACAGCTTGTGTACCGGCTGGTTATAATTAAAGTGCAGGTACTCACGGAGCTCAGAGTGAGCTGTAATTATCATATGGCAGCGAAATTTGTTAGACATGCTAATGCGTCAATGCGGAACCGATTTACGCTGGAAAAACAATCAGTTCCAATTGTGGCCAACAGTTGCAAACCTGGCGTTGTAGACATGGCGATATGACATCCATGCAGATATTTAACAAGCCATAACGTGAGTGAACAATATGACTGTAGCGAAGAGACGCCCTGCGCCGTTATTCAAACACTTTTAAGTGAGCGGCGGCAGTTTAGAATTGCATTGAGAGAGTATCGTCCACTGAAAGATCAAACGGTTCAAATGGCTCTGAGCACTAAGGGACTTAACATCTGAGGTCATCAGTCCCCTAGACTTAGAACTACTTAAACCTAACTAAATTACGGACATCACACACATCCATGCCCGAGACATGATTCGAACCTGCGACCGTAGCAGCAGCGAGGCTCCGGATTGAAGCGCCTAGAACCGCTCGGCCTCAGCGACCGGCCACTGAAAGATCCGAGGAGCTTGGTGTGACACCTGGAAGAGGAAAGCGTCCTATCACTGGGGAAGTTATTATCTTATTCTGATGATTCCTATGAAAGACACATGATAACTGACACGCAGTTTTGGTCAAATTCTCTAAATTTATAATTCAGTCACATCACGACCGACAACGAAGGCATCTCGTGATGTAGATGGAGATAACAGTAGCGCAATCATGCAAAACGCCAGATATTATTCATAAATATGTAACAAACAAGGTTTATTTCAACGAAGGAAGTTAATGTGTACAATCCTATTTTAAAACAAGTTAATTCTAGAAATAATTTTAAAATCAAGTGTACTGCAGAAGGGGAACATGTTCAACACCTACAAAGTCATCCCCCTCTTTTTGTTGGTGTCATACTTAACTTTTCCATGTATGTAATAAGCCTCATCAAGAAACCAGAAATACATGTAAAGAGACAAACTGCATAAAAGCAGTGTTATTTAGTCTTTTTGTCTCGGCTGTGAAAGTAGGAAATGTCGTCGTGTTGCCTTTCTGCAGTGAGCAGTTCATTTCTGCCCATGGCTCTTAGGCTCCGCATTGTAGAGAGCATACTTACTAGCCATTTTTTGGTTTGGCCAATGCTTCCACCTCTTTAAAGTCGCCTGTACTACAATCTTAGCAACAACAGTGTCGCTACTTGTATTCCACTGTGGGAGGTTGTAACAATGTAAAATTGTACTGAAATGCAGGAAAATCTGCAGCGAATTGACGCATGGTGCAGGGAATGTCAATTGAATCTCAATGTAGACAAGTATAATGTGCTGCGAATACAAATAAAGAAAGATCCCTTGTCATTTAGCTACAATATAACAGTTCAGCAACTGGAAGCAGTTAATTCCATAAATTATCTGGGAGTACGTATTACGAGTGATTTAAAATGGAATGATCATATAAAGTTGATCGTCGGTAAAGCAGATGCCAGACTGAGATTCATTGGAAGAATACTAAGGAAATCCAGTCCGAAAACAAAGGAAGTAGGTTACAGTAAGCTTGTTCGCCCACTGCTTGAATACTGCTCAGCAGTGTGGGATCCGTACCAGATAGGATTGATAGAAAAGATAGAGAAGATCCAACGGAGAGCTGCGCGCTTCGTTACTGGATCATTTAGTAATCGCGAAAGCGTAACGGAGATGATAGATAAACTCCAGTGAAAGACTCTGCAGGAGAGATGCTTGGCAGCTCGGTACGGGCTTTTGTTGAAGTTTCGAGAATATACCTTCACCGAGGAGTCAAGCATTATATTGCTCCCTCCTACGTATATATCGCGAAGAGACCATGAGGATAAAATCGGTGAGATTAGAGCCCACACAGAGGCATACCGACAATCCCTCTTGCCACGAACAATACGAGACTGGAATAGAAGGGACAACCGATACAGGTACTCAAGATACCCTCCGCCACACACCGTCAGGTGGCTTGCGGAGTATAGATGTAGATGTAGATGTAGATGTAGACGAGGTTGGTGTTGCTGTAAGTGACCATGCAAGGAGTGCCCCAGGTAGTGCTATTGCTCGTGCACTATCTCGAGAATTGTCAGTCTCATGTTCAACAGTACGGAAATGTTTGTTGTCTATTTTACACTGGGATCTGTACCAGATCCAGATGGTGCAGTAACTGAAACCTCATAATCCACAACAAAGTTCTGAAATTGCTTTTCGGTTTCTGGCACGGACCGAAGTTGATGACATGTGGCCGAGCAACAATCTGTGGAGTAACGAGGCACATTTTATGCTATAGGGCGCAGTAAATACGTAGAAATACCTAATTTGGGGTACTGTTAAACGACGTGTTCTACACGAAGAGCCACTGCACAGTTGTCCCGTTCCTAATCCACTGTATATGGAAACATTTCTACTATACGTCTTACATTCCACTTACAACGTTAGATTTGCACTAAGTTACGCTGCCATATGATAATTACAGACCACAATCGACTTCTGTGGGTAACTCTCTCTCCCCGTCCGAACAGCCCTTGGAAGGCCCAACGGCACCGAGCAGCCGCCGTGTCATCCTGAGCCCACAGGCGTCACTTGATGCGGACATGGAAGGGCATGTGGTCAGCACACTGCTCTCCCGACCGTATGTAAGTTTACGAGACCGGAGCCGCTACTTCTCAGTCAAATAGCCCCTCAGTTTGCCTCACAACGGCTGAGTGCAGCCCGCTTACCAACAGCGTTCGACAGACCGAATGGTTACCCATCCAAGTGCTAGCCCAGCCCGACAGCGCTTAACTTCGGTGATCTGACGGAAACCGGTGCTAGCACTGCGGCAAGGCCGTTGGTACTTCTGTAGGTAACTGCACTTTAATTATAGCCATCCGGTGTATATCTTATTTAATCGGAAGTATGAATTAAATGACTTTCCACACGCCTTAGCTGCGCCTACTTTATGGATTAAGGTTATTTTTACCCTTGTTTTGTTTCTGACTGCTGAGATGGTCTTCAGTGTTAAGAAAGACTAGGTTCGATGAAAAAAAAAAAAAACCATCCTCATCATTAGATACGATCGACAACAATCAGAGGGGACTAGATATTATCTCCCCTCTTAATGTATTTATATAGTCTCCCTTTTTAAAAGCGTATTGCTTTATCTGTATTCGCTACGCTTTGGTGAAAAAGTACTCAATCGTACACACATTCGTCGTACGTACCAAATCTGGTTATGGAGTGCAACAGCTGGCGTCAAACTACGAATAGTAAAATTTTGGATTATTTGAAACTTTATCGTCTTTCAAGAAAATTTGCATTTTTTCTGTTTATCAGGTTTTTTTTCAGCTGCAGCGTCTATATTATCGACATTAGGTTCTCTATAATTCTGTAACGTGATTATCAGATCAAGTATTCTATAAAAAGTGTTTTTGGAAATTTGTGGTATGGCTTATGGGACCAAACTGCTGACGTCATCGGTCCCTAAGCTTACACACTACTTAATCTAATTTAAACTAACTTACGCTAAGGACGACACACACAATCATGCTCAAGGGAGAACTCGAACCTCCGACGGGGTGAGCCACGAGGACCGTGACAAGACGTCCGAAACCTCGCGATAAGAAAATGGTTCTCACAGAATAAAATGAAGATGTAAGATACTTTATTTCCGCAGAAAACCTGGTTTTCTATAGAGTTGCACTGATTTACATACAAATTTAAATATGTCCTCCGTCTACCATTTTGAGAAAGGGCTCTACCAGTCCGTAATAGTGATTTGTCCTCCGTCTATTATTATGAGAAAGATCTCTATCAGTCCGTAGTAGTTCACAGAGTCGAGAAACTCTTGTCAACATCCATGCTCGTCACAACAGTGGCTGACGACACTAAGATGTTCATCAGTGAGAATCAGCACTTCTCTCGTATATGGCGTCAACTGTGTTTCCCAAATTACATTTGTTAGTGCTTGTGGCCAAACGTGCTTAAGAGGCTAAAAATAATCAAATCCCATGCTTTACCTGAGAATCTGATAGTTATTCGATTTCTGAATGCACAAAACGTGACAGAAACTGTCATTAAGCATTTTTGATCTCTGCTTAGGGGACTGGCGATATTTTTAAATTCAGGACTTGATGCCGATTGCGATGATCAGGGTCGCTGTCTGTCAAACGACAGTGAGAAAATACTGTAGAAGAAAGAATTGATGCAGTTGTTACAAAAAACATTAGTTTTCAGTCACAACCCTGTTTCTCGAAAAACAGCAAACAATTCCGCAGGAAACAGATATAGGAGCCACACTTGCCTATGGAACGAACAGCACGTCACGGGTTGAGGGCACTGGCAGTGATTGCTCATTGACCGAGAGAAAGGAAAGTCTGCTGCGAGAAGCCACGTCGCGCATAGGCTCAGCCACTATCACCACCGTTAGCCTGCCGTTACCATCTCGAACTTCGCCACAAGTGTCCAAATTCATCATAATTTAGCGAAGACTTCACATAAAGTACACTGTTCCTGCGTAACGACCTCCGTTAACACGATATCGTACTTTAACTTCCACCAAGCCATTTCGCTGTCTACACTTTTATCGTATTTATCCACTTCAAAATTCTCGTTATTGTGCCTTAGATTTAGAGAAAGCTTTTGATAATGTTGAGTGGAATACTCTCTTTCAAATTCTGAAGGTGGCAGGGGTAAAATACAGGGAGCGAGAGCCTATTTACAATTTGTACAGAAACCAGATGGCAGTTAAAAGAGTCGAGGGGCATGAAAAGGATGCAGTGGTTGGGAAGGGAGTGAGACAGGGTTGTAGCCTATCACCGATGTTATTCAATCTGTATATTGAGCAAACAGTGAAGGAAACAAAACAAAAATTCGGAGTAGGTATTAAAATCCATGGAGAAGAAATAAAACTTTGAGGTTCGCCGATGACATTGTCATTCTGTCAGAGACAGCAAAGGACTTGGAAGAGCAGTTGAACGGAATGGACAGTGTCATGAAAGGAGGGTATAAGATGAACATCAACAAAAGCAAAACGAGAATCACGGAATGTAGTCGAATTAAATCGGGTGACGCTGAGAGAATTAGATTAGGAAATGAGACACTTAAAGTAGTAAAGAGAAAATAACTGATGATGGTCGAAGTAGAGAGGATATAAAATGTAGACTGGCAACGGAAAGGAAAGCGTTTCTGAAGAAGAGAAATTTGTTAACATCAAGTATAGATTTAAGTGTCAGAAAGTCGTTTCTGAAAGTACTTGTATTGAGTGTAGCCATGTATGGAAGTGAAACATGGACGATAAATAGTTTGTACGAGAAGAGAATAGAAGCTTTCGAAATGTGGTGCTACAGAAGAATGATGAAGATTAGATGGGTAGATCACATAACTAATGAGGAGGTATTGAACAGGATTGGGGAGAAGGGAAGTTTGTGGCACAACTTGACTAGAAGAAGGGATCGGTTGATAGGACACGTTCTGAGGCATCAAGGCATCACCAATTTAGTATTGGAGGGCAGCGCGGAGGGTAAGAATCGTCGAGGGAGACCAAGAGATGAATACACTAAACAGATTCAGAAGGATGTAGGTTGCAGTAGGTACTGGGAGATGAAGAAGGTTGCACAGGATAGAGTAGCATGGAGAGCTGCATCAAACCAGTCTCAGGAGTGCCTTACCCTGTTTCGTCAGACAGAAACTTCTTTAAAAATTGTATCTCTTGTTCTCGTAGCCTTTATTCCGCTCGGCGTTTTTGATATTTATAAGAACAGTAAGATACGATCTTCGTTTTGAAAAAGAGGTCTATTAGTTTCGAGATTTCACATGACTAGTTGTCACAGGTGATAAATTTTTATAACTGTTTAAAACACAGCGCAACAGGTATCTTTCTAGGTTTGTTTTGAAAAGGAAAGAATGAAACTTACCTGCATGTACTGGGAGGTTATTGCTACCTACATTCTTTCCATGCATAGCATCTGCACGTGCTTGCGTATGGTGCTCGCAGTATGTGCGTTGCATGCCTTTGTATTGTGCACTCAGGTTATACCCATAGAGTAAATATCTCTGGAGTGAGCATTCACATGCGCAGAACAGATTTTGTGTTGTCAACATACATTGCCGGCCTGGTCACGTGATCTCGGGACGTCTTGTGTCACCACATCCGTAGTACAGACGGATTCTTTTCGTACGTATCGTGGATTATTTATATATGTTGCGCAGACATTTTAACAGTATCCATTTGATACCGGGAATAAACCAGCTAAGCCGGCCGTAGTGGCCGAGCGGTTCTAGGCGCTACGGTCGCATGTTCGAATCCTGCCTCGGGCATGTATGTGTGTGATGTCCTTAGGTTAGTTATATTTAAGTATTTGTAAGTTCTAGGGACTGATGACCTCTGAAGTTGAGTCCCATAGTGCTCAGAGCCATTTGAACCATAAACCAGCTACGTAACTTTTAAGGGCAAGTGATATTACATTCTGCTTCTTTGCGATAGGTGTCACAGTACGCCAGTACTTTTGCGAGTGTCCGAAAAACACAGAATTTGCCACACATTAGCGATTATATCCCTGCTAATACGTCCTTTTTTTCTTGCATTTCTGCGTATTTATTTTCTCGTTTTTGCGACCTAAAGCACAATTTTTCTTACTGGTGGAACTTTGAGGTATTTATTCAACGCATTTTAAGTACTTGATTCCAGTTTATTAAATAAATAGTAGTCTGAGTAATCTATATACATAATCGACAAGTCACTGATAAATGCATGGAGGATAGTATTTACTGAAACAACTAACCATTCCCTTTCCTGTTCCACTAGCAAATTTACGAGAGGAAGCGACTGTTTGTAAGCTTTTGTACGAGCCATAATATCTGTTATGTAGTCATAAAATCGTAGAAAAATAGGTCTGCATAATCAAGCCTTCATTATAAGTGTGTCTCTTACTAATATGATAACTATAATTAGAGCTACATGGAATGTACCCATGAAAAGTTACTATCCCTCCGTTCACATATTTTTCTTTGCATCCGTAGCAACAGCAGTAATTCACTCTCGCTATTGCACTATCAACAAACGGTGAAACACAACAAAAACTCTTGATATTATAAACTTCAAACGCTGCAAAAAGCACACACGCACAGCGAAGTCCCGAAAACACGTGACAATCCTGGTTTAATGTTGATAACATGCGCAGAATGCAATGCTCACTCATGAGATATTTACTCTATGGTTATACCTGCGTGGCTACGGACTGACGTCATGTCATCCTGCCCTGTCTAATGGCGGCGCCTACTCAGACATTACAGGTCGTGGGCACTTGGGACAGGTTACAACGGCGTTCTAGTTGTTGTTGCTGCTGATGCTAATAACGACGAAATACTGCCTGTTTTGTCTAAAAGAAGATTCGGTGCAAAACTGCTATACCAACGATTTTTAAATAGATTTTGTACAGGCTGCTACCAGTCACAATTCTTTGCTACATTGCTTAAATAATTTTAACATTGCAGCGTGTTTCGAGACTCGCCTCACCATCACACAAAAATGAATACGGATATATCTATATACGTCACTGGAAAACATTCATTATGTTTTCCAGGCTACTGTGTATGCCAACCAACATCCAACCAATGGAGATTAATCCCTGTGGGTAAAATAACAAAATCTATCTCACGCTGTCAATAATTCTGGCCACACTCAATGCTTATATGTCTCGTTTATACATCTTGCCACAGCTACGTGACTCCCACGCTGCTACGGACAATTAATATGTGTACCATCTAAGGATGAATCGCTAGGTGGTTCGAAAACATTGAAGAACAAAACCAAAAGCGACTGGCTGTAGTAGTTTCAAGAAACTTTTTTATTACAGTCGCAGTGCTACTCATCCATAATGGATATATATCGATGATTCAGCTGCCCCTACTGCTGGGTTTTACGCAACCCACAATGTCCAAATTTTTTTTTTTTTTTTTTTTTTTTGCAAAATTTTCATATTATCTTGCTCGCTATACGCAAACTATTAAACCTACAGAAGAAAATGGAACAAGACATTTTTGTAGCAAATTTAATGTAGTTAGTAGGTCGCGTTTTCGCTATAGGCTATAGTTTTCGCATTATTCAAGAAAAACGTACAAAAGTGACCCTCAAACTTTTTTCTAACAGCTCGAAAACCGTGGCCTCCAGTGACAACGGACCAAATGGTTCAAATGGCTCTGAGCACTATGCGACTTAACTTCTGAAGTCATCAGTCACCTAGAACTCAGAAATAATTAAACTTAACTAACCTAAGGACATCGCACACATCCATGCCCGAGGCAGGATTCGAACCTGCGACCGTAGCGGTCGCTCGGTTCCAGACTGTAGCGCCTAGGCAACAGATCCCAGTATAAAATTTAATTAATAGATTTCTACAAAAACTTTCTGTTCATTGTTTCCGTAGGACTAAGAACTAGAAAACAAAGAATTGTGACTAATAGCAGTCTGTATGAAACATGTTTCTATACTTAAAGAAACAGTCACGGGGGAATAACAGCCAATATGGGCAGAATTTGTTATCAACGATATGTTTTTATCAGTCCTTTAAATCAGATAGTGATGTGTGTAAAGCTGCTCGACGTGTAGTTAATAGAGCAATAAGCAATATATATGCAGAGAAATGTTCTGGCGTCCACCATTGACTTCACGGTGCGCAAAACACAGATCCCTGCGTCACAGCTGAACATTTGTATCTTTAACAGCTTGCGGGAGAGCGCTCCAAGCTATTATCGTGTGAGTGCAGGTTTTTATTTTTACACATGTGTTTGCTCCCCACGTACACCGTTTTAACCGATGTTTCATTCTGATGAACAGTGTTTCCCCCCCACCGCAGATTGTTTTCAGCTGATAAAAAGCGTCCACAAATGCGTCATAACTCTTGAACGAACCAAGATAACGGAACGCTGTGTAGCAAGCACGCATACTCGTCGTGATACCATGATTTAGGGTCTATAACATTCTTTAATGTGTCCTAAGCTGCCTGACCGTTTGAGTTTCTTCTTTAAATTTTCGCAGTTCGTGACAATAGAGATGTATGATAGGATAAGACTTCTCGAAGGCCGTTGACGTATGTTTCATACGCTGATTAACGCAAGACTCTGAGCGCTGGGATAACTTAGCTTGTTAACGAGGTAATGTTCCTGCCGCACTACGAGCTTTGCCACGACGTGAGGCAATCAACAAGTAATGCAACACTTTTTTTCTGAAAGCAGGTTGGTTTTAGTCAGGATTCCAATACACAGTACTAGCCTCCACTCTTTTGTCTACAAAACCTTATAATCTCCGTTCAATGAGGTGGCTTTACGCCACTTTACTTGGGGTGGGAGGGGGGAAGGGGGCACGTGGTGAGGGGGCCTGTATGGCGAAATGGTAGCACGCTACTGGTTGACGTCGGAGCCAACATCTTACTGCATCAGTAACTTCCTCATCGTCCACGTACTGCTTCTCACGGAGTGAAATCTTCATTGGACCAAACAGATGAGTCTCAACGTGCGAGATCCAGGATGTTGGGTGGGTGAGGAAGAACAATGCGGTGACGTGTGGAAGCTCCTATCGGCAGACTTGTAGGAGGCCTTGCGTTGTCATGGAGAAGGAGACGTTTGTATGCATTTTTTGAGGAGACGAACGCGCTGAAGTAGCTTCCTCAATTTCTCGAGAATGCCAGCATATATTCCGTGGTTTGCCGTTGCATCATGAAGGAGGACATCGAACAGAGTAACTCCTTCAGACCCCAAGATGACTGTCTCCTTGACTTTGCCAGCTAAGGGAGAGCCTTTGAACTTTTTCTTCGGAAGAGATGTGGCGTGGCGCCACTCCATAGATTTCCAAGTGATGAAACCATGTTTCATTGCCTGTTACGATTTTCGACAAAAAAAATTGTCACGATCAGCCTCTAAATGCACAAGAAATTCCACACAGGTGATCCTTAGTTGCTCTTTATGGCCTTCTGTGAGGCGACGAGGAAAGCAGCGGGCACACACTTTGAGTTCACAAACAGGAGGACGAGTGTGTCAGAACTACCAACAGAGACGTCCAGCTGTGCACCGAGATGTTTGATTGCGATCCGTCCATCACCTCGAATGGGAGCGTCCGCACTCTCCAATATTGCAGAAGTCACAGCTGTGTGCCGCCAGTCGACACGCGAAAGATCGGACAGGTTTGCGCGACCTTGTTGCGATGAAGAAAGACGCCTCGCCCAAGGACTCATCGTGGTTTTGTTCACTGACGATCTCCGTAGACGCTCAGAAAGCGCGTATGACTGTCAGCGATACTCTGATTTTCCACCATAAGAAACTCACTGACAACTCTTTACTTGAAACGTACCTGCGTTACAGCCGTCGTTTTGAAGACTACGTATAGCGCCAACACCTATCGGAACTTCATGAAACTGTAGGGGCTGAAGCGGGAACATTTCACGATGTCCCAGAACAAATTGCGCATGTTTTTCAATCGAAATCGGCCGAGGAAGAAAAATGTGACTGAACACCCCTCATTTTATGTAAATCACATCGTAAACTCAAATAACTTACGGGACTTAACAGCTATGGTCATCAGTCCCCTAGAACGTAGTAAACCAAACTAACATAAGGACATCACACAACACCCAGTCATCACGAGGCAGAGAAAATCCCTGACCCTTTTTTTTGTAACCATACGTATTTATTTAAATATATTAACAACGATACACTAAAAAAAGACATTTTATTCTATTAACCTATTTTATTCCTAGTGTTGGTTAATATTACTGTCATTTTATATGTTTTCGTTTTTATATTTTCCTTTTTCGTTTTTCTCTTATTGTTGTACCTTAAGCCTACTCATTTTTTTGGAAGAAACTTTTTTTTATATATACTACAGAATATACCTAAATTGAAGAAGAGAGAAAATTTTGTCATATTACATAACAGAAGCAGAAAGGAGAGTATGAGTAATCAATAGAATTTTATAGGCACAAAGTAAAGGAAATCATTTAAAAATATCTAATAATAAGAATGAGTAGTTGGCGCTTTCCACTAAGTAATGCTTCTTTTCTAGTCAGTATAGTACAAATAATGGAAGAAAAGTTAAAAAACTGATTTCACTAAGAAGAAACACTTTAAACTACTATACTTCACTATCTGATGCGAGAAGAGAAAGCACTTTATCTTTTGTGTTGCACTTACTCACTATCACTGCACACGTTATTCTTGTGGTGAGTGTGGTGAGGTGGCTGGTAGGGGCGCTGAGGGTTGCAGGCTGGGAAGGACTCTGGCGATTGCTGTCTGCAGTGGAATCTGCAGGAAGTTTTTGAAGTTCTCGCGGTAGCGCCTGTGCTGCTGGGCCGTCTTGTTCTCCTCCCAGAGGTCCGTCAGGGAGGCCAGCTGGTCGGTCTGCCTCCACGCTACGATGGCGTGTGCCGTCATGGCGGGGATCCAGAGAGTCGCCAGTCGCTTGTGCCGTGGAAATGCGTTGCAGTCTGGGGCGGTGATTGCTTCCACTGTGATGCTTCCCGGCGCCGTTCTGTTGATGTGGGCCACCATCTGCTGGCACGCTTTCCAGATGTTGATGGCATTCCCTTACGTGAATCGGTGTTCGAGGGTGTCGGTCATGCCACATACGTCACACTTGTCACTTGCGACGTGTTTTATCTCCGCCAGTCTTTCTTTGGTTGGTTGGTTCCGTTCTGTTAATTATTTTGTACCATGTCTCCTTCGCATGTTTAGGCAACACGTTTTCCGAGACGTTCCCCCATATTTGTTTCCAATTGTATTGCGGTAGTTTGTGTTCACTTTTGTTTTTTGCCGGCTTCCCCCTGAGGACCCAGTATATTCTCTTGGCTGTTCTGGGGCTGGGGTTCGACACGGTGTCCAGAGCGTAACTTTTGTTGGCGTAGTGCAGCCTGACGTGTCGCATTCTGAAGGGAGAGAACCCGGGCGTGGGAAGCAAGAACGCTACCGCACGACAACGAGCTGCGGACAGTTCACAAATACAACAGACGTACATATTAAAATCACATTGACACCTTTGGCGAGCGTCGCACACACCTGCGGCCGAACGTGTTACCTACCCAACAGTGAGCTGGATACGCAACTTATTTATGGGCGTTTGTACTACTGATAAAATCGTTGTAATACAGATAAGTGTTTTGAATAGTTCACTAAAGAATAAAAATAATTCCAATTTCTAAAAATTCAAAAATTTAAGAGCGGGATTGTGACTAAAATGCACACTGACAGGCATAAAAAATTATCCATCAGAAAGGAGAGGACGAAACGAAGTGAAACTTGGCGTTTTTGAGGGGTAATGCAGTATAATTTCAATGATTAAAAAAGTCAAATTACATGTACCGTAGATTTGGCAATATGAACACACGGCTGGTAAATTGTCAACGGGATGTTACTCCCTCTCATGCGTCCAAGGATACAATGACTTGTTTGAGAATAGTATCATGCAGCCGTTCTATTCCATCTTTAGGCTACCTGTCGGAAAACTGTATTTGTTAGTTGTTGAATGGAGATACAACATCGTTGTTGCAGGTATTCTGCACAAACTGGTTCACAGATGTTGGCCACTGATGGAATCGTGTATAGGATTTGTGTTAACCCCGTCAGCGTCAGTTAAGACCTGAAGATCGTGTACTGAAGCACCGAAACTGGTAACTACATAATAAATAACATCGTGAGGACAGGTGTAGTTGTTACATTTTATTACATAGGAAGTTGTAACTTTCCCTCGATATCCAGGATTTTAGTAACGGGACTGTGTTGGCGTCCAATGTTTGTCACGAATGTTTTATTGGGGACATTCTGGGGTATCTTGCTGGCCAAGGAAGTAACCCAAAATTATGGAAGCAGTTCATAGGAACACCTAATGTGCGTGAATCAGTGTTAGTTCGATAAAAGATGGTGCCAAGATTCTGTCTTTGAGAGGTAACACTTGATGACACAGATGTCTCTGACGTAGTGTTGCGCCGTCAGAGCTCCCTGTGTCAATATCAAAGGTAACTTGAAGCCAAACTCGATGGTTTCCCACATGTTAACATTAGTAGTGAAAATCTGTGGTACTCGGAACATGCAAGAATGCACCGTCTCACCTCGGCAGCACTATCCTCTCAGTGAGAACTGAGATCCATCGCAGAAAATGATGTAACGCCACTCGCAGCAGTCTGTGCATCCGGCTACGGCAGGCACCACCCCAAAAGCAACCATTTTTGACTTGGTGTTACCAGCAGAATACGCATGGCACGGTGTTCCAGCAGTCTAGCAGTTGTTCGTCTCCGACGAATGATGGTGACTTAGGGTGTTGAAGTTACTCCATTACCTGTACCCACATGGCAGACAGAAAAGTATTCGCGTAAGCCATGTTTCACATACAATACATCGATCCTTCCTTGGTTTTATCAGACTTCTCTGTCACAACCTCGACAATGACTGCGGCTTCCAAGCTCCCGTCCAGACCAGCGTTCAGTCACTACAGCTGAATGGTTGACAAGAGTGCATATTGCATGATCGACCAGCTGGTCAATGTTCCTCTCGGAATCGATTTTGTACAAGTAACGTAGTCTCGCACTACATTGTGCCATTCTCTGCAGTTTTTCGCAGTTCTTAGAAAACACCTGACACTGCTCACGACCTTTTTATGTACAGTAATAGCTGATAACACGATGAAAACAGTAATTCACTCTGCATATCATAGATAAATGCAATAAATCATTTACATGCTCTTCGAAGGTATGAAGTGGTACGAAATTACAAAAAATGGTTCAAACGGCCCTGAGCACTATGGGACTCAACTGCTGTGGTCATCAGTCCCCTAGAACTTAGAACTACTTAAACCTAACTAACCTAAGGACATCACACACATCCATGCCCGAGGCAGGACTCGAACATGCGACCGTAGCAGTCGCACGGTTCCGGACTGCGCGCCCAGAACCGCGAGAGCACCGCGGCCGGCTACGAAATTACAAATAACTTAAATATGAGCCTATCTGTTTCAGGTACTTAACACTATTTTTTTTTTTTGATAAACGGTGTATGCACACATAGGTAGTAATTCATTATTTTTATAGGGAAAGGGAGTCAAATGACATGGATTAGCAGTTACAAAGGTTGTCGATGTCTGCCGCCGAACAATACGGCACACCAGGTCGGACAAGAATTCAAATTTTGGCCGACCATCCTGGGTTAGTTTTCTCGTAGACGAACTCGTACAGTCCTGGAAAATGTCGATATAATTCTTTTACTTAGGCTACAGCCCATTTTTTTCAGTACCGTTGTACAAATGAGGTATCGCTTCGCTTTAGATGAACCTTCCTTCGGTTTTCGGGGAAACCCGGATCCAATTTGCCTGCCTTAAGATAAACTCATTAATGCTGTTCCGTTGCCATTTCATGACAGCCTGTGTTAGACACAACCTCCTTTCAAAACTCCGCAGAAGTTCTTCTGCACACATAAAGTATTTCGGAGCCTAGACAGAAATGGTTTGGTCGAGCACTGAATTCCCTTCAGCCTATACTCAAAAGCAGAGTGAAATTAATTTTGGAATAAACAGGAGGCTGTGGCGAGGGCGTGTTCCAGCATATACTTCTGCTGCTGTGTTTTCATCCAGCAAGGTATACTATTACGGAGTTCGAAGAGCAGAAAAAATACTGGATTAGAAACGTTCTCAGACAGCTCAGTTGGTGAAACAGTCGTCTGTGAAAGCTAAGTACTGTTGTCAGGCCTAGTATGGTATATAAGTGGCTTGAACAGCGCCAGATGTTGAGTGATCACTGTGAAGGGCACAGAGATGTCACTTACTCGTGTGAGACAGCGTTATCAGCACCTGATAGAAGTTTGAAAGCGGCGCAATATCGGACTGTATTGAAACGTGAGGGCAGACACACTCACCGTCAAGATTCCAGTCGGCGACGTCCAACCATCATAACGGAGGGACGCCATATTGCGCACCAAACACACCGTAACACTTTGCACCTGCGTCTGCCATCTGAGAACAAGTAATTGACTCGCCACAACATCTCGCACCGTTGGTGTAGTAGCAGCAGGTCTAGAAAATTACCGTTCCATGTGTAGGCTGTCGTTAACACCACAACACAAACGGCATCGTTTCCAGTGGTGCCTCGACCGGGAAGCATTGACTGCTGATTAATAGCGTCGCATTGTGTTAATCAATGAATCGATGTGCTACACTACCTTGTATGACAATCGTCGGCCACCTTGGCGACGACCAGGGAGAAGCGCCATTATTCCAGTGCGTTTGACGTGCGTACCCCTGGTGTCGTGGCGTGGGAAGCCGTCCTTTATGACTTCAGGTCTCGGCTGGTAGTAACTAAGGGAAATCTGAAAAGGCAATGATAAGTCGCGGAAGTCCCGCTTTCTCACATGTTACCTTTCATGCGACAGTGTGTGATGCAGCTTTAAAATACCATAATGCTCTTCTACACATAGTACATGTCTCTGTGAACTATCTGCGTGGTACTGAGGTGCTCCTGTGGACAGCAAGATCTCCAGCTGGCTCCATGATAAACGCGCGCGATTAGCCGAGCGGTCTGGGGCGCTGCAGTCATGGACTGTGCGGTTGGTCCCGGCGGAGGTTCGAGTCCTCCCTCGGGCATGGGTGTGTGTGTTTGTTCTTAGGATAATTTAGGTTACGTAGTGTGTAAGCTTAGGGACTCATGACCTTAGCAGTTAAGTCCCATAAGATTTCACACACATTTGACCTCCATTATAAACAATATGGACCTACTCAGACGTCAGTGTCAGTGTGGAGAATATCACAGATTAGTTACAACAGCTGTGGTCCAGCTTACCACAGGGGACAATCCAACGGCTTCATGACACATTTCTCAACCGAACTAGTACATACATCCAAAAATGTCTCTAAGCACTATGGGACTTAACATCTGAGGTCGTCAGTCCCCTACACTTAGAGCTGAATCTAACTAACCTAAGGACATCACACACATCCATGACCGAGGCAGGATTCGAACCTGCGACCGCAGCAGCAGCTCGGTTCCGGACTACATACATGCAGGCCACAGGAATTGCCATCTCACCTTGGTAAGTGGACCCACATAAAAAGTTTTTGTGAATTCGACAACATTTTGTAATCCTTGAAATACAGTCACATACCACCTCAACCCATCTGAGCGCTGTAAGTTTCATTGCATTTCCTCCTCTCCATCTGAGTGTTTTTTTTTTCAGCCAGTAAACATACATTCTGCTTCTGACGTTGTTTGGCTGAATGGCAAGGATGTTAAAATCCTGGTGGGTAGCCACTCAAGGGGTGGGGAAGGGGAGTGGTAGGAAAGGAGTCGTGGACCGCGTGTGGCTGAGATGAGTTTTCAAGATTGTTGATTAGAGCAATTCGGTAGTCAGTGAGTGGTCAATAAAGGTGGCAGAAAGCTTTGAGAGAGCTTGTATATGCGTTCTCGTGCGCATCCGTGGATTTCGACTTGTGAATTTGGCGTGTGTTACACTTTACTGACTGCGCACATGCTTGATAAGAGGAGCCAGCATGGCAGAAGGTGGAGGCTTTACCTAGCCGGAGGTAGTTTGCCACAGGGTATTTATTAGTGCGCCGGCCGCGGTGGCCGTGCGGTTCTAGGCTCTCCAGTCCGGAGCCGCGCTGCTGCTACGGTCGCAGGTTCGAATCCTGCCTCGGGCATGGGTGTGTGTGATGTCCTTAGGTTAGTTAGGTTTAAGTAGTTCTAAGTTCTAGGGGACTGATGACCACAGCAGTTGAGTCCCATGGTGCGCAGAGCCATTTGAACCATTATTTATTAGTGCCTTGCAAGTCGAAGCGTGCCTGCCAACCCCTCCTTATTTTGGTCTAATATTGTAGTAGTGGTGAGGAATAATCTAGCTCCGTCAGTAAACATTTCCAGGTACATCTGATGAGCAACACGTCGCGTAATGTGTATCGCACGCCGAACTGTGCTAAGAGTGCGTGGTTCTCTCCGCGATCGCGAGTGAATTTACGCAACGCTCCGAACACGGACAAAATGAACGTCTCGTGATGAATAAGCAACGAACTGTGTCTCGATTCTGTTGTGAAGGCATGTTTATGGATTCGCGTTGCTCGTTGTCAAGCATCTGTCAACATTGAAAGTAGTCCCGGCTTGTGTAGTGAGCCGCTGATTGGATGGGTATTGCAACGTGTAGGCGTTCGACAAAAATATGTAAACACCGCGAGAAGTGCATACTAGATCAGAAATGTATATTACAGCCAAGCCTTCAAGTTGTGCTGTTGTATTTCACCACGAGTGGCGCCTGTGCAATGTCCTAAATAATGCTGCAAGTGTCAGTTGCCAGAGCAGTGCTCTGTGTAGTTACAAGTATTATGCCGGAGCTAAGCGGATTCGAATGTGGGAAAATTGTTGGTGCTCGTACAGTGGGAGTTTCAGTAATCAAGCCAGCTATAGTGTTTGGTGTTACAAGAGGCCCCGTATCGTAGATTAATGCCGCATACAAGGAAAGCGGAAAAACATCGTCCGCTACGTCACAACGCCAATGAAAATATGTGCTGAGTGATCGTGACAGACGATAATTGAAGAGTGTTGTGAAGAAAAATCAGAGGACAACCGCTACAAAGATCACAGCAGAAGCGAATGTCTCACTAGCGAGCTCTGTTCAGAAAAACAAAAAACAAAAATCAGGAAGGGAGCAGCATAAGCAGGCAATTGGAGGGTGAGCTGAAATTACAAAACCACTCAACAGCAATGCAAATGCCTGTATCAGGAAAACGTGGTGCTGAAGCTATAAAATCTGTGCTACGGAGAAATGAAAGACCGTCCTTTTGTCGTACGAGTCTTGTTGCATATTGTTTCCAACTTTTGGCCAAGTGTACGTCCAAAGAATGAAACCTGGTGGAGGTTTGGTGACGATTTGGGTAGCCATAACGTGGTATTCCGTGGGCGCCACGGTTACTCTGCAAGGTTGCATTACTGCCACGGATTATGTGGCCATTTTTGCTAATCAGCTTCATCCCATGGTGCAATATATGTTTCCCAATGGTGGTACTGTGTACCATCGTCCAGGATTGGTTTTGTGAGCACGAGGATGGATTGTCACATTTTCTCTGGCCTCCACAGTCACCAGATCTCAATATTCTTGAGCCTTTGTGGTCTGATTTTAAGAGAAGAGTGATTGACCACTATCCATCTCCATCGTCGTAACCTGAACTTGCCACAATTTTGCAAGAAGAACGGTATGAGAGTTCCTTGAAAACCATACAAGACCTGTATTTATCCATTACAAGACAAGTGGATGCTGTTTTGAATGCCAGCTGGATTCCTACACTCTATTAGGCATGGTAGTGTATGGTGCTTTTGGTGTTTCCATATTTTTGTAAGCCTCATATAGCCTCAGCCCCTGTCGCCTACTCTGTGGTGGTGTGTGGCGGCCTATACGACCCTGGGCCGCAGGTGCGCGTGCGGGCGGTCTGCACACAGCCCCCCCCCCCCCCTCCTTCCCTACCGCTTCCGGAGGAGCTGCTCTGTAAACACACGGCTCATGTCTACAGAGCTGCTCGCCTTGCCAGTTGATGCCCGGCAATTCCTCGTACTGCCTCACTAACGTCCCGATTTCTCCAGGGCCTAAAACATATTTCCAAACGCACAAGAGAAAGAAAGGAACGAGACTCATGACGTCACTAAGAAGGGAAACTCACCATCATACCCCCCTCAGATTCAGTGGTCAGCTGGCCCATTGGATATCCCGTCAAAAACTGAACACAAATCAAGCATGAAAACAGGAAGAAGGTGCACTGAACTATGGAAAAAAATCAAAATAGAAACATTGAACGATCCAAGTTTAACAACTAAAACATCGGGGAACACGGAAGAGCCATGGCGTTGTGATTACGTGGGCACTGGGGTAGACTGCAAAGTGGACGAGCTGGGTTCAAACCTACCTTGTGTATTTCTTTTTTCACAAAATTATGAAGTATCCGTTTGGTCATTGACAAGTTTACTCTCTTTCAGTAATCCTGGCTGTTGTCATACTATACATAGTTTAGAGAATATGAATCATGTGGTAAGAATACATTATCGTCGCAAGTAAATGTGATGATTAGTGAGGGTAAGCGAGATACCACACAGGTGTCTCACTGAAAGGAAATCAACAAATAAATGGGTGTGAACTATATTACAATGAAGGATATCAAGAGTCAAAACTTCCAAACGGAACGCAACTTTACAAATACTAAAAACATGTGTTTTGACACAGTACGGAGAAACTGTGTGATTGTGAAACTGCTTCACTCATTTGTTGCAGTTGATGTGACAAACTATTATGTTTTCATCATTTCCTTAGGAGTGATCACATTCACATTCATACGAACACCTAAATCAAGCAAGGAGGCACATCTCACTCACCCAACCCGGCAAACAAATTGGGCGCTTCGGTAGGAGATTCATATCATAAGGCACACGTACTGTCACCAATGCCATATATGACTCACCAGGCGTGTTTTCCTAATGGGGATTCGGTTGACTTGTCACCTTGTTATCAAACGTTTGCAGTTCTTGTTCAAAAGCCACTCCGCAACCTCTGCTACTTGTGTAGAACAAATACGAGGTACGTACAGGGTGACAAGTAGTGGACTTTATGAAATAAAATCGTCATAACATGTGAACTGTTAGCGTTAGCACGTTCAAACTGCACGTTTGGTCGCGGAGCATGATGGGGATTAGTTTGTGCATGCATGGTTTAATTTACCGACGAAGCCTGCTTTCATTTGGATGGGTTGGTTAACAAGCAAAATTGTACATTCTCAGCTGCCTTTTTCAACGAGTCAACCAATTTTAAATCAAAGCACTTGACTTCCTCTACCTTCTTTTGCTGCACATCAGCTAAACTAATCTCTACTTCTGAGTAACTGCATCCCTGCGCAATATTGCTATCTATAGTACTGTCGTCGGTGTTTACTGTTAGTAGCAAATCAATATAGCTAATGCGTTCCTTGGCCTCATTATTAATGCTACCCCCCTTCATCCATCATCTCCTCCTCTTCAAAACTTTGCAAAATCGAATCTATCTCTTCTACCGAAACTTTAGCTCTCAGATTGCCTTTATTTCATCTTCGTCCCTATCAGATTCAAACCCATTAATTTCTTCCTATCTATTACCTATAACGTTGTGTTTCTCTCCCCCTTGACCCATTTTTCTAAACTGTCCAAAATGCTGTCAGCTATACAATGAGAGTGGTTTAGCATACCACTGATACTGCCTGTTCCCATTTCATCATCCTTGTTATCGGTTTGCTTTTGTTATTGGCTGTGTTACTGTTTCCGCCTTGTGGATTCCAGTTTTTTCGTAGACGGAAGTTATTTTGCCACGGTCTGTCGTGTACATTTGATACAGAATCAAATAGGGTAGCATCTGGCTCTCCGTCTTGTCTCAACGGCACAGTATTTACATTTCTGCTTTCGGCGTAAAATTGTTGCGAAGGAGTGATGATTGTCTACCCTCTCTTCCTCTACCACGGACTTGATTACGATAATTAAACCTTGTATTCTAAACCTCCGTACTTCTAACATTGGGGGCTGAGATTCCGCATTTCGCGATCGAGAAGTCTCTTCACTGTCAACAGGCGACTGTGTGGCGCGCAGTGCTCAGTCATGGAATAATCGGTGGGATATTCCTTGATGGCACGGTGACTGCCGAACGGTACGTGAAGGTTTTGGAAGATGATTTCATACCCATTATCCAAAGTGACCCTGATTTCGACAAGATGTTGTTCATGCAAGACGGAGCTCGACCCCATCGACGCAGGAGAGTGTTTGATGTCCTGGAGGAGCTCTTTGGGGGCCGCATTCTGGTTCTGGAGTACCCAGAGGCCACTGGCATGGCCCTCGATGGGCCGCCATGTTCTCCAGATCTGAACACATGCGACTCCTTTTTGCGGGACTATGTTAAAGACTAGGTGTACGGCAATAACCCCAAAACCAGTTCTGAGCTGAAAAAAGCCATTCAGGAGGTCATCGACAGCATCGATGTTCCGACACTTCAGCGGGTCATGCAGAATTTTCCTATTCGTCTGCGCCACATCGTCGCCAATGATGGCAGAGTTATCGAACATGTCATAACGTAAATTCGGATACCTGTAGTGACGTTTACATGCTGAATAAAATGTCTGCACGCCTGTACGTCTAGAGGTCCTTTCCTCACACCTCGCTGTTGCAAACGGAAGTTACACCACGACATAGACACAAATTTGAACATAACAAGACCAAAAAAAAAAAGGAGGAGGGAGATTTAAACACAACTCGCCCCCTTTGCAGTCCAACACCGTGACCGCTTTAACCACGATGCCGTGTTTTTTCTAACTCGCTCTGTGTTGTACTTGTGCTTTGACAGTTCCCTGTTTCTATTTCGCTTTTTTTTACAGTCCAGTACAAATTTTTCCTGTTTTCATGCTTGATCTGTGTTCAGTTTTTGAAGGGCTGTCCACTGGGCCATCTTACCACTAAATCTAAGGGGGGTTGGGGGGGGGGGGGAGGTGGGGCTGCAATGGGGAGTTTCCCTTGTAAGAAACTATTCGTTGTGGCGAATTAGTTACATTCTGTTATTCAACCTTCAGGTGAATCCATGCATTGTTCAAATGGTTCAAATGGCTCTGAGCACCATGGGACTTAACTTCTGAGGTCATCGGTCCCCTAAAACTTAGAACTACTTAAACCTAACCAACCTAAGGACATCACACACATCCATGCCCGAGGCAGGATTCGAACCTGCGACCGTAGAGGTCGCGCGGTTCCAGACTGTAGCTCTTAGAACCGCTCGGCCACCACGGCCGGCCCATGCATTGTGAATGTAGTCACATAAAATGATGTACTTCATTACTGCCAGCAGTAAAAAGGATGTCCAAAGAATTCATTACTGGCGTTGTGACTATTAATGAATTACACGCCTCTTCTATTGCACAACGACAGGTGTCAACAATGAACGTAGGATGGTCACAGCTGCCACTATAGACTAAAGTCACACTTTACATGCAGTAGATGAAGAATCAGTAAAGGAAGCCCATGGCTTTAATACAAATAGAAAAATTATGTAGAGACAATTTTAAAACTAAGAATTCTACGTTCAGTCTAATAAACTAAAATTGGAAACAGAAAAGCTCTTACAGAACCGTGCACAGTAGACGCAGGGGGACATTTACGGAATATTCAGTCGGAACGTGGAAGAACATAGACATATTAAAAACTTCAGTACACAGTACTGACGTTCCACAATAATATTTATTTAAAGTTCGTTATGAATCGGCTTTGGGAAACCGAATGCCTGTTCAAAACGAACTGTTAAATACATATTACTGTCGAACATTATACTGTGTATTCAAGTTTCTGATAGGAAGCAGTGTGACTGTATAAACAAAGAAACCTAAACCTACCGAAAAATTATAGAAGAAGCAGTACTGTAAACACAGCACTTAAACTACAGAGATAAAACATCAACAATTACTAATACATTTCTCTTACAAGGCCTAAACGGTTTTGAAACAGGCTGTTCGTGTAACGGCATCACTGCACAGGATGAACATTAATAAAATCGACAAACTGCAGGGATGGATTTCAGACTCGAAACGGAGGAAAAAAAGTCCTATGAACATGTGTCTGGAAATGCATCGTTGCCACAGTAGGTGGCGCTGAGGAATGACAGTTCCTCGGACCACGTGCTTTGTGTTCCTTGTGTGCTGCAGGCCATATGATTGACGCAGTGTATTGTAAGCAGCAGAATAGTCCGGTATTCAATTTGGGAACAAGCCGAGATAGCGTCTGTATACGGTCAAGTAGATGGGAACGGTCGAGAGGCAGCACAGCTATGCCAAAAAACACATGACATTTCAAGCGCTTTTTGGGCGTTTGTCTGGTCATGTATCCTTTCCGACAGACGAACGTGCAGGGAGCCGGCGGACTTTGCCAACACCATATTTGGAGGACCGGGTTCTACATGATATTGAGACGAACCCTAGCACAAGCTCCAGAGACAACTATCCCGCCAACATGGTGTAAGCAAAAGTACGATTATGTGTATTCTGCATGACAACCGCTGCTATACCCATCACCTGCAATCCCATGGAGACCACTCTGAACATCTCTTGTGACGTGAATGCGATGCAGCTCTGTATTCTGTTCCGGGACAATTTGTTATGGTCACACGCACACCGTCCTTTTCTGGACACAAATTCATACACTCTTCTTTCCTCCATTTCTAGTCAGGAATCCGTCCCTGCAGTTTATCGATTGTATTAATGTTCGTGATGTATATTAAGACTACAGTTCTAACGATGTAATGTTGTTACTGCAATTCTTGTATAACTAATTCATTTCACCATTTTTTAATGTTTGTTCTGAGGCTTAGGGATTGCCTATTAATGTTTGTGACCATGTAAATGTGATTTTTTCCCTTTTTATTTGTGTAGCGGTTTTATTTTTGTATATTTTAATCTGACTGCAAGGGTAGTGTCAGAGAAAGAATCTGCGGCGTGCAATACGTATCTAGTCTTAAGCACTGGCTTCCATACTCTTTATATTAAAATGTGTCTCGATCTCTCTTCTAAGCTTGAAATAATGGTTTCTAGAGCGTGCTAATAATGTGCTCTGCTGTACCTGCATCTTGGCTGGTTGGGTGCGTCGCTCCTTTCATGATGTCATTGCAATTTTCGATGCAGTAATTTTTGTGACAAGGTGGTTAAATCAAAGAAGAAACCCACATAAGTCCTTTCTTTCCAGTTTTAAATTATTATTGTTCAGGTTGCTTCTCGTCGCCGACTGCCAACATACAACGCTAGTACCGATAGCACAGCCTTGATCAATCATGTTAGACACTTCTTTGAACATTGTTATACCACTTGAACTTGTTTCGTTATTTTACTTGGAGTCATCTCGTCTTTCTTGCACCCTCGACATCCCATCACAAATGATAATTTTATCAGTACTTCAGATGTACTCCCACGAATTCCATACCCATCTTTGTCCTCTGTTGTGGTCTGACTCTACTGGCCTGGCATTCCTACAGTCCGGTGCCTCTAACATACCTGTGCTGCACGTTACACTTTGTCATCACGTGAACAGCACCGTCTGAGCAGCGCAAAACACTGTGTACAATTACCTCTCTTCTTTCTTTGTTTTTAACAATCCAACATTACATCAAACGAGCATTGAGTACTGAGGCGAATTGAAATATTCATTTACATGTAAAGAATTTAAAATTGCTACGCATTAATAAAAATCTAAGCTGACTTCTGAGGTATTGGCTAAATGCCTATCACATAGATATTCATTACACAAGGGCCTTAGATCACTTATCTTCATAGGAAATTATTAGAATATCATAAGAATAGAAAAGAGGCCATTAAACTGAACTAAACTAAACTAAGTTCTGTCCGAACAAGCCATTAAGGTCCAACGGCACCGACCGGCCGTCGTGTCATCCTCAGCCCACAGGCATCACTGGATTAGGATGTGGAGGGGCATGTGGTCATCACACCGCACTCCCGGCCGTTGTCAGTTTTCGTGAACGGAGTCGCTACTTCTCAATCAAATAGCCTCAGCCTCACAAGGGCTGAGTGCACCCCGCTTGCTAACAGCGTTGGACAGACCGGATGGTTACCCAACCAAGTGTTAGCCCTGCCCGACAGCGTTTAACTTCGGTGATCTGAAACGGACTCGTGTTACCACTACGGCAAGGCCGTTGGCAACAGAGGCCATTATAAGGTTATAATGAGAATAGAAAATTATTATAACAGACCAGTACAATTTAAGAAATAATACAAGAGTTAATTCATTAACACATGACAACTTTGAACATAACTACTCAGTTATACTATCTCCAGTAAATAATTATACAAATAAAATGCTGGTAGCTTGCAGGTGAATAAATAATACTAGAAAAGGCGAATGTTGAACTATTCGTGCATAATCTATAAATTTTCTTAGAAGTGAAAAGGGAAGTTGCGGCATCTATTATACGACACTATAAGAGGAATATTGATAAACAAACCAATGTGAGGGATAAAAACAAAATTAGGTAAAGAAATGACTACTTCAGTACCGACGCACGGAAGCGCGTCAAGAACAATGAGTAAGCAATACAGATAAAGAATAAAGCCAACACAGTTAAATTTTTAAGAATAACTAAAGATCGTAATTTGAAAGATCAAATAACTGATGGGTCGCATTAGAGTTTTGTATTGGTTCCTTGACGTATGTATAACACTGTCCCAGAATGTTCCCAAAGAAACCAAAGTGTCTCGTTCATCTCGCCTATTACTTGTTTTATGCGTCCGCGTCTCGTAGTATTATCATTAGTTTACTTTCCAAGTTTGAGACACACTCTAGAAGTCCATCACTAATGCATGAGTATTGTTGTGTTGGATTCTTTCTCATCACTAATCCATTAAGCCAGTGAAACCGAAGTTTTACGCGAATAAGCTAATGCATTACATCGAAGCTCTATAGAAATATTTACTGTGAAAAACAGTCTTAATCACGATTTATTTATCAAGGTGACCGGTTTCGATCACTACTGTGGTCATCTTCAGACCATTGAGTAGGAACCTCTTTCTGTTGAAGAATCACTAGTGATGGTGATAGTGATTCTTCAACAAAAAGAGGTTCCTACTCAATGGTCTGAAGATGACCACAGTAGTGATCGAAACCGGTCACCTTGATAAATAAATCGTGATCAAGACTGTTTTTAATAGTAAATATTTGTAAGACATTGATCACTGACACTCCCATAATGTATTCAAAAGTAATCCATTGAAATAAGAGAGAAATACTCACTGTTGTCTAACACAGCAACGGGTACACATAAACATGACGCAGATATTTGGATATCTTTCCATATTGACTGGTGCTGGAATGATACTATGTCCAATAATCTTTGTTACTTCTATTTGAATTCACGTGAAAGTCACTGCTGTGTTGCTGGAAAGCGCAAACGTGCAGTGTACGGATGAAAAGATGAAATGAGCTCAGCAAAGCTACAGCATTAAAAATTCTAAAGTTCACTGTTGAGAACCTTATTCAGCAACAGCACTGCCGAAGAATCATGTGGTTCTTATCTCCAAATATGTGAAAGCGAATGTAATTAAATCTTACTGAGCTGAGACTTTCAAGCTAAGCAAGATATATCACAGTTTGCTTCTGACGACCAGGTGCCTCATGAAAATCATTTGTCTTGTCAGCTGTTTGTACCGCTGTAATTTTTCAGATGAAGTTAACAACTGCTTCCCGCAACAGTTATTTCCACATTATGCATTAATGCTACTGGTGGTTCTCTAATTAATCACTATTAAATGTGATCACCGACCGCATTTTGTAATTGGGCGTTCCCAGCAGTGATTTCCCTGATTGGTAAATTGTTTTGTGATTAAAACGGCAGCGGGGTCAATTGATTTCACCAAGTGTTGCGTTCAACGCTCCGCTGAGTTCATGAGAGGGAACGCACGTGTGGCCTAGGCTGCCCGTTACCAACGCAATCCACTGCAAATCGGAATGCTTTTATTTCTTTAGCTGTGTGATTGTGTGACGCAGTCTGTCTTTTCATTTTGTGTTCGACAGCTGTCTGCTGCAAAGCTGTTAAATTGTGAAACTAGCACTCATTCGAGATGCAGTGGACGTGGTAAAATTGCACCATTATCACGCTCTCTAAATTCCTCCGCTGTAAATGTTGATTCTCAGTTTCAAAGTAAAATAAGAAATTATTTTTAAAGATTAATTTCACCTCATTATAAAAGCATGTTCGTTACGATTAACCTACGAACTGCGGCGTTAATTACGGTTCTTCCACTACTGTGTTGACGCAGTCTGGTAATCTAAGCAAAATTTTCCATAGCAGTGTTCCATAACTGCAAATCTGCTTCAAAAATGAGATACTCGGCCATACACTTATTTTTGGCAAATAGGATAAAGCAAATCCTAATACATTAAAATTTACAGATATTATTTACATGCTCATAAAAAACAAAATAAGACTTGGTTCACAACGTTACACCAAATCTCAAACTAACTACAATTTTTTTAAAAAAATTATGTGACACTTGGCCATTTCACTTGCATATCTGGGTCAGATGGCCAGACATGGAAAGGGTATATGGCCAGCTGACAAATAAAAAACAAAAAAGAAATTGTATTAAAAAACAGTATCCAATTATGTTAAAACGTTTTCCTTGAACTATTTGGTTTATGTGGCAAAAAATGATCCTTTAGCCATTGGAAACAGATCTCATCATTTACGCAGACAGATTTTCTTGAAATTCCTGTTTTACTACACGACAACATGCTGTCCACCCACTCTTCTTCTTCATGACAACATAAGGACGAGGAACATCCCTTCAGCATTGCAGTATGCCAGCACGGTAATAGTTTCTCCCTTTTCGGACGGTGTAACTACAGTAACTACCTTCGATCCTTTCTTGGCCGTGTAAGGCACCTGCTCGGACGTGTAACAGAAGTCCCTTCTCATATACATTAAATATACTTCCCGCTTTTGCAAGGAAGTCGTTCTCTTCAATCAGGCTAAAAAGTAGAACAAGATATTCCTTGATCTCATTACGACTGATTCCCTGTACTCTCGCATGGGATACACCTTCAAATTTCCGCACGTATAAATCAGGATGTCTACTCAAGAAAAGCTGTAAGCAAGTATTTCCCGCTTTTTCTTTTTCAACTTTCAATTTATGTTTCGGGTGAAGCTGCACTGCAAAATCATAAGCTAAACTCTGTAGGCTGTCTCTTGTGAAATGAAACCTGTGGGATTACACATATTTAATGACAAACAAGTCGTTCCTCATTCTCTAGACACCAACGGAAGTCTGGATTCATTGTAGTTTTTTGAATCACAACTGGCTTTAATTTTTCACTCTAGAATTTTCCTGGCAATATTGAACTCTGTACAAGCTTTTTGAGTGAATAACTATCATTTTTTTACTTTATTAGTAGCAATCTGAAGGTTTTCTCCTCTCCATATGCCTCTAGTACTGTCAATCTTGTTTAACGTACATAGTTGGCATCTGTAAAAAGAAATAAATTCCGGTCGAAACTATCTCAAGGAGCCTACCGCTGGTAGCCGAGCGGTTCTAGGCGCTTCAGTCTGGAACCGCGCGACCGCTACGGTCGCAGGTTCGAATCCTGCCTTGGGCATGGATGTGTGTGATATCCTTAGGTTAGTTAGGTTTAAGTAGTTCTACGTTCTAGGGGACTGATGACCTGAGATGTTAAGTCCCATAGTGCTCAGAGCCATTTGAACCATTTATCTCAAGGATGTATGGCCATCTCTCCCAGCCAGCAGGGAGAGATGGCCTTCGCGCGTCATCAAATATGGTAAAACGAGAAGACAGGGATACACAACATGCAGCTAGACCGACACAGCCCTGAAATGTAAGTTTCCATAATTACTCACAGACTAACATACGTAAAAATGAAAAAGTACTGATATCATATGATGGCATAATAAAAATTAAAAACATGAAAAATGCTTAGTTTTTGTTGAAATAAAGAGTCAGAGATGCATCATCTCGCCGCTCGCACCTACACTCGCTATCGACTGACGACAGCGCTATAAAGAGGGCTAGCTGGAGAACTACAGCCGTTGACATGTCTCCTATATGGCCATCTGTCCCTGTTTTAGCCTGTATGTGACTTCTTATAAAGAAAAATCAACCGCTTGGTATCATATGTAGAGATTTTTGTAGCCAATCTAATAGTAAAGAGCCAGCTAGCAAATCTCCCTCGTAGCAAACACATTATTTCTGTCAGTCTGTGACAAATAATGTGAGAGTGTTACACAAATGTTAAGAAATACATCAAGTATTTGGAAAGCTCTGAGATTCGTCTATCGGCGTAGAAACCACCAATGTTCTTTGGCCCCCTATGTGTCTACCCCATGGAGAAGGTGCGGATGAAAGTGTGGAAATAACTCGCACAGAGGCACAGAAGCTTTCACTCATCCCACGCTCCATCCGCGAATGGAAGAGCATTAATGTATGACTCAGTAAAAGTATCTTCTCCCACGCAGTTTACAGCGTACTTTGCTACTTACTGTTGATAGCATTTCCAAATCGGATAACCATTCCTGACTCATTGTAGTATGTAACTATTTCTGTTAAATATTTTTAGTGTGGAAAGGAACGCTTAGGTTTTGCAATAACTGAGAGTTTTCTTAGATATGCCAGGAAGACATTAATGAAGGTTCTTTCTAGCGGTCTGTACTGGAAGTGAAAAGGATAAGATTATGTATTGCTACAGTTTCTACGTTGTATTTCTTACTCTTAAGAATAATATTTCTCAGAGCCTTAAGAACATCAATGAATCTTTAAGTTTGTACATGGTTTCTAACGTGCTAATGCAACGAATTGGGTTTGGTGTCTTTAGCGTCACCTTGGATGTATTGACGGATCAAGTTTTTAAATCCTACCTTCGTAGCATCCTCTCTGCTGTTTGAAGTACACAGATCTTTCTTAATTAACCTCTTAGCCTCTACAGCGTTTTAAGGACAAATTTAAATTGTAACGTGATTATTTTGTACGCACCACTGCATACGTCACTTACAATGAATCCCTCGTCATAGACTTGGCCGAAACACTTACTCACATCTAGTGCCTTTCGTTCTATGTATTCAATGAACTGACGTTCGTATCACAGAGCAGACTGATCTTTGACCTAGGTAAAAGAGATAAGTGAGTCGCATATCTTTACATCAGAATGATTTCTAAGACAATCTTTTGTTATTTTAACATAGGGAAAAACTTTTCTTGACTAAATGACTTTATAAAATTTTCCACTTTTCCTTCCCATTTAAATTTTTATTAATTTTTTCAATTTTATTTCTTTCGCCTCAGTCTAATTACGCTCTTACTAATGTCGCTGGATACTTTCGCTAATTCTGCGGTGATTATTTTCCGCGTACAGCAGCATATCGCAACGTGACTCAATTCCCAACAATACAAGGCATCTCTGCAGAGGCCCACGCCGTTGCTTAGAATCAGTTTGAGACGAGGCGACAGGCGAGCAACATGAATGTTTGCGACCACATTCGGCAAAATCCCAAGGAAACCGTGAAATGCAGGAAGATCACGAAGCAACGACAGCAGTGAGAAGGTAATCCATTAACATACATCTGAGTTACGCCAATCCGTGGCAACCAAAGCATAGCCCTCAAAACAAGTCGGTGAACATAAAACATGGATTGTAAGGGTCAATTGTAGTGTCCGACTCCATTCGTCAGCTTTGACCAATGACGTTATGTGTGGTTTTATTTTGTTTGTGCCGCAGATTGGTGTTAATGAACGGTAAATTATTTCTCTGGATCTCCTCGTTACGCGCGTGTATTAAAAATTCAATGTAGATTGTTTTGTTTTCATATCGTAATTTGTTTTCGGCATCTTTTGTTAATGAAAGTATTCCTGATTTATGAGATCATGATTTCTCGTGCAATTGTTTTTCGTTATTGATGAGTCAGTTGTATTTACAGCGAAGATTCTCCTTCAGAAAATGACTGACCGTAGATCAACTATAAGATTTTTGCAATCATTGGTTTTTTTTGTAGAATTTTGCAAGCACAGTGTTTGTGGAAATTATATGCTGTTGACTAAGGCTCCATTATCGCGAACTTCCGACTAATGAATGTGGAGATGCAGAGAAAATAATATATGGATATCGATACGCAGGGAGGCGTGGTTCGAAAGATCGAGGCTGAATTTAGAAGTAATAGTCATGTTAACCATGTTAACCTACTATTTTTGCTATCAAATGGCTCTGAGCACTATGCGACGGAACTTCTCAGGTCATCAGTCCCCTAGAACTTAGAACTACTGAAACCTAACTAACCTAAGGACATCACACACATCCACGCCCGAGGCAGGCGGTCGCGCGGTTCCAGACTGTAGCGCCTAGAACCGCTCGGCCACCCCGGCCAGCTTTTGCTATCAATATTCCTGCAAACCTGTCATGCACGATGCAGGGGTTTCGTGTGCCACTTTAGCTGACTGGATTTGACTTTGTAGAGAAGTCTACGGCGAATTTATAAACTATAGGGGAGCATTGGCGCGTGGGGGCGGTGGGGGTTGGGGAGGGTCTCAGGGGTTGCAGTTGAAGTAGACGAGTCACATTTTGGAAAGAGAAAGTACGAAACGGGCATGAGGGTGTTGGGCTTTGGGGATTTGGAGTAGTAGTTTCTGGAGGGGATTGTGCTGATGTTGTATTTAGGGTCGTAACAAATCATATACGGGAAGTGTTGGCATCTGTAATAGAAGAATATGTTGAAGAAGGTTCCTTAGTCATGTCGGAAGGGTTTGCTTCGTACAAGGGATTGGGTGAAAGGGGTTATCATCATTTGGTCGTGAATCACAATATTCAGTTTAAAGATTACAAGACGGGGGCATGTACCAGTACTATCGGGGGGTATTGGGGAGCTGTAAAAACGAAGGATTTCTGTGCTGCAAGGCCATTAAGATGAATACTATTGGAGGAAGGGTATTCCTAAAGGTTTTTTGTATTTGTTGCATTTATGAAAATAGACAGCAAAATGTACAAGCCTCTTTTTGTTAGTTAGGTGTTGGAGGGTCTGATACTTTTTTCTAGTTTTACTTTGCGTTTTTTTACGTTACTGTACTGCGCGATTGCCACTTTTTTGCTTCCTCTGGGGGAGGTTTTTCTGTCGTTTTAATATTTTTCGATCACAATGGTGGGCCTAGGAGGGTTTTTGTGTCTCTGGCGGTGGGTTTATGTGATTGACTCGTGGTATCAAATTTTTGTAATTTTGCGTCTGGGCCGGCCGCGTTGGTCTCGCGGTTCTAGGCGCGCAGTCCGGAACCGTGAGACTGCTACGGTCGCAGGTTCGAATCCTGCCTCGGGCATGGCTGTGTGTGATGTTCTTAGGTTAGTTAGGTTTAAGTAGTTCTAAGTTATAGGGGACTGATGACCACAACAGTTGAGTCCCATAGTGCTCAGAGCCTTTTTTTTTTTTTTTCTTTTTCTTTTTTTTTTTTTTTTTTTGCGTCTGGTAGAGGGCGGGAGGTAGGGAGCTACTGATTTTGGTGGTACCTCTTTCCTGCCTGGCAGTTTGTGTTTCTTATTAATTTGTTCATTAGTTATTCTGGCCGGGCGCGGTGGCCCAGCGGTTCTAGGTGCTTCAGTGTGGAACAGAGCGACTGCTACGGTCGCAGGTTCGAATCCTGCCTCGGGCATTGATGTGTGTGATGTCCTTAGGTTAGTTATGTTTAAGTAGTTCTAAGTTCTAGGGGGCTGATGACCTCAGATGTTAAGTCCCATAGTGCTCAGAGCCATGTGAACCATTCTTTTCATTAGTTATTCTGGATTTTGCGTATTTTGTGTTATGTCTTTATTTTGTTGTTCTTGTCAGGCTCGATCTTTCATTCCTTTGGAAGTTAATATGTGGTAAGTTCCTTTTCATGTAGCCACTGTTATGTTTTCCTTTTCGATGTTTGTACTATACTTCTGTTAATTTTACTTTCATTCCTGATGTATCAATTTTACTGAGTGTTATTTTGGAGCTACTGTAGCTGATGTCACTTTCGTGTAGTATAGTTCTCGGTTCCAAGGTTTGGTCATTTTTACGTTTTATTTTTTTTAGGATGCAGTAATGTGTGTAAAGATTTTCAATTTTTTGAAAGTCTAGTCGTATTCCTTAGTTCACTAACAAGATCGTTTTTTAAACACGTTTCTTTTATGTTATAAGAATTTTGCACTTGTAATTGCTCTTTACACTACCCCGAAACAACAATATTGCATTCGGCAACTAGAAATGACCTCCGCTTGTATTGTACTTTATTGTATGGAACTGGTGAACTAGAAACGACGGAGAGGCTTCGTCCCCGCCGTAGCCCTCAGTGGTTCAGAACCCCACAACAGGCCACAGCGGTCCACTCACCCCACCGCCGCCCCACACTGAACCTAGGGTTATTGTGCGGTTCGGCCCCTAGTGGATCCCCCGGAAACGTCTCACACCAGACGAGTGTAGCCCCATTGTTCGCGTGGTAGAGGAATTATTGTGGACGCGTACGTGGAGAAAGTGTTCGCGCAGCAATCGCCGACATAGTGTAACTGAGGCAGAATAAGGAGAACCAGCCCGCATTCGCCAAGGCAGATGGAAAACCGCCTTAAAAACCATCCTCAGACTGGCCGGCACATCGGACCTCGACATTAATCCGCCGCCTGGAAATCAGTGCGATAGACCGCACGGCTAATCGGGCGAGCTCCTATATAGGTTACTTCTTGTTACCGATTCCAAATTGCCGCCCACAGTGGCCGAGCGGTTCTAGGCGCTACAGTCTGGAACCGCGTGACCGCTACGGTCGCAGGTTCGAATCCTGCCTCGGGCATGGATGTGTGTGATGTCCTTAGGTTAGTTATGTTTAAGTAGTTCTAAGTTCTATGGGACTGATGACCTCAGAAGTTAAGTCCCATAATGCTCAGAGCCATTTGAACCATTTGAACCGATTCCAAATATTCGGGGGTTCATTACTTACATCGCTTTTGCAGTACATGTGGACTATCTCCACTCGTAATTCCTCTGTGAAGTTTTGCGAAAACGTTAGTAATATTGGAACTGGTAACTAGAATTGACCTATATATAAGGTCAATTCTAGTTACCAATTCCATCTATTCAAAAGTTCATTACTTGGATCTTTATTTTTCCAATAGTTATCTCAAACGTAATAACATTCTTGCGCTCGTAATTGCTCTCTGAATTACCGCGAAACAGCTACAAGCATTGGAATCGGTAACTATAATTGACCTCTTATATTGGTCAATTCTAGTTACGGATTCAAATATTTGTTAATTTTTAATGGATTTCCGTTACTTGAGTTCCTGCGTAGTTTAGGATTTATGGAGTTCGTTTCTCCATATTTTATGTTAGTAACTCTTATTCCTTATAATTCGCTTTATTTTTCAGTTGTTCTGTTTTAACTTATTTTGTCCTCGACCAAAACTCCAAATATCCTGCGCTTCTTTCGTTTAAATGAACTCGTTTACATGTAATTAGTGCGTAAATAGTACTCGCGTTAAATGTATTATTTTATCGCATGCTATATTCGTTTATTTACAAGTATGATTCGTTCCCTTCGTAGACTGCCGATATTTAGCATCTTTGCTTTACGTATGACGTCATTGGTCAAAGCCGAAGGGTGAAATCAGACACTACAATTTATTCGATTGTCAACGACGTTTGTATTTAAGGAATATGGAGATCTTCGACATAGCAGTTATATTCCGGCTAAATCGATGTTGCAAACCAGTTTTTCAGACTGTTTGTTAATGTTTGTCTGTGGTAGTTTGTGTTGGGGGAGGACGAGCTTTGTAAATCATGTAATTGCAGGAAATTTGGAATACTACGAGTTTCTGCGCCAAGTGATCACAAAATTCCCTCGCACAATTCTTCTTCGACAAGTCGAATGTGTCACCGCGGTATCTTGAACCACGGTTTACCATGCATATGTCGTAATAAATTACACATTTTGAAAGAATTTCTAACGATTATAGATGAATTTAAATCATTGAGCTGTATTTTTGTCATAAATCGTAAGTCCCTCAAAACCGAAATAAAATGCGACTTGAAATCGTTGTTTCTGCCTAAGGCTGGCGGGAGCAGCTGTTTCGACAGCAGTAGGAAGACTGTATATGACTTAGGACTGTTATTCACTTGTTTATGTACGCTGCCGATCAAAGGTGTCAATATTGTGTGTAAAGAGTATCGTCACTGAACATATCAATAAATTTAAACTATTTACAATTCAATAACATATAACATTTCTATGATCTTTAATTCCGCGTTTTACGTACGCTGTAACGTATTACTATGTTTACGACGTTTCTCATCGAGCCATATACGATAACTCGCATTTTTAGCTGCTTGTCTCACACAAATAATGATAAAAATTCAGAAATTCAGGTTCGCCATCAGCCCAAGCCCTTCCTAAACATTTAGAGGAAAACGGAGCTGGAAAATTATTAGTTTAATTACTTTAATAATTTAATTACAAGTATGAAAATTTCTTTAAGTAGCCAGATAAATAGCACTCCATGTCGTACATGAAGCAAGTTGATTAATTCAGGATTGGAAATCGGAGTAAGGCGGTAAGATCGACACCAAAGAATTTATCTTTCACGTAGATTATTTATTGTAATTAAATATTTGGTTGAATATCGTAACTACACATAACTGGTGCCTGACTAGAAATATTTAAGAAAGAATTAATGAGAATGAAACAGAGCACAATTTAACAACAGCAAGAAGATACAGAAGACGGAGGTGGGAGACAATTATACTATCATCTCTTTGCATTAATACCAAAAAATATCTCAGTGAGATTTGCATTACGATTCTACGCATGCACTATTCTGGACAGAAGTTTAACCAACCCACGAGGCTGTGCGATAATTATTTAACATACTAACTGCATCTGTTGCTTGCAAACGGCCGAACTAGAGCACGTGGTGCATTACGGATCAAACTGTTGTGCTGCTTTGTAGAAAGCGCACAAAAGAACAGGTATTCTTGCAGAAATTATAGCTCATTAAGCAAGCAAACTGTTAAAATAAAGCCTATTGTGGTGCCGTGGTGGACCAGAAGGGTCATTGATTACCAAACAGGTGGCACAAAATCGACACACAAAGACAAAAGCAACTTCCACAAAATATAAGATTAAAAACATTAAAAATCATACTCGCTTCACACGCTTCAGTTAAGCTGAAGTTCTTAAGTATTTCACCAGTTGAACATAACGAAGTCCTAACTCAACCTGATTCCTATCACCTGAAACCCCCCTTAAGAGCTACGATCCGTACTCAGCGTTCACCGAACAGTGCCGCTTCCTCTTTCTAGATTAGCTAGCTCCCCGTTCAGCGGAAGCTACCAGAGGGTTAGCCCTCTGTCACCAACCTCACACACAAAAACAGCCTTCGACTAAGATGGTAAACCTCTCTGTTTAGGTATTGGGAAGGTAAGTTGGTCATCCTGTGCTCCCCTTCGAACGAGAAGCAACATCGTCTGCTCCCAGCAGAGGATGACCAACTCAGCGTTTCCCACAAAACAAAACCGAAACCCCACATTAAAACACACATATAATAATCAATTGGTCTTATTTCAGTGCTCAGTCTTTCTGGAAGAGTTCATGAATTGAGCTAAAACCAGGTAGTAAAGTGAATAAGTTGTAACGAATTCGACAAGCGTCTAATGAAACGACTTCACAGAGACGTTTCAACGCTTTCATTCACAAGTAGATGGCGACCTCTGCTGTCTCCTCTTGGCTAAATATATCATACATCTTTATGTCGGAGTAACTTTCAAAACATCTCTGATTATTTTAGTATAGGGAGAGACTTCACTTGACTGGGCGGTTTCACTAATTTATCCGTTTTAATGTTTTCGCTGTTTTCTTTTTTTCGGACGCCAGATGCTTCTCATCCTCTTGGGCCCATAGGCAAAACCTGGGTGGTCCTTCCAGCCGTGGTGTTTGCGACCTTTTTGTAGATGCTGCATGTATCTTGGGACCTCCAACCAACCAGTTTTGCACCGAGGGGTTTTCCACACACAGGAGCCCCCCCCCCCCCCCCCCCCCTCCTGCCGCCCCCCTCCTAGTGCCTTTCACAAGCAGTGAATCTGTTGTTTTCCCCGACAGTCAGGCAGTGTCCTCGTCTACAACCGTTGTTTCGTAGTTTCGTGGGCCTACGATACTTGGTTCTACACAATGTGAGCATGGAAATGATTACAGCAACGAAAGGGAAGCCGTGTCTTCTCAAGAACTGTCATCGCTACCGATGTGAAAGATGAAGTTTTAGATTTCATCGGAAATACGCCAGATTATGTGAACTCGAAGATGACTTTGTATAAAGAAAGAAGGGATACTATTTGGACGACCCAGAACCCTGGCATTAGTTTGGAAATTCAGCTGAACGCAGACAATTTGCAACTAACGGAAGGTAACCTTTTTTTTTTTTTAATGATTGATGGTGGCTCTGTTTCTGACAAAATAATCCTGGTGTTCGGTTGTGAAGAAATGGAGAAAATCATATGTGAAAATGGAACTGTGCTTATGGATGGGATATTTGGCAGCTGTTCCAAACAATTCAGACAACTGTATAACACACACGTTGACAACGGAGGCGCAGAAGAAGAGACGATAGGATTTCCTATGTCATTTGCTGTGCTCTCAGATAAGCGTCAAAATAAATGTCGGTTGAAAAATAAGATGCCTGGGTGGTCACCGAAAACAATAGTGCTGCATTTTGAAATGGCTGCAATTAAAGATATGAAAACAGTAGCCTCCAAGACATCTCTTTCCGGTTACACTTTTCACTTAAAATGACTAGAAGAAAATTCAAGAGTTGGGATTAATACAGAAATACAGGGGGATGGAGAAGAATTTCGAATTTTTTGCCCCGTGTGTGCTGCAGTGGCACATCATTCACCAAATAGTGTTGATGAAGCGTGGTTTTCCAGCTGGAGTGGCCGAGCGGTTCTAGGCGCTACAGTCTGGAACCACGCGCCCGCTACGGTCGCACGTTCGAATCCTGCCTCGGGCATGGATGTGTGTGATGTCCTTAGGTAAGTTACGTTTAAGTAGTTCTAAGTTCTAAGGGACTGATGACGTCAGAAGTCAAGTCTCATAGTGCTCAGAGCCATTTAAATCATTTTTCAAGCGTGTTTTGTAGTGATGGATGAATGTCCGGTGGAGAAAGGACTATGATATTCTCAGACTATATGGTCGAGCAGTTGTTCGAGTACCCTAGTATACCAGTTGCACGTGGAATGTTTTTAACCAGCGGCAGAGGGTTCACGAATGCTGTTGAAGGCTGCCGTAGGAAACTAAACTCCTCAAAAAAAATCAGAAACACCCGAATGTATGTTTTCTGACAAATAAGCAGATGGGGGAAGCAGCAAATGCTGTATTTGAAATTAAAACAAACAAAACGTTTCATTGGCCTGCCCCTTCGAGAAAGAGGTAAATGGTACCCAGATATTGGCAAAAGGTTAAAGGCCATTATAAGAACGTATAATGACTCTGGGGATTTAAGATGTTTTTTTTAATCTTTGGCTTACTTAAAAAGCACTGAGTGGGAAATTAAAATTCGTAGAATAAGACATGAAGCTTAATCATTTGCTGTAGCAATGATGTAGAAAGAACAGAAGTTAAAAATAAGAAATGAAAAATAAAATTGGAAGATAAAAAATATTTAACAATGCGTATACACTATGTGCACAGCCAGTCGTACGCCTAGATAAAATGTGAAGGGATGTTCTTACTAGAAAACGGTTGGCAGAGGCTATCCCACTGCTCCGGCTTCCTTTGCCGGTCGGAAAACCTACGGCTAATATATTTGTTCTCTGAAACACGACGTTGACGTCACGAGGTGCAAAGCCTACGGTCGGAAACCCCACGACACCAGACACTGCCCCAACTCACCCGGCCAGGTTACGACCCTGCGAGTTTAGCCTGTACTGATTGTTTCTGAATCATCCAGTTTTTCGAAACTTCACGTAGTCCTTTGCCTTTAGGCGATATGTATCGATCGTCGGCGTAGCTTTTCCCTCGCACAGTCAGCCGCGACAGTAATGTTTTCGCAATGTCAACAACTACGAAGACAGCCGAAAGGAGGCATAAGAGAAAAAATGTTCTTGACTGAGCGATGAGTGGATTCGTACGGACGAATCTGTGGCATCTATAGCAAAAGCAGGCAGTTAATATTCTATTTGTGGTACGAACAGTGTGATGAAGTTAGGCTTCTTTTCTGCCGCGTGGAGTGGCCGCGTGGTTTGAGGCGCCATATCACGGATTGCGTGGCCTCTCCCGCCGGAGATTCAAATGGCTCTGAGCACTATGGGACTCAACATCTGAGGTCATCAGTCCCCTAGAACTTAGAACTACTTAAACCTAACCAACCTAAGGACATCACACACATACGTGCCCGAGGCAGGATTCGAACCTGCGACCTGAAGAGTCTAGAACCGCTCGGCCACACCGGCTGGCCCCGCCGCAGGTTCGAGTCCTTCCTCGGGCATGGGTGTGAGTGTGGTTCTTAGCATAAGTTATTTTAAGTAGTGTGTAAGTCTAGGGACCGATGACCGCAGCAGTTTGGTTCCTTAGGAATTCACACGCATTTGGACATCTTCTTTTCTAGTACGGTATTGCACTGTCAGACAAAAGAACAATATTCCTCCGTGAGGTAGTCAAAATTGGAGCTTTACCTCTCAGCAATAAAGAAAATTTCAGTGTCAATAAAAGAAATTAAGTGTGCGCCAATTGGGTCCGTGCCGTAGAGCTTTCGTGAAAGCTTTGGGATAAAATAACAACAAGTGTTTGTAACTACCATTCTATTTAATACGGTGGCTACATGGAGTAATACAATGGTTACGGGACAAATGAAACATGAGTTTATCGTATGTACCAAGGATGTGTAGGCTGCTGAAGTCGAACAAGTGTGTCAAAGGATGTTTAACGGTCCACATAGCATCTTCGTCGATTAGGTCAGCACGATCAGCAGTGGCTTATTTCATAAAACAGCCAGAACAGAAGCAGATCGCAGGCGGACATAGCATGAGACTCAGTGGGCTCAATATAATATCGTTCGAGCCAGCTACGTAATTGCTTCTTTTGACGTGACCGCTGGTCGATCGAACGTTATTCTCTGCCGTGGCGTCATCGTTCGATTGCAGGCGCATGCTCATGATAGTTCTGGATTAGCTTTCTGTAAAGTTATAAATTGATGTAGCTGGAAACGCGTTTAGCTGGGACATTGATCCTGTAGGGATTGCGAAGCATTACTAGGGCCAAAGCGAGACAACAAAAATATTCGCCGGAGTACACGGTCCAGTTGCGGCTGCGCGGTTCTTTCCGTCCCTTTTACGACGGACCTGCACCTACCTGTGAACATTGTCTCAGCAGATCATCAGTAGGAAGGCCGAGCAAAACCTACTGTACTTCGACGTCTACCAGGCTTGCAATTGAAGTCACTAATCCACGTTTCGGGAGAAAGTTTTCACATGAAATGAAAGGTTGGAAATTTTGTCCTCAATTAATATATTCTGAAACTAAGGTGAACAAGTATCACTGCCAAGCCCGTGCTAGTCTGAACACAGTCACTCACAATCCCGTTCACTCACGTTAGCAAGTTTATGGTGTTGCATTTCCCGAAAACCTAATAGCTACAAAAATACTGATTGTTTTTGATTGATAACGCTCGCCAAATATTAAGCATGTCGGTACCAAATGCAGTCACAGTTTTTAGCCACCCACCTGCTCAATATCCTACGCGGAATATATGTATTTTCTCGTCACAATATTCACTTAAAAATCCCGAAATTTCTACACGCCCATAGGAATAATTATGCCGTCACTTTACCTCAATTTAGATGTATGTAACACTGCTAGATCCGGCAACTTATCATTTCCATCGGAACTAATACTACAACACACGTCCGAACTGTTTCATGGCTAGGCTCCGACTCCGACTCTAGAACACTCTAAGTCTTCTTTTCCAGCACAGAAAGGCGCGCGAAGAATATTGCTTTACCATTGGTCAGTTTACTCAACAGCCAATAGCAAAACAACACTTTCCCGTGTCAGTCCGCGCTTTTCATCAATAACCAATCGCAAAATAGTAAACCTCACGACTGCTCTTTTTACCGACGTAATTATCTAATATACTGAAGTTTTGCTTATGGTAAAGTTATTTACTATCGTTATTTATACCTGAATTAACTTTCCCTCTACCATAAGCTTATTTTCCAAATCTATTCCTCAAAAATCCCCTTTGTCCACATCCATACTTCTTCGAAATGTTCCCACACTAAATCCCACTACATATCTCGTTATCTTCATATTAACCTTAAAACACACTCGCGCATCATTCATACTGCTAAAACACATTTATAACATTTTACATACACAAAAAGATATAATCACACTTTATGAAAATACTGGAACAGTTTATGGAAAACATTCTATTACTTTAGCGCACTCTAGTGGGCACAATCGAAAGCAAAATCACAGTCCCCCTATCCAACATTGTCCTCTATCGGCTGATAAATAAACTACGTGCGCGTCCAATCTCGCCCCTGTCCATATTGGGCAGGGGAATGAAATCACAATAAAGGAAAAAAAAAAAAAAACAATCTCGCGTCACCATCTGTCACTGTCCAGCTCTGAGACACATCTCCCACTTGACCGCCTCCAAGGCAGGATCGTTATAAGGCGCTACGCCTCACAGTCACATCAATGCGACCACCGCCTATGTTCGACGTCACTGTATAATTACCACTCACAGACGGCAGATGGCAGCACTGCGTGTTGGTGAGGGCGCGAGAAAACAGTGCACGCGACGTAATGCGGAAATGGCGCGATTCATCTGCCGTCCACAAGGAGATGATCTTTCGCCTTCGGGACAAGGGTGGAAATATTTCAGAAACGACTAAGTTTGCAAACTGTTAGCGTTCCGCCGTGTCAAACATACCGTGTGTGGCAAAATGGCGCTATCCAAAACTGGCGCTGAGGCAACGGTGGTGGACCACAGGCCATAGATGACAGTGACGAGTAACGGCTGCGGCAATGTGTGCGGGCAAATAGACGCGCAACAGTTGACGAACGGATCAACCAAGGAATACCAACATTGTCTCCTCAACGACCGTTCAGCGAAAATTGCTGCGCGTGGGCCTCCGCAGAAGGACCTGGTTCATGCACCCATGCCGACTGCTGTTCACCGGCGACGAGGGCTGGAATTTGCACGCCGATACCGCAATTGGACATCCAGTGAGTGGCGACAGATGTCCTTTCCAGATGAATCACGTTTTATGCTTCGTTGGAGAGATGTTCGGCCTTGCAGCAATCTTCAGAGGGGTACAGGCTGGAGGAGGGAGCGTTCCTGTGGCATCCTTTGTGTAATCTCGTCATTCTGGGATGCACAATGGACCAACACAAGCATGCATCTATCTGTAAGAACCGTGTTCACCTCTACTTTGCAGTTTATTTTCCCTAGGCACGATGTCAGCCAACAACAGAATAATGCAACGTGTCACAGAGCGTGGATCGCAGAGCACCAGGATGAGTTTATCGCTCACGTGGCCACCAAACTTCCCGGAATGTGTGATACCATCTCGGTCTGTCTGTACCCGCCACGGGCCCTCAGTCGAGAAACCTAGTGAAGCTGGAGTCGGCGTGGCTCCACACCCCTGTCGGTACCTTCCAGAAGCCCGCCCAGTTAGCCGATCGATCTAACGCATGGCTTTTCGGGGTGGGAAGGACCACCTGGTTCCCGGCACGAATCTGCCCGGCGGAATGGTGTCGAGGTCTGGTGAGCCGGCCAGTCTGTGCATGGTTTTAGGCGGTTTTCCATCTGCCTCGTCGAAAGGGGGCTGGTTCCCCTTATTCCGCATCAGCTACACTATGTCGGAAATTGCTGCACAAACAAGTTCGCCGGCCGCTGTGGTCTAGCGGTTCTAGGCGCGCAGTCCGGAACCGCGCGACTGCTACGGTCGCAGGTTCGAATCCTGCCCCGGGCATGGATGTGTGTGGTGTCCTTAGGTTAGTTAGGTTTAATTAGTTCTAAGTTCTAGGTGACTGATGTCCTCAGATGTTAAGTCGCATAGTGCTCAGAGCCATTTGAACCATTTGAGCCAAACAAGTTCTCCCCGTATGCGTACACGATCATTACTCTACCACGCAAACATAGGGGTTACACTCGTCTGGTGTGAGACGTTCCCTGGGGGTCCACCGGGGGCCGAACCGCATAATAATCCTGGGTTCGGTGTGGGGCGACGGAGGGGTGAAGTGGACTGCGGTAGTCGTCATTGGGCTGTGTACCACTGCGGCTGCGTCAGGGACGGAGCCTCTCCGTCGTTTCTAGGTCCCCGGTTAACATATAATACAATACCTTCCAGAACCTCATTCGACTCACTTCAGCCCGTCCACTCTGCAATAGGTGGTTATTCAGGCTTCTGACAGATGCTCACATTAATGTGCGTGGACCATGTATGAGTGAAAAACGGTATTAAAGTAAAAATTATAAGATAATCAAAGATATCGTCTCATGTGATTCGTAAAAATGACCGGAATTATAATAAATGTAAGTAAGAGAACAGGTCGCTTCGAAAGAAATCGTAAAAGCCTTAAAAACCCAGTGCTGAGCGAATGTGAAAACTGTGGCAGTGTAGAAAGGAAAATGACTTGCTCTGTGCGTTTATGGAAAGTACCAAGTTGGAAGTGTCTAAGCAGTGTCAGTTCGAAAAGGTTGACGATCAACGCGCGAAAGTACCGAATCCACAGCACATGCAAGTATTCGCACGTCTTTCGCAAATTTATCTACGATAATCTCCTATCCAGTACTAGGAGTTTCAGTTGTTAAGACAGCCATTCAGGATAAAATAGCTTCATTGATCACCAGGGCAGAGGAAACAGCTTCTGGATTTTTCCCAGCCTCTTGAAGTAGTCTTTCACAAGATAGTAGAGTACTCTCTTTGTTGCTTTCGCTTTGTGTTATTTCAATTTTTGCAGAAGGTATTGTTATGTCGTCATGAGAAACTGTCTTGAGACTTTAGGGAGATGTTTTGAACGCCAGGACACGACGTAAGCAGAGAGCCGGACTCTGGTACATATTTTCGCCATAGTCAAGTGTTTCCTGACTTTAGCCTCTCCATTTTCTTTGTTCCTCTCAGATAAACTAACTCGCCAATGTTTTACCCATCGTACTACCGGTTAGTGAGGAGCGGTCCGCACTTGCTCATCGCCATAGCTTTTTACTTACACGTGCTGGACACCCAATAGGACCAAAATCAGTAAACTACCTAAGCACAAGCCGCGTCTCCATTAGTAACAAATGCCATACGAGTTTATGTTATTTACTGTAAATATGTTTGTAAGTGCTATGTGAAGTTTTAGCTTTGTTGATAACTATACGATTCTATCTTTATCCATTGTGTATAATTTAATTAAAAACAACTTAAATAACGCTTTAGGTGGATTGTAAAACCTAGGACTCACAAACTAAAAATGTTAGAGACGGCATTATGATTATTACTGTTTGTCAATAGCACATCTGTCTAGTCGGCCGTGGTGGCCGAGCGTTTCTAGGCGCTTCAGTCCGGAACCGCGCTGCAGCTATGGTCGCCGGTTCGAATCCTGCCTCGGGCATGGATGTGTGTGATGTCCTTAGGTTAGTTAGGTTTAGGTAGTTCTAAGTCTAGGGGCCTGATGACCTCAGTTGTTATGTCCAATAGTGCTCAGAGCCATTTGAACCATTTTTAAACACCTGTCTAAACTAACAAGGCGTTGATTCAGTGAGACAATAAGAGCTAAAATGTTCGATACTGTGCATAGAACAACGATTGACCAGTCTCTAGTGATCTCCCTAGGTAATCCTTGTTCTTATGCACGGTTCTGGGAGTCGAGGGAGCACTCACAGCACTGCGCACCCATGAGTTTAAATAAATAAACTCTAATGACCTTTTTGTCTGGAGATTCCGAAGAGCGGGTTCAACTATCTAACTGGAAAGCTGTTCTTTCAATGGTTCCTTTCATACGCGAAATGCGAGTGTTGCTTATACATGTTGTGTAAGTAGCCGCGATGAGCGTGTGTGGAGTTTCGGTGTAGTGTTTGTGTTGTTGATGACGCCGGGGAAGAAGAGAGAGCGTGAGATACAGAACGGTACATAGTACACTTCTGGCGAATGACTCAAGGCGGACCGCTGAGGTTAAGGTTCCTATCAGACGGCGGACCTCATCAACAGCGTTACAGGCCGTCATTCCATGAGACGCTGCGAAATGCTTGGGGGGTCGAAAGCTGCGCCGAATGTGGTGGCATGCAGGTAAGACACTGCACCCACATTTGATACTACGTCGGTACAAGTACTCGCTCCTTTTCCCTATTTTCACTCTTCAAAAGATCCGTACCTGAAAAGCTGCACAGGTCACACCAACACCCAAGACAGGATATAGGAGTAATCTGCTGAATTACAGACTCATATCACTAAAGTCGATTTGCATGAAGATTTTGGAACATATACGTCATTAGGACATTTGAATTACTTCGAAGAGAACGATTTCAGGACGAATTCACAAAATATCGTTCTTGTTAAACATAACTAGCTCCCTTTTCTCGCCCGCATCTCGTGGTCTTGCGGTAGCTTTCTCGCTTCTCACGCCCGGGTTCCCGGGTACGATTCCCGGCGGGGTCAGGGATTTTCTTTGCCTCGTGATGGTTGGGTGTTGTGTGATATCCTTAGGTTAGTTAGGTTTAAGTAGTTCTCAGTTCTAGGGGACTGATGACCATAGATGTTAAGTCCCATAGTGCTCCGAGCCATTTGAACCATCTCTTTTCTCACGAAATAAGATATCAAAATAGATTCTATAGTTTTAGATTTCCAGAAGGCTTTCGACAACGTTTCTCACAAGCGTCTTCCAATCAAATCCCGTACCTCAGTTGTGTGATTATAGTTGTGACTTCCTGTCGGAAAAATCACAGTTCGTAGTAACTGACGGAAGGTAGTCGAGTAAATTAGAAGTAATATCTGGCGTTCCCCAAGGAAGACATCGGAGACAATTCGGAGACAATTCGAGTAGCCCTCTTAGATCGTATGTAGATGATGCAGTCATTTACCGTATTGTACAGTCATCAGATGATCACAACCAATTGCAAAATGATTTATACAAGATGTGAAAAGTGGCAATTGACACTAAAGAATGAGAAGTGTGAATTCATCCACGTTGGTACTAGAAGAAATCCACTAAATTTCAGTTACACGATAAATCACACAAATGTAAAGGCTGTAATTTCAACTACATACTTAGGGATTACAATTACTAACAACTTGTATCTAAAGTTGGAACCATCGCATAGATATGTTGTGGGCAAAGCAAACCAAAGACTGCGATTTATTAGCAGAACACTAAGAAAGTGCAACAGTTCCACAAGAGACTGCCTACGTTGCGCTTGTTCATCCTCTTCTACAATAATGCTGTGCTGTATGGGATCCATATCAGGTGGGACTGACGGATGACATTGAAGAAGTTCGAAAGACAGCTCCTTTCGTATAAACGTGAAAGGGGAGAAAGTGTCACGAATATGATAGGTGAGAACGCAATCATTAAAATAAGGGTACTTTTCGTTGCGGAAGTATTGTGTTGGCGCCTACGTACATAGGCACGCCATTCGGGTGTAGAACGGTAGAGAAATAACTTTACGGTGGTTCGATAAATCCTCTGCCAGGCACTTAATCGTGCATTGCAAAGTAATTAGAAAGCATCGCTCCTGCGAAACGCAACTCGCCCTTTTTTCACATGATATATTGCGAACCATGGATGAAGGGTATCAGACGGATGCCATATTCCTAGACTTCCGGAAAGCGTTCGACTCGGTGCCCCACTACAGACTCCTAACTAAGGTACGAGCATATGGGATTGGTTCCCAAGTATGTGAGTGGCTCGAAGACTTCTTAAGTAATAGAACCCAGTACGTTGTCCTCGATGGTAAGTGTTCATCGGAGATGAGGGTATCATCTGGAGTGCCCTACGGAAGTGTGGTAGATCCGCTGTTGTTTTCTATCTACATAAATGATCTTTTGGATAGGCTGGGTAGCAAATTGCGGCTGTTTGCTGATAAGGCTGTGGTGTACGGGAAGGTGTAGTCGTTGAGTGACTGTAGTAGGATACAAGGTAACTTGGACAGGATTTGTGATTAGTGTAAAGAATGGCAGCTAACTCTAAATATAGATAAATGTAAATTAATGCAGATGAATAGGAGAAAGAACCCCGTAATGTCTGAATACTCCATTAGTAATGTAGCGCTTGACACAGTCACGTCGACTAAATATTTGGGCGTAACATTGCAGAGCGGTGTGAATGAGACAAGCATGTAATGGCAGTTGTGGGGAAGGCAGATAGTCGCCTTCGGTTCACCGGTAGAATTTTGGAAAGATGTGGTTCATCTGTAAAGGAGACAGCTTATAAAACACTAATACGACCTATTCTCGAGTACTGCTCGAGCGTTTGGGGTCCCTGTCAGGTCGGATTGAGGAAGGACATAGAAGCAATTCAGAGGCGGGCTGCTAGATTTGTTACTGGTAGGTTTGATCATTACGCGAGTGTTACGAAAATGCTTCAGGAACTCGGGTGGGAGTCTCTAGAGGAGAGGAGGCGTTCTTTTCGTGAATCGCTACTAAGAGCTATTTAGAGAACCGGCATTTGAGGCTGGCTGCAGTACAATTTCACTGCCGCCAACTTACATTTCGCGGAAAAACTACAAAGATAAGATAAGAGAGATAGGGCTCGTACAGAGACATATAGGCAGTCATTTTTCCCTCGTTCATTTTGGGAGTGGAACAGGGAGAGAAGATGCTAGTTGTGGTACGAGGTACCCTCCGCCACGCACCGTATGGTGGATTGCGGAGTATGTATGTAGATGTAGAGAAGGACACAGTCGATGTAGTTCCCCAGTCCGTGCTCCGCCTCTAATTACTTCGTCGTCGACGGAACGCTAAATTCTTTCTTTATTTTTACTACTCCCCACCTTTCCAGTCAGATATTGACCACCAGTACTCCAATTGGCTAGCCCAGAGAAGAGCATCAACCTAGAAGCTTGCGTTTACCTCAGCTACAGAGCCCTGTGTTCAGTAGAGTTGGCAGCTGAATGTGTCAGCCCGTTCGCCATCACAAGGGCTAATTGAAGGACACGAAACTTCGAGGCGCTACGCATCCTGGAGATGAGCTCGTAATATTGATAACGGAGTTAACGGGGTGGCGATGTGCGGTGGGGAGTCGGCAGGTAGAGGAACATAGGCGCGCGAGCACGACCTGGCGGAAGTAGCGGCGCTGGACCAGAAGAGCGGCTGCAGAGTCTGAGGCTGAGGCTGGTCTGGCGGCGTGCCGGGCCGGGACAGGACTGGCCGCGGAGTGGGGGAGGGGGGGGAGGGGGGGCCGCGTGGCGGGAGAAGGGCCGCCGCCTGGCTGCTGCACTCGGCCGTGGCTGGACGCCGCGCGGCTCTGTGCCACTTCAGTCGGCCGCCGGCCGCGCCATCCGTAGTGCGCGTGTGTTCCGTGTAACCGTCTGTGCGAGTGCCGCTCCAGTGTTCCGCAGCGAGCGAGCTGACGCCTCGCGTGTGTTTGTGTGTGCTGCTTGCCGAGGAGTCGCGGCCATGCTGGTGCAGTCGCCGCGGTGGACCGACCACAGCCTGGGGCCCAAGGCGCCGCCCGCGCACGCCAACGGTACGTTCTGCATCAGTGCCAGGGGACGCCGACAACAGGTGCCGGCAGCCAGTGTGACTGCCGGAGCGATGTGCTCGACAAATGACGGTGCGCCCAACAGGTGTCGTGTTGAGACGCGTTCAATTGACGATAAATTCTAGGGCTGGCAGCAGAGCTTCGTCTTCATACTGAAGTAGCGTTTCAATGATTTTGTAGTCTAGTCAGTTATCTTCGCCTGGAGATAACTGGTAGGAAACTCGTTGAAATGTTGATCAACCGAAAAGATTTCCTAGGCGTCGTGTTTTCACCTCACTTACAGTCCATTATTACATCTCTTAGGAATTATTTTCTGGGTCTTTTTTATCGATATGTTAGCATTACTTAAGTCCATTAGTCGAGCGACACGGTATGGTATAAAATGGCCTTATCGTTTCTTTCTGTTATTATTACACGAAGCTCAAATAAACCTTGCACTCCCTAGCGTCTCTTACATACATTAAGAACTGCAGTATGCAATGCACAGCTGTAACGCTGCATTTATGCGACCACACAAATACGTTTATGAGGTTAAATGGAAAGAATGGTACGTATCTTCAGCTAATATTAACGATGTAACAATGTTCAGTTGGTAACTGTTGTGCCAATTATGCAAATGCATAGCTGAGATGGTTTCCAGACCCCGATGATAGTCTGGTTCTCTAGATGTTCTAGGCGCTTCAGTCTGGAACCACGCAACCGCTACGGTCGCAGGTTCGAATCTTTCCTCGGGCATGGATGTGTGTGATGTCCTTAGGTTAGTTAGGTGTAAGTAGTTGTAAGTTCTAGGGGACTGATGACCTCAGCAGTTAAGTCCCACAGTGCTCAGAACCATTTTTTATAGTCTGATTCTAGATCGAAATCCATCCTATGTCACATAACTCAGTTCTTTACATTCATTGAAGCTGTGTAATACCACCTTCATAAAACATCACTCGCACAGTTTATAAACAATCTAGAACTTCGCGTTCTCTCGCCAAAAGTGATTCCATTTCGCTCCGAACAGTGAAAACTTTAGTAAAGGAAACGACGTGGACTATTGTCAGTAACGCAGGCATTGTAACGACTATGCCTCATTCTTTGGTCGTAATGGGTTCCCAATGTGATTAAACTAACTCATATATATTTTATAATATACAACAGCGTAACAATATCTAACCCATATATCGTTGTTGCTATTAACACCATATATCGACGTGCGGCAGTGTAGGATTTAGTTGTCCTCCTCGTTATTTGTAACATTGTTTACTTAGTTGACAAAAAATGTACTGGATCAACAACACACATTTTCACTTTCGCTTCATAGACAGTGCGAGAGTCCAGAACAGAATTTTGAATTTGAACTGATTATTTTCCTGGGCAAGCAACAAAGACTTTTCATAACTGATCAGCTACGATCTATCTTCAGGTGACAGTCTTACACTTCTATCTACGTCTACATGACTACTCTGCAATTCACATTTAAGTGCTTGGCCGAGGGTTCATCGAACCACAATCATACTATCTCTCTACTATTCCACTCCCGAACAGCGCGCGGGGAAAACGAACACCTAAACCTTTCTGTTCGAGCTCTGATTTCTCTTATTTTATTTTGATGATCATTCCTACCTATGTAGGTTGGGCTCAACAAAATATTTTCGCATTCGGAAGAGAAAGTTGGTGACTGAAATTTCGTAAAAAGGTCGCACCGCGACGAAAAACGTCTTTGCTGTAATGACTTCCATCCCAACTCGTGTATCATATGTGCCACACTCTCTCCCCTATTACGTGATAATACAAAACGAGCTGCCCTTTTTTGCACCCTTTCGATGTCCTCCGTCAATCCCACCTGGTAAGGATCCCACACCGCGCAGCAACGATCTAACAGAGGACGAACGAGTGTAGTGTAAGCTGTCTCTTTAGTGGACTTGTTGCATCTTCTAAGTGTCCTGCCAATGAAATGCAACCTTTGGCTCGCCTTCCCCACAATATTATCTATGTGGTCCTTCCAACTGAAGTTGTTCGTAATTTTAACACCCAGGTACTTAGTTGAATTGACAGCCTTGAGAATTTTACTATCGAGTAATCGAATTCCAACGGATTTTTTTTGGAACTCATGTGGATCATCTCACACTTTTCGTTATTTAGCGTCAACTGCCACCTGACACACCATACAGCAATCTTTTCTAAATCGCTTTGCAACTGATACTGGTCTTCGGATGACCTTACTAGACGGTAAATTACAGCATCATCTGCGAACAATCTAAGAGAACTGCTCAGAACTTGTAGCTCATGAACACAATTCTCAGGAACACAAATGTGTTACACGCTCTAAAATGTATAGCGACGTTGGGTTCACGAGGGACGAGCCGAAACAACAACGTCACCTAAAGATGGAGCAAAGCAGCCAACAGTTCGTAACCATACATTTTAGTGACTGGTTGCAAGGCTTTTTTTCTTTCTTACGCAGTTTGGCGTATAGTCAGCAAAACAGCCTGCTTAGATCGAAACTTCATTTCCTGTAAGAAATGTGGCTCCCAGCAGTTGCTAAACACTCGTGCCATAGGGGAAAGGTAAAATGGAAGACACGGAAAGAAGAATATAGGAAACACTAATACACAATCTCACTGATTTATCAGGAAAATTCATTCTTGTAGAACCCTGAATCTCCATTTTCGCTTTCTCGTTGTAACATCTTGTTGGATACTTTAACTTGCTGAATACGTAGCTGTAAATTATGAAAGTTCAGGAGCACCTAATACGCAAACATCTGTTCTTTTTTAATGTTCGAATACGTTTCAACGCCTTTATGCTATCATCAGTGGGTACTTTTAATTGGTTCTTATTTTCTGGAATGTTAGGTTCTGCAAAGCTTTCTTTATATTATAACATTTTTCGTTGTTACCTTCGTTGAATCTGACATCAGCTACATGCTCATCTGTTATAGGAATACAGAAAAAGAGTACATCTTTTTGGCGAATTACACTCGCTACTTAAAATTTATAACGTTAAAAAAAAGACGATGTTTATGTAGCCTTACTCTCCTGAAAACGGATGCTGCTCTTTAGACTTCTACATATCAAATACCTCAGTTCTATTGAGAAAAAAATATTTATGTTGTACTATACTTTCTTCTGCCGGTCCCAAGCAATTTTATAAATCATACAACAGTTTCTAAACATCTAAGAATGTCGTCTACTGTAATACGTAAGAAACACAGAATGTGATTCTGAAGAGCTATTTCATCATTTCAGGGACCTGCATTAGCTGTCGACGTTGAGCGACTGTAGTGTTAGACTCTGAGGCGAGTGAGAGCTTAAACTTTCGTCGAATCTGGGAAGGTCGGGGCAAGGTAGCGGCAGTGTCTTGTAACGAACCGTCCCACCGTTCGGTTGACAACCAAAATGACTGCTGTCGGACGGACGTTTAGGCCCCGCTCCTTTTGCGCTCGGATCGTCGGTCATAAAAGTGCGTCCGCCAGGACGCTGAAATTGCACCTGTAACCACGGCTTTAGGTCTTTCGCTGCATTTCGACAGGAGGTGAGGTGGTGCTCAGAATAGTTCATCACTGACAGATTCTGGACTGTCTTGAAGTTGTCTTACCAACATTTGAGTAATTCATACTTTCCGCGGCGAAGTCCATATTTCACAAATATCCTAACGCTTATCTGTTCGCCGACATGTCGTTATGTAACCCAGCCTAATCGTAAAACGAAGTGGCCTTGATACGCTATCATCGGTGTCCGAGAGCCCAATTGAAATGAGACAGAGCCCGTCTTCTTTCATAAAGTCTATTGTTCGGATGAAACTGATGAGTGTTAATGCAGTTTTTTGTTGTCATGGATGAGTCTGAGAACGAAAGAGGAACCTGGTGTCAGGACTGGCTTACTCAACTTTAATGGCTACGAGGACGACTCTTATCTTATTGCCTGTTCACCAAGAGTTATGGCGGAAATCGGTGACGGGATTAGCTGTTTAAATAGGTGTATGAAAAAAATGGGTCTGAGCACTATGGGACTTAACATCTGTGGTCATCAGTCCCCTAGAACTTAGAACTACTTAAACCTAAGTAACCTAAGGACATCACACACATCCATGCCCGAGGCGCCATTCGAACCTGCGACCGTAGCGGTAGCGCGGTTCCAGACTGAAGCGCCTAGAACCGCTCGGCCACTCCAGTCGGCTAGGTGTATGACTTACGATAGATATTCACTTGTTTGTGGTCGCTACCAATCTTAGGCTTCAGTACTATGTGCAAAGAGAATCTTCGCTGAACATATGAGCATTTTTAAACGTCAATCACATACAGTACCACGTTTCTGTAATGCTTAACTCCATATGTTACGATTGTTTTGTTTACGATTATGTAGACGTGTTGGACACATTGTCAGCTGCCAATTGCGGTTGAGTAAGTTGGCTGTGCCAAAAAAGCTGTCAGCGCCGGCCGATACCACCCGAAACAGCTACTCCCGCCTATCACCACACCGTAACTCTTTCTTTGAGTAAACAGAAGTGCCTCCAACTTACGAACGAATCAGCGATGTTAAAATGCCGTCACTCCGTGAGCCATTGCGGTAAGATTTAGTATTTAATCCATAATATTGGCACACGGGTGTGAAGAACGTTTCACTGTAAATGGCTCGGTGTGTCTTAGTTTATGTAACATTCATTATCACGCCAATGTGTTACGTTCTTTTTTCTTTGCAATTCAGAAACTGATGTCGCTGTCCCATTCGTATTTTTTGCCCAAAAAAACTGCGAAATTATTCTTTCCACAAGCATAGTTTCTGAATAAATGTCAGTTCACAAGGGACATCATGGAAACGCTGGAAAATCAAAGTATTCGACAAGGCTCATTAGACGGTGCCAGTCACACAGATCGCCAATGGAACTGAACAGAACGGACCCTTCCCCATTAAGAGTTCTCGGGAATAAAGTTTTGAGGTTGGTGTTATTGATTGCATCGTCTGCCACAATTGCAAGGTAGGCAGTTTTCGTCGCGTTCACCCATGTGATACAGTAAATGAAATGACAGAGTTTCAGAGACTTTACTGGTCTCGTACTGATATGATTTTATGTATATAGACTAAAGCGACGAGTTAACATTTGTGGCAGCACAATGCGCGCTTGTGTGAACCGCTGTGCCAAAGTGGCTTAGTGGTTAACGCACCTGCCTTCGAAGCAGGAATCCGGAGTTAGATTTCCGACCTTGGTACAAATTTTCACTCGCCGCTCCAGTTTATATACATAAAATTTTATTTGTATGAGACTAGTAAATTCTTTAAAATTGCCATTTCATTTGTATAAGTACCTGCGCCTGCGTTTCAGGTTGGATCCCCTTACGTTCGATGCTGAGATGCTATTCCAGAACATGGAGAGCCTCGGCAATTCTGTTCGTATTCAAGGGGGAATTTAAAGTAGACTGGGACAGAGTGAGAATTTGGATCGAGGAGGGAGTCGTTCCAGGGTAATCCGTGCAGTTACGTGAATCAATGGACCAAGGTGGCTTAGTGGCTAACGGATTTTTCTAGTAGGCAAGAGACGCGAGTTCAGTTCCCAGCCATGGTACAAATTTTCACTCACCGCTTCAATCTGTACGCATAAAAAGTGAATTTTATACTTTGGTGCCTCATAATTCTTTTTTTTTTTTCTACCTTTACGTTTCCGCGATTCATTGCGCAGGTTGTTGGGCTTTCCTACCAGTTTCTCCCTTTAAAAAGCTGAAGTATATGAAAGCAGAAAAACTATTGCACAATACGTGGTCAAAGAAAAGTCCGTAGTCTGTATCAATAAGAACATAATTTACTGAATAAGCAAGTTAGGCAGTATGATATGAAGTATCCCAGAACATAACTATTTTTCGTTTCATAAACAGTTTGATAGCTTATGCCTGAGTTTCCGATCTTCCGACAGCATGACGACTCTGTCGTCAGCGAGCGAGGTGGCGTCAACGTCAGCGCACTGGCCTCGCTTTCGGAGGACGGCGGTTCAAATCCACTTCCGGCGATCGTGATTTAGCTTTCTGTGATTCCCCTAAATCGTTACAGGCATGTGCCGGGATGGTTCCTTTTAAAGGGCGTGGAAGATTTCCTTCCCCATCCTTGACACAATCAGACCTTTAGCTCCGTCTCTACTGACCCTCGTCGTCCTTCTTTCCTTCCTTCCTTCCGACTCTAGCGATCAGCTGCACATGATCCAGAAAATAATATTATTATAAAACCTCCACCGAATGATGTGCCTGCAATGGCTCGAAAACTAGTTAATGGTACAGTATATCGTACCAAATTCAAAAAGCCACTAGATGGATATTATAGCTACATAAACCGCCAAGATCACAGATGAAACTGGTTTTTTTTAATGAAAGTTTTTTTTTTTTTCAAAAATGAAAAGCAAATTCTATCGAAGCAGAAAAGTAGTTTTGACGTTATTTCACAATTTTAAACAAAACAAGACGTAGAAATAAATTATAAATGCTCTTCGTGCTGTCTATCTTCCTAATGCTTCGTGTGTATGTATACATTTTCTAGTACAAATAGATATTGTTTTGAAAAGTTTGGACGACGATTTCCCTATTTCAACGCCCGGCGGTGCCGTAAATTTACCGTACGATGTTTCCCAATACATACGTTTTGAATTGGGCATTGGCCGTGAATAAATTTTACTATCATTACGGGTCTCTTGCTATATTCAGACAGCCGTAAGACAAACATAACCTCACTACCGTTTCGGTACCGGGTGAGCAACGAGATGTTACGTCAGAGTTCCGTCTAGTGTAGGTGTGGGAAAACTGACTGGTTAAAGCCGAGATCGATATATTAGTTCCGAGTAATCAGTGTTTTACGGTATTTATTTGGTCTCTGTTATAACAGGTTGTTTTTATTTTTTTACTAATAATTGGATAAAAATCGAAATAAAAATGATCCATAGCACCAGTGCTGAAATGCTTCGTTTGTTTATAGATCTTTTTTAAAATAACAGTAATTTTTATTCGTAAAATTTTCATTGTTTTGAAATACTGCGTTATTATTGAAAATGGGGGAAAAGTGATCATTGCTGTTTGAGTAACACCGACAGAAACGAGCAGCAAACACATGGCATAGGAATCGATACAGAATTGCTGAGACAAATGGCTCTGAGCACTAAGGGACTCAACATCTGAGGTCATCAGTCTCCTAGACTTAGAACTAATTAAACATAACTAACCTAAGGACATCACACACATCTATGCCCAAAGATGGATTCTAACCTACGACTGCTGCAGCGCGGTTCCAGACTGAAGCGGCTAGAACCGCTCGGCCACAGCGGCCAGCATTGCTGAGACAATAATGAATATTTTACCATATGGCACTGTCTAATGGATGATATGCGAGTACAGGCAGTGTGTGAGACTTGTCTCCATCTGCTCTATGCAGTGGTTTCATGCTGTCATCGCCCGATGTTAGTTGTATTCCGGAATGGCACCATCCATAGTCTGGAAGTATTTTACTAAATGTGCTACTAGTCAAGTACAACGCTCCGTTTACTTTAAAAGACTAAGAACAAAAGGAGCAACAACAAACTTGCGACATAATAGAAGGAGAAAGCTCAGAACGCACAGTTTAGAATAAAAATTGAAATTAGCTGATCTGTTGCCTGGGTCAACGTACTGAAACTTAAACTATTTGTAGCCCTTGAAAACTGACAAATTGACGCAAAAATATATCTTCAGCCACAGTTCTGTCCTTTAGCATTTATTGTTCCTAATGCGCAAATGATGGTATGAACCTCGATTACAGGATGATTTTTTAGAAGAGTTTCAAAAAATTAGAATCCATAGGACAACAATCATGATTTTTTGCAGTATTCAACAACTTATCACTTTTAGTGAAAAGCAGCGAACGGTGGATGAACTAGGTCTTCTTTTATTTGCCTATTTAACTGAGTATTTTCAATTTATGTATACTGAAACTGAAGGAGTCAAAATTTTCCAATCTTCGTATGATTTCTACGTGTATTACACAATATAATAGGAATGAAAAACAGAAATTTGGTTATTTCAGAAACTGGCATTTTGAGCGGTTTTAACACTCAGCTTAAACTGGCGTTATAATGAATATAATAATTTTTCAACGACAGTTTCACCTGAGCGTTGAAACACACACACACACTGAATAGCCAAAGTTAATAGTACACCTGCCTAATATCATGTAGGGTCCATACGAGCACCCAGAAGCGGCCGGCCGCGGTGGTCTCGCGGTTCTAGGCGCGCAGTCCGGAACCGTGCGACTGCTACGGTCGCAAGTTCGAATCCTGCCTCGGGCATGGATGTGTGTGATGTCCTTAGGTTAGTTAGGTTTAAGTAGTTCTAAGTTCTAGGGGACTAATGACCAAAGCAGTTGAGTCCCATAGTGCTCAGAGCCATTTGAACCATTTGAACCCAGAAGTGCCGCAACACGATGTGGCATATACTGAAGTAGTGCTGGAGGGAACTGACACCATGAATTCTGCAGGGCTGTCCATACATCCGTAAGAATACGACAGGTGGCGATTTCTTCTGAGCAGCACATTGCAAGGCATCCCATATATGCACAATAATGTTCATGTCTGGAGAGTCTGGTGGGAGGCGGAAGTGTTTAAACTCAGAAGATTGTTCCTAGAGCCACTCTAGAAATTCTGGACGTGTGGGGTGTCGCACTGTCCTGCTGGAATTGTCCAAGTCCGTCGGAATGCACAATGGACATTAATGGATGCAGGTGGTCAGACAGGATGCTTACGAACGTGTCACCTGTCAGCGTCGTATCTAGACGTATCATTCCACCTGCACACGCCCCATACCATTACAGAGCCTCCACCAGTTTGAACAGTCCTCTGCTGGCATGCAAAGTCCATGGATTAATGAGGTTGTCTCCATACCCGTACACGTCCATCTGCTCGATAGAATTAGAAACAAGACTAGTCCGACTAGCCAACATGTTTCCAGTCACCAACAGTCCAATGTCGGTGTTGACGAGCCCAGGCGAGGCGTAAAGCTTTTGTCTCGTGGAGTCATCCAGGGTACGCTAGTGGGCTTTGGTCTCCGAAAGCCCAAAACGACAATAATTTGTTGAATCCTTCGCGCGCTGACACTTGTTGATCGTTCTGCATTGAAATGTGCAGCAATTTGCGGAAGGGCTGCACTTCCGTCACTTTGAACGATTCACTTGAGTCGTCGTTGATCCCGTTCTTGCAGTATCTTTTTCCGGCCGCGGCGATGTCGGAGATTTGATTTTTTTTTCCGAATTCCTGATGTTCACGGCTCTCTCGTGAAATGGTCTTACGGGGAAATCCCCACTTCGTTGCTACCTCGGAGATATGGTGACCCATCGCTCTTGCGCCGACTACAACACCACGTTCAGACTCACTTAAATCTTGATAAGCTGTCATTGCACCAGCATTAACCGATCTAACAACTGCGCCTTTTTTTAAACAAAGGATGAGGCCCCTCCACGCTCACACCAACGTGGTGACCAAACGAAAACTTCTACTGTCACCTCCGTATAACAAGTTAGTTTTTGAATCAGGAGTCACAGGATGCGGGCTGTGATGTTATCCATGCGTCTGGGTAAGATTACTCATTAACATGGTCCATCAGGAGATAGAAAGTGGACGAAAGTGATCGAAGGGTAGTGGTTGTAAGGGCAGAGGAAAAAAGTGCAAAGGCAAGCGCCAAGGGAAAAAAAACCTCTGCGACAGTAGGACGGGTAGTAAGGGCAGTAGCGGCTTGCTATCTGCGACAGTGCATGCAAGGTGTGATTATGTTAGTGCGAGGTATCGTGCATCGTTACCTTTGTCGTTGCTCGAGCTCGTTGCGGGGCTTGCTGCAGTTGCTACGTCCCTGCAACAGTTAAAGGTCGTTGTACATTAGAGGGCGATCGGTCATAGATCGGCTCACAGACAGTGTAGGGGGTGTGTGTGGTTGGTTTGCGTGCTGTGTACAGTACGGTTTCCCTCCAGTTGCCTGTTTTTCGGCTGGTCGAACATCTGGGGTTACCAGTAGTAGCTATGTTGCAGGGGCTCGCCAGTACTGTCGTGTTAGCGTGCTATGGTCCATAGATGTTTCGTTCCTAGCCAGTAGTGTTTTTGGTCTGTTATGCTTCCATCTATGGTTGTGTACAACTGCGCCAGACACTTGTTGCTTATATAGGCGTTGCCGACTGCAGCGCCGTATTCTACCAGTTTACACATATCTGTATTTGAATACGCATACCAGTTTCCTTGGCGCTTCAGTGTATATCCGAAAACCGGTTGTTTCAGCGATAACAACCATCGCTAGCCTAGTGTGGCCACACCACCGTACGACAGTGCCGCTCCGCTACGCTTTCCGTCGGTCTGTTGAGGTGCAGTGTGAATGGTGCTGAATTGCTGTCGCGCGTCGAGTGCTGTTTGGGCAGCCGGCGAGTGGCTGCTGCGCGGCGCGGGCCCGTCTATTCGGGGAACAGGAAGTCCCGGCTTCGGCGCACAGGGGAGCCGCGTCCTCACTCAACAAGCGGGGCCGCTTCCTCCCGCACCTGCGCTGTCGCATTGCCGTCTGAACGACCCAGCCCTCACGTCAACACGTAACCTTCCGCAAAAGGGCTCAGTAAGGGAACACCGATGTCCCGTTTCGTGTTTGTCAAAATAGTTCTTTACATGCTCCGTAGATCATTTGAACGGTACCTTCTATCGCGATGGATGTGGAATGAGTCAGTTTACAGGATGTATGTATCTACATTTACAGCTACATGCATACTCCGCAATCCACCATACGGTGCGTAGTGGAGGGTACCTCGTACCACAACTAGCATCTTCTCTCCCCGTTCCTTTCCCAAACAGAACGAAGGAAAAATGATTGCCTATATGCCTCTGTACGAGCCCTAATCTCTCTTATCTTTGTGGTCTTTCCGCGAAATATAAATTGGCAGCAGGAAAATCGTACTGCAGTCAGCCTCAAATGCTGGTTCTCTAAATTTCCTCAGTAGCGATTCACGAAAAGAACACCACCTTTCCTCCACAGATTCCCACCCGAGTTCCTGAAGCTTTTCCGTAACACTCACGTGATGATCAAACCTAGCAGTAACAAATCTAGCAGCCCGCCTCTGAATTGCTTCTATGTCCTCCCTCAATCCGACCTGATAGGGATCCCAAACGCTCGAGCAGTACTCAAGAATAGGTCGTATTAGTGTTTTATAAGCGGTCTCCGTTACAGATGAACCATATCTTCCCAAAATTCTACCGATGAACCGAAGACGACTATCCGCCTTCCCCACAACTGCCATTACATGCTTGTCCCACTTCATATCGCTCTGCAATGTTACGCCCAAATATTTAATCGACGTGACTGTGTCAAGCGCTACACTACTAATGGAGTATTCAGACATTACGGGATTCTTTTTCCTATTCATCTGCATTAATTTACATTTATCTATACTTAGATTTAGCTGCCGTTCTTTACACAAATAACAAATCCTGTCCAAGTCATCTTGTATCTTCCTACAGTCACTCAACGATGACACCTTCCCGTATGCCACAGCATCATCAGCAAACAGCCGCACATTGCTATCCACCCTATCCAAAAGATCATTTATGTAGATAGAAAACAACAGCGGACCTACCACACTTCCCTGGGGCACTCCAGATGATACCCACACTTCATAAGCGTGAACGTTACTTTTTAGTCTTGTTACACTTCAAAACTATTGTTTTACGGGCTGCCAGTTTTTAAGTAAAAGCTTGCACATGGAACAGAGGGATATGTCCAAGAGAAATGGTTTGGGGTTGGATCTGTAATTTGTTTTGGTATCAGTCAAACGTTTTGTATTATTGGGCAATCTGTGAAAAAAAAAGTTGTTGTTACATATTGAACTCCTTTCTAAGCCAATGAAAGTTTTAATTATGGAAAATAAAGATCGTTTTTAGTGCGCTGTACGTCAGTCGGTAAAAATATAACACTTAAACGGTCACAGTGTCTGTCTGTCTGACTGACTGACTGTTCAAAACACTTTTTCTCAGGAACGGGTGGACGTATCAAGTTGGTCACATTTTGAGGTCTACGGTTACTTCGCCATGTAAAGAAGTGAAGCATCTAAGTCAGTGCTATCAAAGGATGTCGCCATTTATCGCACATAATTTGATACTCCCAAACTCACTCATCAAAACCTAGAGGGTACTTCCTCTGGACGTAGAACCATGAAATTTGACAAGAAGAAAGGTTTCGCAGTATAAATAAAGGAAGAAAATCAGAAAATGTTAATTTATATCACACAAAAAAATATTTAAAATTTGTTATCCAACTTCAGACTTGAAATTGAAAGATTCGTGAATATAATGGAATCCGTGGGACCGATATCTTGCCAGTATCAATGTCGATGACAGGCAAAAGTCGTAGAGATCCTAGATTCCTGGAGTCGACAAACTGTCAATATACATAATTAAGCTTGTACGGAAGCTTAATTGCGTGAGTTCTAATCGAAACTGGCCAATTTTTTCATGTAATATTGTAGGTATGGATATTATTATTATTATTGTCAAATTGTGGTGGATTATTTATTACGAATTTCGTTTGCGAGTGTAAGTATTGTGATGGTGCAGCTTTATCTAGTACCTCTGGGAGAGGTACTAAATAAAGACCGTGGGTGAACACCACATATTATTATTCTTACTGTTCTCTTCTGTGCGATCAATTGGGATACCCCCCCCCCCCCCCCCCCGAGAATTATTTCATAACACATTATTGAGTGGAAATGGCAGGACATTGATTCGTTTGTTTCAAAGACTAGCAGTCATACGAACAGCAAAAGCAGCTGACCTTAATTGATTGAGCAGCCCATTAATATGCTTCTTCCAGTTAAAGTTTTCTTCAGTTCGTGCACCCAAAACAACCTATCGGCCGCTTCCGAACAGTTCAGTACTGACACACAAAAATTTTGTTTTGCGTTTTTGTTGCCATGGGCATATCTTCAGTTGTCTACTGTATAGCGGCTAGTTTTAATTTTCAAATCTGCAACTACAAGGGTCACCCAGAATGTAGCCTTCATAATTTTCAGTGGTTAACGGACGATAAATACTTTTTAATGTTGTTGACCAATTTGTCTGAAATCGTCCATCATGATGTTACATAAAGATCAGACAAGCTTTGCTGACCTCTACATGTTCAGTGGTACTTTAGTATGAATCGAAATGTTCAAATAGTTGATCACGTATCTGAGTAGCATTTAACAACGTAATTAACAAAATGTTGCTTTTTATTCGAAGCTCTCTCTTCCCTCCCTGGTGTCCTCTGCGGTCTTCAGGCGGCGGAAGCTCGGAGCAGCTAATTGTCCAGAACCATCGTTACAACTCTCCGAAGTGTTGTTTGCAAGCTACAAATGCGCTGCGTGAGAAACGGCAGGCGAAAACACGAAACTGACAGATTCGACGCGACTTCTGGAGCTAAGATTTTCTACACGACTGCAGTACGTCTTGCGAAGAAATGCGGGCGGTAATCCTAACAACTCGCCAGTGACGTTGCAAGAAACAAACCGAGCTTCCAGTCACGCTGGCAAGACCTGTCATTTCGCCTGAGAGATTCCGAGTCTTACGACAGCTCGTGTGCCGGGCTCTTTCTCCTGATGTAGGTCTGCCATCCAAAGGGATTGTACCAGCTGAGCGCAACTGACCGCGCATGTCGGCGCTAAGCCAGCAGACTCACTACGCGCTGTTGCAAAAAGATTCGCCCGATTTCATAAGACTGGTATCTTTCTTCTGCTTCAACGGAGATAAAAACTTAGGATGCATTTTAATTTTCGCATCGACACTGTAAGTTTACCTCGACGCCGTTTGTAAGTAAACGGTAGGGCTATCTCTAGTGTAACTCGCTCGCTAGCTCACTCATTACCCAGCGTACGCCGAATCGAGAACATGTCAAAAATTTCATTTTTCAAGTGGACGGAGCACCAACGCAGTGTAAGCTGGATATAACAGCTTTCCTTAGTAATGAATTGCATCAAAGATGGATTTACCGTAAGAGGCGCACGGATTTCGCATTGCACCATTGACCTCCAATGTCACCTGATCTGGCGGTTTGCATTTGTTTTTAAAGAATACGTGAAAGACTCCTCCTATGTGGCTGCCCTTCCTACAGTATTGGGTAAACTTGACGCCTCTCAGAAAATGTAGTATATTATGCAGTAGTTCCAGACATTCTCGAAAAAGTATCGATCGAGAGTAGTAGAGAGCGTACTGGACATTCGCGAAACATAAATGAAAACTTGGTCCCAAACGAAAGTGAAAATAGTGCCACTAGCCTGGAACTGCATGCGTTTACAAGGTACAGCGCAGTAAAATCGGATAGTTCTTTCGAAAAAAAAATCTCTGTAATCCTAATTCATCCACAGCTTTTTTCTTTTTTTCATTTATGTAGATAGTATCGTCCAGTGAAATAAGATGAATTTTCCTGAACCACTTGGCATTTTGCGGGGCGCGATGAATACTTTCGGTGGTCTGGACTTTGAGGATGAAGCATTCATGCATACTATTGAAATGTGAAGCGCAGAACAGTTCTTTTACAGCTCTGCGGTTACAACTTCCGGTAGCCTTAAAGTAGCCTAATACGTGCTCTTGGTAGACCCTTCTTCTTTCTTCTGTGTATTTACGCTCTTCTTCATGCTGCCCGGGAACCTTAGGCTACGCCGAGCGGTTCTAGACGCTACAGTCTGGAACCGCGCTACCGCTACGGTCGCAGGTTCGATTCCTGCCTCGGGCATGGATGTTTGTGATAACCTTAGGTTAGTTAGGTTTAAGTAGTTCTTAGTTCTAGTGGACTGATGACCTCAGAAGTTAAGTCCCATAGTGCTCAGAGCCTTTTTGAACCTTAGGCTAAGATAAGCGAGTGTATTCCGTGTTTCTATAATTACGAAAAGACGTCTGTTATTTGAAAACATATTAATAAAATTTGTATCTACACTCGAAAATGAATTTGTCCTCTGTGTAGCTGTAGTTTGGCTCTGAGCACTATTGGACTTAACATCTGTGGTCATCAGTCCCCTAGAACTTAGAACTACTTAAATCTAACTAACCTAAGGACATCACACACATCTATGCCCGAGGCAGGATTCGAACCTGCGACCGTAGCAGTCGCGCGGTTCCGGACTGCGCGCCTAGAACCGCTAGACCACCGCGGCCGGCAGCTGTAGTTTCGTGGTAGTACAAAAACGGTATTTTGCGATTTTCCCTTGAGAAATCAGACGATACCTCTACCGGTGAAGTGTTACTTGTTTAGACAACGATGTCAGTTATTTTGGAAATAATCTCAAGGTAGTCGTAAATTAAATTTCACGTGAAAGCAGTCAGCAGTACCCAGTCGCTTTTTGACGAGATTGCGGCCTTATTCAAAGATTGGTAAATTGCTCCAAATATACACAGGTGTAAGGGAGGAAGGAAGGAAGGAAGGAAGTTAGTTTATGGTGTAACATGCCGTCGGCGAAGGGAACATTAGATACGGAGCCCAATCGCGGATTGGGAAAAGTTGGGGAAGGAAATGAGCCGTGTCCTTTCGGAGGAACAAGCGCCGGGAAACCAAATCCAGACAGCTAAACAAAAGTGTTCACACAACACAATAAAAAAAGTTGTGAGAGCTGTTAAATGAAGTATTAATAATAACTTCCGACGACAGATAACTGCGCCATTTAAATATTTGTAAGCAGTAATCCGTAGGAATAAACATGGAACATTCTGCAGGGGTGTTTGTAACTGAAGTAAGCAAGATGGTTTTCTTCACTGTTAAGATTGTCATTGTCAGTTTGTTACTGAAAGAAATTTGCTATTTAAACTGTAGTACGATCCGTACTGTACCATTGCTTGCATCTGTTTGCAGTACACGTGCAACTACACTGGCAGGAGACGTGGAAAAGGCACACGGCAGCACTGCTGGGATATCTAACGCGAATGCGCAGTGTTTCATTCACGGGAAATCGCCACAGACATGTCGAAACATTTGTAATGGTGGAAACTAGAAGGAAGGCGTCTATTGTCTAAAGGAAAAGAGCTTACGAAATTGCATAAGCCAATTTCAGGAAGTAATTTAAGAATGCTCTTCAGTTCCCTACATAAATTTCTTGTAGGATCTGAAGATTCTACTGCGCTAGTAGCTGTCTGCGCTGCTCCGTATTAACTATCATGCTTCACATGTGTAACAGTGAAGAACACCCGCTGCCAAGCGCCTGCAGTGATTTACAGCATACAGAATAGAAGATAGTCCCATCCGAACGGTCCTGTACTTTTAGTGTAGTTCAGTAGTGCCGTTTGGCACGGGCGCTGTGGATGTGGTTGGAAAGTGTGCCGTTGTTCCAGCGGTCAGGGTCCGTTACAGAGACGGCTATTTCAATTCCGGACACTCTGCTGCCTCCCAAGGCTCAAGTGTGGCAACCTTGTAACGAGAAACCCCTCAACTCTTCTCTAAGACTTTCGCATTTGCGCCGCGCTGTATTAGCCGAGCGGTCTGGGGCGCTACAGTTATGGACTGAGCGGCTGGTCCCGGTGGAGGTTCGAGTCCTCCCTCGGGCAAGGGTGTTTGTGTTTGTCGTTAGGATAATTTAGGTTAAGTAGTGTGTAACCTTAGGGACTGATGACCTTAGCTGTTAAGTCCCATAAGATTTCACACACATTGGAACATTTTTCTTTTTTTTCCGAATTTTCGAAGGAATCCTCACATTGAGGTCAGTTCTTGCAGTTACTGCAGGAAGATGAACTTTCAAAAAGCATTTAGTGGGAAGCAAAACTGGCATATACAAGAGGAAATGAGAATATGCATTGACTTTGGAACACTGTAGTTTGAGGGACGTGTATATCTATTGGTTTAGACTCCTCCAAGGCCATAGAAATCTTACTAGGTGTGCTGGGCCGTGGGTATGACACTGGGGAACAGATTTAAACTACTTTCAGCCTGGCCAGTGTCCTAATTTTCAAGGGGGCGCTAAATCGTTGTAGGTCAATGCATGAAGATTTCACCCATTATGCCCTTGTTAATTGTCCATATGAGCTAGTGCTGTTCCAGGAATCTTTCTAGATCTCCGTTTCATTTTAAGCTCTAAAATTGAATTGAACATCAGTTGAGGTGCCGAGGTACATTTTGTTCTACACCTCGCTGAAAGCAGGGGCTGCCCAGACGCTACCGTTTACTCCAGTGGTTCCGATCTCATCTGAGATACCTGACCGCCATCAGATACTGACGCCACGAACAGGGTTTAGTCCAAACTTTAGAAGGTTTTCTTTTTCGAACACTGATTTTTATAATAAGGAAAGTTGGGCTGTATTGAGCTAATGTTCAAACAAGTGTCGAATTTTTCGCTGTACTATTAGAACTACTGACGGCCTTGGGAGAGCCAGTCATGACAAAACTCTACCAGCTGGTGAGCAAGATGTATGAGACAGGCCAAATACCCTCAGACTTCAAGAAGAATATAATAATTCCAATCCCAAAGAAAGCTGGTGCTGACAGATGTGAAAATTACCGAACTATCAGTCTAATAAGTCACAGCTGCAAAATACTAACGCGAATTCTTTACAGACGAATGGAAAAACTGATAGATGCGGACCTCGGGGAGGATCAGTTTGGATTCCGTCGAAATGTTGGAACACGTGAGGCAATACTGACCTTACGACTTATCTTAGAAGAAAGATTAAGAAAAGGCAAACCTACGTTTCTAGCATTTGTAGACTTAGAGAAAGCTTTTGACAATGTTGACTGGAATACTCTTTTTCAAATTCTAAAGGTGGCAGGGGTGAAATACAGGGAGCGAAAGGCTATTTATAATTTGTACAGAAACCAGATGGCAGTAATAAGAGTCGAGGGGCATGAAAGGGAAGCAGTGGTTGGGAAAGGAGTGAGACAGGGTTGTAGCCTCTCCCCGATGTTATTCAATCTGTATATTGAGCAAGCAGTAAAGGAAACAAAAGAAAAATTTGGAGTAGGTATTAAAATTCATGGAGACGAAGTAAAAACTTTGAGGTTCGCCGATGACATTGTAATTCTGTCACAGACGGCAAAGGACTTGGAAGAGCAGTTGAACGGAATGGACAGTGTCTTGAAAGGAGGATATAAGATGAACATCAACAAAAGCAAAACGAGGATAATGCAATGTAGTCCAATTAAATCGGGTGATGCTGAGGGAATTAGATTAGGAAATGAGACACTTAAAGTAGTAAAGGAGTTTTGCTATTTAGGAAGTAAAATAACTGATGATGGTCGAAGTAGAGAGGATATAAAATGTAGACTGGCAATGGCAAGGAAAGCGTTTCTGAAGAAGAGAAGTTTGTTAACATCGAATATAGATTTATGTATCAGGAAGTCGTTTCTGAAAGTATTTGTTTGGAGTGTAGCCATGTATGGAAGTGAAACATGGACGATAACTAGTTTGGACAAGAAGAGAATAGAAGCTTTCGAAATGTGGTGCTACAGAAGAATACTGAAGATAAGGTGGATAGATCACGTAACTAATGAGGAGGTATTGAATAGGATGGGGGAGAAGAGAAGTTTGTGGCATAACTTGACTAGAAGAAGGGATCGGTTGGTAGGACATGTTTTGAGGCATCAAGGGATCACAAATTTAGCATTGGAGGGCAGTGTGGAGGGTAAAAATCGTAGAGGGAGACCGAGAGATGAGTACACTAAGCAGATTCAGAAGGATGTAGGTTGCAGTAGGTACTGGGAGATGAAGAAGCTTGCACAGGATAGAGTAGCATGGAGAGCTGCATCAAACCAGTCTCAGGACTGAAGACCACAACAACAACAACTATTAAACCAAGAAATAATGAGTCAATGAGACAACAGGCTGTGTTCATTTGAAATAACGTTTTGTTACATCTACTTTGGCCAATAGTCCCCGTAATTCATGCTCCACGTTCATTCCTTCGTTTCTGTTCCCGTTTCTATCGCAGTTTAAAATATATTTTGAAGCCACGAGTCTTGGACGTCGTATTTCTGTCACAGTGGTGAGGTCAAGCTGTATATCCACATAGAATTAGTGATATAGTAGTTCTGGACCCATGGCCTGCAATGAAAGTTCACTGTCTACAATGAAGGTGGATGATTATTACATAACCTGCTTCCTCTGTTTCAATCCTTTAACTTACAACTACTTCTTCTTCTTCTCCCCGCATTACCCTCAAAAATCTTTTTTAAGTTAGGTCCGCACGCTGGACTTTTTGTAAAAGCATCATTACTAGACTGACTGTCTTCTTACGAACGCGTAGAAGCTGGAATACTTCAGTCCGCTACTCTTTTATGTCCATCCACTGCCAATCTTGGAAACAGATCCATAATAGTATATAAATAGCCCCTTGTTGGAAATACCTCCAATTGCCTATTTCGCTCAAAACTGAACATAACTTTCACCTTATCATTCGCCAGCCGCGGTGGTCTCGCGGTTAAGGCGCTCAGTCCGGAACCGCGTGACTGGTACGGTCGCAGGTTCAAATCCTGCCTCGGGCATGGATGTGTGTGATGTCCTTAGGTTAGTTAGGTTTAAGTAGTTCTACGTTCTAGGGCACTGATGACCACAGATGTTAAGTCCCATAGTGCTCAGAACCATTTGAACCTTATCATTCGTAAGCGTAAACAACAATGTGCTTGAACTTATCGTATAAGGAGAGTTACAACCAAACGAGATGGCGCAGTGGTAAAATATTGGGCTCGCATTCGGAAGGACAGCGGTTCAAATCCCTGTCCAACCATCCAGATACAGACTGTTGAGGCAAGACATAATGACCTCCTCCTTACTAGCGCTTTTATGGACTACTGCAACGCAGTACAGAAGCGATTCTGGGTGGCTTTGGTTCGACAAGTCCTTGGTAGGTTTTTAGAGCATTGTCGAAGCATGTGTCTACACACCGGTCAAGCAGTTCCCGTAAATTACGGGCCGTTGGTTAACGAGCGCGGGGCTTGTTCCCTCCAGCGTTCGGGATGTGTTCCATCAGGTTCAGATCAGGCTGTTTCAGTTGTCAAGAAACCAACGTGAGTTTATTATCAAGTTTCCAGAACCGTTGTCGGAAGATAACTCACTCACCGTTTGCAATGGCCATGCGAGTTATCCGTTTCGACCAGTGAGTCAGCAGCGAAACCAGATAAGTAGCTGCTCCTTATGAGTCCTGTGGAGATAGCTTCAGAATGTCAAACTGTGCAAACAGGCGTGAGATAACGGCCCGGCTAAATCAGCCGACTGCCTTACGAAGGCTTTGAAAACGCGAAACACAAGTGCTCACTTTCCCTGTGTTACTCGTGAAACCTTAATGTGAGTGAGATTCTCATCCTCGTTGTCAGTAATTGTTAGTACTCTGGAGGAAGTAGTTAAGAAGGAAACAACGTCTTTCGCACGTCATTGGGCGAGCACTGCTGTGGATGCGGTGTTCTGGGAACCGAAATGAGAGGAGCTACCGTAGATCTCAGCGGCTTCTCCATTGACGTGTGGCTCGTATCCCATGGGAAGACGCGCCAGATTACTTGCCCATCTGCTCGTGGGAATCCGGCAACTGAGAAATTGAAAGTGGGTCGCGGATGTTCACAGGATAAGTGGATTTCTTCCCCGTGTACTGCTGTTTCTACGTGTTAATATGTAGGTTGTATGGTTGCCAAGCATCCGTCAGACCCTCCAAGTGCTGCGCCGGTAGAGCATGTACGACTCTGGCAACCGTTCATTCATAATATTTATTTATCGATATCATTAGCAAAGAAACTTGGCAGATAGTGCTCGAATCGACTATTCCATTGCAGTGATGAACTTTGAACGCGGCGTGTCATGTTGTCAATCTTTGCGTACCATCCTAAGCGTGCTAGTATACCATTTGATAATCAAACGCTCTTGGAGTATAAGGCATATACACTCTTCCCCTCTTTCTAGATGTTGTCGTGCCACTGCTTCGTTTTGGATATTTTTCAACAGTTTATAGTAGAAGAAAAAGAAATTTTTCATGCATGGATCTCTAAGAACTCATACACACCTAAATACTTTCCTGGATGAAAACATTCTGCTAGGGTCAAGCAAAAAGGAAGCAAAATGTTACGTAGAACTTACACAGAAACCAGATTGCAGTTACAAGAGACGAAGGATAGGAAAGGGCCACATTAGTTAAGAGGAGAGCGAGACAGATTCGTAGCTTATTTCCTATGTTACTCAAGCTGTACATCGAGCAAACTGTGAACGGAACCAAAAAGAAATTTTGAAAGGGAATTATAGTTCAGGGAGAAAAAATAAAAGCTTCTAGCTCTGCAGATGGTAAGACTTGGAAGATCATTTGAACATCAGAGGTAGTTTCTTTAAACGAAGTTGTAATATGAACATCAACAAAAGTAAAACGCTCGTAATGGAATGTAGTCGAATTAAATCAGGCGATAGTGAAGGAATTAGATTAGGAAACGAGACGTTGGACACAATAGATAAATTTTATTATTTGTGAAGCAAATTAAGTTACTATGGCGGAATTTGAAAGGATATTAAATACTGACTGGCAATCATAAGAAAAGCATTTCCGAAAAAAGGAATTTTGTTACCATCAAATATAGATTTAAATGATAGAAAATCTTTTCAAAAGGTGTTTGCTACGAGTATAGCCGTGTACGAAAGTGAAACGTGAACGATAAGCAGTTCAGGCAAGCAGGGAATGGAAGCTTTTGAAATGTGATGTGATCTGGGAAAATGCAGACGGTTAGATGGGTAGATAGCATGATTAATGAGTAAGTACAGAATCGAATTGGGCAGAAAATAAATTTAAGACACAACTTGACTAAAATACGGGATCGGTTGATACGACACATCTCGAGATGTCAAGGAATCGTCAATTTGCTGATGAAGGGAAGAGCGGGGGAGCAGAAACTGCAGAAGGAGACAAAGGCTTGACTACAGTTAGTAGATTCAGATGGATGTACTCACGCTTGCTTGCACGAGAGGGACTACCTTGGAAAGCTCTATCAAAGCAGTTTTCGAACTGAAAGCGACGGCAAAAACAAGAACAACATTTTGCCTCATTGGCTCTCACTGCTTGGATTATAATATCCTTTATTTTCCATTCACTGCCGCGTAGGAACTAGCAATGACAAAATATTCTAGTGGTCAAAGCAAACTTCATAACAGATTTTCTTGATAAAAATTTAGACGTTAAACATGTGAGAAGTGAAACGACATGCAAAGTGTCGTCGAAAAAAAATGGTTCAAATGGCTCTCAGCACTATGGGACTTAACGTCTGAGGTCATCAGTCCCCTAGAACTTAGAACTACTTAAACCTAACTAACCTAAGGACATCACACACATCCATGCCCGAGGCAGGATTCGTCCTGCGACCGTAGCAGTCGCGCGGTTTCGGACTGGGCGCCTAGAACCGCGAGACCACCGCGGCCGGCCAAAGTGTCGTCAAAACATATAAAACAATCGAGACTGAATTTGCAGTGAAAATATATTCGTACAGTCGTATGAGACAACTGAGTACCAAATGAAGTAAAAAAAAATATTTTTTCCACACAGCCGACTTCTTCACTACTAAAAATGGTTATTTAATTAAAATTACCTAATAAGTTTGTGATATTATTCACATAAGGTGTAGGCTCTTGCTCTGTCGAGGTGCTGTAAACTTCTAATCACTCTTTGTCTTCATATATCTGGACGCTCTTACGGACGAATACGCGTCAGGCAGATCTCATTGTGGCACGAATCCGAAGCGAAATTGTAAAATAAATATCAATAAGAAGCAAAAGGACAAAATACACAACAACTAGTAAATCCGCGATTCTGTACAAAATGGAACTCCCTTGTATGAAACATCTTCAAACTTCTGATTGCTTTACGTATGAGTAAATGTGTAAAATATTTGTCGTTAATCATGTGAGCGAGAAAATGGTTAGAAAAGATTTGAAAATATGTTTGAAGGTTGTTGTAAGTCGCTGATTGCTCTCATAAACAAACACTGGATAAGTATAGTACAATTCTGCAAGTACATTCAGTGGTATATGTCTACACAGTGTGCAAAATGTTTTACGAATCTAGTTAGTAGTAAAGGAGTGAGAAATTGTAAAGTCATTCCTGATGAAGCAGTTTTTCTGCGTGAACAGCAGAATGTAATGAGATATACTTTTTTTCCTTTCGTAATTTTGTGGTGGGTACCGGTGAGAAGAACTTTCATAAAGATCTAAAACCGTGTGTAAAGTTTTTTGCAATTCACTAAGTCCTCTAATTCTTAGATGGTGGGTGAATGTAGTGGTATTTCTGTTTCGTGCGCAGTGCCATCTTAAGGTACATACAGTGTTTATGTCTATAATATTCTCTTACCGCTTAAAACCTTGAATATAAGATTGTACCTCATAAAGAGTAGATTATTTCAACATTTCAAATTTTTAAATGTGGTCTGCAACTACGCAGAATATAGAAAACAAAATGTCGTTGCCCATGAAAATTGTTAGATAGGCACCCTGCAAATGGGGTAGTGCACTATGGACGTTGAACGGGATTAGCCATTTAGTAATAGACACTGAAGAGTCAAAGAAACTAGTACACATGCCTAATATCATGAAGGGCCCCCACCAGCACGCAGAAGTGCCGCAACACGACGTGGCATGCACTCGACTAATGTCTGAAGTAGTGCTGGAGAGAACTGACACCATGAATCCTACAAGGCTGTCCGTAAATCCGTAAGAGTACGAGGGAGTGGAGATCTCTTCTGAACAGCATGTTGCAAGGCATCCCAGATACGCTCACTAATTTTCATGTCTGGGCAGTTTGGCGGCCAGTGGAAGTGTTTAAACTCAGAAGAGTGCCCCTGGAGCCGCTCTCTGGCAATTCTGAACGTATAGGGTGTCGCATTATCCTGCTGGAATTACCCAAGTCCGTCGGAATGCACAATCAACATTAATGGATGCAAGTGAGCAGACAGGATGCCTACGTACTTGCCATCTACATCTACATTTATACTCCGCAAGCCACCCAACGGTGTGTAGCGGAGGGCACTTTACGTGCCAGTGTCATTACCTCCCTTTTCTGTTCCAGTCGCGTATGGTTCGCGGGAAGAACGACTGTCTGAAAGCCTCCGTGCGCGCTCGAATCTCTCTAATTTTTCATTCGTGATCTCCTCGGGAGGTATAAGTAGGGGGAAGCAATATATTCGATACCTCATCTCGAAACCTGGCGAGCAAGCTACACCGCGATGCAGAGCGCCTCTCTTGCAGAGTCTGCCACTTGAGTTTGCTAAACGTCTCCGTAACGCTATCGCGGTTACCAAATAGCCCTGTGACGAAACGCGCCGCTCTTCTTTGGATCTTCTGTATCTCCTCCGTCAACCCGATCTGGTACGGATCCCACACTGATGAGCAATACTCAAGTATAGGTCGAACGAGTGTTTTGTAGGCCACCTCATTTGTTGATGGACTACATTTTCTAAGGACTCTCCCAATGAATCTCAACCTGGTACCCGCCTTACCAACAATTAATTTTATATGACCATTCCATTTCATATCGTTCCGCACGCATACTCCCAGATATTTTACAGAAGTAACTGCTACCAGTGTTTGTTTCGCTATCATATAATCATACAATAAAGGTTCAAATGGCTCTGAGGACTATGGGACTTAACATCTATGGTCATCAGTTCCCTAGAACTTAGAACTACTTAAACCTAACTAACCTAAGGACATAACACAACACCCAGTCATCACGAGGCAGAGAAAATCCCTGACCCGCCGGGAATCGAACCCGGGAACCCGGGCGCGGGAAGCGAGAACACTACCGCACTACTGCGGACATACATACAATAAAGGATCCTTCTTTCTATGTATTCGCAATACATTACATTTATCTATGTTAAGGGCCACTTGCCACTCCCTGCACCAAGTGCCTATCCGCTGCAGATCTTTCTCCATTTCGCTACAATTTTCTAATGCTGCAACTTCTCTGTATACTACAGCATCATCCGCGAAAAGCGGCATGGAACTTCCGACACTATAAACTAGGTCATGTATATATATTGTGAAAAGCAATGGTCCCATAACATTCCCCTGTGGCACGCCAGCGGTTACTTTAACGTCTATAGACGTCTCTCCATTGATAACAACATGCTGTGTTCTGTTTGCTAAAAACTCTTCAATCCAGCCACACAGCTGGTCTGACATTCCATAGGCTCTTACTTTGTTTATCAGGCGACAGTGCGGAACTGTATTGAACGCCTTCCGGAAGTCAAGGAAAATAGCGTCTATCTGGAAGCCTGTATCTAATATTTTCTGGGTCTCATGAACAAATAAAGCTAGTTTGGTCTCACACGATCGCTGTTTCCGGAATTCATGTTGATTCCTATAGAGTAGATTCTGGGTTTCCAATAACGACATGCTACTCGAGCAAAAAACATGTTCTAAAATTCTACAACAGATCGACGTCAGAGATATAGGTCTATAGTTTTGCGCATCTGCTCGACGACCCTTCTTGAAGACTGGGTCTACCTGTGCTCTTTTCCGATCATTTGTAACCTTCCGTTCCTCTAGACACTTGCGGTACACGGCTGTTAGAAGGGCGGCAAGTTCTTTCGCGTACTCTGTGTAGAATCGAATTGGTATCCCGTCAGGTCCAGTGGTCTTTCGTCTGTTGAGTGATTCCAGTTGCTTTGTCAAGAGCCGTATCTAGACGTATCAGGGGTCTCATATCACTCCAACTGCATACGCCCCACACCATTCCAGAGCCTCCACCAGCTTGCACAGTGCCTTGCTGACACGTAGGGTCCATGGATTCATGAGGCTGTCTCCATACCCGTACACGTCCATCCCCTCGATAAATTCGAAACGAGGCTCGTCCGTCGGTGTTGACGGGCCCAGGCGAGGCGCAAAGCTTCGTGTCGTACCGCCATCAAGGGTACACGAGTGGGCCGTCGGCTCCGATAGCCCATATCGATGATGTTTCGTTGAATGGTTCGCACGCTGAGTTTTGTTGACGGTCCAGCATTGAAATCTGCAGCAATTTGCGGAAGGGTTGCACTTCTGTCAAGTTGGAAGATTCTCTTCAGTCGTCGTTTATCCCATTCTTGCAGGATCTTTTTGCGGCCGCAGCGATGAGGATCTTTTTGCGGCCGCAGCGATGACGGAGATGCCTGATATTCACAATACACTCGTGAAATGCTCGTACGGGAAAATCCCCGCTTCATCGCTACCTCAGACATGCTGTGTCCCATCGCTCGTGCGCCGACTGTAAAATCACGTTCAAACTCACTTAGATAACTTCCCACTGTAGCATCAGTAACCGATCTAAATGCGCCAGACACTTGTCTTATTTGAGCGTTGTCGACCGCAGCGCCGTACTCTGCCTGTCTGTATATCTCTGTATTTGAATACGCACGCCTATGCCAGTTTCTTTGTCGCTTCAATGTATATAAGCGAGCGCCGCGAAAATAAGTTTACTTTCGGCGTTAGCACACGACGACGACGACGACGCCCCACCATCAACGTCAACGTCCCAGCTTCTTCCCGAAACACTGACTTAGACATCCGGCTGACGGCCTGCACAAATGCTATCATTTGGACTGCATCGGGTAATGTTTTAACATTTCGTTCCATCCTGTTACGTTCGATCAAGTGTGAACAGCCCTATAAACGAGTCCACGACGGTAAGAAACACAGGAGTTTAGCCCTATGTTACGATTTAGATGGACTTTTAGCAATGTTTACCCTGTAGTTGCCACAGCAGCAAAACATCTTTTTATAGCGTTAAGATACGGTTGCTCTATCTGCGATGCACGGACTAGACCAGCACGATGAAAGTATTCGGCCGTTGCTATGAGAAAGGAACCAACCCGACTTTCGCTCCTAGTGCTCCAGGGACAACATTACAAGCCAAAATCTAAATCGATGGATGGATATCAGAAATTATCTTCTCGTGAGTATCGTGCTCAGAAAAAGCGAGACAGAAATTTGCGTTCGATTACCTTGATTTGGGGTTTCTCGTCATCCTACGCGCCTATGTAAATGCGGTACGGCTATGCTTCCCTCTCCACCTTCGTTTTCCCCATGAGTTTATTGACATTACTAACGACGAAAAACTATAAAAGGATTATGAGAATATTTTGATGTTTTTGGTGTGTACGTGACTGTGCTGGTAATATATTAGAAGATGACCAAAAACAAGTAGTGATTTTTATGTAAAGATTTACTTCTTTATTCAAACCCTAATTAGTTTAACGTATTTGTGCTACATATATCATGCAACGTGACGAGGATTTCAGAATTAAAAACCTGAATACACGTAAGGAGGCATTTAGCATTAAATTATCATGGCTGCTAGGACAAGCAGTAACAAGTGGACCATGAATTTGGTCTATCTGACTAATTGATTCGGTAGCACAAACAAACGTAGCTTCAACGACAAATTAATTATTCCTCACTCAGTGCAGAAGGAGACGACACCGTCATAAAAATGCAGAATGTGAATTCAACCATCAGAAGAGCGTTGCATATTTCTGAATCCCATTAAAGCTTTCATGAACTAAACCTTTGTAAAATAATGGCCGTAGGATTTCAATTTTCTGTCGTTGCATGGTTTATCATGATGATACATTACCCAACTGTGTTATATTAGAGTACTTTCCATGTAAATGTACGCTTCTTCGCTCTTGACTTGGTGCCCTTCCACTCCTCTTCCTTCCAGATCCAGTTTCACTTGAGTGATCCACCGTTTCCTGTGCCGGCCTTCAGGTGCTTGTCTTCAAGTTCGTTTTCAAGCCATTTTTCGCTCTTCTTTGATTCGCCCGTTTTACATGTCGAAAAGCATTTCAGCCATGATAATCGTATGGTTGGTTCGCTTGTGTTTCTTTACAGATTATTTCGTATTTTTTATTTTCTTAATTTTTGGATCATTGACTTCAGGAAGTTCATTTCTGAAGTCAGGAGACTACTGCTGTTGATGGTACAGGTTTCAAGCCAATACACGGTGCAGATATTTCTGTTGGTGATTGAGGGCGGTATACTGAATAACATTACAGCAACGTTTACGTCACTAGCAGCAAATAATTATAGTCATCACAAGTCGTGTATTTTTAGGTTGGTCAGTACATACAAGAATATTTGGCAAGAACAAGCCAGTAATGTTTATTTTCCCCTGGGTAACAGATCAGGTGTTGATGTGTGGACTCGTGGACACAAAACTGTTAGCCTGACAGGAGTAGTACACTTAGTGGTGCATTACTACTGTGCAGAAAATATTAGGCCGTAAAGTTTGTGACGTGTTTGTAGGAAGACTGTTCGATGCACAGAAGAAACAACCAACACACTGGTGTTTGTATATATTAAGGCAGCAAATTAAAAAAAAATCGCTTATACCTGTTACACCCTGAACAGTAAAATACCGGGTGATCAAAAAGTCAGTATCAATTTGAAAACTGAATAAACCACGGAATAATGTAGATAAAGAGGTACAAATTGACACACATGCTTGGAATGACATGGGGTATTATTAGAACCAAAACAATGCAAAATTTCAAAAAAAGTTCGACAGATGGCGTTTCTTCTGATCAGAAAAGCAATAATTAGCATAACAAAATTAAGACAAAGCAAAGATGATGTTCTGTGCGGGAAATGCTCAATATGTCCACCATCATTCCTCAACAATAGCTGTAGTCGAGGAATAATGTTGTGAACAGCACTGTGAAGCATGTCCGGAGTTATGGTGAGGCATTGGCGTCGGATGTTGTCTTTCAGCATCCCTAGAGATGTCGGTCGGTCACGATACACTTGCGACTTCAGGTAACCCCAAAGCTAATAATCATCGCACGCACTGAGGTCTGGGGACCTGGGAGACCAAGCATGACGAAAGTGGCGGCTGAGCACACGATCATCACCAAACGACGCGCGCAAGAGATCTTTCACGCGTCTAGCACTATGGGGTGGTTCTAATAAAACCCCATGTCATTGCAAGCATGTGTGTCAGTTTTTACCTCTCCATCTACATTATTCCGTGGTTTATTAAGTTTTCAAATTTATACTGACTTTTTGATCACCCGGTATATTAGTTCTTAAAGGTCGAACCATAGGATCAGTTGAGGAAGGATAGAGAAATGAAATGACCGTATTTTTTTTCTTTCTTTCTTTCTTTTTAGCAACCCCTGGGCATTTGCCTTAACGCAACCACAGAAATCATAGATAGGAATGGCAGGACTGAGATCTCAATCTTTGCCCCCCGAATAATAAACTAGATACGACTCTCGTGTTTGTGTGTGTGTGTGTGTGTGTGTGTGTGTGAGAGAGAGAGAGAGAGAGAGAGAGAGAGAGAGAGAGAGAGAGAGAGAGAGAAACGTTCTGGAAATTTGGAGGAATAGGTACATGATCTTTGGCTGTGACTTGGCACAGCCATCGATTCGTACTACTTCCACAGCGCACCTGCGATTCACTCCTGACCACAGACAAAGATACGTTACACTGTGTCTTGACACGTCTGGCCGCCACGGCTGTGCGGGGGATACCGGAAGGCGTGGGCGGCGGCCATCCATCAGAAGCCTCCCTTCCTCCTCCCTCCCCACCCCCATTTCGGTGTGGGCGGGGTCCTAACAACTTCCGACGCTGCGACGGAGCTGTCGGCTGGCTTTGGCCGCCCGCGCCCTGTGCAGCCAGAGGCGGCTCACTTGCTGGCTGATGGGCTGGCGACGGACGCGCTGCAAAGCAGCGCCACGCCCCTCTTCCGCCAGCTGCCTATCATTAGCCCTGCGATGGCGCTGCTGCCTGTGGCACGCTTTTCAAAGGAATCGCTGATAACAGGCCGGCTCGCGTATGGATCACTGTGCGCTCGCGTTGTCGTTAATGTAATGGAAAATGTGCCGTAATCTCTCCATTTACCACCATACAGTCAGGGATGCAGTGCTTAAGGAAACTCGTACGTCGGAAAGTTCGTTAAACTGCTTTTCATTGATTTCGAATATTAACTCTTTATTTGATACTTTTTTAAAGTTGGAGAAAATAAATTATTATTTTTACCCATCATAACGCTTCTTGGATCACAAATTTACCATTGGAGGGCAGCGTGGAGGGTAAAAATCGTAGAGGGAGACCAAGAGATGAATACAGTAAGCAGATTCAGAAGGATGTAGGTTGCAGTAGGTACTGGGAGATGAAGAAGCTTGCACAAGATAGAGTAGCATGGAGAACTGCATCAAACCAGTCTCAGGACTGAAGACCACAACAACAACAACGCTTCTCGGATGAAAATAAGTATTCACATCAATTTATTTTAATATATCATATCTCTCGTAAGCAATTAAGTCCATCCGCTGTACAAAATAATCCTTTACTTTTTACATAAAAAATGAAATAAAATGAGCGTTAGGCATCATTGGCCGGGAGGCCCCATACGGGGCAGGTCCGGCCGCCTTGGTGCAGGTCTCACTACATTCGACGCCACATTGGGAGACCTGCGCGCCGGATGGGGATGGAATGATGATGATGATGACAACACAACACCCAGTCCCTGAGCGGAGAAAATCTCCGACCCAGCCGAAAATCGAACCCGGGCCCCTTCATATGGCAGTCCGTCGCGCTGACCATTCAGCTATGTAAATCACTGTAAACGTACCTGTTTTATGTTTTGTAAAAGTAAGTTTCTTCGGGCATTTGGATTGCTCCGGCGCAACTGCAATATTTCTGCATCTGATGAAAACAAATTGACGACACTCCCCTTTATCAATAGGCTGTGCCATTTTCTTTTAGCTCTTCTATCCACATGCTGCTGCAAACAAGATGAAAAATCAGTAACTTTCTTTTTTCGAGGCGATAGTCAAAACTCCGTAACTACCACTCCGAAATATAAAGTTGTTCTGCTAAGCAAAAAATGGTACACATGGCTCTGAGCACTATGGGAATTAACATCGGAGGTCATCAGTCCCTTAGAACTTAGAACTACTTAAACCTAACCAATCTAAGAACATCATACACATCCATGCCCGAGGCGGTTCGAGACGGAAGCGCCTAGAACCGCTCGGCCATACAGGCCGGCTTCTGCTAAGCAGCGACGGAAGAAGCAATTGAAATTTTCAATGATTATTGCGATTATTAACATGCCGTTTTCTCGAGTTCGATTATCATCATAGGTCATACCAACCTTCCGTGACCTTCAAAAGTCTAGTATTTGATGACTGAGAACATGCCGTTTTCGTTGTAAAATAGGGTTCCTCCTTAAAAAAGGAAAGCACCCCTGGCATATCATTTTCGGTCAGATCATTGTGAAGGCTCCATCCATTTGACACTATCTTTTCTTGAGAGCACATGCTTAGTGTCGAGTGGATATCTGAGCTTGAGGTCTTAAGCAGTTTTCAGTGATACAGAATTTCCTATGCTTCCGGGAGTATGGGCTTCTCGTTAACTGTATTATAAATTCTGGAATGTCTTCTGCACATTGCAGACTCAAGAATGAAACAGAAGAAAGCTAGAATTGAACACCGTTCGGTGTTTATGCTGAATAACTGAAACAGTGTTGGAAGGGTAGAAAATTTTAGTGACTGGACAGAATTACAAAGGGTCTGCCGTAGGGTTTAATTTTGGGTCTACTCCTATTCCTTATACATGTGAATAATCTTCCTTTTAACGTTCAACAATTTACTTACTTACTTACTTACTTACTTACTTACTCTGTTGGCCACACGAACCGCAGGCCTCACCACTCATTCTCTTCCAGCGTCCTCAGTCCATATATTCTTCTTCAGACCGCCCCAGCGTACTCATGTCTTCTCTGACCCGATCAATCCATCGGAGTTGTGGTCTTTTGTCTCTAATATCTTCCTCCACTACCTGCCTGTTGATCTGGCTCTCTCGACGCATTACGTGTCCATACCACTTCAGTCTTTTTTCTTTGTTCACTGACACAACGTCCATCGACTTTTATAGCTCCTGCAATTAACAGTTCTTTCTTTTCCTCCATTCATCTCCATCCTTCACTGGCCCAAAAATCTGTCTGAGGATAGCATTCTCAAATGTCAGGAGTTTTATTTCCCTCTTTCGGATGATGGTCCAGGTCTCTGCTCCATATAAGACTACAGGTTGTATTATTGTCTTGTAGATCTTGGCCTTTGAGGATCTCGCTAGAAGCGGGACTCTAACAGCTTTCCCAGAGCAAACCTTGACCTGTTTCTGCTTGTATTCGTGCGGTAATTTCCTGCTCTGTCCCGTTCCTTTCGTTGAGTATAGCTCCAAAATATTTAAAGTCTTTTACCCTTTCAAAGACTTTGTCCTCCACCTTCAGGAGTCTGTCATCATTTTCTCTGCTAACTACGAGGTATTTTGTCTTATCCATTTTCAACTTCAGGCCTGCCCTCATTGCCCCTTCCATTAATGTTCTTGTCATCTGAATCAGGTCTTACTCTTTCTCTGCTATTAAAACTACATCATCCGCATAGGCCAGAGTGTTGATCCTTCTCTCCAGCTGTATTCCTATCACTAGGCTTGCTACCTTTCTCATGGCTCTCTCCAGTACCAGGTTAAACAGGAGAGGCAGTCTCCTTGTCGCACTCCATTCCTCAGCTTTAACTTCTTTGATATGTATACTTTCACCATGCATGTTGTCACCTGGGTAAATATCTGTGTCAGTTTTATGAGTTTTGTGGGAACTTGAGTCCTTTCTAGTTCTTGCCATATTGCTTGTCTATTCACACTATCATATGCTTTTTGGAAATCCACAAAAAGGTAGTAAACATTTTTGCGGAATTCTCAGCTCTTTGCTAGCACTTGCCATATTGTAAGTGTCTTGTAATTGTGCCTGTCTGCTATTTGGCGTGTCTCCTTTAGGGTAAGCAGCAATCTGTCTTTTCCCACATTGTTGAAATGCCTTCTTGGCGTTACAAATGTGTGTTTATGAAATGACTTTGTATCCTATTATTTTCTGCTATGTGAACTGTCTTTTTCACTGTCATCTTTATCTTCAGTAGGTACATGGAATGAAACCAGAGTTAGGTTTTAGAATTTTCCTTTTATTCTTATCCAGCATATTCTTTCATTAACAGCCTTGAAGTCCATGACATTTCCCCTTACACTGTTGGTTACTGCAAAGCCTACCCCAAACTGATATTTATCTTCTTTGTTTCCACTGTAGAAGGAGCTATACCACTTTTCTTAATGCATTCCTTCTCCAGGCCATCTCATTTCTTGCAGTGCCACTGTGTCTAACCTGAACCCAGTCAGTTCAACAAAGAGAATGTTACTTTTTGCAGACGATACTAGCAATATAACACATCTGTTTGGAGAGAAGGCAACGAACGGATCGTTAACGGTGTTTTTCACAGAATCGTTAAGTGTTTCTCTGAAAATACTCTCCCACAATTTTGAAAAAAAAAAAAGCACATAGTATACTTAGCGCTCGGCAACAAATAGTCATACCAGCAACTGATGTATCACATAAATAGGAGCCAATAAAAAGGGTAGGCTGTTCCAGATTTTTCGGACTATATATTGATGATCACTTGGACTGGAATATAGATGTTACTCAGCTTCTCCGTCAATTAAAGTTAGCTACTTTTGTTCTTCGATAATTGCTAGTCTTGGAAACAAACGAATTAACCTCTTAACATATTTTGCATGTTACCACCAAGTAATGTCTTGTGGAATAATTTTCTGGGGCGAGTCACCACTTATAAAGAAAGTACTGACTACACAAAAGTGAGCAGTAAGAGTAATTTGTGGCGTTCACCCACGGACGTCATGTAGATACCTCTTCAAGGAGCAGGCATTTTTCACTGCGCCGTAATAATGCTTATTCACTAATGAAATTCGTCATAAATAGTCTATCGCAATTTGAAAATGCCAGTGATGCGCATACCTACAAAAATAGAGGGAAAAATGACCTTCATTTCCACGCGGGATTAGCCGAGCGGTCTAAGGCGCTGCAGTCATGGACTGTGAGTCTGGGCCCGGCGGAAATTCAAGTCTTCCCTCGGGCGTGTGTGTGTGTGTGTGTGTGTGTGTGTGTGTGTGTGTGTGTGTGTGTGTGAGGGGGGGGGGTGAGTGTGTGAGTGTGTGGGTGGGTGGGTGTGTTTTTGTCCTTAGGATAATTTAGGTTAAGTAGTGTGTAAGCTTAGGGACTGATGACCTTTGCAATTACCCATCATTAAAGCTGTATGTGGTTGAGAAAGGAGTGAATGATGCAGCAACCCAATAGCGTAAGATGAGTGACAGGTATCAAAGCATGTTCTAAATTTAATCAAAACAAAATTTCTCTTTAACAATTCCTTCTGCTCCATAGACTAATTTCTATTTAAAAACTAGAAGCCTATCAAAAAAACGCTTCTTCTTAACTGTTGTTGTTTGAGTAGAACTAAAAAAGAATGTTGAAGTGGCTCTGAGCACTACGGGACTTAACATCTATGATCATCAGTCCCCTAGAACTTAGAACTACTTAAACCTAACTAACCCAAGGACATCACACAACACCCAGTCATCACGAGGCAGAGAAAATCCCTGACCCCGCCGGGAATCGAACCCGGGCGTGGGAAGCGAGGACGCTACCGCACGACCAAGAGCTGCGGACAAAAAAGAATGTCATTGATATTAAAGCTAATCATGTATACATATCCTGTATCATGTATCATTTCGATAAGACAATCGTGGTCTATGGAACATGTAACTAACTAACGTCTTAGTCATTACGGATGGACTGCTGACTCAGTAGAAGGAAAAATCAATTACAGAAACAATCACTGCCTTCTTCTCAAGTGATTTATGGAGGACACTGAAAACCTAAGTTACTGTGATTGAATGGCGATTTGAACTTTGCTCTTCCTTTATAGGAGTGCAGAGGCTCGCCCTTCACACCGTTCCGCTCTACTATATCTGTTGCCGTCTGAATACTGTCATGTAACAACTGAAATATGTAACCCAAGTAGGTTTCACTCATAATATAAGCTTGAAAGACTATAATGTAATTTCTTGTTGAAACCAATCGTACAGCCTGTGTGTGCATTAATTAACAGTGTCAGTACATAACAAAAGGTTTGCTTAGAAACCACAGAGTATAACCATACGTTTAAAGTTGACTGACAATGTTGCTATAAGATGTGAAACGAACGAAATTTGAAATAGTGTAGTATATGTTTAGTTCTACCATCTCGATAATTGATTGTTACCTAATTTGAGAAGATAGTTCATTTCAGAAAACGGCGGAATTATTGACTGTTCCGATCCACTGAAGAGAGAACTTTCTTGAAAAATAGAATGACGAATAAGATCTTCAGCCGAGTTTGGAAATAAGAATAAAGCATGTCACGGTGATTCGGCTGTTTCTCAAGAGCGAGCAAGTGAAAATGTTGACGCAATCACCGCTAGCCGAAGCAGCCTGACATAAGACTTCACTATCCCCATGCGTCATCTTTTTCATTCTTTATGCAACACACTGTGCACTGAAATCACAGTCGGGATTCCTCAGTCAGAGAACTTGTTCTGCTGTGGTTGTGCAAAAGGCTGGCTTTGTTGGTTAGGCGACGTGGGCTAACCCAGAAAACACTTAACTAGGTGACTGTGGTCTGGGCATCAGGTCCAACGACCAGTTTTTATGTGATCATGTTTCGCTTCAGTTGATCAGGTAGCCGGGAGACTGGCCACAAGAGAAGGGGTGAGGGTCAGAAACATTAAGGCGGTGGCTCAAAAACTTTCTTAGAGGGGCACTTCTGTTAACCGCACCTCACCTACCAATCCGCATTTATTTATTGAAATTAAACGTAGATGAAGGAATTCGTTTGTTTACACCTTCCACTCTCTCTCTCTCTCTCTCTCTCTCTCTCTCTCTCTCTCTCTGAAACTAGAGGGGACATTAGAATGTAAACAATAAAACTCACTGGAAAACTGGTTCGCAGATTGATAGATATATTGCGAAAAGACTACAGGCTATCAATAACCTCAATAGAGCTCATTCTGTGTACTTACTTCTATAACAAAGAAAAAACGATCATGTCTTGGCGCGTCACCTGACTCAAGTGTCAGCTTAGGACATATGCAATCGGACATTTCATCAGGGACGAAGTAATTCTTGTTTTCAAATCGACGAGAATACGTGGAAGTCAGTTCAGCAAGTGTTCTTTATGTACTGCGCAATAATTGTACAAACCCACAACGACACACGACAGTGGCGGAGCAACGTCCGGCAAGCACAAACGTGCGACGAGGGCGTGAGTCTGGTGTAAACTACGAGCGACAAGCGAGCTGTTAGTAAACAGGTTGCAGATCGCGGCGAGGCGGATGGTTGTGCGTTTCTGCTCGTGGGCATTGTTGTGCAGGCAGACACGGAACTATAATGTTTACCAACTACACCACTCACAGTGCACACCCTATGAAACTCCGTAGGAGAACGCCTCTTTGTTTCATTAGTCTGATATAATAAATTCAGACGAGAGTCCCCAACAGACCACTAATTATACGAAAAGTATATGCTTAACATGAGCACATACCTTACATACATTGCACGTCATTGTCGATGTATAGAATATGCAATAGGAATACAAAAGCTAAATATGCTCCACACAGACATTCCAGTTTCGCTACCCTATTCAAATACTTTTTTTCACTTTTTAGTGGTGCCCTTCTTATAGAAATTTTCAGACATGAAATACGCGTTTTCTTTTTGTTAATTCGCTGGAGATTTTTGTTGAACGCCACCCTAACATGTTCCCACTTCATGCACAGAGTGGTCAGAAACACCCTGGAAAGCTTGTAACGCTGTTGCAGGGTAGGCTTCAAAAAATGGCTCTGAGCACTATGGCACTCAATATCTGAGTTCATCACTCCCCTAGAACTAAGCACTACTTAAACCTAACTAACCTAAGGACATCACACACATCCATGCCCAAGGTAAGATTCTAACCTGCAACCGTAGCGCAGGTTAGGCTATGCTGAGAAATAATTATTAAGACAAAGAATTCGACACGTTCGCCGTTTCCAAATTAATTTGCATTTAAGTTAGCCGATCAGGCCGTACGCACACAGAAAATCCAATCGGCCTGCCAGAGACAGTGTCACCAAAAGCGTTCTTCATTTGGATTCCTAAACCTGAACAGCAGAGCGATGCAAAATCTGGGCAAGGGGCGGCAGTAAGGATCGAACCCGAGCCAAAGAATGAGTAGTCTCGTGTGCTATCATCTGCGCAACTGACGCACTATTTGCATCTGATGGGCCGCTTGAATTTGCGCCAATAACCACCTGTTTGGCTAACTTCGATGCTAATTAACCCCGAACGGTGTAACGTACCAGTTTTTTTTTCTTTAAACAATTATTTCATTGGACAATCTACTCTGCCACACCCTTGAAAGTTAGACTGTTTCTAACGCCAATGTACGAGTATATAATTATATACGCTATGAGAGTCAAATAGTGGGCGAAAGTTTTTGAAAATAAATCATTATTAAAGAACTATTAAAGCAGTTTTAAAACTACATCTTTGAAAATCGGCAAGAAAAAAAATTGTGTTTTTTGGAAGTTCAAACACTAAGGAGGTGAACTAGGGATGAAAGATTTTAGGGAAACATTTCGTTGTACTAAAACATTTTTTAATCGAAATCTGTGGAAACTGGTATTTGACTTCTAAAGAAATGTGCTTTAGAAGTTGAAAGTTTCTATGGAAATATTAGTACAAGAACTCATAAGGCAGGATAAATAAAGACCTCAGACACCAGCTACCGGAATCTCTATTCGCCAGAAGTACATTCTGAAAAGATCATGCTTTTTTGGCCTTAATTAGAGTTACAAGCGAAGATGATGTTGCATTTTATGGACAACATAAAAAGTCGAGTAAAAGAAAAAAAAATATAAAAGTCTGTGTAGACCAGACAGTCTACGCGAGCAAAGCAGTGCACTCTAAGCCAGTTGATAATAAATCTGCTCGAAGACTGTTCAATCTTACACCATCTGTTCTCTTACGATCCGACTGAGATAGCTACTGAAATGGTCTCCCACTCTTTCGTTGAGCCCTCTGTGGACTAGAGGGTAGAGGTATATAAAGGTGACCTCCACTGGTAAACACGCAACAAAAGTAGATCCGAGAGATGAGCCAGGGCTCCGCGGTGCGGTGTGGCGCGCAGATGGATTCCTAGGAACGTCAAGAATGCCTCATTGTTAGCCACAGGTCGCGTCTGTCTGCGGCCGAGCCTGCTTGTTTATTCCGGGGCCCGGCGGGACAAACGGTTATTTACACATGAATTTCAGATGAGGGCGAGGCTTATTCATGCCGGATAATAAAGCACTTGCGATGCGGCCGCGGCGGGCGGGGGCGGTCGGCTGGCCGCGCCGCTGTCGGCACGCCGCTCACGTCCAGGAGGGGACAAAAAGGGACGCACAGTGTCCGGGGACCGGCGGGCTGCGGAAGGCCTGTCCAACCGAAGCCGCAGAAATACACTGCAACCAGCGTCTTATGCACGGCGTAGCGTAATTAATTGCGGAAACTGAGACCGGTGAAAGTACATGGGAGGTCTAATAGGAGCAAAAATCTCCCACCAGAGGTAGTGAAACGTCCCCTTTTGAAAATTTATGAATTACTGTGCTGATAAACCTCTTACATTATTTGATTTTTAAACAGCTGAGCAGAACTGAGCGTACTCAGACATTTCGCTCTTTACCTATTCTGATCAGCACTAAACTCACATACAATATTTTTAGCTCAACGCAATCTGACTTTCAATAATCTCTACAAATGAATGGCCCTGACTAACAATAACCTATATCTTTCATGAATCACTTACCTCACAAAAATCTTCGTTACTCGAACTACTGCAGTACAGCGAGCGCCAATACTGCCAGCTAAATAAAAGATTCCAACTACTGAAGGCACTATCTAGTGATAGGCATACTTAGCAAATGAAAGATTTTGATAGAGAACAAACAATGTATTTACCTCAATAGTATTCATATATATATATATATATATATATATATATATATATATATATATATATATATATGTTGTTGTTGTCTTCAGTCCTGAGACTGGTTTGATCTAGCTCTCCATGCTACTCTATCCTGTGCAAGCTGCTTCATCTCCCAGTACCTACTGCAACCTACATCCTTCTGAATCTGCTTAGTGTACTCATCTCTCGGTCTCCCTCTACGATTTTTACCCTCCACGCTGCCCTCCAATGCTAAATTTGTGATCCCTTGATGCCTCAAAACATGTCCTACCAACCGATCCCTTCTTCTAATCAAGTTGTGCCACAAACTTCTCTTCTCCCCAATCCTATTCAATACCTCCTCATTAGTTACGTGCTCTATCCACCTTATCTTCAGTATTCTTCTGTAGCACCACATTTCGAAAGCTTCTATTCTCTTCTTGTCCAAACTAGTTATCGTCCATGTTTCACTTCCATACATGGCTACACTCCAAACACATACTTTCAGAAACGACTTCCTGATACATAAATCTATATTCGATGTTAACAAATTTCTCTTCTTCAGAAACGCTTTCCTTGCCATTGCCAGTCTACATTTTATATCCTCTCTACTTCGACCATCATCAGTTATTTTACTTCCTAAATAGCAAAACTCCTTTACTACTTTAAGTGTCTCATTTCCTAATCTAATTCCCTCAGCATCACCCGATTTAATTTGACTACATTCCATTATCCTCGTTTTGCTTTTGTTAATGTTCATCTTATATCCTCCTTTCAAGACACTGTCCATTCCGTTCAACTGCACTTCCAAGTCCTTTGCCGTCTCTGACAGAATTACAATGTCATCGGCGAACCTCAAAGTTTTTACTTCGTCTCCATGAATTTTAATACCTACTCCAAATTTTTCTTTTGTTTCCTTTACTGCTTGCTCAATATACAGATTGAATAACATCGGGGAGAGGCTACAACCCTGTCTCACTCCTTTCCCAACCACTGCTTCCCTTTCATGCCCCTCGACTCTTATGACTGCCATCTGGTTTCTGTACAAATTATAAATAGCCTTTCGCTCCCTGTATCTTACCCCTGCCACCTTTAGAATTTGAAAAAGAGTATTCCAGTCAACATTGTCAAAAGCTTTCTCTAAGTCTACAAATGCTAGAAACGTAGGTTTGCCTTTTCTTAATCTTTCTTCTAAGATAAGTCGTAAGGTCAGTATTGCCTCACGTGTCCCAACATTTCGACGGAATCCAAACTGATCCTCCCCGAGGTCCGCATCTACCAGTTTTTCCATTTGTCTGTAAAGAATTCGCGTTAGTATTTTGCAGCCGTGGCTTATTAAACTGATAGTTCGGTAATTTTCACATCTGTCAGCACCTGCTTTCTTTGGGATTGGAATTATTATATTCTTCTTGAAGTCTGAGGGTATTTCGCCTGTCTCATACATCTTGCTCACCAGCTGGTAGAATTTTGTCAGGACTGGTTGTCCCAAGGCTGTCAGTAGTTCTAATGGAATGTTGTCTACTCCGGGGGCCTTGTTTCGACTCAGGTCTTTCAGTGCTCTGTCAAACTCTTCACGCAGTATCGTATCTCCCATTTCGTCTTCATCTACATCCTCTTCCATTTGCATAATATTGTCCTCAAGTACATCGCCCTTGTATAAACCTTCTATATACTCCTTCCACCTTTCTGCCTTCCCTTCTTTGCTTAGAACTGGGCTGCCATCTGAGCTCTTGATATTCATACACGTGGTTCTCTTCTCTCCAAAGGTCTCTTTAATTTTCCTGTAGGCAGTATCTATCTTACCCCTAGTGAGATAAGCTTCTACATCCTTACATTTGTCCTCTAGCCATCCCTGTTCAGCCATTTTGCACTTCCTGTCGATCTCATTTTTGAGACGTTTGTATTCCTTTTTGCCTGCTTCATTTACTGCATTTTTATATTTTCTCCTTTCATCAATTAAATTCAATATTTCTTCTGTTACCCAAGGATTTCTAGCAGCCCTCGTCTTTGTACCTACTTTATCCTCTGCTGCCTTCACTACTACATCCCTCAGAGCTACCCATTCTTCTTCTACTGTATTTCTTTCCCCTATTCCTGTCAATTGTTCCCTTATGCTCTCCCTGAAACTCTGTACAACCTCTGGTTCTTTCAGTTTATCCAGGTCCCATCTCCTTAATTTCCCACATTTTTGCAGTTTCTTCAGTTTTAATCTACAGGTCATAACCAATAGATTGTGGTCGGAGTCCACATCTGCCCCTGGAAATGTCTTACAACTTAAAACCTGGTTCCTAAATCTCTGTCTTACCATTATATAATCTATCTGATACCTTTTGGTATCTCCAGGGCTCTTCCACGTATACAACCTTCTTTCATGATTCTTAAACCAAGTGTTAGCTATGATTAAGTTGTGCTCTGTGCAATATTCTACTAGGCGGCTTCCTCTTTCATTTCTTAGCCCCAATCCATATTCACCTACTATGTTTCCTTCTCTCCCTTTTCCTACACTCGAATTCCAGTCACCCATTACTATTAAATTTTCGTCTCCCTTCACTATCTGAATAATTTCTTTTATATATATATATATATATATATATATATATATATATATATATATATATATATATATATATATATATAAGTTCATGACATCCATCTTTACAAATTTACTCTTTCTGATGGACACGCGTCCAGATCGTCCGCTCTCAAAACTCCGCCATCTCTCTCACTACATCCACCACTGCTGGCGGCTCACCTCCAACTGCGCAACGCTTGCGCTGTTCACATCCAACTACCCAACACTACAATAGCGAATATTACAACAATGCCAACCAGCCACAGACTGCACACAGGACAGTCACTGATTTTTATACAGAGCGCTACGTGGCGTTACCAATATAAAAACCTTAACAGCCTACTTACAATAGGTCCGCAAGCGACTTTTGCGAGATAAATTCGAATACGTGGTTGCGAACGGCCACTGACTCTAGTATGTAATGTTGCCCTGCAGAATGAATTTTAACTCTTGTGGAGTGTGAGCTGATACGGAAATTCCTGGCAGATTAAAACTGTGTGCCGGACGGAGATCCGAACTCGGAACCTTTGCCTTTGACGAGAAAGTCCTCTACCGACTAAGCTACCCAAGGTCTTAGTCAAAATTCATTCCGAAAGCATCGCCATGTCTCCTCAGTATCCTTTATTCCAGGGGTGCTAGTCCTGCAAGTTCCGCAGGAGAACTTCTGTGAAGTCTGGAGAGTGCGAGACGAGGTTTTGGCGGTGTGAGCACGGGGCGTGAGTCGTGCTAGGGTAGCTCAGTTGGTAGAGCACTTGCGCCCGAAAGGCAAAGATGCCGAGTTCGAGTCTCTGCCCGGCACACAGTCTTAATCTGCTAGGGAATTTAATGTTGTGTCCTGGTTGGTACAAAAGTATATGAAATCTCACAACTTTTTCGATCAATTCCCCAATTAAACGAGCTCACATTTCAGCGACAGAATATTTCAGCAAAAATACTATCTAGCATGTTACATTTTACTATTTGCTATACAGGGAATTAGATAAAAATACGGAAACACTGCGAGAAATACATGCTTAAGCGTAAACGCAGATGCTAGCCAAGCGCCGGCCGAAGTGGCCGTGCGGTTCTAGGCGCTACAGTCTGGAACCAAGCGACCGCTACGGTCGTAGGTTCGAATCCTACCTCGGGCATGGATATGTGTGATGTCCTTAGGTTGGTTAGGTTTAATTAGTTCTAAGTTCTAGGCGACTGATGACCTCAGAAGTTAAGTCCCATAGTGCTCAGAGCCGAGCTAGCCAAGCCTGCAGGCTGTGCTGTTCTATTTCAGCATGAAGAGAAATGTACTCAGTACGTAGCAAGTGTCTGTCGTGATCAGGGCAGCGAGTGCATTTTGTAGGAGTTAAGTGAATTGTATTGTGGACATATTCTGGTGGTCGTATTGTAAGTGCTTCCGTAACCAAGGTAGCCGAAGTGTTTGGTGTTTCAAGAGACGCCGTGGCGAAGATTTATACTGGATACGGTGAAATCGGAAAAACGGCATTCGGCAAGTCACAACGGGGACGAAAGTGTCTACTGAGCGATCGTGTCAGACGCCTGTTGAAAAGGATTGTGACGATAAGCAAGAGGACGGCATTTACAAAAGTCATTGCATATCTTAATGTCGCACTCGCGCACCGTGTGAGCACCGTAAGAGCACGAAGGTAGGTTCAGAAGGAGGGAATTTGCAGGGCGAGCTGCAATTCCAGAACCACTCATCAGTGATTTAAATACCTGTTACCAGGGAAACGTTATACGGAACCCATAAAAACTTGATTATGGAGCAGTGGAAGAAACTAGTTTGGTCAGATAACTTTGTTTCAGACAGCCTCCAACTTTTTTGGCGAGTTTACGTCCCAAGAGTGAAATATGGCGAGGGTTCGGTGGTTATTTTGGCAGACATATCATGGTGTTCCAAGGCCCCAATGATTACTCTGCACTTTAGCATTATTGCCAATGATTATGCGACTATTTTGGCTGATCAGTTCGATCCATGGTTCAATCTTAGTTTCCCATTTGTAACGCAGAATACTAAGAAGACAGGACCCCTGTTCACACAGCCCACATAGTGCAGGATTGGTTTTGTGAACGCGAGGATGAATTCACCCATCTCCCTTGGCCACCACAGTTACCATATCTTAATATCATTGATCCTTTGTCGTCCGCTGTGAAGAGAAGGGTGCATGATCGCTATTCATCTGCATCATCTTTTTCTGAGCTTGACACTTTTTTCGCGGAAATAATAGTATAACATTTCCATTAAAACCATACAGGACCTGTATTCATCCATTCCGAGGCGACTGTTTTGAATGCCAAAGGCTTTCATGCAGCCATTAGGCGTGATAATGTGTTTGCTTTTTATTATAAATTAACAACGGCCTCAGTTGCAATGTTTACCTTGATTTACCTAGGTATCAGTTGGGATAATCCAACCTTCTTCAGAATAAAAGGAACTACGATTTGTCCATAATGGACGACGTCAAAAACTAAAAACTATAATACTGTAATACATCGTCATATTGCAATAACTTATGTGGTAAACAACCTCGGACCCACTTCGCGACCGCAGTACGGCAGCAACGGATGAGTACAACATCCCAACTGAAACCTAGGTAAATCTAGTTAAACAATGCAACTGAGGCTGTTGTTAGTTTAAAATTAATATTTATACAGTTTCGACAGGGCCGCGAAATGCTGAAAATATTAAAATTCCTGCCTGCCGAAGTGTTTGTTTTTAGTCTTCCCATATTTTTGTCCAAAACTTGTACCCTCATACTCCTAGAGAGAGATTAACCACGTGTCGTTCTTTCATTTGGATGCAATGCTGCACTCATCTCGCCACAAGTTCTTTCAGATACTCCCATACCAGCTTTTAAATCTTGACAGGACTGTGCACCTGATTATCCACTTCTTCAAACTCGTCAGTGGGAGTACTATACACATCACAACTCAGATGCCTCCAGACAGAAAAATCAGAGGATTGAGATCATGCGAGCCTGAAGGTCAAGGTATGTCCCTTGCTCAACCTAACTTATCCATGATGCATAACATTGGCCCGTTGCAAGTTTTACACCAGCAACAAAACTACCGCTGTCCCATCATGCATGTTACACGTTCCACGAGCCAGGGGCGAAATTCTATCCTGGCTAGATGGTAACCCAATCCCAAATATGACATTTCAAATACATCATTACTACCTAGGATAATAATTCGTACTGAAATCAGTGGCATCCCATAACCACACGTTCGTATTGTTTACTGGAACGTTTTTGCTTCACTGTCTTATGCTGCCGTCCTCGTCAATTTTCACTATTAAGTATGATACACCTAGTATATTACCAAGGTTAGCTAACAGTGACGAATTTAATTGAAGCGGGGGGAGGGGGAGCGTAGTTTGAATCCTCCACGACTATCAAGACCGATACCTATCATCTACCATTCTAGGTCATGAACCGCCTGAATGTTCTTGACTGGACAACATCTTTCGCTCACAACAGTCTGAGTACCAGCTCCTCTTTCAGCTTGTACAGCTGCTACCTCTATCGCAATCTCCGTTTTATACTCGAAGCTGGTTTACAAGCAGTACAGAAACCAAACAGCATTTATGTCAGTTATAGGAAATGAAAGGGTAGTTGAGAAGAGAATGAGGCAATGCCGCAGCCGATATTTTTACATAGAACAAGCAAAGGAAACCGAAAACAAAATTAGAAAGGGAAATAAATAAAAACAGCAAGGTTTGTCGATGACTTTGCAATCCTGTAAGGGACGACAAAGGGAGAGCAGTTGAACGGAATGGATTATGTCTTAAGTGGTTATTAGCTGAACATCAACAAAATTAAAACAACGGTAATGTAAAGTAGCCGAATTAAATCAGGTGATGCAGAGGGAATCAGATTAGGAAATGATAGACTAATAGTAATGGAAGAGGTCTGCTATTTTGGCAGAAAAATAATGGAGCATGACAGTAATTAACGGGACATAAAATGCAGACTGGAAGTAGCAAGAAAAGCTTTCGTTACAAAAAAAATTCATTAACATCGAATATAAATCTGTTAGGAAGTCGGTTTTGAAAATAGATGAGTAGTTCAAATAACTAATGAGAAGGTACTGATTCGCCTTGAGGAGAGAAACTATGATATCACTTCAAACGGAAAGGAGCTACGTTTGTAGGGTACATCTTGAGACGTAAAGGAAAATTTTTCTTCTTAGTGGAGTACGTATGGAGAGAGACAAAAAATTGTAGAGGGAGATCAAGGTTTGGCTACAGTTAACAGATTCACACAGATATAGGTTTGAGGCGTTATGCAGCTACAAAGACAGCTGCACAGGCTAGACTAGCGTGGAGAGCTGCATCAATAGTTGTTCGGACTGAAAATCACAGTAACATCATTGCAGTCATTGACCTCTAGAATTCTTCTCATTTATAGTTTTCTTCATTACATCATTAACAGGTCCTCCGTACGCTAACGTCACAGTTCATGATCAAACAACCGTTGCACTCATGTTATATTGAACCATGCACTCAAAATATATAGCGCTCGCTTTGCACATGATGTCTGTAAGGATGATTTCGACTGCGATTCATGCTGTAACCGAAGAACTTGGATATATAGTAGAGGCTGGATGGACGGATAAACCGAGGATAAGAAAGCGCGCCTGGTAACCTCATTCAGTGACGATGCAGCTTCAGAAATATGAGGAACAAATTTAACCTTTCGGACTATTTTCCTTGGAGTATCTGGCGATTATAATTACGAAACCCAAGAGGGTTCGTACAAAGACTTCTTCGGTAGGTATACGCAGCGTGTGAAGTAGTTCACAGTGCATTACTTTCAACAAATACCTAACTAGGTGGTACAAAGATATTAGAGACAAGCGTTGCGAAAATTACCGGTGCTTTTGTTAGTCCCTAAATGACAGTGCCTTTTTCTTCAGAAATCTATTGTTTCTTTCTTGCTGCGGAAGGTAACTCGTTTCCTTTCATTTTAGTTTCATGTTTACGATTGCGATTCTTTGCGTTAAAGAAAACTGTATGAGTTCACACTGAATATCGTAGGTGTCAATCAGTACGTATGTCGTGGCCAGCCTTAACACACAAAGATTTTTGAGAAGTAAAAGCAGTGATTATGAGAAGTGATAATACACAAGCTGCAAGTATTTTGCTGGCATACATTATAGTCTTAACTTTATCGCCCATTGAGATAGTGAAACCACTTGTGTACTTAATGGGACTGTTGCCTTCTTAAGGACATTCGAGATCTTACGAAGAGTGATGTAACTGTCATTAATGTTTCCACTAAAGCTTTTCGAAAGAACTCATGAGAAAATTGCTGGACTTGACGACCAAGGCTAGCGCAGTTTTACGTCCACTGACACAACTTGCAACGGGGTTCAAACGCCACTGTCCTCATATGTAGCGCGCTTACCGGCTATTTTTACTGGGTTTTGCTGCAAATACAACAGTAGCTACATAATTGTTCATCTATTCAGTACAGCTCTCCCATGAACATATTTGCTTTAGTATTTCCCGTAAATAATTTTTTTTTGTTTTTAAGCAGCGTTTTCGCACCACACATTGCCGTTTAATTGTCGAAAACCTTGCTGAAACATCTCAAGCCGCTTGTCAAGTATTTCAGTCTTTGACGTCTCCCCTGCAAAATTAACGATTCCTAAAATCTTTCAACAGTATGTCCTGAGAGCGATTACGTTACTTAATCTGTGTATTGGACTTTGATTTCATTCATACTAAATGCGTTACTTTTGCACATAAAGGCTACGTTTAATTTTTTGTAGTCTCTTACTGAACAGAGAAAAAAGTTTCTTCCCTCTCCTAGAGTCGCGAGATACAGCATTTTTACGCACTGTAGTCACATCCAGAAGGATGAAAGTTCAAACCTCCGATCGACTATCCTGATTTACGCTTCCCACGGGGAAAACCATATAAAGTGCTGATCGATAGTACCGAAATTCTGGTCATTGTGCTTATAATAAAAACAGAAGATGGCTCGAGGACGAGTAAATTGAGAAGGGCAGCAGAAAATCTGCTCGGCTAAGGCCTCCGGACAACAGTTTGGGTTCCAATCAAGATCACTGGGAGCTATGATACGCACAACACAGTGAATACATGAATAATTCATAATAATAAAAGCATACTTATATATTCTGTGTATACTGATTTTGAAATATTTATTTCTGTTGTATTATGATGACAAAGCTTACATGATTGTAAGACGATACGTGGGTGAATTACAGATTAATAAAGAATGCCTTTTGCAGAAGAGGTTGTGGCCTTAGGTATAAAACAATTACAAAATGGTAAATCCTTAGGACTGGATAACATGACGAAAGTCATGAGATAGCTATATGGACGTATACAGTTGGCGGTAGTATCGGGAACACAAAGTATAAAAGGGAAGTTCATGGGCGGAGCTGAGGTGATTCATTTGAAAAGGTGTGCTACGTGATTATGGCCGCGCGACGGGAATTAAGACTTTGAACGCGGAATGGTAGTTGTAGATACACATGGGACATTCCATTTCGGAAATAGTTAGGAAATTCAATATTCCGAGATCCACAGTGTCAATAGTAAGCCGGGAATACCAAATTTCAGGCATTACCTCTCACCATGGAAAACGCAGTAACCTATGAACTTCACCGAGAACTGCGGCGTTTGCATACAATTGTCAGTACTAACAGACAAACAACACTGCAGAAATCAATGTGGAACGTATGACGAACGTATCAGTTAAGACAGTACGGCTATGGCAGCAGACGACCGACGCGAGTGCCTATGGCAACAGCACGACATCGCCTGTAGCGCCTCTCTTATGCTCCTGGCGATATCGCTTGGACCCTAGATGACTGGAAAACCTTTGCTTCATTAGATGAGTCTCGATTTTTGTTGGTAAGATTGTAGGGTTCGAGTGTGGCGCAGACCCCACGAAGCCATGCACCCAGATTGTTCACAGGACACTGCGCAAATTGTTCAAATGGCTCAGAGCACTATGGGACTCAACATCTGACGTCATCAGTCCCCTAGGATTTAGAACCACTAAAACCTAACAAACCTAAGGACGTCACACACATCCATGACCGAGGCAGGATTCGAACCTGCGACCACCGTAGCAACCGTGCGGTTCCGTATCAAGCGCCTAGAATCGCTCGGCCACCGCGGCCGGCTGCAAGATGGTGGTGGCTCCGTATTGGTGTGGGTTGTGTTATATGGAATGGAGTGGGTCCTCTGGTCCAACTGAACCGAGTATTGACTGGAAGTGGTTACGTTAGACTACTTAGACACTATTTGCAGCCATCCATGGACTTCATGTTCCCAAACAACTATGGAATTTTTATAGCCAACAGTGCGCCATGGTACCGGGTCAGGATTGTCCGTGATTAGTTTGAAGAACGTTTTGCACAATTAGAGCAAATGATTTGGCCACCCAGATCGCCCGACATGAACCCTATCGAACGTTTATGGGGCATAATCGAGAGGTCACTTCGTGCGCTATATCATGCACCGTGAACACTTTCGCAGTTATGGATAGCTCTAGAGGCAGGCGCTTCCAACGACTTGTTGACTCCGTGTCACGTCGAGTTGCTGCACTACGCTAGGCAAAAGGAGGTCTGGCACGATCTTACGAGGTACACAAAATTCCGATTCCTCCTTAATGAAAAGGAAATTAAAATGAACAAGCATATGCAAGTAATGTTATCTATGGGGAGAATGTGAATGCGAATGTTCTGTACGAAACTCTTCACGTGCAACCATTATCACATTCTCGCAGGCATAACATACTGGTCGTTAGTAGCCGCAGCAGCAGTGAGGGGTAGATTTAATGCGACAGAACACTTGAGGTCTCCACCATGCTGCATCGACTGGGGGGCCCAAATATCAGCACACGTGCTAGGCATTTAACTCGAGACACCTCAGACAAATACACAGTATTTACACGAAATACGTTAGACGTAATACAAAACTCTGTAACCACAGATGTAATTAAACAGGGTAGCAGTAAACGCACGTCGCATTCCCCTGTTAGCAGATGCCGTCGTGCCGATGGAAAACAAACTGAATGTAGCGGTGGGCATTCTCCTCACGGATACACGAGTAATTTTGTTGGTCCATTGTGCCTTCCAGAATGACCTGGTCTCCCAGGGAATGCCACGAAAACATTCCTCAAGCCATAACGCTCTCTCCTCCCGCCTTGACCCTCCCGACGATTGTTGGCGTGCAAATTTCAGCCTTCGTCACCGACTAACAGCACCATGGCGGCACGAGGACAGTTTACAAACTCAGCCGTATCGGAAATGGTTCCATCTTTGGCCCCAAGGCCAATGACCATGCGTTTCTCGACGTCAAATAAACCATTCCGTTTCTGCATTACGACGTCGACTGCAATGTTTCTCCCTCCACTACCTCCGCCCCACGCCTCCCGCCAACGGCCCGTTGTATATCCTCTACACCGCTAGTGTTGCCACCTGTCATTTGTGAGTGGTTATTGCACTTAGACGCCGAACAGAGGCGGTGGTCGCGTTAATGCGACTGGGCTGTGTATAAAGCCAAGAGGTATATATCACTAGACACTGTTGATGATCGGTTACGATGGAAACAGACAAATCAAGCGCCTCCCAACCTAAATTCATTTTAGGTGAAATTAAATAAATTAAGAGGATCTGCAAGGTTTCGCACCCTGTGACCACTTACACCCAGACATAGACAGCAGTACATATATTTCAATGGTTACCTTGCATCACTCAAGGGAGAAACTGTTTCCTGCAGCTGACCACGGCTGCTTCCTTTCCTATCCGTCACCAAATGCGGTAGTGCCCCATCTTCTGCTGCCAACGAGACATTGTAACTCTAACTTTCCTTGCGATGTTTTCTGCTGTAGCGGACGAAAAACTAGTGACGAAAGATGCTTTGTAGGTCAGTGGTTATGAGTTTGAGTACCTGCGTTTCTGTCGCAATTCGTGGCACTTAGCAGCGATGCCATGTTGGCTATTGAAATGGTAGCTTCAAATTATACACAAAATACACCGATGAGCGAAAACATTATGACCACCTGGTTAATAGCTTGTTTGTCCATCTTCGGAACGAAATAGATCACTTACTCTGTGTATGAGGGATCCGAAAGTTTGTTGTTCGCTTTGTAGAGGTGTGTATCATTAGACGTCCGCTCACAGGTCACGTAATTCGCGTAAATAACGCACCGCTGATTTGCGTACGCCTTGATCGCACCCGATAGCGACCCTAAAGGGCCCCATTGGATTTAAATCAGGTGCATTTGGTCACCAGGATATCAACGGGAGTTCATTATAATTCTACTCCAGATCACTGTAGGGAAAGATGACATCACCGCCGCGGAAATCATCAAGCATGAAGGGACGTGCATGGTTCGTAGCTGTCAGCATGTCTTCGATTACAACCACAGGTGCCATGCAAGCGAAGGAGAATGTCTCCCACAGCATAATACTGCTCCCACCAGCCTGCATCCGTGGCGCGCTGCACGTTTCGATCTGCCGTTGGCCTCGATAACGGCGGTTGTGGAGATGACCATCGGCCTAGTGTAGCAAAAATATGCTTCACCCGAAGAGCCGACACGTTTACATTGATCGACTGTCGAATCCCGATTGTCCCGTGTCCTCTGCAATTGTAATTGACGATGTCGTTGCTCAATAAGTAAAAACGTAGGGGAGCTCTGCTGCGGAACTCCATGTTCAACAATGAGCGGTGGGCTCCGAAACATGTGTGTACACCAGCATTATGCTCTTTCGGCAGAGATGCCACATATCATCACCTATCCTATTTTACAGAGCAGACAAGCCTCCGAAGACTATCCCCTATGAAGAGTCGTCCAACCATTTAGCTCCTAGTGGTAGTTTCACTGTCCTTCGACCTCTTTCACTAGATGCTCACGACAGTAGCACGTAAACATTCGACCAGCTTCGCAGTTTCCAATACAGTCGTTCACAGGCTCCGTGTAATAATAATCTGGCCTTTGCCAAAGTCGCCTATCTCAATGGATTTCCCCATCTGCAGCTCATATCTTTTCTAGGGTGATTCCCCATCCGTGTTTGCTCCGCTTACCTACTTTGGTTACCCCTTCAGTTGCCCGCAGTACCACCAGGCGGCAGTGAGCATCGCGGTGGGTAGTGGTCATAATGTTCTGGCTGATCAGTGTATTATTGACGACACATTTCGAATCTTGTGCTGGAAAGATGAAAGCAACGTGATCGATCACCGGTAATGGCCACACCTCCCACCTCACCGTTCGCCCTACTCACACTCCCACCCCGCCGCTTCATCGACCACCTCTCTCTCTCTCTCTCTCTCTCTCTCTCTCTCTCTCTCTCTCTCTCTCTCTCTCCCCTCTTTCTTTCTTTCTGTCTCTGTCTCCCACTGTAGCGCGGGCTGGTGATGAATGAAGATTTGCCGTCTGTCAGGGCAGCCGCCGTATGGAGGGAAAGTCCCCGTGATGAATCTGACAGGATGAAACGCGGCCCTTGTTGGCTGCTGAGCTTGAAAAATGATCATCATGCTCTGATACCAACAGCAGCGTCATATTACAGCCCAGTTGTACACTTCAGTCCATCTTCTTTTAAAGCGTCCACGCTCTTCCGTCCAGATGACATCACTCGGGTGAAATGACGATATTACTTGTACGCGCAAGTAAATACAATGCAACGTGAAAATAGATAAAATTGTTAAAGTTCCAGCATTCTGTTGACAATGCTTTATTAAGGAGCTTGCACATATTTGTTATATAGACTTTTTAATCATTTCATTGCGTGAAATTCGGGTGATACAGATGACATAGATCCCAATCGATTCATTTTTCAAATTATCGTTTGTCGCCTTCTTTTACAAACATCCATATAGTACAGTGAAGTGCATTGAATACCACTGATTCTAATGTTCTTGAATTTTGAATGTAGACTGCCTATTCATATATTATTTAAAATATTTAGTACTGGATTAGATATGTTCTATCACGGAACGCCTATAGCGGCAGATCGTGTCTTTTTTGGCTCTGCCACGAAAAGAAGGGCAAAAAAAATTCCTTAGACATTTAAGGTATGCGAAGTTCCTTCGAAGACCAAGTGCGAAGCTACGTCGTTTCATCAGATGCAGATAGGCATAATAAATAGAAGATGTTAGCTTTGAAAATAAAGTGTTTTCATTGTGAAATCAGTAAACTGACATGTCAGTGAAATTCGGTTAGCTGTTATTAATATAAATTTATTTTTCAAGATTCCTCACACAGTGATTTAAAAATTAAACAGTCCGACATCGTTTCTGATATCCTTAGACTGACACTGGGTAGCTGTTAATTAGTTCGCAAACTGATATCAATCACACAAGTTTCATTCGTAGTTCTCATTAAATTGATATGCAAATATTTAAAAAACTCATTGCGAATGGTGATAATTCTTATAGCTGCTATATTGCATTAGGAATTGAATCTGTGACGTAATAAATTCAAATAAAAATTTATTTGTCCAGTGTGCAAAGCTACAGTAACTGACGACTTGTCTGTGAGAATTTAATTCTATATTTTGTCGCTCTGCTATGCAGTAATTCCACTGTTTTTCATTTAACAATATCCTTAGCTCTTATAAATCCTTTGAACAATTCCAACTTGTGTAAGATCGGCATATCAAGCAGTGTTGCTTTTGTGTGTTCTTATGTAAGGATATATGACAAAACCACATTATGAGTAGCACAGATTAACATAAAGTTCAAAAGACAAAATGAAGATAATTACTTTCGAATAAAAGTGGAGAAAAAATGCCTCTGCTCCACGCCAAAATAAACGTAGATAAATTCAGAAAAACAGAAACATACCAATTCAGACACTCGCAGAAAAATTGGTAGTAGTCACATGCTAATCTACAAACAATAATGAGCTATTCAACGTTCAGTAAGCAGCTAAATCACTAAGAGATATATGAGAAACTAATCGTTACTGTACACTTATTCTCAGCATACGAGCACGCATTGTGAAAATAAAAATGAGACGCGTGGTCCGATAAAAAGATTCGTTGTTTACACTATCATTCCACTAGATGACAAAAAAATCTAAGATATTAGTTTGTTTCACAAGAGTGTATACAGCTATTTGCCTTACCCTGTTTAATATGCAGCAACAATTACTGCAGTAATGCTATAAGACGCTTATCGAAGAATTCGCTAGGATCTGTTATTGACTGTCACTTTTTCATATGCGACCTCTCTCCTAGAGTTACAATAATTCCGCTGTAGATTATCTGTTTATAGAAAGTATTAAGATTAATCCATGCAGGTCTCGTACCTCATCTGAAATCCATTTGCCGTTTACAATTACAATGGAGACACGCCAACTGTACAATTATCTCAATGAAGTCTGCATTTACCACCTTCACCCCAAGATTTTCATTTCTGACTATTCAGGTTTAACGTTTCTTGCTATTAATCAATGTTAAAAAACTATTTGTTTGGATGCCATAAATTAAAAAGCAGGCGTCTTTTGCGTCACTGTCTATTTCAAGAATACCCCTTACTATCGACGGCGCAAAAGAGAAAGATTACCCTGACATTTCATGATTTGCCACGTGTTCAAATGGTTCAAATGGCTCTGAGTACTATGGGACTTAACATCGTTGGTCATCAGTCCCCTAGAACTTAGGACTACTTAAACCTAACTAACCTAAGGACGTCCCACAACACCCAGTCATCACGAGGCAGAGAAAACTCCTGACGCCCGCCGGGAATCGAACCCAGGAACCCGCGCTTGCCACGTGTTCCCAGATACACAAACGCTGGTTGGGTTTTCTTGAGTATACAGAAATGTTGCACGCAACGTCGATAAGTTTATACTAGGACGGCAAAATATTGCTCGCTTGTGTGTAGTAGACGCCATTTTTCTGTTCATAAACAACTGTCACTGCAGTTTCTAAAAATTATTGACGTAGGACATGCATTGGACTGTACGTGAATTACGTTTACAATCTGTAACTATGTATAAGTTTCAAACATGTTGATATATTAAAACTGTAACCAGGCCAGAGGTCGAACGCCGACCACTGGAGAAGGTTCATTGACATGACCGTACAACGTTTCTTGTCTGTTCAGACTCGTTTAGGCACTGCAAGCACTTCACCAAATGTATCCAGTAGACCAACTGATTCAGCGCATCCGTGACTCCTTACAGCAGCTCCAGCACGGCGGGACGGAGCCTGGCCACAACGGTACACAAGGAAACGACGTGGCCGACAAAGCCGCCAAGGAAGCATGTCGGGATGGTGCTGTCCATCAAGTCCTATCCCGTTGTACGCCATCATCTTATTTTCTGACAGACGCATCATGCGTCAGTGGGAGACTGAATGGTTGCAGGTAACCGAAAACAAACTGCGGTCGCTGAAATCGACCACAAAGGCATGGCGGACTTCATGTCAGTCTCACGGCCGGAAGGTGGTTCTGCTTACCAGGCTTCACATCGGACATAGTCCTTTAACACATGACTTCCTCCTCCGGCGGCTGGATCCACCACTCTGAAGTTTGTGACGGGCCACTTCCAGTTCAGCACTTTGCTGCAACGTGTGTCCTATATATGGTCCTCAGTCTCGCTGGAGATCTGTCCACCATCCTCGCTGATACTGATTCTAGGGTGGTGAAAGATTGTGAACTGTCAGGCCTCATCCTTTAATTGGTGGGAAATGGAGGCGGACCTTAACACATTATAAACTGCTGCGCATGTAGGGACAGCCTTAGTCCCCACCCATGATATCAGGAAGCTGGCTTTTTTGTCAGGGCGCTAATGACCACGATGTCGAGCAACCTCACCTCAAATCATCATAATCATCATCATCGACTACGCTGCAGAAGTTTCGTTGAGAAGCTCTTACACGTCCTCTACATAGTTTTGATTTTTCCCTATGCGATTTTCGTTTTTTGGAGCCTCTAAGGTGTAGATTTGTGGTTGTCGATCTCCTTGAACGGAGAAGTCCACACCTGGGTGCAATCGTGGCTGAATTGGCCTACGACCATTCACCGTCCAAATGGGAACGATTAAATGATGGCTCTTTGAATGATTCGAAATCGATGATGCTGGGAAAGCTGAAATTATTCATAGTGAAATATATGTTATTAAATGGGCTGCATAGAGGCTAATGTGCCTAACTAGCGACCATATCTATGAAGATAGTTACGAAGGAATAAAAAGATCCATCGCTAGATATTTCCCATCACCATCAACCATCTGGAACCCTCCCCTGGACTTCCCCACGTGTCACAGTCTTCACCGACAAGCATCCTTGCTGCTCCTGCATGTCATTTATCCAGCTTCTATAAGGCTGTCATGGCGGTCTTCTCTTACTTTGGTGGAATCCAAGAAAGAAATTCCTTCGTCCGTCTGCCATCCATTCGCCAGTCTGTACGTCCTTCCCATGTCCCTTTCGTGACAGTCGTAACTGAATCTTCCACTCAGTTTGTTCTCTGATCCGTTGGTTTGTTTTCTTGTGTTTCCCACAGTTTTCCCAATATTTATCTCTACGTTGCTCGCTGAGAAACTATCAATTTTTAAATGTTTTTTTGCGTAAAATGTCCATTTACCACAGCCATAATTAATAGTTGGTCAAAATGAGATTTTCACTCTGCAGTGGAGTGTGCGCTGATATGAAACTTCCTGGAAGATTAAAACTGTGTGCCAGACCGAGACTCGAACTCGGGACCTTTGCCTTTCGCGGGCATGTGCTCCACCAACTGAGCTATCCAAGCACGACTCACGCCCCGTCCTCACAGCTTTGGCTCTGAGCACTGTGGGACTGAGTCCTCACAGCTTTACTGGCAGAAGTAAAGCTGTGAGGACGGGGCGTGAGTCGTGCTTGGGTAGCTCAGTTGGTGGAGCACTTGCCCGCGAAAGGCAAAGGTCCCGAGTTCGAGTCTCGGTCCGGCACACAGTTTTGATCTGCCAGGAAGTTACAATAATTGGTCAATATCAAACTTTGTTTCAGGCACATTGAAAGCTAAATTTAGAAAACACGCTTTAGTTTACCAGAAGCCCTACAGGCTAGCTGCACTGTTCTGCTCACACAGTCGTATTCTCCAACAAGCTCAAAAACAGAAACTCACCAGTTGTCGTTGCTAATACGTGGTTAATTACGACACTTTTGTTTCTGATTCATTGGCTATGCAATAAATTATTTTAATCGTATTGTAATTAATGTCTAGACCTACTTGCACTATTAAGTTCGTCTAGTCGCTGTCGACTTTCACGTCACAGAAACGACTGTGGTTGGCGTGGTTCCATTAATACGTGTCGGTGATTCATTTCCCCAACTTAAGTAGGTTTGCTGGGAATAGCTTTAGTTATATGGGATCTCCTATCTCACTTTTAAATTTTCCACAATCTTGGGGATGTACAGAAAGTAAGTTACACATGTCTTCCCCACGGTAAGACCATTGCGTAACAATAGTGGCGCATTGTCAGGAAAGAGTACACGTTCCCGGTGTCCTGCAGATCAGTTCTATTGAAGTACGGATAACAGATGCACCACAGTGCGCGAGTGAGAGGGTCTGGTAACTGGATATGCACTCCAGAGTTGAAGTACATGAGACAGTAAGATTCTTGTGGATAACACGTCTAAATTACACACAGGATCACCGTGAAATTCTAGTGGTGTATGGACCAATGCTGTGTCGCGTCCAGTCTTAGTAAAATGGTGCCAACAGTTCGGCCAAGGCCTCACAGACGTAGCTCATGCTGGTGGGGAAGGCACGCTATCCACGTCGACCATAGACGATAGCGTCCAGCCATTAGGGGAACTAATTCGACGCAATCGCAGATTTTCCGACGGTGAGCATGTAGACATAGTCGTTCTCGAATGCTTCGTGACCAAGGAGCGGGTTTATATGGGTGAGGAACTGAACGATTAGTAGACCGTTCAGATCGTTGTTTGTACTCGGCGACTGTGTTGAAGACTAGTGTAATGTATCTGTGTCAGTTTGAAGTGCAGTTCAACATTCAATAAAAGTACTTGGCCTGCTATTATACTGTGTACCTTATACTTTTTGATGTTCCGTCGTACTAAATAACCTAAGTTGAATCAGTTCCTTGTTTTTTCAAGGGCCGTTTGTACATAGTGTATTGGAACAGAGGTGAAAGTTCTCACAGAATCAACGGGTCACAGGAAAAGTCGAAATCCTTACTAACGACGAAACAGCAGTGGTAGTGTTATTAAGAAGTACGATGCAATGTTCCTTCAGACATGAATGCATCGTACTTCTTAATAACACTGCCACTGCGGTAATATACGTAAACCTACGAGTGCAGGTTGTCACACGTCGACGACGACCTATGGTTGTTTCTGCCTGGCCGTGATTCGTGTACGGATAGCCGAAGCGGTTAAGGCGACCGCTCACGTAAATTGGGAATCTGGGGTGTAGTTCCGGACCGGCACAAATTTTCACTGTCGCAGTTCCAATATACAACCGATGGTAGCTCATATTCGCAACTGCCAACACATTCCTGTAATTCATATTCATTAGTCATTTCTACAACTTCCTTCGCGACCTGCAGGTACTCTGTTGCGCAGCATCCGCTTCTACAGCCAGCTTGTACCTCTGCTTCATAAAAAATCCAGTATTTTCGATTTGCCCTTAAGAAACGAGGTGCGATATTTCCTGTCGTCGAAATTGAATCTCTACCTTGAGGCGATATTCCAATTACGATCTCGTTGATATTTATCGCAACACGGTACCAATGAACATCAAAGCGATGAGCCAGAAGCACTGGGGCTAGTGATCTGGGCAAGAGCTGGAGATGGCGATAGTCGGCTTATGTATGACGCGGCTCCTTTAATTAATCATGCCGAGCAGCTAATGGAGTGCGGTGCAACAAATCACGAACGGAGGGCGGAATTTTCTGAGGCCCCCGGCTCCGTGGCGCCTCGCCAGGAAACAAGGGCGGCCGGAAGTCGATCGTAATCTGTCGGCGGAGGCGGGCTACCTGCCGGAGCGGAGAAAGTGCGGGCGAACGCACCGGTAGCGGCCGGCTGCTCTGCGCACGCGTCGTAGTGCGAGCGCGCGCTCCTCTGGGAAAGGCCGAGCCTCGGCTGCGCGCTTGTTTGCGGGTCCAGCCGCAGCTCCGTGGCCGGCTTCCCACACCGGCCGGCTCGTGGGAGCGCCTATGTGCACTGCGACTCGTGTTCCTAATGACTGCCACCACATTCGCTCCCTTCATCTACTCGCGTTAAACACCACATACACTGCACTACGTATTATTATTTTCCTGTCACGGACAAGTATTCTGAGGTGAAAAAGTCGTGGGATACCTCCTAAATATCGTGTCGGACCTCCTTAGGCAACAACTCGACATTGCATGGACTCCACGAGTCGGTGGAATTCCCGTGCAGAAATATTGTGCTGTACTGCCTCTATAGCTGTCCGTAATTGCGAAAATGTTTTCGGCGCTGGATCTCTTGACCATGCTCCATGTCGGGCGATCTAGGTGGTCAAATCATTTGCTGGAATTATCCAGAATGTTCTTCAAATCAATCGCGAACAGTTATGGTCCGGTGACATGGCACATCGTCACCCACAAAAATTTCATCGTTGTTTGGGAACATGAAGTCCATGAATGGCTGCGAATGGTCTCAAAGCAGCCGAACATCCAGAGCAATCAGTCTATTCCGTGTAAATACAGCCGACACCATTATGAACCCACCCCGAGCTTGCAAAGTGCCTTATTGGTAACTTTGGTATATGGCTTCGCGGGGTATGTGCCACACTCGAACCCTACCAACTGAAGTCGGGACTCATCTGACCAGCTCACGATTTTCTAGTAGTGTCGGGGCTGCAAGCGATGTCGTGCTGTTAGCAAATTGCACTCACGTCGATCGTGTGCTGCCATAGCCCATTAACACCAAATTACTTCCAATAACACTGCATTCTCTGAGGTGACATATGTTATACATATTCTTTCCAGTCCTACTTCCGTTGGATTACTCTTTTATTTAAGGGCTGTACCCCCAATTCTTTTCCTTACTTCGGATTTTGTATTTCCTTGTGCAGTCTTTTACTGATCTAAGAAACTTCATTTCTAATCTTAGGGGGACATCGGTTAATTAACGTGGGATCAAACTGGGAGGAGTGTGGTGGGGAGGGAAGGTGAGGGGGCGGAGGGATGTTGAAAATCTCACCATATCTCATTTAAAGTGGTGTAAGGGCAGTGGAAACCTTGCGTCAACTGTTCAGTCAGAGAATTACGTTATTATAACGGATAATATGTTACTTTATGCAATTAATCACGTGCATAGATAATATTTAAGTGCCCACCGTTCTCGTAGGCCTCTCTGAACTGAACTGAAAGCTTTACAAGTGTGGATATATGGGATTCCCCGATTTGAAACAAGTGCTGCGTAAGTGTTCTCTACCGCACCGGTCGTAGTTACTGGAACGGGAATAAAGCCGTTGTTGTTGCGTTGAACATGAATTTGTTTGAAAATTTTACAATGTGTGTGTCAAGTGGCATGCGGACAAGTCGAAACACATGTGGCTAATACTGCTTTCGTGGTCTCTCTCTCTCTCTCTCTCTCTCTCTCTCTCTCTCTCTCTCTCTCTGTGTGTGTGTGTGTGTGTGTGTGTGTGTGTGTGTGTGTGTGTGTGTGTGTGTGAAACTACTCAGTGTTGGCTAGTTTAAAATAAAGTACTTTTAATCACGCGTTAAAAGCACTGTATAATAAGCTTTGTAAATAAAACATCGTCCTTTTTTAAAAAAAAAGTGTTCAAATCAATGTTTGAAGCAAATATGAAAATACTCATTTTTACCCGACTACAGGTTAGACTTCACGTGGGGGAGTCCACAGCTCGTGGTCGTGCGGTAGCGTTCTCGCTTCCCGCGCCCGGGATCCCGGGTTCGATTCCCGGCGGGGTCAGGGATTTTCTCTGCCTCGTCATGACTGGGTGTTGTGTGATGTCCTTAGGTTAGTTAGGTTTAAGTAGTTCTAAGTTCTAGGGGACTGATGACCATAGCTGTTAAGTCCCACAGTGCTCAGAGGCATTTGAACCAATTTTTTGAACGTGGGGGAGGAGGGCAGGTGACCATATTGTAAACAAACGCCCTCATGTATTTGATGAACGTCACCAGAAGGTCTTTTGATCGCAATGGCTAGCTCTATGCTGTGTACAGTGCCAAAGCGTTATAAAATTTAAATTAACCCTTTAATATTGTTATCGTGACATATATATTGATAAGGGTTAATGGTCTTATTTATATCTCTCTTTTCCTGAAAATTAATGTCACATCGTACATATTGAAAATGGAACACCTGTTATTACCTTACTGCTGATTATCTTAGTTCTTATGCGGTATTTTGATAGAGAGGCGACTGTTTTCTGTTATTGATATCTTCAGTCTATAATTTAGGAGAAGTAAAACTTCACAGAATGATTATTAGCAACACAGAGCACCATCAAAGACATTTAATCATTCCTCCAATTTAGCTATTATCAGTGGTGCCACCACACTACTAGAAAACTACTTGTCGCTCCGACTACTCTGTTTATCGTTTCCGATTCTCTGCCTATAGCGGTCCGCCTTCAGCCGAGGCAAACTTTGTAATGGTATCTAGTGTTGTCATTGTTACGGTGTGAGCTGAGCCATACGCACTAATTACAAAGTTTATTGTATTTCAAATTATCTTCTATACAGTGTGGGCAAATTTTATGCAAGATTCAGTGCATTCAAATTAATACAGTTCCTCGCAGATCATCCGTTCTGTTCCATGTAGATGGATAATATATGGACTGAACTGGGTAGGACTGCAGAATGCAAAAAGAAAGTCACGACGAAAGATAAAAGACGAATAGAATGTTTCTTTGTGTACAAAATGAGAGCACTTGATTAGAATAGTACAAGTGTGATATCGGCTTTTGTCAAGGCAAACTACACTGAAGAGCCAAAGAAACTGGCACCCGGCCTAATATCGTTTAGGGCCCCCGCAAGAACGCCGAAGTGCCGCAAAACTAATGTCTGAAGTAGTGCTGGGGAGAACTGACACCATGAATCCTGCAGAACTGTCCGTAAATCGGTAAGAGTACAAGAGGTGGAGATCTCTTCTGAACAGCATGTTACAAGGCATCCCAGACAGGCACACTAACTACGGTGTTCACGTCTGGGGAGTTTGGTGGCCAGCGGAAGTGTTTAAGCTGAGAAGAGTATTCCTGGAGCCACTCTGTAGCAATTCTAGACACGTGGCGTGTCGCACTGTCCTGTTGCAGTTACGAAAGTCCGTCGGAATCCACAATGGACATGAGAGTATACAGATGATCAGATAGGATGCTTACGTACGTGTCACCTGTGAGTCGTATCCAGACGTATCAGAGGTCCCATATCACTCCCATTGCACGTGTCCTACACCATTATAGAGCCTCCGCCTGCTTGAACAGTCCCCTGCTGACATGCAGGGTCCGTGGATTCGTGAAGTTGTCTCCATACCCGTACACATCAACCCGCTCGATACAATTTGAAACGAGATTCGTCCGACCAGCGACATGTTAAGAGTCATGAACAGTCCAGTGTCGGTGTTGACGGGCCCAGGCGAGGCGTAAAGCTCTGTGTCGTGCATTCATTAAGGGTACACTAGTTGGTCTTCGGCTCTGAAAGCCCATATCGATGATGTTTCGTTGAATGGTTTGCACGCTGACTTTTGTTGATGGCCCAGCATTGAAATCTGTAGCCGTTTGCGCAAGTGTTGCACTTCTGTCACGTTGAAAGGTTCTCTCCAGTCGTCGTTCGTCCCGTTCTTGAAGACCTCTTTCCAGCCGCAGCTGTGTTGGAGATTTCATGTTTTACTAGATTCCTGATATTCACGGTACACTCGTGCAGTTGTCGTGCGGGAATATCCCCACTTCACTGCTACCTCAAATATGCTATGTCCCATTGCTCGTGTGCCGACTGTAACACCACATTCGATCTCACTTGAATCTAGTTAAAGTGCCATTGTAGCAGCAGTAACCGATCTAACAACTGCGTCAGACATTTGTTATCTAGGCGTTGCCGACCACAGCGCCGTATTCTGCATGTTTACATCTCTCTGTACTTAAATACGCATGCCTGTATCAATTTCTTTGCCGTTTCAGAGTATTTCTAATGTGCAGCGCGTCTTTATCATTGTTTTAACAAATTAATATTGTTTAAAGTGTCACATTTTAGGTACAGTTAATTATCTAAGAGGACGTATTTTCACTTACGGCTTTGGCTGAAATACCTTAATTGCTTAAAAATGCTCTTTGAAGCACGTATTGAGAAGAGAGTTGAAAAGCGCTCTCGTGTCAGGCTTGGTGGGGATTGGTGCGTGGAAACCGTCTCCAACAAATCAGATCACTGCCAATATGATGTCGTTCTGGCATTCAGTAAATCCTAATAGTGTCGTGTATAACTTATAAAAAGGAAATCAGTAGCGAAAACTTGAGTCACGCGATGAGAAATGATGAAGTAAATATAGCTAAAATGACTAATAGGAAAAGATTCGAACCGTTTCAAGCAGTTAAAACTAGAAATGTCTATTATGCGGCACCAGAACCATCTTTTATTAGGTCATTATGAACAAAGGTTCCCCCGTCTCAAGCGCCCCACTAGTTTTAATTCGAGCGCTAGAACTCGATACTGGTTCAAATGGCTCTGAGCACTGTGGGACTTAACTTCTGAGGTCATCAGTCCCCTAGAACTTAGAACTGCTTAAACCTAACTAACCTAAGGACATCACATACATCCATGCCCGAGGCATGATTCGAAAATGGTTCAAATGGCTCTGAGCACTATGGGACTCAACATCTTAGGTCATAAGTCCCCTAGAACTTAGAACTACGTAAACCTAACTAACCTAAGGACATCACACACACCCATGCCCGAGGCAGGATTCGAACCTGCGACCGCAGCAGTCCCGCGGTTCGAGACTGCAGCGCCAGAACCGCACGGCCACCGCGGCCGGCGGCATGATTCGAACCTGCGACCATAGCGGTCACGCGGTTCCAGACCGTAGTGCCTAGAATCTCTCGGCCACCTCATCCGGCTAGTCGATACTGGATTGACAAAAGAAATGTGTAAATTCAACAGAATTATGCACCGTTGAGTCACATTAATGTTACCAACTGTAAAAAGCCTGAATTACCAACTTCTGCAGTGCAGACCGCTGCGAGGCGGGCAGGAAGATGTTCGATAAGGTTTCGGAAGGTATCGACGGGGATGTGGGGGCCGTGCCGCTCTAGTGCCGTGGCCAGCTGTGCTAGGTTTTTTTTTCGGCTGAAGATTCATGGCGCAAAAATCCCGTACAGGCGAGCCCACAGATTCTTGATTGTATTTAAATATGGGGAGTTTGGTGGGCAAGGAAGTATGGCAAACTCACTCTGGTGCTAGCTGTGTGACACGTTGAAGTGTCCTGCTGCCTTGACGCACTGTGCCTCCTAAAATGACGAGATCACCCAGTGAATGCTACGAAAACATTCCCCAGATCATAACGCTCCCTCCTCGGGCTGCACCCTTCGGACGGTTGTTGCGGGGTGTTTGCATTCAGACGTTTCACGCAGTACACGCCATCGCCCAACTGTCGTGTGAAAAGACCACCTGTCGCCACTCAGTGATTGTCGAGTACTGGCGTACAATTTCCTGCCTTCGTCGTCGATGAACAACAGTGAGGAAAGGTACGTGAACCAGGCACCTGCTGAGGTCCATGCGCAGCAACCTTGGCTGAACGGTCGTTGAGGAGACACTGCTGGTGGCCCGTTGGTTCATCTGGACGATCAGCTGCTGAACAGTTCCACGCCTATTCGCCCTTACACATCTTTGCAGCCGTTGTTCAACCTGTCACCTATGGCCCGTGACGTAACACAGTCGTCCCGGTGACGATTTTTAATTGCGCTATTTTGCCATGCTCAGTATACTTTAACCACGGTGGCATGTGGACAGTTCATAAACATGGCCGTTTCGAAACTTCTTTCATTCTTGGCTCGAAAGACAATGATCATACCCCTTTGGACGTAATATAAATAGCTTCGTTTCCGCATTATGAGAACGACTGTCTCCCGAGTCCTCCCAGTTAGCACTGCTAGTGCTGCCATCTACATCTACATGGTTACTCTGTAATTCACACTCAAGTGCCTGGCAGAGGGATTGTCGAATCATTTTCATACTACTTCTCTACCACTCCACTCTCGAATGACGAGTGGGAAAAAGGAACACCTAAATCTTTCCGTTCGAGCTCTGATTTCTCTTATTTTATTATGATGATCATTTCTCCCTACGTAGGTGGGTGTCAACATAATATTTTCGCATTCGGAAGAGAAAGTTGGTGGATTGAAATTTCGTAAATACATCTCGCCGCAAAGAAAACCGCCTTTGTTTCAGTGACTGCGACCCCTAATGCGCGATAACACGAAACAAACTGCCCTTATTTGCACTTTTTCGATGCCCTCCGTCAATCCTACCTGGTAAGGATCCCACACCGTGCAGCAACATTCCAGCAGAGGACGGACAAGTGTAATGAAGTCTATCTCTTTAGTGGGTTTGTCGCATCTTTTAAGTGTTCTGCCAACAAAGCGCAGTCTTTGTTTCGCCTTCCCCACAATATTATCTATGTGGTCTTTCCAATTTAACTTGCTCGTAATTGTAATTCCTAGGTATTTAGTCAAATTGACAACCCTTAGATTTGTGCGATTTATCGTATACCCAAAATTTATCGTGTTTCTTTTAGTACTCATGTGGATGACCTCTTACTTTTCTTTGTTTAGTGCCAATTGCCACATTTCGCACCATACAGAAATTCTCTCAAGATCATTTTGTAGTTGTAATTGATCATCTGATGATTTTACAAGACGGTAAATTACAGCGTCGTCTGCAAACAATCTAAGGGGGCTGCTCAGATTATCACCTCGATCATTTATGTAAATCAGGAACAGCAGGGGGCCTATGAGTAGAGGTCTGCGCGGATAAGAAAAGTGCAATCCGCAACCGCATCCTCAAGCTCCTTACCGGCATCCACAGATATTTAAGTTGTGAATGAGTAATTAATAGTAAGAGACAGCAGTACTTAGAATTATCGTTTGTAATGACATAGTTGTTGTTAGGGTACCATTTCTGCTACAACGTAATTACTTTTGACTTCTTAAATCACAGGAAATGCTCTATACCTACTCTAAAGCAGAACATTCCAAACAGGAAAGCATTGGCGCTCCGGAGCACGCACAATAGCGGTTCGGGTCTCGTGAGATTCGAAACGCTATTTAAAAAAAAAAAAAAAAATTCAATGTAATAGTAATAAATGATGAAAATACGTGTATAGAAACAATTATATTTCGCTGCTCTTGTGCCAAGCAGCTGAAAATGACGATGGTTTTAAACTGTTACTAGCTCATTGCATCATTTACCGACAGTTTTTTTGTACTCACTGCTTGGATCTGTCAAATTCTGAAGCCATTCATGTCAGCTGATGATTACATTATAGCTTACGCATTCAGTCCTCGTCATTTCCAGTTGAAAATATTTACAGTATTAGGCCTGCACTGGAAAACTGCCAGCAATAATTGACGTTGTCTGGAAGAAATAACTCGTCTTCCGAAGAGTGACAATAAAATCAGTGGTTGCCGGCCATGGTGGTCTCACGGTTCTAGGCGCGCAGTCCGGAACCGTGCGGCTGCTACGGTCGCAGGTTCGAATCCTGCTTCGGGCATGGATGTGTGCGATGTCCTTAGGTTAGTTAGGTTTAAGTAGTTCTAAGTTCTAGGGAACTAATGACCACAGCAGGAGTCCCATAGTGCTCAGAGCCATTTGAACCAAAATCAATGGTTATAGAAATTAGGAGTGGTTGGATGACGTAGCAGTTCCTTAGCACTCACTGCACCGTACTTGGCCCACACATCAATAAGAAACTGTGCCGCCTCGAGAAACCCAGATCCACACGCAACTTCGAATGGTAAAATGTCTTTGCTGACAAGACTGATAAGTTTTTCTGTCGCAGCTGTCTTCAAATTGGCGGAACTTCAGGAACTTTCACGTCTCTCTGGGCATTTAAGTAAGTAATTATGCTACTTTGTCTAGCCTCACATGAATGTTTTAGTAAATTTGAAGTTCCACTTTTGTGTCCCGTGTAGGAAATACCTTTTTTACATGCAAGACAAGCCACTATGCCTTTTATCTTTTCGTTGACATCAAATACATCAAATACGTATGCGAATTTTTTCCAAATTGGCGATTTCAATTTGTTTTCTCTCACTGATGTAAAATCACCTTTTTTCACCTTACACGAAATTGTATCCATCGATATGGTGTTCATTTGAAGAAAGAACTCCCACTGATATTTGCTACGATGCACGTTGTCACTCGGTCACTGCAAAGCGCTAACTGAAGGCAGCGGAAAATTGCAACGGGCACCTTTCTGGTGGACAGTGGGCAGGTTTGCCACCCAGAGAGCACTTCACAGACCACACGAAAGACACGGTCGCGGAAACGGATTAGGCGCAGGACTCTTGGGTACAGCTACGTCGGTCGTAGCCAGGGGCTGAGGACAACAGGGCCCTGCAAGATTCCAAGAATGTCAACAGACTTGAAGTTTTGAACTAACATTGCAAGATACGAACTGGGCAGATGCCTTGCTCATTATCTGCAGATGACCCGCGGATATCCGCGCCGGTCGCGATTTCATCCGCCAAGTAACAAATACCGCGGATATCCGCATCCGCGCAGACCTCTACCTATGACACTATCGTGCGGAACGCCAGATATCAATTCTGTTCTACTCGATGATTTACCGTCTATCACTACGAACCGTGATCACTTTGAGAGGAAATCACGAATCCAGTCACACAACTGAGACTATACTCCATATGCACGCAATTTGATTAATAGTCGCTTGTGACGAACGGCATCAAAAGCCTTCTGGAAATCTATAAAGTGATTATTGCACGTTGACGTCAAACAAAGATCGTGGTTACATTAATGTGGCTGGACCGTGTGTCATAGTTTGAGACAGACAAGAAATTAATTTCGGCTTTAAGAAAATCGCACTCGCTTAATTTTCTTTCTGAACCATTTTATTCTAAATAAGCGGCCTAAATGGATACTGACCTTTATGCGTACCAGCGTCCCAATACAAGATTCGATACAATATATGGTACTAATAGCAATGAATAAAACTATTTCGATACCTCGATCCTAACAGAACAAACGTATCGATGCCGACGGTACCTCAAGATATTGCTTTATGTATCTGTAAGCTTTTCTTTAACACAAAAGTAATCATTTAAAATTACGAACAAAAACTGATGGCAAACTCGTGCTATACACACAAGCCATTGTTACAAGCAAAATAATCGTCGTAGTGAAAAGTGATGAGGTTCATAGGCGACCTCAACTCTTCTAATGCAGTTGAGGAAGAACAGTGTTGTATATACATGAAAGTAATCCGATAAAGCTAGTGATATCAAGTGCCTAACAAGACTGACATTCGGGTCTATCGTAGTTTTAGTTGGCTTTCAGCCATTACCTTTATTCTAGAATTTACCTCCCCGTATCATTTCATCTACGAACCGTTTCAAACCTTGTACCGGCGATCAATCGTCCGCACAGCGCGTGGAAATTTGTTCGGCGAAGAAAACCGGTGGGAGGGAAATGGGAATCGAGGACCGTGCTTCTGCAGAACGCGGGCTCCTGGTTCCACGTCACACAGCGAGATCACGCCGATCCATCTGCTGGCCGACAGCCGCCAAATAGTGTCTGCACCATCACCCAGCCGTCCCTCGGGACCCATTTTACTCGTCTCTCCACCATTTTCGTCGAAAGGTTACTGGACGGACAAGACTACGTTTTGAGCATTATTCTGTAATACGCTTCGTATTATCAGCTGGCAGCATTCATCAGGCCTGTTCCCACATGTATTCCCCCTTTTTTTGCATATGTGTATAATTAATTTAAAATACTCCTTTATCTATCTTACATATCAAATCGATCGTCCGCAACTTATTCTCCTACGTGATTTGGAGATTGCAATCTTTGGCTTGTTTATAATGTGTAAATCCTGTATTCGTATCTGTGGCTAAGTGTGTTCAGCGATGATTACGAAAAACAAGATATATGTTTCCAACAGTGCCTCATAAAAGTAATATACATCTAGAGAAAGTTTTAACTTGTGAAATTGTGAAAAACAAGAACAACAATGGTTTCAAAAATACCTCCTAAACGAGATATATATACCTGCAGAAAGATTTATCTGTAAGTAACACCTCAAAACGTAAATTCAACTGTAAATATTTCGTGTAACTGTACCACATGTAGTGATTATTTGCTCTTATACGTTAAACATAAATTATGCTGTAAATATTTCGTATTACTGTACCACATGTAGCGATTATTTGTTCTCGTTTCTGTCTAGCCACAGATACTCAACCACCCACACAATGGGTACAAAAAAGCACTGAATGTATATACCATCTGATGATGAGTTGCTAGGCAGCTCGAAACCGGTCATGGTTAAATAAAATACATCTACATAAAAGGCGACTGGTTGCAGTAATTTCTGAAAACCTTTTCACACCACAGTCGCAGTGTTCCACATCCACAATGGATAAAAGTCTTAAGGTATGCGTTTTAGAGCCCACGTGTACGTGACATTTTTGTTTCGAGTGATCATTTCCATCATATCCCTGAATATTGACCATCACTTCTGAAACACCCTGTATTTTGCTGGGCGCATGTTAGTGAAGACGGAAAAGTTCGTCTCGGAGCGCATCTGCACAGTACTGAGAGAGGATACTGGGGCCATCCCGAGAACGGCATCGTCAAGCAGGTAACTGCTGGCAGCCACGAAGCTACACAGTAGATCACGGTCGGTGACCCAGCGGCCTCTTTCACTTTGTATACCAAACGGTATCACAGAGAGGGTCGGGGCGAGCCCTGGACACGATAACATCTAGTCGACGACCGACTCTGGTCGTTTCCAGTCGGGAGCTCCGTTTTGTCTGTCTCGAATGTTGTCCTGCTATTCTCGATATTTTGCTGGTTATGGAGTCTGGAACTCCCCAGACACAGTGTGTGGAGACTATGTGAGTTGCCATTACAAAGATGATCGGAGAAATTTTTTGCAGTGTTTTGAAGCGAGCCGAATGGAAAGGACGTGGGTTTCTGACAGGAAATTGTTCGACAGCTTTAATTGGCAGTAACATGCAACCCGAGATGGCCGGATCCTAGGAACAAATTTCCATGTTTCCGATTTGCTGACCAGTTAAGCCCTTATGCTCACTGGCTGTTTTCTGGTAGATGTAGAGGATAGGAGAAGGAATTTTTGTGGCAGTCATGGGAATATTTTTTTCTCACGTTAGACTTTTAGTTTTTGGATTTCGGCCATGTGCCTAGTCACAGACAGTGTTGGATCTATTTTTGATGCGACTGTGACGTCTCATCCGCGTCTGTTTTCTCGTGAAGATAACGAGTAGTTGTCCATACAGCCAGCGCACTCCAGCCAATAGTATCTGCAGTTCACCGCCTTTCTGGCTCGGCGATCGGCGCCACTCTCTCCGGCTTCGATCACTCCAGATCCGGTAGACTGGCATTTGCAATGTATTTCTGCCCTTTCAGGGCCTGTGCCAAACAACAAGAAGCATGGTTTAACGTCTGACCGTAACTTCAGACAGTGTTTTGGTGCCCAACTCTTATAGTCGAGATGTCACGCAACTCCTTCTCGCTAAAACAGTTAACCATTGTTAATACTGTTCCCGCCCTCGGCTTCAACATTCACGTCTTAGTTGTCGCATTACGCCATCAGCTGTAAGTTTACGGCACGTCAGATAAGTCCGCGAACTTCTTATATTTCAAATCCGTTCCTTTCTTTATGTACTCTGCTGGTATTCATGCAGTCTGTACGCTATTTTACATCAAGGTTGAGCTCAAGGATTATATACCCAGAAATTATTTACTATCAGCATCTTAATCAAATTTCCCACTATGATACTGGTGGTGGCCCTTGCACTGTAATTACTCAAGCATACGTTTGTCTAAGCAGATAAAATCTGTAATCATTAAAATTCAATGGGTTTCATGAGTTTTCTTCCTGTTCGAAATTCTTGAATAAAATTCATCTATTTTCCAAATGAAACGGAATGAATTTCGTAATAAATAAGATTCTCGATTATTAAACGTCCGAATTCTCCAGCCATAAATGCCCTGGCTAACCCTATCACCATCCTGACATATTCTGTATATTTCTATTCGATAATATCGTACGGGATACTTTCCCGGGTAAGTCAACACTTAAAAAGTAAATATTGATCGCACAAAATCGAGCAATAGGAATAAAAGTGTTCAACCACGGATGTCGTGTAGGCACCTCTTCAAGAAACCAGCCATTTTAACTGCGCCGTCACAATACATATTTTCGCTAGTGGAATTCGTCATAAATAATCCATCACAATTTGAGAAGAACAATGACGCACCTACCTACAACACTAGAAGGAAAAATGACCTTTATTACCCACTGTTAAATTGGTTCAAATGGCTCTAAGCATTATGGGATTTAACATCTGAGGTCATCAGTCCCCTAGAACTTAGAACTACTTAAACCTAACTAACCTAAGGACATGCCACACATCCATGCCCAAGGCAGGATTCGAAACAGCGACGGTAGCAACAGCGCGGTTCCGGACTGAAGCGCCTGGAACCGCTCGGCCATAGAGGCCGGCGCCCCACTGTTAATGCTGTCAGTGGCTCAGATAGGAGTTCAATACGCAGCAAAGAAAAGTTTGGATCATTTTACCAATAATACAAAAATCTGTGACAAGTATCGAAGCAAAGTTTAAATCTAATGGAATATCAGTTCTCCTGAACAACTCCTTCTATTACATTGACGAGTTTCTACTTAAAAGCTGATAGCCAGTATAAAAAAAAAAAAAAAAAAAAAAAAAAAAAAAAAAAAAAAAAATTTAAGTGTAGTTGAATGAGTAGGAGTAAAATGATAATGATATATTCATTAATGTTAACACTAATCATGTATGCATATTCTGTAAACTGAGTCCTTCCCAATCATTTCAATGAAAGAAGCGTTGAAATTGTATGTGGAACATGTAAGTAACTAACGGTGCAAAGTGCAAGATACTTAGCGTTTCCTATGCGTTACAATTGAAACTTTTCATATGTCCTCTTGTTCCATGGGGTAATTTTGTCATTATTCATGTTCTGGGACAGCAAATCTGCAAGTCTTGAGCATTTGCATACCGTTCGAGAATTCGTTGAAGCGATACTTGCACTCTACCTCCACCGACTTCTGGTATTATTCTGACGTTTAATAATACAGTAAATCAAACTGGGATTCGTTTCAGAAACACTCCAGTTAAGAGTGGCCAACAGTGAACGGTGGTTCAGACGTCCTCCCAGCACTAAAGCAAGTTGTAACATTACATATTAAAACAAGTCGCCAGCCTAATTAGGCATTCTTGTGTCAAGCAAAATGATAAAGCGAAAGGCAGTGCTAGGGCTAACCTTGACACAAACACTAAAATCCTTCCTTATACCTGTTCACACTACGACACAGTCATCTGACCACGTAGATGTATGCGCTACTGACAGGCAAATGACCAATGAGATAGTCAACAGTAACATACGCCTCTCAACAACACGTACCTTAAATGAACTAGGTGTAACAGTTTATAAAACCAATTACCGACACCAAGAAACTAGTAGCAATACTGAACATGGAAAAGCTTGAAATGATTCAGAATTTAAATCAGGGGGTCTGTTAATGATCATAATTTGTAACTTCATTGCTTAGTACAGAGTATCTAGGCCCGTACATTAACCAACTTGTATTGGAACAGATAACACAGTGAATAGCTCTTTCTTAAATTTGTTTTGAAGCAGCTAAAAAGAATGAAAATCTAACTCTACGTAAGTAATTTGCTTTGTTCAGTTTTCCACCAAATAGTTGATTGCAAGATCCGCTAAGGATATTGTTCCAAAACTATTCTATCCCTCCCCCACCCCCGCCATTCCCAGGGCAACCGTTCTCCTAGAGTACACCAAACTGCTACAATATAAAGCCAACACTTCCCCCCCTTCCTCCCACCCTCCTCGTATCAACGTTCTATAGTATGGTGAAAACAACCACACAAGGCATCAATCATGCAAAAATTTGACATAATTTATTAGCAGTTAAACATCACTAGTGAGCGAACTGCCAATATCCGAAGCCGCGTAATTCTTCTAAAGCGCTTGAGGAAAATGGCAGGTGTTTTCTTTGAAATGGACGTGGCCAATTTCCATTCCGATTCTTCCCTCGTCCGACCTCTGTCTCTGATTTCGTGGACGATGGGGCGTTTAACCCTACTGTTCCACATTACCAAGAGGAGGATGTCACGCACTGACTGTCGATCCACAGTTTGGCTCTCATGCCGTATATCATGGTTGGCCTTTCTTGCAGTCACCGTGCTGCGTTTTTCAAAGCATAGAGAAACTGTCATATACAGTGAAATAGCATTGATGCAGGCTAATTGGCAAGAGTCTCTGTCTGAGCTATAGGAATGGTTTCTAAAATAGTTATGACACTTTCACTAGCAATACAGCCCATCAGTTAATGTAATAGTTAAATAAAAACTAGATAACCTCTTTGTGTGTGCACAGCATATTTAATTTAAAAGCAAATAATGCAGTGATATCACAATAATGAACAATATGATCAAACAAATTAAAGTTACAGTGTATACATTCAATGCCTTGGAATCAACTATTTGGTGGAAAATTGAACAAAGGAAATTACTTACGTAGAGATGAAAATTATTCATAAAAAATTTCAGAATAAAGTGCTTAGCTTTACGTTTCATAAACAAGTAGACTGTACTCTGTACAGATCAGAACTTGTCATCTGCAACTCCAAAATTATTTCTGTTTGTTTATGTTTGAAATTACTGTTTAAAAGTAGCCGGATTCTTTTGTATTTTCTAATTACAAGCATATCGTGAAAATAATACTAGTCCACGAAAAACAAATTAACAACTCGCAAGTTATCGAAGTAACGTCAAATTTACTTTCGAAAGAATCATCCGGATGTTCGCCCTAAGCGAATTAGGGGAACCAAGAGAGACGAAAATTTGGATGACCGGACGAATAAATGATTGACCCCCTCTCCTCTATCTGTCTAGAGTCTTGTCGCTGTTCCTCCTCTCTCATATTGAAATGTATATTAAAGCATATGGGCCACATCAACTAGTCATAAATACGGTGCTGCTATCCACTCCAGTTTGCGATGGAAATGAGGAAAGAAAATGGAATAAAATCGACAGATGTAAAGTTAATTTCAGGAGTATCCCAAGAAAGTGTAATGGAAAAGTTACTGATACCATCTAGTGGAAAACGTCGGAAGCTCCATTACGCGGTTCGCAGGTGATCCGGTTATCAGTAAGAAGGCAGCAACGTCAGAAGACTTTAACGATTTAAAAATCTTAAACATGACTGCGATCCAGCAACTGTACAAATTTGAAGAGGTTGTAAAAATCTGCCCACCAGCTGCAAACCAAAGGTTTGATCAAGGGCTAAATAAATCTTTGGTTTGCAACTGGTTGGCTGGTTTTTGCAACCTCTTCACGTTAACGATTTGCAGCAGGACATCAATAAGACTAATGAATGTTGCAGGGATTGGCGGCAGTTGACCGTGTATTGAGCACACACTGGAAAAGAAATCCAGTACTACACAACAGCTCTGCTAATGACAAATTGCTGGAAACAGTGTCTGACTTAACATGCCTAGGCACAACCATCCGGAGCGATGTAAGAGGAATGATGACATAAAACAAATAGTAAGAAAGCAGATGCCAGCCTGAGATGTACAGGAGACGGAACTGTGTCTCATCCGCAAAAGAAATGGCTCACAAAACACATGTTCCACCAATTCTTGAGCACTGATCATCAGAGTCATTTATCAGGTAGGATTAATAGAAGAGACTGAGAAGATTAAACGGAGAGCGGCAAGAAACCTCGCGAGATACACTCCTGGAAATGGAAAAAAGAACACATTGACACCGGTGTGTCAGACCCACCATACTTGCTCCGGACACTGCGAGAGGGCTGTACAAGCAATGATCACACGCACGGCACAGCGGACACACCGCGAACCGCGGTGTTGGCCGTCGAATGGCGCTAGCTGCGCAACATTTGGGCACCGCCGCCGTCGTCAGTGTCAGCCAGTTTGCCGTGGCATACGGAGCTCCATCGCAGTCTTTAACACTGGTAGCATGCCGCGACAGCGTGGACGTGAACCGTATGTGCAGTTGACGGACTTTGAGCGAGGACGCATAGTGTGCATGCGGGAGGCCGGGTGGACGTACCGCCGAATTGCTCAACACGTGGGGCGTGAGGTCTCCACAGTACATCGATGTTGTCGCCAGTGGTCGGCGGAAGGTGCACGTGCCCGTCGACCTGGGACCGTACCGCAGCGACGCACGGATGCACGCCAAGACCGTAGGATCCTACACAGTGCCGTAGGGGACCGAACCCCCACTTCCCAGCAAATTAGGGACACTGTTGCTCCTGGGGTATCGGCGAGGACCATTCGCAACCGTCTCCATGAAGATGAGCTACGGTCCCGCACACCGTTAGGCCGTCTTCCGATCACGCCCCAACATCGTGCAGCCCGCCTCCAGTGGTGTCGCGAAAGGCGTGAATGGAGGGACGAATGGAGACGTGTCGTCTTCAGCGATGAGAGTCGCTTCTGCCTTGGTGCCAATGATGGTCGTATGCGTGTTTGGCGCCGTGCAGGTGAGCGCCACAACCAGGACTGCATACGACCGAGGCACACAGGGCCAACACCCGGCATCATGGTGTGGGGAGCGATCTCCTACACTGGCCGTACACCTCTGGTGATCGTCGAGGGGACACTGAATAGTGCACGGTACATCCAAACCGTCATCGAACCCATCGTTCTACCATTCCTAGACCGGCAAGGGAACTTGCTGTTCCAACAGGACAATGCACGTCCGCATGTATCCCGTGCCACCCAACATGCTCTAGAAGGTGTAAGTCAACTACCCTGGCCAGCAAGATCTCCGGATCTGTCCCCCATTGAGCATGTTTGGGACTGGATGAAGCGTCGTCTCACGCGGTCTGCACGTCCAGCACGAACGCTGGTCCAACTGAGGCGCCATGTGGAAATGGCATGGCAAGCCGTTCCACAGGACTACATCCAGCATCTCTACGGTCGTCTCCATGGGAGAATAGCAGCCTGCATTGCTGCGAAAGGTGGATATATACTGTACTAGTGCCGACATTGTGCATGCTCTGTTGCCTGTGTCTATGTGCCTGTGGTTCTGTCAGTGTGATCATGTGATGTATCTGACCCCAGGAATGTGTCAATAAAGTTCCCCCTTCCTGGGTCAATGAATTCACGGTGTTCTTATTTCAATTTCCAGGAGTGTAGTTAAGTCGGCGTTTGGGCGTTAGAGAGATACAACAAAGTGCAGTTGCACGCACTACAGGGCAGGCGTTGTGCCGCTGGGAAAGGTTTACTTTTGAAATTCCGAGAGAGTAAGTTACAGTAAAGGTCGGACAACATGTTACATCCTCCCACATACGTCTCGCAAAATGACCACAACGAGAAAATGTGAGAAATTATAGCTAATGCGGAGGTTCACGACACCTTCGCGAATGGATCAGTCGGTGGTATAAGACGTAATCTCCGCCACACGCAGTAAGATAGATTGCGGAGAATTGATGTAGATGTAGTTGCGGTAAATCTATTCGTCAGAGTCCTACAGCTGTTTCCATCCCTCTAATGAATATCACATCAGTGTTACTGTGATCTACAGCCGCAGCACGCGAATACTGTACGTTTAGTTACAAAGTTGTGATATGCACCACACGAAATTATTGTGCTGGAGTTTCCAGAAATCTGTATATAGGTCGGTTCGTGGAAGGTAGATGAACATATTACCCTTTTTTTTTTAACAAACATGCTGCTTAAAATGCTGCTAGGTGGTATCAGTAACTTTTCTATTACACTTTCTTGGGATACTCCTGAAATTAACTTTACATCTGTCGATTTTATTCCATTTTCTTTCCTCATTTCCATCGCAAACTGGAGTGGATAGCAGCACCGTATTTATGAATAGTTGATGTGGCCCATATGCTTTAACAGTATTTAAGTGCATTCGACTGTTTCTTTGTTCCGTGCAAAATGTCTTGTGCAGATACAGCCCTTGTGTTCTTCAGGAATTTCTACCTGCCTCACTTCCGCTGTGTTTGTGTTCCTCAGGTATTTCTACCTGTCTCACTTCCGCGGTGGGTCGGAATCCCTCAGCTTTGCAACCTTCACGGATATAACGGCAGAGAGTCGTTGGCACTTGAGGAATTCGAGCAGTGCCGTTGAGGTCTGCAGAGTGCAGCTGATTGTCGGGCTCATTCGTGAACACTTTGTATGCATCACATAAAGTAGCAGTCTGTGTCTGCGAAAATTTCCACTTCAGCTGTGCAAATTATAGTAGTGAAGGACCGTGATAACCGCTCAATTTTTAAAAATATTCGGCATCCTCTAAATGTACATTCTCAGGAGAAGAGCGCTAACACGTCAACAGGCGCTCTAAGTGACAAAGTGAGCACATACAGGGTGTTACGAAAAGGTACGACCAAACTTTCAGGAAACATTCCTCACGCACAAAGAAAGAAAATATGTTATGTGGACATGTGTCCGGAAACGCATACTTTCCATGTTAGAGCTCATTTTATTACTTCTCTTCAAATCACATTAATCATGGAATGGAAACACATAGCAACAGAACGTACCAGCGTGACTTCAAACACTTTGTTACAGGAAATGTTCAAAATGTCCTACGTTAGCGAGGATACATGCATCCACCCTCCGTCGCATGGAATCCCTGATGCGCTGATGCAGCCCTGGAGAATGGCGTATTGTATCACAGCCGTCCACAATACGAGCACGAAGAGTCTCTACATTTGGTACCGGAGTTGCGGAGACAAGAGCTTTCAAATGTCCCCATAAATGAAAGTCAAGAGGGTTGAGGTCAGGAGAGCGTGGAGGCCATGGAATTGTTCCGCCTCTACCAAACCATCGGTCACCGAATCTGTTGTTCAGAAGCGTACGAACACTTCGACTGAAATGTGCAGGAGCTCCATCGCGCATGAACCACATGTTGTGTCGTACTTGTAAAGGAACATGTTCTAGCAGCACAGGTAGAGTATCCCGTATGAAATCATGATAACGTGCTCCATTTAGCGTAGGTGGGCGAAACTAAAATGAGCTCAAACATGGAAATTAAGCGTTTCCGGACACATGTCCACATAACATATTTTCTTTATTTGTGTGTGAGGAAAGTTTCCTGGAAGTTTGGCCGTAGTTTTTTGTAACACCCTCCTTAACGACAACGTAACTACAGACTGTATTAGCTCTGCCATCTATATAGAGATGGCTCATACGACAGAAAAATCAGCGTTAAAAACAAAATTAAGGTGCCCAGTAAGTCCTTTGCTTGAACGATGGCTTGGAAAACTCTTTTGGAAACAGGTTTTTACGCACTTCTTAGGAAACGAATGCCCTGCACACGAGTGTGGTAAGATAGAACTGCAGGTGATAGATACATCGTATGTATTACGTCATACACAGTAGACGTAAACAACGTTTTCATACGTGCTGCCTCTAGTAAGTTGATTTTATTTTCTGCTTCACGGTCGACTTCACACGATCTTCGTCGAAGATATTACTACTAATTAGCGAAGACTACTTGTGAGTAAAGCCGTGTGGCGTCCGTGAGCCGCACATGTTGCTTGTTGAACTACGTGTCTCCATCCTACACTCAATCCTATGCTGAACGTGTCGTCGTATAATACCTCTGCATACTTTTCCAATAGGACCCTACGTCCTGTTAATACCTATACACTTAATTTCAGTGAAGACGTCTACCTTTCTATCTTGTCACTTTGATCATTAAAACTTAGTGACAGTGAAAAATAAGTGATCTGTATTAGCTGCTACTTTTGCTAAATGTATTCTCGGGTAAATGTCTAAGCATATTCATCTCTCTACAAATTTAAGCTGAGAACAGTGTTTCTCTCTTTATGTGTTGTCTCGGCGTCGTCTGTTCTAGGACTGAATGCGTGCCGTGAGGATACACGTTTTTTATTTATATGTTGTATTTTAATATGTGCGGCCATTCGCTGGTGTTAGCGGAGAGAAATAAAAAAGCGAGAGACGCAAATGATGGTGTGATAGTCGTTTATGCGACCTCTGTACATAAAACCAATGTCTTGCCTTCCCAAAGAAGACCTGATTCATTGACAGCAGTCTACTCAGTATCGCCGCACATTTGTCGCCCGTCTGGCTCTGGCGTTGATCGTCTTGGGAACAACGTAGTTTTCCTTAACGAGCAGCGGCAGAGAGGAGGCGGTGAGCACAGCCTCGCGTTTCGCCACAGGTCGCCGTTATACCCTGACGCACCTGTTGGCGGTGCATTCTGGAAGCAGGTAGAGAGAGAGTGGCTAACGGGAATGCGAGGGCGTTGCTTTAGTGAATCACCGCACTGCCTTTCAGGGGCGTTACAAAAGGGACGGGCGTCTGAGACCTGGGGAGACTTGCTATTGTCCAGCCAGCAGGTATCCCTAACGTGACTATTTGCCTTTAGGCATAGAGTAATATATCTTTGTGCTTTAGATGCAACATTTTGGAAGCTCAAGTTTCCCGTAGTCCGACAAGAGTCACGAACAGTAACCACTTCCTCCCACGTACATATCAAGAGTGATCACAGCGAGAAAATCAGTAAAATTAGAGATCGTTCGAAGGCTTACCGACTGCCATTCTTCCCACGACTGTTCATGAATTTATCAGGAAAAATACCTCCGACGAACTCCGTAGTAAGATGACTTGCAGAGTATACAGATGTGTATGTAGCTTACCAGTTTTACTTTCTTTGCAGGAGTACTTGCAGTTACATGAGGAAGTATCAATAACTTTCTATAGAAATTCTTCCAATCCATATGTGGCATACAGCAAACCAGTGCTTAACAGTATTGGTTTAAAACGGTCTTGGTTGCAATTTTAGTTTTTTTAATTTTTCAACTACTCGTTTCACCTTATTTAAGCATCTTCAGGTTATCTTAATTTGGTATTTCTTAGAAGGATCCTTTAGTCAGTGTAGCCAAAGGGCATCGTCGAATATATCAGGCCATATCGCCTTCATTAAACTCAGTACATACTTTTCTAGATGGACGTGAGTGACACCAAGACCTGCATAACGCGGTGCTATTCACAGGTCTTGGTGTCACTCGTGTCCATCTAGAAAAGTTTGTACTGAGTTTAGTGAAGGCGATGTTAGCCTAATATATTCGACTATGCCTTTTAGCTACACTGACTAAAGGATCCTTCTAAGAAATAACAAATTAAGATAACCTGAAGATGCCTAAGTAAGGCGAAAGGCGTAGTTGAAAAATAAAAAATACTAAAATTGCAACCAAGACTGTTTTTAACTAATTCTGATAACTTTCTAGGACTGTATCAGCTAATTGGATTCCGAAGAGGCTCTGCCATGCTCACGAAAGATGTCTCTTCTTGAACCTGGAAGGTATACGTCACCTGGTTAATATTAAAATCTGTAGTTAACGACCATGCGCTGTTAAAAGAAAGTGGATAAATTCCACTTTATGCACTGCCCGCACATATGTAATATTTCCGAATAAGCAAGTCTACATGACTATGAGAGAGTGGCATATCCACCCTAATTCTAGACGTTCATGGAAAAAAAGGGTTGGTCAGATTGCTGTATTTCGATTGAGGAAATTGTTTAACGTTGTCACTATGCCACAGTTATCAGCAGCTATAGTTCAGTTGGACGAGTGCAGGGAGAATATATGCCAATGCTTATTTCATGATGCAACCGTACTCCAAGAGGAGCGTGTCTGATAAGTAGCGAAAACGTCTGGTTCCCGAATTCGAACCCAGCCATTGCCTAAATTTTAGATAAAGCATTGTCATCCACATTCTGCCAACAGCTTTATCAAAGGAGGTCGGAGAAGCGGACAGATTTTGAGGGCTACCTGTTGCCCTTAGGGTGGGGAAACTCCCTCTAGAAGGCGGAAGAACCAGCAATGATCAATAGCTTGAGGATCCTGGAGCCAATGAAACCACTGTTTTAAATACGCACAATGTTTACCCATAGGAGTTGTGACCTGAAACTGAAGAAAAAAAAATCATGGTTCATCATTGGAAAAAGATTCCGAATTAGTTCCATATTCGGTTCTCCTGGATGGTACTGCCAATAGGAAGGTGACTTCAAGAAAAAGATTAAACAGACGAAAGGATAACGTTATACGAGCCGGAGCATGGAATGTCTGCACTTTGAACGTCATATGGAAGCTAGAAAATATAAAACCAGAAAACCAAAGCTCAAGCTAGAGCTATTAGGAGTCATTGAAATTAAGCGGAAAAAATGACTGATTGTCAGGTGAACACAGATAATACTAGTACAGAAAGTAGCAGAAAATTGTTAAAAGGGAGTATTTTTTGTTACAAACAGGAAGGTATGTTGAAGAATGATTTGCTGTGAACAGTTGAGTGATACCATTGTCATCAGAATCGAAAGCAATCCAACGCTAACGAAGATAGTTGAGGTATACATGCCGACGTCACAAGCAGAAGAAGAAGAGATAGAAGAACCACATGAGGACAGAATGATTAATTCAGAATGTTCAGAGGTATGATAATCTAATAATCATGGAGGACTGCAGCGTGGTAGTATAGGAGATAATCAAAATGGCTCTGAGCACTATGGGACTTAACTTCTAAGGTCATCAGTCCCCTAGAACTTACAACTACTTAATCCTAACTAACCTAAGGACATCACACACATCCATGCCCGAGGCAAGATTCGAACCTGCGACCGTAGCAGTCGCGCGGTTCCAGACTGTAGCGCCTAGAACTTCTCGGCCATCCTGGCCGGCTGGGAGATAATCAACCAAGAGTTACGGAAGAATATGGACTTGGTAGTAACAGTGAGAAAGGAGGAGGACTAATTGAATTCGGTCTTCAATTTCAGTTAGGAAGAACACGGTTCAAAAATCGTAAGAGGAGGAACTGTGCTTGGAAAGTGCCAAACACGTAGGGAGATTCTAGCTGGATGTCAATATGCTCAGAAAGAGATTCCGAAATTAGATATTGTATAATAAGATGTACCGAGGCTCAAGTATAGACCACAATTTAGTAACGATGTAGTATAGATTGAAGTTTGTGGAAAGAAGCACTGAGCAATTACATGATGCGTTTGAAGTTTCTAAGGTTGAAGATCCTGCGATAAAGAATACGACATACAGTAGGCAGCTCATTTCAAGAGGAATGAACGTGTCTGAAAAGGATAATCACAGTAGTTGGACTGGCAAACATAGGCATAAGGACGGTAACTGCGTAGAATCCGTGTGCAACAGAAGAAATACTTCAGCTGATCGACGAAAAAAGGAACTAGCAAAATGTCGAGAAAAAGGCAGAAGAGTAAGTCGCCTAGGAGTAAAATAAATTAGATGCGCAGGGAGTTCAAGGCAAAATAACTACAGGAAAATGTGAAGAAAAAAAAAAGAAAATTTCTTTGGAAGGAGTGTTTCAGCATATAGAGAAGTAAGTGAATACGAGCTTCGCTGGAATAAAAAAGACAGGAGGCAACATTGAATACAATGTGAGTTCCACTTTTTAACGCAGAGGAGAGTGTGGATGGAGGAAAAGAGTACATTGAAGGCATCTACGAGGGATGGACTTGCTTGATGACATGACAGAAGAACAAACAATAACTTGGAGTCGATATGGAAGACACAGGCGATGCAGCATCTTACTTTAACACAGCTTTGGAAGACAAGCGATCGAATAAGGGGAAGCGACAACCGACGTGTGTTCAAATAATTTAGCAGAATCTAGGAGACTGGATATTTACCACCACACTTTCGAAAAAATGTCATCTACACAATGATGATGATAGCAAGGGCAGATAAGCGCGAGAACTATCACACAATCAGCTTAACATGTCTTGGATCCGAGTTTCTGACAAGAATAATATATTTGAGGATATGTTTGACGACGATCAGTTTGGCTTTAGGAAAGAGGCAGTTCTGCTATGCACTTGGTGCTGGAAGAATACTTAAGAAAAACCAAGCCACGTGTATAGAGTTGATCGATCTAGAAAAAGCGTTCACCACTGTGTAATAGCGAAATATGTTCGAAATTGTGAGAAGGATAAGCGTAAGGTGGACGTGAAGAGGGGCAATGACAATATTTTCAAGAATGAAGAGGGAAAGTTAGACTGGTAGACGAAGAACATTAAAAATTATGTAAGACAGCGTTGGAGACTTTCGCCCCGACTGTTCAGTCTATACATGTAAGAAACGTGATCGAAACGAAAGGAAGCTTTAAGAGTGAGATTAAAATTCAGAGCGCAAGGATATAAATGACAAGATTCGGAAATGATACTGGCATCCTCGGTGAAAGTGAGAAATAAGTTCAGGGCCAGCCGTTGTGGCCGAGTGGTTCTAGGCGCTTCAGTCCAGAACCGCGCTGCAGCTACGGTCGCAGGCGCGAATCCTGCCTCGGGCATGGATGTGTGTGATGTCCTTAGGTTAGTTAAGTTTAAGTAGTTTTAAGTTGTAGGGGACTGATGACCTCAGATGTTAAGTCTCATGGTGCTCAGAGCCATTTGAAAAAGTTCAGGACCTGTTGAATGGAACAGAGGGAGCTGTAGAGCTTGAAAACTGTAGAGGGAGACAAAGAAAGAATACATCCAACAGCGTACCCTACGAGAACATCGATGCAATTAATTACTACTTTAAGGTGAAAAGATTGGCCCTAAAGTGGAATTCGTGGCGGGCCACATCAAACCAGTCAGACGACTAGTGACTCAAAAACAATTTAAAGGTAACATTCCGGTATTTCCTGTTCCCAGTATTTGATTGCGGGAAAAGGCAGTCTGAATGGCCGGGCGGAGATCTGAACCATCGATACTCCCTAATGGAAATCCAGTGTTTTAAGCACTGCACGAGACAGTCTGAGGCGGAACATTGCTCATCCTCCGTTAACAGTGTGTCTTGCTAGACTGTAAGCACGAACGACAGAATTGAACACCCCTTCATTTAATTACCTGAAGAAATATAACAGCAGTCACTTCTTGTATAGCTTTTTCCAATGCTACGGTCGCAGGTTCGAATCCTGCCTCGGGCGTGGATGTGTGTGATGTCCTTAGGTTAGTTAGGTTTAAGTAGTTTTAAATTCTAGGGGACTGGTGACCACAGTAGTTAAGCATGTAGGTAAATAGCGTTTTTGTCTATTAACGTACATATATTAACTTCGACATTTGGGATTTAGGAGATAATATGCCGGACAAATAGTAAACAACTGTACATTGCTGCTCGAGAAGAGACAAATGGGAAAAAACATGAACCCTATGAACCCTGGCATGCTACATGAAATACGATTTGCTTCTCTGTCTAAAGTGAGAATTCTTATATTGAATTTTTCAACCTCAAGTCAAATAAACAGTACTGAAAAATACAATAAAAGAATTCCATCACGAAACAGTTATCCCATTAATGCAGCGTATAGTCCGATTAAAATTACTGGATTGTTGACACTTTATAGTTTGTAGCTGGTTTCCTTCAATCAGAGAGTGTCACGCCCACACCGTTCGCCGTTGCCAAACTGCCACAACCATTAGATCACTTTCAGTTCCATGTCCTGTTTTCGTTCTTCATGTGTTTGGATACCGAATTTGGGTTTGGCCCTTGTGTTTCGTATTTTATCATATAGTATTTCATCTCACACACACACACACACACACACACAAATATATATATATATATATATATATATATATATATATATATATATATATATTACTACTAAATACGGGGAAGTGGCACAAGTTGCCCACTTCAAATACCTAGGAGAGGTGATCCAACCGTCAGGACTGAACACAATAGCAATAAAGATAGAATCTCCAGATTACAAAAGGCATATAAGCTCACTTGGAATCACTACTAGAAGAAATCTATTTCTGTCAATGCGAAACTAAGACATTACAACACAGTAGTCCTACCAGAGGCACTTTATGTTGCAGAAACTATAGTGATTTATGGAAATACAAAGATCAGAGACAATGAAAATCAGGAAAGAAAAATTCTGAGGAAAATATATGGACCAGTGTTTCAGGAATGAATTTGGATGAAGAGGCCAACGAGAGAGAGATTTACAAAGACATAGAAACATTAACAGACACCATTAGAAAGAGAAAGATGAAATTTTATGTACATATCAGCAGGATGAATAAAAGCAAGGTCACAAGACAAATCTTTTGAGATAGTAAACAAGAGCAAAAACAAGACAAAGTGGATTACTGAAGCAGAAGAAGACATTAAAGAACTGGGGACCACATAAGACAATGTAAACAATAGAGAACAGTTTAGAAACATCATACAGAAACACACACTTAAACAAGAACATACGGAGAATAAAACGGGAAAAAGATGGTCGGAAGAACGCAAGAGGGAACACAGTGAACGTATGAAGAGAATTTGGGAAGAACGAAGAAAGAAGAAGAAATCATGACTACTCAAGTTCAATGGCTCCCTCAAAAGGAAATAATCGCTAACGAAATACATTTCATACACAGCGCTAACCAAACACTACTTGATCCTTCCGCACGAGACGCGATTCAGCGTCATGAACACAGTTATTACAATTACAGAGATCGGCTTACTTTAGATAAGCTTCGCATGACATTGCATGAAGCCAAATTTTTGAAGGCCGTCAACTAATCTGGAACCCCAGAGTATTTTGCAGAATAATGGTGTAACATATAAACGTGACAATTAGAAAACTGAAGGTTCGCCTTTCGTAAAAAGCAGCGATTTTTTAAATTTCTTTTGAAGCTATTTAAGACTATGATAATCAATTTTATTCAGTTACTTGGTTTAAATGTTTTGTTTTATTTCTAATATTTTGTCCCTTTTTTCATCATGCCATTGACTTTCTTATTTGCTCTTAATTTTCTTCCTGTCATTCTTCTTTCATATTGATAATGCGGCATTCCGTGCAGCCAGTGTGAGGATGGTTTCAGTAGCCAGTCACAGTGAGAAATTATAGTTTGCTTCTACTGCTAAAACTGAAAATTTTCTGCGGAAGATGGCTATACAAACAAGCATATTACGAAATTTTTCAGTCTTGAGTATGTTCGTAGAGGTAGGCCTTAAACGCCGTGAACAAAGCGATCGTAATTTCACTTCTGCCGCAGACTATTGATCGCCGTTTTCTCAAAGTTGTGGTTATGTCAGGACATTAGCTTAAATTCAGGGCAACAAAACCCGTCGTCTGCCGCAGTTCGGTCATTGGTCGTTTAATCAGCTGTCGACAGAGCATCTCCCAGAATTCGTGAAGTGATCCGCCATGTTTTTGTCGCCAGTAACCGAACGGTAGCCGACAATTGATGTGGCAACACTGTAGCGTCAAGTGACAGACGTTAACTATCAAGCAATTTTAATTAAGTTAACTCTAGTCTTCATAAAGCAATAGCATTTAATTCCTGCAACAATATTGCCGTTACATACCGTGGCTTTAATGTAAAGGCAGTACAGATAATTCTGTTTATATTCATGGTCTACGAGGTTGATTTTTCCGTGCGTAGCATACAATTAACTTAGAAACAGTACCAAGTTACGTACGGAAAGCTAGAAGAAAATTTTAGAGAGATTTATTGTAATTATCTGCTTAACCGGTTCACATGTCGAATAACGTGTAGACAGCCGCAGCTTTGACTGGAAGCGTCGTCGCGCTAATTGTGTGTACGCATTAAATCACACAGTGGGACCGGGGCTCGAGAAAAGAGCGGCGCTTGCCTACGTGTTGGCTACAACCCAAAGGCGTGCCTTCTAAACGAGGCATTGAGGAATGTCAGGCTGGAAGACCACTCGGTATGTGTCTAAATGTGATGCTTAATGCCCACTATATATAATGTAATGCTATTCTTCCCCAACTTACACGTGGCCATATAATGTTGTAAACAGCTTTTTCTCAAGAAATCAATCACACCTCACTTCACTCAAACTGCAGATTTAATTATCATTCCGAACAAAGAAAGGACTTTCTACTGTTACGTAAGTATTGTCAAAAGTGCGAAGGATGTGTGTTCTCAAAGTATCATAGAAGCTAACCTTTCTCATTTCAGTTAGATTGGAAATTAAAAAAAAAAATACAGAAGGTTTATTGGTCGTGCAAAATGTAGCCAGATAACCGAGGTTACTTTTCTTTCCAAGATGTGTCGCCAGCGGCGTACTTCTTGACTATATCTGTACTTTTCATTTATTCTCTTCAAGCAACATAATAGGCTAATTAATAACAGTAAATAAGCATGTAATAATTACTTTGATATTACCCTCCCTGTTGATGAGGGAAATGAAAGGGTGGAAAGTGCTAGAACACATACAGCAAACCACAAATGGAAAGAAGAAAATAGACGTGGAATATCCAAGACATAAATTATTCATATTTCCCTGTACCATTTCGGTCGAATACCAAACTGATCGCTTTGATAAGACCATGGCTGACCCTTCGCTCTGTAACTTACACTATGTGATCAAAAGTCTCCGGACACCCCCGAAAACATACGTTTTTCATATTAGGTGCATTGTGCTGCCACCTACTGCCAGGTACTCCATATCAGCGAGCTCAGAAGTCATTAGACATCCTGAGAGATCACAAGGGTCGTCTCGCGGAACTCACAGACTTCGAACGTGGTCAGGTGATTGGATGCCACTTGTGTCATACGTCTGTACGCGAGATTTCCACACTCTTAAACATCCCTAGGTCCACTATTTCCAGTGTCATCGTGAAGTGGAAACATGAAGGGACACGTACGGCACAAGAGCGTACAGGGCGACCTCGCCTGTTGACTGACAGAGACAGCCAACAGTTGAAGAGGGTCGTAATGTGCAATAGGCAGACATCTATCCAGACTATCACACAGGAATTCCAAACTGCATCAGGATCCACTGCAACTACAATGACAGTTAGGCGGGAGGTGAGAAAACTTGGATTTCATGTTCGAGCGGCAGCTCATAAGCCACACATCACGGTAAATGACAAACGACGCTTCGCTTGGTGTAAGGAGCGTAAACATTGGACGATTCAACATTGGAAACACGTTGTGTGGAGCGACGAATCACGGTACACAATGTGGCAATCCGATGGCATGGTGTGGGTATGGCGAATGCAAGGTGAACGTCATCTGCCACCGTGTGTAGTGCCAACAGTATAATTCGTAGGCGATGGTATTATGGTGTGGTCGTGTTTCTCATGGAGGGGGCTTGCACCACTTGCTGTTTTGCTTGGCACTATCACAGGACATACCTTCGTTGATGTTTTAAGCACCTTCTTGCTTCCCACTGTTGACGAACAAGTCGGGGATGGCGATTACATCTTCCAACACGATCGAGTACCTGTTCATAATGCACGGCCTGTGACTGAGTGTTCTAGGCGCTCAGTCCGGAATCGCGCGACCGCTACGGTCGCAGGTTCGAATCCTGCCTCGGGCATGGATGTGTGTGATGTCCTTAGGTTAGTTAGGTTTAAGTAGTTCTAAGTTCCAGGCGACTGATGACCTTAGAAGTTTAGTCGCGTAGTACTCAGAGCCATTTGTGACTGAGTAGTTAGACGACAACAACATCCCTGTAATGGACTGGCGTGCACAGAGTCCTGACCTGAATCCTATAGAACACTTTTGGGATGTTTTGGAACGCCGACTTCGTGCCAGGCCTCACCGACCTACGTCGATTCCTCTCCTCAGTGCAGCACTCCGTGAAGAATGGGCTGTCATTCCCCAAGAAACCTTCCATCACCTGATTGAACGTATGTCTGCGAGAGTGGATGCTGTCATCAAGGCTAAGGGTGCGCAGACACCATATTGAATTCCATCATTGCCGATGGAAGGCGCCACGAACTTTTAACTCATTTTCAGCCAGGTGTCCTGATGCTTTTGATCACATAGCGTGAGTACTGCTTGATGAAACCTTCCCTCCCGCCCCTCCTTACATGCTCGGCTACAAACGAACTGAACAAAGTAGTGTACATATCAATATATTAAGAGAAGCTCTAGGACGTTCGGAACGTTAACAATCTGATTTTCGAAGCAGTTTAATTTGTTTTTGTTTGCAATGCACCTCTCAAAAAATAAATTGATGGCAAGTAATTTGTTATACAAAACTAATTATTTTTTCTTTCTTTTCAGGTGAGTGGAGTTTGTGATAACTGGAACAAAAATAACAGGGTGAGTGAGAACTGTAAACAGACCTGACCATTTGAAACCTGAATGCCATAATTCGTACTGGTTCATGTTCGTGAAACATACTGAAATGTTAGATAATATCTTCTATGTATTCGTCATAAGTGTATCGATTGTATAGCTTTTACTTGTGTGTGACTGTAATGAGTTTAGTTTCTGCGGTATTGTTGGTGATAATGAAGTAAAAGGTAGAGGTGGGATGAAACCCGCTGGTGGTGCCTACACTTAGCATGTTCTTACCGAATACCAACAAGTGGCCGCCTAACTTAACTCGAAGACCAGCTTATGTCTTCACATTCACAGTAGACTGCAGACACCTTGGTGATGGAACCGAGGTCCATAACGCGTAGTCCGGTGACCAGAAATCGTACTCCACTTCTACCTTTTACTACCTAATACTTATGAAATTTCTTCCATCACCAATATTGCAAGTGACTACCTCCAAGACAAGATGATCAGGATTTAACGTCGCATAGATGAATAAGTCACTAGAGATGGAATATAACGTCAGCTAGGGGAATAATGTCGAAATGTACAAATTTAAATGGCATCAGCATGTTGTTAGAATACCAGAAGAAGGTTGCTACCCAAGTTGCCCCAACGTCAACTTTTAGGAAGTCTAAATCGTAAATGTGATTTAGTCGTTGTATGAGGATATACCCAATACTCCCAATATTTCTTATGGATCATTGTAATGACCTATCCGTGTTCTCCTGCCTGCATAATACAGAAATTATTCTTACAGTGTAGGTGCCTATAGTTTCTCACTGTTGAGCGAGTGTGTAATAATTTCACTCTCTTACCCTCAGCAAAAGAAGTAGATGCGACGCGTCATGCCCAGATTTAATTTGTACAACAGAAGTTTGAACTCTTAACATGGCTATTTCTAATATGATGATTCACGAATCACATGCAATTTATTCGTAGAGTGTAAAATACAGTCTTTCCTGTAGGTGGTATTTGCATGGCCAAACATATATTTTTTTTTTCCTCCATACGGAATGCCTCATTTGCTTTTATATTCCAGTGGAAGTATATCCCATCCCCGAAGACACACTTTTTCAAAACCATATCACTATAGCATAAGAGTATTCGTGGACAATATGTTTAGTGGAGGACCATAAAGGACTCGAGAATAAATGAAAAGGGGAGTTAAAGGTCTTCCTGGTGCAGACGTGATTTGGTTGACGGCGATTTACGTAACATTTTGTCGACCAAGTAGCTTGTATTAATTCTGCCTTACGCAGCACAGGTGATTAGACATGTGGAGCAGGAAAATAATCGTTCAACGGAAATGCTGTTAGGGAGGCTCCCAGTCCTGATTCAAGAATAGGGAGAACTAATTAGTAATTCCAGTTGTTCTAATGTTCGTTGCTCACTGGGTTTGGGAGCACATTATAATCCCATAAATTTTAATTTAGAATCTCATTATTTCCTATGATATTTTGAGTCTTTTTCTTATATTACAGAGCTAGGTATTTGTGAAAAATGAATTGTGTTCCAGATCTCATTCTGAATAAATGTCCTCATCGTAATATTGAAAAGGTTAACAGATAGAACCAGAATTAGTCACTCCCACGTCTTTGTTTCGATTACGTCGTAAAAAGGACAATTAACACAGGCTGTCGCGCCAGTGGCACGTCAACTCAGACGAAGTTATGTGATCTCAACTCGCATGGCTGTCTGCAACTGGTTGCAATCAATAACAGAAATTAATAAAGAACGAACAGCAAACAAGAAGAATAACAACTGATATCAATAATGTCAACGAAACAAAATATGGAGGAAGTGGCCAAGGCTATGTATCCGGGGTTGGGGAAATGAGCTTGGGAATCACGTGATCAACAGTGGATGATGACTTCAGCCGTCAAAATGTTGTTCCCGAGAAACATTCAGAGTGCAGTGACGTGACGTGACGCAATAGTCAGAGTAAGCCACCATCTGCAATGCATTGTGGAATGTTTTGACGTGTCGTGACGTGATATGGCGGCCTTAATATAATACATAGTACTATGCAGTCTCTCGATGTATTGCTGAGTGCCCATATCTAATAGTCGTTGACACACACACACACACACACACACACACACACACACACACACACACACACACTTATTTCCGTAGCATCTTCGCTATTTATGTCCCAGTAGATTCAAGTATGGATTATAATCTGTGCCCGCTCAAACAACATATATTTGCTTATTCGTAAGGCTGTGTTCAGAACATTTAGTTAACCTAATATATTTGTGATTAGATCGTAATCGTCTTTTCCGGACCAACACTTCTGTATTATAATTTTATTCGGAGACGCCATCGTAGGTGAGTATTCAGTTAGTTTTAGTTTGTCTTTTGGCTTAACGTTGGGCTCTACCAAAACTACGATTCGGCAGTTGAGGTACAGTAGATGAATAACGTAGTAAATGGTAGCGTATGGAATGAAAGATGTTTTTTGTGTGTTTGTTTTGCGCATAATTAGAACTGCATATCGTTCCGTGTTAGTCCACTGAGAAGTTTATATCCTTTCAAAATACCAATTGAATATTGCGGGTAGTAAAAATTAGTTCAACGTGTAACGTCTGCGCTTTTATGTAACAAAACCAACTACTCTCGCTGCTAGTAGAGTTTAAATGCGGAAATACAAAACATCTGTTTAATTATTGTTGTTCTTTTGTACTCAGTGTGACGTTCTCCTTCATGATAAAAGATAAGAGTTCCCTGTCGCTGTTGATAAATGCGAAAGTTGTCAAAAAAATGGTTCGAATGGCTCTGAGCACTATGGGACTCAACTGCTGTGGTCATTAGTCCCCTAGAACTTAGAACTACTTAAACCTAACTAACCTAAGGACATCACACACATCCATGCCCGTGGCAGGATTCGAACCTCGAAAGTTGTCTACGAATAACACAAAGTCTCAAACAGCACAACAGAAACATATTTTATATAAGCTCGATGAAGCACTGAAGCGATGTTTGATACGTTTTTCTTTTGTATTATCCTAATTTTACCATTTATTTATATATTTTTGAGGAAATTGCGCTTTCTAGCGCTATGTGATAAACCTGCACTGTTTTGTTCTTTTTTCATTTTTACAACAAAATCCCTCTGTTTGAAGTAACAGATCAACAGTTTTTCAATAAAAATATAATTAAACATCGATAATTTCAGTTTGATATTACTATAGTTAATCTTTTTAGTAACAGATAGGAAGACAACTACGTAGAATAAAAATTTTCCTGACCCTTCATATACCGGCATGCAGTTTTTAGAAGGTTCACTGCTTCCAGTTTCTACGGGAGCCTAGAAAATGACCGATCGCATACTCAAACGAAGCTATCGAAATGTGGTGACGATGATACGTATGTAACACACCTAAGGTACATGTCGTGCTTTTAGGAAAACTACCGAAGTCTACGCTTGCTTACGATAGTTTACGGTAGCCTACAGTAGTTTTACAACTCTACCTTTGGCGTTACGTACACACGCGTTAGCTATTCTCACAATGATGGCGTCTTTTGCTGATTATGACGCTGTGAAACCAGATCCGTGGCAGTGGATTAAGGTGGAGGCGGTATCGTTTGACTTGCGCAGCAGGACTGCTGGTCTGACGAATTCCAGATAAGCACAGGATGCGGCCCCTTGCCGAGATCGGGCCCGGATACGGAAAGACAGCAGGGCTGCTGCATTCCACGCCTGCCGGGCGTGTGTTGTGCTCCACATAGGCGCCGCCGGACGGAGCGCGCCTGCGCAGTGTCACTGGCGGCTGCAACAGCAACATCTCGTTCGCCGGCCCCTCTAGAGGCTGCCTGCACACAGATGAGGGGGGAACGTGGTAGACACTTGTTGCCAGGCAGAACCAGGGTGCGACCCAGCGGGCTGAACAACGCACCGTCTGTATAACACATAAAGAAAATGAATGCTCCAAAACTAGCTGCAATGAGGTAATATATTTTTAATATTTTACACGACAGGCCTCTTTAGGTTTATTGCCATTTACGAGTTACGTCTGGTTGGAGGCGACGACCATATTCCATCGATAGTAATTTTTTTCTGTCATTTCTTGGTAAGTATAACACTTCTTGATGTTACGAAACATAAAATACGCTCTTTTGTCAGATATTCTGACAGTTCCTGTTTGACACTTACTGCGATAATATACGTCAAACTTGGACTGTCAGACTCGGACTGTCGGGCTGTCGGATTTGAACTGTCGGATTTGAACTGTCGGATTTGAACTGTCGGATTTGAACTGTCGGATTTGAACAGAAGAAGAAACAGCAGTGTGGTCACAGTATTGCTTTGAAAATACATCTAAATATGGAAATAAGAATCAAAAGCAGCGATTTCTGTGATACTATGCAGGTTAGATAGTGTTACAAAACTTTAGGGTAGAATTGTAGGGACCAATGATAGAAAATAAATATTTTAGGCGGTACGAAGTCTTAAGTGAGTAACTAACATGAGGGGTGTGTTGTCGTGTCTTTAGTTTCCTCCGAGTGGATCAAAATGGGAGCCAAACGCTAAATCCAGTAATGAGGTGGCTCGTCCAACTCGAAGTCCTGGTGCTGGAAAACAAGCTGGAAATTCTTTGCAAATAAGGGAACTCGGTGGGATAACCGACGTATACGTCTGATGAAATAACTGAGATGAAACACGAGGTAGGGTAAGACCACTGTCGAACCCTAAGAGGCACCAACACATTGAATGTAAGTTGGGCGATCGTGCATGTACCGTGTGCAGCTAAGTGCAGTCCCGTCCCAAGGGCAGAATAATTCAGGTCCAGCGTCTGAGGCAACTGTCGGAGGAATCTCTCTAGAAGCACCCGCGGCCGTGCTTATATAGGCTCGTCTGATGCAATCCCCCGCGATCTCGCGCGTCTCCCGTGTCCTGTCGTCCTTCCAGAACATTCTGTCGTAGCTGGCCACGTAGCTCCAGCGTCCCTTGCCACAAAAAGGCCACCTCTGCTGCTTCCCAGCGCCCTGGCTGAGGTTAGGTTGCTTTCCTGCATGTTAGGTTTAAGTAGTTCTAAGTTCTAGGGGACTGATGACCTCGGATGTTAAGTCCCATAGTGCTCAGAGCCATTTGAACCATTTTATAAAATACACTGCAGATCAGCTGATGGTATTCTTTCTATTTTTAGCAAACGAAGAACACGTTTTGCGACATCGTCTCCTGCAGGCTCTTCGAATTTGCGCACTAGACAACTAACTGGCTAAATGCAATGCTAAATAACTTAGAACGGCGGGACATATGAAATTTTTTTCTTAACAGTTATTTGGCAGCACAACGTCCCCTGCAACACCTTTACAAGGTTTTCAAATTGTTTCGGACCACCCTGTATTAAGGACTTCTAAATACATAGTTACAAGTCAGGGTTTCTAATAGACAGTTTCGAATACTTGCGTTGGATGTGTAAGAGATTTAAATTGGTTTCTGTGTTAGTGCTATGGTGGTGGTTAGTGTTTAACGTCCCGTCGACAACGAGGTCATTAGAGACGGAGCGCAAGCTCGGGTTAGGGAAGGATTGGGAAGGAAATCGGCCGTGTCCTTTCAAAGGAACCATCCCGGCATTTGCCTGAAACGATGTAGGGAAATCACGGGAAACCTAAATCAGGATAGCCGGAGACGGGATTGAACCGTCGTCCTCCCGAATGCGAGTCCAGTGTGCTAACCACTGCGCCACCTCGCTTGGTGTTAGTGCTATAGACACTTTCGAGTAGACGGTAGTCTCTGAGGGCATGTTACTCTTTAAACATAGTGGTGCACATTAATTCTCGTATCTTGCAGACATATTCCGCCTATTTTTTTTAACTTTTTATAGGTGTTTTCTGTCGACACCAGGCTCTTTGACTTCATGGGTCTGGTAAGACACCGATAAAAAGCGAAGAAAACAGCCGAATAACAGCCCTCAGAAATTAAGAACCTTCAACATCGCAGCGCGTCAGCAATCGTTGGTTAATATATTAAAAAACTAAAAACCCGCCTCGATTGTGAAAAAAGCACCTATTGTTAACCTAGGTTTCGGCGTAGATAACTACACCTTCTTCAGAACAACAATAAAACCCACAAGTGCCTAAGAAGACCTTTGTCAATGATTAAAAGAACATCATAGCTATACATTTATAAACGAAAAGAAGAAAAAAAGGAAAACACAAACAGTACATATGTACAAAGTCAGAACCACTACTGTACTTGCTGCATCTGACACCTCGGCTGGTACGAATTTAAGAACCTTCAACATTGCAGCGCGTCAGCAATCGTTGGTTAATATATTAAAAAATTAAAAACCTGCCTCGATTGCGAAAAAAGCTGCAGTTCATGGCGGGTCATGGCCCATCGAACATAGGCCGGTGTGAGGTGGAGCGTCCACCATCAAGTTAAATAGTGGTTTTGACTTTGTACATATGTACTGTATGTGTTTTCCTTTTTTTTCGTTTATAAATGTATAGCTATGGTGTTCTTTTAATCATTGACAAAGGTCTTCTTAGGTACTTGTGGGTTTTATTTTTGTTCTGAGGAAGTGTAGTTATCTACGCTGGCACCTAGGTTGACACTAGGTGCTTTTATCGCAATAGAGGCGAGTTTTTAGTTTTTTTAATATGCCCTCAGAAATATTAAAGGATGCTGCATAGAAACAGAGAAACATTTCTACAAGAATAAAAAAATGCTTCAAATGGCTCTGAGCACTATGGAACTTAACATCTTAGGTCATCAGTCCCCTAGAACTAAGAACTACTTAAACCTAATTAACCTATGGACAGGACACACATCCATGCTCGAGGCAGGATTCGAACCTGCGACCGTCACAGCAGCGCGGTTCCGGACTGAAGCGCCTATAACCGCTGGGCCATATCGGCCGGTGATTAACTGCATTCTTTAATTGATTAAGAGAGCGGAATTAGCCGAACGGTCTGAGGCGCTGCAGTCATGGACTGTGCGGCTGGTTCGGCGGAGGTTCGAGTCCTCCCTCGGGCATGGGTGTGTGCGTGTTTGTCCTTAGGATAATTTAGTAGTGTGTGACTGATGACCTTAGTAGTTAAGTCCCATAAGATTTCACACACACAATTGATTAAGAGGGAGTGAAGTTTGAGTGTGCTTGCTGAGGCAGTTGTTGGTCGCCGCCGCTGAGCCTGGCCCCCTGCCTCAGTGACCTGGTAGGGGCGGCGCGACGGTTCCGCGCCATGGGACCCGCCCGCTGACTGGCGCAGGGGAAGCACACGCTGCCGCCGTCGGCGCCCAGCCGTATCGTATCGACTTTGAAGTGAATAATGGCGAGCCCGCCGCGGAAGTAAACCGAGCCAGTCGGCGCGCGACGCAATGGGAAATCGATACGTACAGCCGGATCCACTTTTCCGCAAGGCAAGCTTTCCGAGCAGACGCCCGCTGACGCCACCGCCGAGGACGCTGATGGCCGATGCGAAGCTTTTTCTGCTAGTAGTCCGGAGGGCGAAACAACGACTTGGCGAAGAAGCGACGGGGTATGAGGAGGAACTGTGAAACGACGTTAGGGAGGTGGGCTGAGGAACTTCGCTCTGTCTTGGCGCTTGTCCTGTTGCATCATCTGGCCCTGGCTCTGGTGTTTTATGGGTACTAGAACTAGCAATCGCTCCCATTCATTTACAGTCAACGAGGAGCGTATATGAATAAATTGAGACCGCCACCGTAACTTCAGTACCTATACACTACTTTTGCTACACCAAGAAGAAATGCAGGTGATAAACGGGTATTCATTGGACAAATATATTATACTAGAACTGGCATGTGATTACATTTTCACGGAGTTTGGGTGCATAGATCCTGAGAAATCAGTACCCAGAACAACTACCCCTGGCAGTAATAACGGCCTGGGCATTGAGTGAAACAGAGCTTGGATGGCGTGTACAGGTACAACTGCCCGTGCAGCTTCAACACAATACCACAGTTCATCAAGAGCAGTGACTGCCGTATTGTGACGAGCCAGTTGCTCGGCCACCATTGGCCAGACGTTTTTAGTTGGTGAGAGATCTGGAGAATGTGCTGGCCAGGGCAGCAGTCGAACATTTTCTGTATGCAGAAAGGCCCGTACAGGACCTACACTATGCGGTCGTGCGTTATCCTGCTGAAATGTAGGGTTTCGCAGGGATCGAATGAAGGGTAGAGCCATGGCTCGTACACATCTGAAATGTAACGTCAACTGTTCAAAGTGCGGCCGGCCGGTGTGACCGAGCGTTTCTAGGCGCTTCAGTCTGGAACCGCGAGACCGCTACGGTCGCAGGTTCGAATCCTGCCTCAGGCATGGATGTGTGTGATGTCCTTACGTTAGTTAGGTTTAAGTACTTTTCTAGGGGATTGATGACCTCAGCAGTTATGTCCCATAGTGCTCAGACCCATTTGAACCATTTGTTCAAAGTGCCGTCAATGCGAACAAGAGGTGACCGAGACGTGTAACCAATGGCACCCCATACCATCACGCCTGGTGATACGCCAGTATGGCGATGAAGAATACTCACTTCCAATGTGCGTTCGCCGCAAAGTTGACAAACACGGATGCGACCGTCATGATACTGTAACCAGAACCTGGATTCATACGAAAAAATGACGTTTTACCATTCGTGCACCCAGGTTCGTCGTTTAGTAAAACATCGCAGGCGCTCCTGTCTGTGATGCAGCGTTAAGGGTAACCGCAGCCATGGTCTCCAAGCTGATGGTCCAAGCTGCTGCAAACGTCGTCGAACTGTTCGTGCTGATGGTTGTTGTCTTGCAAACGTCCCCATCTGTTGACTCAGGGATAGAGACGTGGCTGGACGATTCGTTACAGCCATGCGGATAAGACGCCTGTCATCTCGGCTGCTAGTGATACGAGGCCGTTGGAATCCAGCACGGCGTTCCGTATTACCCTCCTGAACCCACCGATTCCATATTCTGCTAACAGTCATTGAATCTCGACCAACGCGAGCAGCAATGTCGCGATACGATAAACCGCAATCGCGATAGGCTGCAATCCGACCTTTATCAAAGTTGGAAACGTAATGGTACGCATTTCTCCTCCTTACACGAGGCATCACAACAACGTTTCACCAGGCAACACCGGTCAACTGCTGTTTGTCTATAAGAGATCGGTTGGAAACTGTGCTCATGTAAGCACGTTGTAGGTGTCGCCACCGGCGCCAACCTTGTGTGAGTGCTCTGTAAAGCTAATCATTTGCATATCACAGCATCTTCTTCCTGTCGGTTAAATTTTGCGTCTGTAGCACGTCATCTTCGTGGTGTAGCAATTTTAATGGCCAGTCAAAGACGCATCATTTACATCCATAAGTCAACCGCTCCCATGAACCATGGATCTCGCCGTCATTGTGAAACATGCGTGCCTCAGCGATACAGGCAGACGTACCATAGCTGCAACCACAACGGAGGGGTATCTATTGAGGGGTCAAACAAACGTGTGGTTTCAGTAGTTGCAGGGGTAACACTCTGGATGTTTGACTGATCTGGCCTTGTAACATCAACGAAAAGGGCCTTGCTGTGCTGGTACTGTCAACGGCTGAGAGTAGGGGGAAACTAAAGCCGTAATTTTTTGCCGAGGACCTGCATGCTGTAGTTTGCTGATGAGAATGCCATTCTGTCAGAGACAGCAAAGGACTTGCACAGGATAGAGTAGCGTGGAGAGTTGCATCAAACTAGTCTTTAGACCGAAGATAGCAACAACAACAACAACAACAACAACGACAATTCATTAGTGAGTAAAGTCTAGCATGATTCTCCTTTCGTGTCCTATTCGTTCTTATGATGTACAATAAAAGTTTAACATTAGCCTCACGCGTTCCACTTAATTTATGTTCGAATTACCTTCAGTTGTCAGATACACATGATTCGAGTTGTTATACAGTATACGCTAGATACAAGTCGAATCATTTGCCGGGAAGTTTCAGGTCAGAGCACACTCAGCTGCAGAGCGAAAAATCTCATTTTGGAAGCATCCCCTCAAGCTGTGGCTATGCCATGTCTCCTCTTCCAAAACTGCTTCTCCCGCAAGTTTTGCAGGAGAACTTCTCTGAAGTTTGGAAGGTAAGAGACGAGGTACTGGCGGAAATAAAGCTATGAGGACGGGTCGTGCTTAGGTAGCTAAGTCGGTAGGACGCTTGCCCGCGAAAGGCAAAGGTCCCGAGTTCGAGTCTCGATCCGAAAGACAGTTTTAATCTGCCAGGAAGTTTCAATTGGAAACAATTTAAAAAAATTTCTACACATAGAACTGACGACTAGTCTTTGTTTTTAGGTTGCAACCAACTTATGCCAAAGATCTTCCCGGACTTTAAATGTACTCGTAATAAACTACACGATCATTATTATACAAATGAACTAATGATTGATTTAGAGATGTAATGACACATCTCTCCCGAACTAAATTATTCCATTTGGCTGCATAGTGTACAGTTTCTTTACTTTTTATCGGTATGTATATATTTCTTTTATCCAGTACATTTGGCAGCCTACGTGGATCTTAATCTGTGCCGCTAAACTCACTTCCTGGGTTCGGTGTGGGGCGGCGGTGGGGTGAGTGGACTGCTGTAGCCTGTTGTGGGGTTGTGAACCAGGGCTAAGGCGGGGACGAAGCCTCTCCGTCGTTTCTAGGTTCCCAGTTCCATACAATACATTGCAATAATCAATCTGAATCTATAGTCTAACACAATCAAACTCGGCCAATGTCGGTAATGATTACACCTGTGTCAGGTTGTTGTAGCTGATGTATTCGGCGCTATGTTGGCACCTGAGAAACAGTTTTGACACCATCTCTATCAGTAAGTGACACAGACTGCCTCCTTTTAAAGTGCCCGAAAGTGTAGACATTTCGCTCTTAAATATGTCGACAGTAAAAGCAGCCGAAAAGCGCTAAATAAAAACATTTTACCTCTATGAATTCTTTCTCTGCAGAAGTCCGTACAGTTCTGCAAATAAACACACTTTTTCTTTTATTATAAATCCAGTCACGAAACGAAAATGTTTATTAATAATCCGTAATTAACAAAGATTTGTGGTCCCTTACTATGTTTATAGTAAAATTAGAAAGTCCTGGATCGCTGGAAAATCTTACTGCGACTATGACGCAGCTCATGGACCATTTGCCTTGTTGGACGTGCATTCAGATATCGTATACGCACCTGTTATGAAAACAGACTCAATCCCAATAGGGGGAGATTCGTTTGACCATTAGAATTGCTATGGTCGCAGGTTCGAATCCTGCCTCGGGCATGGGTGTGTGTGATGTCCTTAGTTTAGTTAGGTTTAAGTAGTTCCAAGTCTAGGGGACTGATGACCTCATATGTTAAGTCTCATAGTGCTTAGAGCCATTTGAACCTTTTTTTTTTACCATTAGAGTGTGTGTTCTTTCACCGAATGTCACACATCAGATTACTGTCGGAGCTACGAAGTTTCTCAAATCTTGCTACAAGAAACTCATGACATGCTAGATTTAAAAAGTAAAGTTTATCTCGAAATGAGATGGATATCCGGGATATGTTAATAACTTTCTTCTATAGACGAGCCACACAGTTGCACATCTTTTTGGGATTCATACTAGGTTGTATTAATAGAAGAGATAGAGCAAATCCAACGTCGAGAGGCGCGACTCGCCAAGGGATTGTTTAGTAAGCGCGACATCGTTACGGAGATGCTCAAAAAACTTCAATGGAAGACGCTACAGGAGAGGCTTTGTGCATCACGGGGTGGTTGCTACTAAATTTTCCAGAGAGTAAGAGCACTTTTCAAGAAGGGTTGGACAAATATATTACATCCTCTCACAGACGTTTTGTGAAATGACCACCACAAGAAAATGGCAAAATAAGAGTTCGTTCCGAGGTTTAGCTTCAAACCTTGCTACACAGTATTAATGAATGGGAGAGGGAAGGGGAGAAATGATAATGGCAGTAGTACTAGAAGTAACTTCCGCCATACACCGCAATACAGGTGGCGAGGTATAGATGAAAATGTAGAAAATGACCTCGTCAGGCCTTCATCATTTGAAAATTTTATTGAAACTTTTGGTAATTGTTTGATTGTGATTGAATTAGTACATAAATTAATGCGACATTTACGTTCTCTTGAAGAATTTGCTGTTATATTGTCAGATACATCTTCACCTTTGTGCTTATAAAAAGTTATACATGTTTGTTTCAAATTTCGTATGTCAATAGTTCTGCATAAAGAGTCAATTATTCTTTTTCTTCTCCGGAAGAGTCTTGTGGCTGTACATTATGACTCTGAAATGAAATTTCATAATGTTTAGTCACAGCGAACGTAGGGAGAACAATGTGTCAGTTTTACTTATTGCCTTACACTGAAGAGCCAAAGAAAGTGGTACACCTGCCTAATATCGTGGAGGGCCCCCGCGTGCACGCAGAAGTACCGCAGCACGACGTGGCATGGCCTCGACTAATGTCTGAAGAAGTGCTGACACCATGAATCCTGCACGGCTGTCCATAAATCAGTAAGCGTACGAGAGATGGAGATCTCTTCTGAACAACACGTCCCAAGGCATGCCAAATATGCTCAGTAATGTTCACGTCTGGGGAGTTTGGTTGCCAGAGGAAGTGTTTAAACTCAGAAGAGTGTTCGTGGAGACACTCTGTAGCAATTCGGGACGTGTGGAGTCTCTCATTGTCCTGCTGGGATTGCCGAAGTCCTTCGGAATGCACAATGGACATGAGTGGATGCAGGTGATCAGAAAGCATGCTTACGTACATATCACCTGTCAGAGTCGTATCTAGGACGTATCAGGGGTCCCAAATCACTCCAACTGCACACGACCCACACTATTACAGAGCCTCCACTAGTGTGACAGTCCCTTCCTGACAAAAAGGGTCCATGGATTCAATAGGTTCTCTTAATATTCATAAACGTTCATCCACTCGATGCAGTTCGAAACGAGACTCGTCCCACCGGGCAACATGTTTCCAGCCATCAACAGTCCAGTGTCGGTGTTGATGCGCCCAGGAGAGCCGTAAAGCTGTGTGTAGTGTAGTCATCAAGGGTACAGGAGTGGGCCTTCGGCTCCGAAAGCTCACACCAGTGATGTTCTATTGAATGGTTCGCACGCTGACTCTTCTTGATGGCCCAGCATTGAAATCTGTAGCAACTTGTGGATAGGGTGTACTTCTGTTACCTTGAACGATTCCCTTCAGTAGTCGTTAGTCACGTTCTAGCAGGATCTTTTTCCGGCCGCAGCGATGTCGGAAATTTTATGTTTTACCGGATTCCTGATATTCACGGCACACTCGTGAAACAATTGTACGGGAAAATCTCCACTTCATCTCTACCTCAGAGATGCTGTGTCCCATCGCTCGTGCGCCGACTATAACACCACGTTCAAACTCGCTTAAATCTTGGTGACCTGCCGTTGTAGCAGCAGTAAACGATTTAACAACTGCGCCAGACACCTGTTGTCTTATTTAAGCGTTGCCGACCGCAGCGCCGTATTCTGCATGTTTACATACCTCTGTATTTGAATACGGCATGTCCATGCCAGTTTCTTTGGCAATGCAGTGTATTTTAGTATTTGACCTCTCCTACTTGACGTTTTGCTCTGTGAGAAAATGTCGCCTGGTTGCTTTACTGGCGCCGCCTGGCGAGCCGCATTGGTGATCTCCTGGTTTATGAAAGCAGTCAATATTTACATACTGGTACACAGTGAACCCAGCGACAGTATGACACAAACTAGGGCAGACAATACCAATAAATAACGAGAGAAGTGACTACAGTACACACAAAGAATGACGGAGGACAGCTCTATGTGCCTTATACCGCGAGATATCCTCAGACGAAATGATTATTCAGTGGTTAGCGTCGCGATTTCTTGATTTTGCGCTCTGTTGCGATTATTATTTCCATTGTCTCCATTTATCTACCAGTGTCCGTAGAAAGTTACTACACGATTGTTTCTTATCAAATTATGGGATTCAAGGGTGTTATATTAATTGTAAAATCACAAATGGATTACACAAGAAGTGTCACACATTTATTCTATAATATACGTGAATATGGTGTGTTGAAGGGTTACAATCTTTTGAAATTCTCATTTTCTGATATTTCATTCTCATATCAAATTATATATTAATTTTTATATTTCATTTATATGTTTATTGTTCAAGAAGATTTGCTGCATTCCCATGGATAGTACCAGTCAGTCAGTCACGATTGTCCAAGATAACACCGGCAACAGCGAAGTTTGCAGAAGCTATATGGCTAAGGGCTGTTGATATGTACTGAAATGCTCCTTCAAAAAAATGGCTCTGAGCACTATGGGACTCAACATCTGAGGTCATAAGTCCCCTAGAACTTAGAACTACTTAAACCTAACTAACCTAAGGACATCACACACATCCATGCCCGAGGTAGGATTCGAACCTGCGACCGTATCGGACGCGCGGTTCCAGACTGAAGCGCCTAGAACCGCTCGGCCACACCGGCCGCCAAATGCTCCTTCATCTCCCGGGTCATAGAGACGTAGCTTTTCTCATGGGCCGTAATTTGCTCCGACATCCTCGCCAGGCCGGCTTGGCTTTTCGCGTCTGATGATATCTTAACTAATGAAACGTCAAATCCTAATTCTCCTTGCTTGAAATGCTGTTACAAGTATGCAGTAAACGATGATGTTTCATTGCTTTTGGATGTATCACATTGTCAAAATTAGAGTAATACTCTTCTCTCACATCATAAGGTCTCCATAATTAGCCTGCACCCGCAACGTGTATATCCAGTGCATTTGTGACCGATGAAGAGCATTTTTAGGTCACAATGTGTCATGGATTTTGCCTACCAACAAAAATTCTTTTATTGTCTTCCATAAATTCTAGAAATGACATCGTCTAAGATCTCCAGCTGGTGTTCAATTTATTCTTAATAGTGCGACCACTGTCCAGCACAGAGTCTTGTTAACCACAAGTGTTACATAAACGTACATACGTAAAGAAAACACAAGGTCAAACATACAACATTTATAAATACCGTTTAGTCATACGGAGGTAGAATGTATGGAGCGTCAGTTACAGACAACTGTCCAAGGACAGGTACTCATGTGGTCCCGCTGCATCGTATATGTCATCTAAGAACGTTGTATATTACGGTGTGAGACCAAGACGATGCTCTGTTTGATTATATTGCTTATTACTAAGGGCCTACATCAGCAAGGATTACCATCTTGAAGTTATACCAGGTAGTTTGGATATCCATATGACATCGATGTCTTAGTTGCTGTCACGCTGTTGTGTAAGTGTGTTCCTTTGATTTTGTTGGAGCTGTAGTAAATGTTAAGCTTTTGCTGGAGCCGTTATTTGTGTATCTCTTGAATGATGAAAGTTATGACATAATGACGTTTCGTGACAGCTGTATTCACATCGCTGACTCGACAGTCAACACAGCTGTCACGAAACGTCACTACGAAATAACTTTTCATAATTCGACAACTACAAAATTAACTGCTCCAGCAATAGCTTAACATCTACTACAGCTCCAGCAACATCAGAGGAGCAAACTTAAACAACAGTATGAAAGCAACTGAGACACAGATGTCAAACGGATATGAAGACTACCTGGTATAACCTGAAATGACAATCGCGCCGAAATAAGCCTATAGCAATAAACAATATATCCAAACACAGCAGCGTCTTGGTCCCATGAAATAATGTATCATATGCAAAGATTCCTTGATTAGTTGTCTGTAACTGACACTCCATGCATATACCATTGCATGATTAAACATTATAGACATAATTCAAAAGCCAAGATCGCTTAAATACTGTTTACTAGATAATCGGATTCAACATACTAAAAGTGCCATCATCGGATCTGAAAGTAGATTATCATTGATATACCCTTTGGATATAACGATACATGAGGCAGACCATCTCATGTATCGTTATATCCAAATCGCTTATAAATGTTGAACTACATTCAGATCCAATGATGACACCTTTAGTGTGTTGAAACCGGTTATCCAGTAAACAGTATTTAAGTGATCTTGGCTTTTCAATTATTTCTACAACAGAGTGATTGCCTCACTATGCACTATGTGTTCACTGCAAAACTAAACAGCATATATACCTGTTATATTTTTGACATTGTGTTTTTTAATTGTAGATGTATATGTATGTATGTAACTCTTGCTGTTAATAAAAAGTCTGTGCTGAATAATGATCTACGACCGAAATTGGTTGCACAATAAATGATAAATTGAACAGCAGCTTTACGTGTTACATCATGCGATATCTACAACTTGCTAATCAGCTGTTGCCTCAAAAGACAGTACTCTCATGCTCTGCTCGGACGAAATGTGTAACATATTGCATTTACATTTTTTATCCACGTCCACCGAACATAGAACAGAAAGTTTGGGGCGAATTATTTGTTACGTAACTTTCTGTTAGATATCACTGCAACAAAATCATTCTCAATGCTCACGTAGCACTAAGATTACAGCTGCCAATATCCAGCACGAATGCTTTTGAACGTGTGGTGATCATGCTGAATTAGCCAACGTGGAGTACTGTGTAAAATCAGTACCAAATTATCTGGCCTTGTAAATCTATTAGCAGAGAACACAAATTCAACAGGAGTTCAACAAGATACAGTTTATCAGCCAGTAACCCACTCACGACTATAAGATCTCGATTACGATAACGGTCTGTGCGTTAATGATGTTTGAAGGTTAGAAGTAATATTACTTATTAACAACCCACCGAGGACGATGTCTTTAGAAGCAGAACACAAGGTTAGATACGACAAGGATGAGGAATGATAGGTGACGAGTCCTTCTCAAAGGAGACATGCTGAAAGAGTTTTTTTTCTGTAAAGGTTCTGTTATCCTAAGCATTTTGGTGTTTTTGGCCTCCGGTACACCTGCTCCTTTGTGTACTTGTCACGCTGGACCACAGGTATTTTATTTGTTTGGTGGCACTGTGAATGATTTTACTTCCCACTATAATAATCCACTTGTATATTACCCAACATAACTGCTTCCCTGTTTTTGTTTATGAGTGCAATATGTCTGGGCACTTTGTAAATCTCTGTGTTATTGTGACAACGGAGCGTATATTCAGTAGTGAGCGACTCAAACACACGGCCTTTAACGTTCGTCTGGTGGTGGCAGAAGCTGGGAACAGCAGCCCGATTTCCCACCTTGATCAGAAGCTGCCACAGAGCCCTCAGTGAAAGGAAACAGGAGGGGGGGGGGGGGCTGTGATTCCGCAACTGCGAGGAGGTACCTGTTGCTTTCGAGGTTCTAAAAGGCCTCTATTCAAGTGCCATACTGCCAGAGACAATTAAAGTACCATTCATCTGAAAGTAATCTACTTATTCGTGGCTGACTCGCGTGGATCGTATGACGGTGTAAATGCGATTGTGAGATATGCCGGTCCCAGATCAGCACTACGTTACTCTGTTTCTATCAAAGTAATGTTTAGTATATCTCATGCCTAAATATGATTTCCTAGGCGTTCTTAATCATACCGGTCTGATCACAAATTTAATCTCACCTACTCCCTTTGGGAAGACGTGCAGTCCAATTTTTGCTGCACAGGGTTTATATCGTGGTTTTTTTTCACCAGTGGCAAACATGTAATAATACATTCTCTAGTCCATAATGATCTGTATGTGGACGATTAATTTCCAATAAAAAACTCTCCCTAAAATACAACTTTCATTTTCTCTTGACCACAACATTACTCTTTTATGAAGAAACTTGTTAACTATGAGTCATAGCACTTACACATGAATTTCTAATAATTTTAAGCTCATTATGCTATTTATTTTCATATCATGTTGATGGTCATATTTATGAGCTAAACTTAAGTTAAATAAAATGTTCACAAAATACCGCAAGCAGTACACGACGGTAAAATTAACGGGTCGCAATGATGGCTTACACGGAATCCTTGTTTATTTCTCAGTTAACCTACTGTATTTTACAGTCTATGCGTTCCGCAAAAGACGACAAGCCATAATACTCCGACAACAGTGGAGCAGTCTTTGCGAAAAATTGATTTTAGATAATTATCGTAATGTTGTTCTATTGTTCCACACATACTTTCCTACGTGCGGAAGAACAAGGAATAAGAAGAGTATTACTTATCGAGCGACGGAGTGTATTGACTAAGCCACGGGACCTGCATTCAGGAAGTGTGAGGTTCAAAATGTAGATCGTTTCCCTGAATTTCTTAAGGCAAGTGGTGGTATGATTTCTTGGACACAACCGATTTGCTTACCGGTCTATGTCCCGCCGACGAGAAGTTAAATCCTGATATTCCTTAGCAGCGCATTACTAGACAGAATAGCAATACACACATTGTTGTTTGTGAAAACTATAATACCAAGGAAGAGGCAAGTGATTACAATGAAATTTATTCCACAGTTTAAGGACTTGACTATACGCAAGTGCTTGGAATAACAGAGCTGTGCACGCAGTGTCACCGTGAAAATACTGTACGGTATGAAGCTGTGACGTGCTGCAATCAGTGTTTCTGGACGTCATGGCTCAGAATCAGAGGGGGCTTGGATACGCGAGGTGTGTGAGGAAAATAATGAGACTGACAACACTGAGAGCAATCTCACAACGCTGTGTTCTACTTGTGTGGGCCGGTGTGTTCAACTCTTCAAGATGTTGTGCCCCAGTTTCAGCTCCGTACAGCCATTACGTGATTTTCGACAGTGTCATCAGTGAAGATGTGTTTTTTTGCGTGTTACAAAGAATAGTGGAATTCAGAGCAACATTATAAAATAAAGTTTTTTGTTAAACTTGGGGAATCCAAAGATGTGACCTTTCAAAAGTTGAAACAGGCACATGTGAAACATTCCTTATCAAGAGCACAAGTTTTCGGCTGGCAGATATCATTTTTGGAAGGCCGAGAACACATTGAAGATGAACCTCACTCATAGAGACCTTCAACTTCAAAAACCAAAGTAAACGTCCAAAACGGGCGTGCTTTTACGAGATCAGATCGACGTTTAACAATAAGGATGACGGGTGCCTCTTAAACGCTTTCAGCGTACAAGCTAAGGAAAAGGGTAAAAATAATCAGACCGGACATGGTACACAAGTGGATACTGCATCACGACAACGCCCCATGTAACACGGCCACTTCCGTTGTGGAATTTTTTTACTTCAAAAGACATTAATGTTGACGCACAGCCCCTATTCATCTGATCCGAGTCCTTGCGACTATTTTCTTTTCCCGCAATTGAAAAATCTCTTAAAATGATGTCATTTTGGGAGTCTGGAGAACGTTCGAAAGCATATTACCGACGTGTTAATGATCTGACCAGCAGAAGCCTCTCAGCGCTGCTTCCAAGACTGGGAACAACGACTTCACCAATGTATAGCTGGCGAAGGTAATTACTTTGAAGGGGACAATATAAAATCTTCGATAGATAAACAGTCAGTCTCATCACTTTTCTTGCTCACCTCGTAAGGCTGCAGAACACACTGCCGCGCGGTTTGCACGCGCGTCTACAAAAGCAACGGCAGCGGTTGCAGCAGGACCACGACGAACACGCAGTCGTCCGGCCATACCACACAAATGTTCGATAGGCGACAGTTCGGGCTGACGCTCATACAAGTGAAGCTGTGTTAGCCGTTGTTCTTCGAACACGACTTGCACGTTCTTCGCCATGTGTGTCCGGGCATTGTTCTGCTGAAATACGGCATTAGGAACTGCTTCTAGCAGGGCAGTGTCTCCGACTCAAAAGCATAATTGATACAGAGCTGTTGTTAAAGCTTTCCTCGGTACGTTGGAGACGCATAGTATGTTACAGCTACACTACTGGCCATTAAAATTGCTACACCAAGAAGAAATGCAGATGATAAACGGGTATTCATTGGACAAATATATTATACTAGAACTGACAAGTGATTAAATTTTCACGCAATTTTGGTGCATAGATCCTGAGAAATCAGTACCCAGAACAACCACCTCTGGCCGTAATAACGGCCTAGATACACCTGGGCAAACAGAGCTTGGATGGCGTGTACAGGTACAGCTGCCCATGTAGCTTCAACACCATGCCACAGTTCATCAAGAGTAGTGACTGGCGTATTGTGAAGAGCCAGTTGCTCGGCCACCATTGACCAGACGTTTTCAATTGGTGAGAAATCTGGGGAATGTGCTGGCAAGGGCAGCAGTCGAACATTTTCCGTATCCAGAAAGGCCCGTACAGGACCTGCAACATGCGGTCGTGCATTATCCTGCTGAAATGTAGGGTTTCGCAGGGATCGATTGAAGGGTAGAGCCACAGGTCGTAACACATCTGAAATGTAGCGTCCACTGTTCAAAGTGCCGTCAATGCGAACAAGAGGTGACCGAGACGTCTAACCAATGGCACCCCATACCATCACGCCTGGTGATACGCCAGTATGGCGATGACGAATACACGCTTCCATTGTGCGTTCACCGCGATGTCGCCAAACACGGATGCTACCATCATGATGCTGTAAACATAATCTGGATTCATCCGAAAAAATGACGTTTTGCTATTCATGCACCAAGGTTCGTCGTTGAGTACACCATCGCAGGCGCTCCTGTCTGTGATGCAGCGTTAAGGGTAACCGCAGCCATGGTCTCCGAGCTGATAGTCTATGCTGCTGCAAACCTCGCCGAACTGTTCGTGCATATGGTTGTTGTCTTGCAAACGTCCCCATCTGTTGACTAGGGGATCGAGACGTGGCTGCACGATCCGTTACAGCCATGCGGATAAGATGCCTGTCATCTCGACGGCTAGTGATACGAGGCCGTTGGGATCCAGCACGGCGTTCCGTATGAACCTCCTGAACCCAACGATTCCATATTCTGCTAACAGTCATTGGATCTCGACCAACGCGAGCAGCAATGTCGCGATACGATAAACCGCAATCGCGATAGGCTACAATCCGACCTTTATCAAAGTCGGAAACGGGATGGTATGCATTTCTCCTCCTTACACGAGGCATCACAACAACGTTTCACCAGGCAACGCCGGTCAACTGCTGTTTGTGCATGAGAAATCGGTACTCGCCCATCACTGAAGGACAAGTTGAAGTGGGTTTGACGCTGACGAGGCATACCGGCAATTGTTTGCACATTTCCACTTCGTTTGACTGCTCTGCAGCAACTGGGCATAGCGTAACACCGGCCTGTCCAGTCAAAGACTGCGCTGCTGGGCCGAAGTTCACGCCGTCTCCCTGCAATCTTAATCGCGTGTTATGGTACCACTGTTTACGCACATCTTCTGATTTTGAAGTGATTCAGACCATTCCTTCTAGGTGTTGCAGTTTCCTTAAACAATAGTGTATAAATTAAATCAGACATTTTGTACACAAAATATTTTTTTATTTTTTTTCTTTACACAATATTCGTTCATACTCTTATCTAAATTAAGTTACGTGAGCAGTGTGAGGGACTTATAATTCACTACAGATCATATACTTCCTTGTTTTTTCGACATCCACAGAAGTTGTCAAGAGGTGAAATTGGTGATAGTGGCTGTTATGAAACCATAGAAACTGATTATTTCCAGCATGTCATTTTCCTTTTCCAACTCAAATGTTTAATTATTCAGAGCAGAATATCGAACTGCTAAGAGTCATAATGATGTCTTATCCAAGCCTTCAAAATATCTCACTACGATCTTTTAAGACCTTTGACTGATATTGTATTGAGCGTACGGGTATGGGAATGGCTGCTTCCAGCTGCAGTTCCGGTTAATCAACTTAAATTTCTTGCATTTTACTTACATCTTTTAAACCGAATACCGCAAAAAGATTCCAACAGAGCAGTGCAGTTCCTCTATCCTTTCGTGTCATAATGTTGCTTCGTCGCAGACGTTCCACTGTAATAAAAAATAATAAAATATACTGAAAAAACCTTCTACTGCATCATGTTTCCGAGAGATTTAATTGAGCCATGGAAGTCACATGTTCTCTGAACAAACTACCTGTTACGGCACGTGACGTACTCATAAACGTAGACATCGTATTTTTCAAGTGCGACACAACGAGAAGCAGCGAATGAGCTGCATACAACGGCAAGCTGCTGATTTCCAACGACACTAAAAGAGAAGTCTATAACAGCAGGAAGAAGTAAGTGAATAAAATCACTGTGTAACAACAAGTTAGAATATACTTCCGCCGCTTACCCAAGCACCACACACACACAAACATAAGCAAACGCGTGCATATCATTGCCGGATGTTCCGCTGATACGAAAGCAGGCTGACCTTGTGTCTCGTACGATAGTGTAGTGGTAGCGTAAGAGGTAGTTCCGTTTCTCTGCTCCAGAAGTAGAAATAAACTTGCAACGAAAACAACATGCGGCTGGAGTACATGTCGTCCGTGTCCACCGGTTCCGTTACTTCAACAGAGAGGGATGTATCAGTGCAATAAGAAATGGGGGAAGGGGGAGGGGGGGAATCGTTAGCATGGGAACCAAAATTAAGAACATGGCGTCCATGTGCTGGACACAGCTAGCGAACTTCAACAGAAAACTGTGGAGACAGAATTTTAATTTTCACTTGGATGTGACCTCACTGCATATATGTTTTTCGAAGAGGAGTTTCTTCTAGGACTGTAACGGAGAGCCCAATATTCTGTGCCAGAACGTACTCTGAATTAAACAGTGATGAACTATGCTAAACAAAATGGTTATGTACATAGCAACCATCTGTGACAACCTAGGAAAAAGTGTTGACTGCACAGAAGCAAGCACCGAAAATTACACTATAAGTAGCCTGTTAATATGTTAGCAGCGCGAAAGACTGCATTAATAACTCTGGCAGCACTGTGCGTCCTCTGTAAGAGACTCTGTGGCTGGTCGGACAAGCAAATGGAGGTGAACAGCCAGCAGTGATGGAAGTTGGGAGTGAGTAGTCAGCAGTGGTGGAAGGTGGTGGAGGTTAATAATTAGCAGTGTTGGAGGTTTGCAGTATTAGTGCGAGTGCACTATCTGAATGTATATCCGTCATGGAAATTTATTACTGATGATTATATAATTTTTTTGAACTGGTTGTCACTTGATTAAGGTAACATCTGCTAAATATAGTTTGCTCTGTAACAAAATCTTTCCTTTGCTAACCACATGCCTATTAGTAAAAAATGATTCAAATTACTCTGAGCACTATGGGACTTAACTTCTGAGGTCATCAGTCCCCTAGAACTTAGAACTACTTAAACCTAACTAACCTAAAGACATCACACACATCCATGCCCGAGGCAGGATTCAAACCTGCGACCATAGCGGTCGCGCGGTTCCAGACTGTAGGGCCTAGAACCGCTCGATCACACCGGCCGGCGCCTATTAGCAGTTAGAGCCTTCAGTAGCTACAATCTCTTATTTAGCTGGCAGTATTGGCACTTGTATCGCTGTAGTTCGTGTCTTGAAGATTTTCTGTGAGGTAAGTGACTTACGATATTTATGGGTTATTGTTAAGATTTCTTCTAATTCAGGGCCATTCTTTTGTACTAATTCTTTGAAGTCAGGTTATCATTATTGAGCAGTCAGACTGCGTTGTGCTAGGATATTGTGGGTCATTAATGAGTAGAATAAATCTGAGCTGTATTAGTCAGGGCAACTTCTGTAGGTCAGAAATGGAATGAGAAAGACAAGCAAAGTGGCACTTGCATTCAGTTTCACTCAGCGGTTTAAGCAAAAATATAATTAAGAAGTTTCAATATTATGTTTACCCAATCACTGTCTAGGGAGCTCTTTAAGGAGTTACATATTGGCACTGCACCTTCACAATATACACATTCGCTAAAGATATTCTAATTATGTATTGACACTAAAAGCGAAATATTTATTTATTTATCCGTAGAACTCCCTGCCTGCTGCAAGACTTCTAATCGACGTCATTTCATCTGCTTGCGTGTCAATAAACAGCCACTTCCATCTCCCTACTCACCAAATGACAAAGCTCATTCATAGATTAAATTTTCGATGGTTAATACTTTGACCTCACAATAGATAGTTAAAGAAAATAACAAACCAGCGTAGACAGCATAAAATAAGCTAATCATGTTATTATAGTCTATCATCAGCAAAGTGTAGAAATTAACAAGCGATAGTTTTGTTTCAGGCCTAACTTTTCAGAAAATACATGCCACATAATATTGAGAAATCGTGACTGACTGCAGATGACAAACCGGAGCAACATATCAGCAGTACTGCGAATGTCAGACAGCCTCACAAACACCGATATATTACAGTAAAGTACTATTTCATGGTCCACATCTCGTGGTCGTGCGGTAGCGTTCTTGCTTCCCACGCCCGGGTTCCCGGGTTCGATTCCCGGCGGAGTCAGGGATTTTCTCTGCCTCGTGATGGCTGGGTGTTGTGTGTTGTCCTTAGGTTAGTTAGGTTTAAGTAGTTCTAAGTTCTAGGGGACTGATGACCATAGATGTTAAGTCTCATAGTGCTCAGAGCCATTTCAACCATTTTTTTACTATTTCATGTTAATAATGTTAGGAATGTAAATACCATAATATCATAACTGTGTATATAATAGAGCAACATTTCTTTGTGTGTTACATTATAAAAGAAATGAGCCCACTGACGATAGTGATACTGCACCTAAACACATGTTCGTCGTAAACAATGAGAAAACGCTCTTGCTCAAGGCTGAACCGTATTTACGTAGTTACGTACTCCTGAGTATTTGTTTGACGGCGCTGTTTTATCCAGATGTGCATATCCACGACTTCCCCTCATGTTGTTGTTGTTGTTGTTGTTGTTGTTGTGGTCTTCAGTCCAGAGACTGGTTTGATGCAGCTCTCCATTTTACTCTATCCTGTGCGAGCTTTTTCATCTCCCAGTACTTACTGCAACCTACATCCTTCTGAATCTGCTTAGCGTATACATCTCTTGGTCTCCCTCTACGATTTTTACCCTCCATGCTGCCCTCCAATGCTAAATTTGGGATCCCTTGATGCCTCAGAACATATCCAACCAGCCGGTCCCTTCTTCTTGTCAAGTTGTGCTACAAACTCCTCTTCTCCCCAATTCTATTCAATACCTCCTCATTAGGTATATGATCTACCCACCAAATCTTCAGCATTCTTCTGTAGCACTACATTTGGAAAGCTTATATTCTCTTCTTGACCAAACTATTTATCTTCCATGTTTCACTTCCATACATGGCTACACTCCATACAATTACTTTCAGAAACGACTTTCTGACACTTAAATCTATACTTAATGTTAACAAATTTCTCTTCTTCAGTAACGCTTTCCTTGCCAGTGCCAGTCTACATTTTATATTCTCTCTACTTCGACTATCATCAGTTATTTTGCTCCCTAAATAGCAAAACTCCTTTACTACTGTAAATGTCCCATTTCCTATATAAATCCCTCAGCATCACCCGACTTAATTCGACTACATTCCATTATCCTCGTTTTGCTTTTGTTGATGTTCATCTTATATCCTCCTTTCAAGACACTGTCCATTCCGTTCAACTGCTCTTCCAAGTCCTTTTCTGTCTTTGACAGAATTACAATGTCTAATGTTATTTTAGTGTTAGGTTACCGATGAAAAAAATCTTTACCTAATGTATGTGCTTTTCTCGCTTGCATCTCACGGTCAGTAAAAACATGAGAATTATAAGATGCGTGACGTCAGAGTTGCCACTAAAAAAATATTAGAAACGAATACACTGATAGAAGATACGTGGCGCATGCGTTTTGTCATCCTCTCCACGATGCCTACTGCCGCATACTGACGCCGCACTTCTTTACTGAGGCAACTTATTTTTATGTGGTAGCCTGTGACGTCATAGTTACAGCATCAATCGAAACAAACGTTAATTAGATTTATATTTTGCATAGTGATTTTAGCGACCTTACCAATTGCAAATTTATTCAATATACGCAATACTACAAATCGCCCCGCTGACGATGTCAGAAATATATTATGTTAAATTAAGCAGAATGCTATTTTTTTTTTTACATGCTTCAGTCCATCACAATAAAAACGACAGAACGTCATAGAATGGACGGAAAAAGATCCTCCAAGAATGGGACCAATGACGATTGAAAAGAATCGTTCACCCTGACAGAAGTGCAACCCTTCTGCAAATTGCTGTAGATGTCAAGGCTGGGCCATCAAGTGTCAGCGTGCGAACTATTCAACGAATCATCATCAATATGGGCTTTCGGAGCCGTAGGCCAACTCGTGTACCGATGATGACTGCACGAGACAAAGCTTTACTCCTAGCCTGGGCCCGTCAACACCGACGCTGGACTATCGATGACTGGAAACATGTTGCCTGGTCGCACGAGTCTCGTTTCAAATCGTTTCGAGCTGATGGACGTGTACGGGTATGAATACAACCTCATGAATCCATGGATCCTGCATGTCAGCGGGGGACACTTCAAGATAGTGAGGGCTCTGTAATGGTGTGAGGCGTGTGCAGTTGGAGTGATATGGCACCTCTGATATCTCTGGATAAGATGCTGACAGGTGACACATACGTAAGCATCCTGCCTGATCACCTACAACCATTCATATCTATTGTGAATTCCGGCGGACTTGGGCAATTCCAGCAGGACAATGCAGCACCCCACTCGTTCAGAACTGCTACTGAGTATCTGCAGGAACACTTTCTGAGCTTACACACTTCCGCTGGCCATCAAACTCCCCAGACATGAGCTTTATTGGGCGTATCTGGGATGCCTTGCAACATGCTGTTCAGAAGAGATCTCCACCACGTCGTACTCTTACGCGTTTATGGACAGTCGTGCAGGTTTCATAGTGTCAATTCCCTCCAGCAGTACTTCAGACATTAGTCGAGTTCATGCCACGTCGTGTTGCGTAACTTCTGCATTATCGCGGGGGCCCTACGCGATTTTAGACAGCTGTACCAGTTTCTTTGGCTCTTCGGTGTATTAGTGAAACAAATGACTGCTAGTCTTCACAAGACTGCCATCGAACACTCACAGAAGACTGAGTTCCCTGCATCAGGCGTCGCCTACAAAACATGTGGCTAATTTTCTAAGGACACAAGATTCGTATTATCGTATACTTCGACCTATGCTGGTTATCACGATTATGATAAACGCTGTATAGATATTGTCCTGCACGGTTTGGGAAATTTAGGGATCGCTAGAGAACTCAGGACTGTCACAGCACGTCGTGGGCGGCTTCCATTCAGCAGAAGGGAGTAGCGGCTGCTGCGGACAGAGGAAAGTGGCGGAGGAGCGAGGCTGGAGGGGCGGTGTTATCGCGACTCGGCTGATAGCGAGCAGACACCTGCCTGCCGCGTTGCGGCGCGCCAGTTCGGTGAACGCCTTCCTCGGCGACAGGCTGCCAGGACAGCAAGTAGAGAGGCGGCGGCCGGGCCGAGATAGCAGCCCGCTGCGACCAGAGCGTCGTGTCTCGGGCCAGCGCGCCGCTCTCTGGGAACGCGGCCACGCAGCGCCGTGCAGCGCGGTGCTCGGCAAACCTCTGACGGAGCTGCCGCCGCCGTATCCGTCACTGGGCGTGGGCAGCGGCCAGCTGCACAGACCGCAGGCGACTCACACCGAAACGTCCCTTTCGCCCGCGAGCCGAGTTCCACTTGTAGTCTCTGCCAAGAGTCACACGTTCTTTTTTAGCTTGCGGCGCTCGATGCAAATTTCATGATTTAGTGTATAACGCTGCTGCTCCACTTGTTACACCGGCACGCAGTTCAACCTAGTGACGACAAGGTTTATTTCTGTCCCAAGGCAGCCACGTATAACACTACTGTGGTAGTAAATATGCCAAATATGACCTAAACTTGCAGTAAATGTTACCTCTGAGAGGAGTTTAGAAAATTGATGGAGTCTACCTAACGGAAAGACTGGTATCGAACCTTAACTTCGTAATAATAGCTGTAGGTAGACTGCACAAAGAAATCATCTTACAAGAAGTAACAGCACTGATTACTGTTAATTGAAATATTTATACAGTCGCCAGGCTAATCACGCATAATAATGTAAAACATTATTTATAAAGAACCTATTTTTAATAATTCAAAACGAATTTTCATTAAATATTGTTCTGTGAAGTGCAGTGAACACACCCAAATGGACAAATTACGCAGTGAGTAGCAGCAGTTGTCACTTTACTAGTAAAGCAGTTACAAGATTTGCAAATAAGCGCTTTCTCTTACATAATTTAATCATCATAAGATGAACATCGACAAAAGCAAAATGAGAATTGTGATGTCCGGAATTAAAAAAAAAAAAGGGTGAATAAAGGTGAAGGGAAGTGGTTCTATTTTTACTGGAATGAACTTATTGATGGACATCACAAAAATTTATTTTACCTATCGAAGAAGACAACACAACACATATAAAAGAAATCATCACACTAACATTAACCACAGAATGATCGTTTCACAAGACACTTTCTAGCTCGACTGACTCTTAAGACTGAACTAGACTCGACTGACTCTTAAGACTGAACAAGACTCGACTGACTCTACTCTCTCTCTGGGCCACAGCCTCTTCACGTCCCTCTGGACCAGAGATTAGCACGCCGATTATTTAATTAATCGTACAGCCGCTGGGCGCGCGCTTGGCGCGTCATTTAAATGGGGTTAAACGCACACCGCGAGAGGCGTGGGCTAGCGGTGTCTTACAGGTATCGCCACAGAATAATGGAATGTAGTCGAATTAAGTAGGGTGATGCTGCTGGAGCTAGATTAGCAAATGAGACGCTTAACGTAGTAAATGAGTATTGCTATTTGGGGAGCAAAATAACTGATGATGGTCAAAGTAGAGAGGATATAAAATGTAGACTGGCAATGGGAAGAAAAGCGTTTCTGGAGAAGAGAAATTTGTTAACATCGAGTATAGATTTAAGTGTCAGGAAGTCATTTCTGAAAGTATTTGTATGGAGTGTAGCATGTATGGAAGTGAATCATGGACGATAAATAGTTTGGACAAGAAGAGAATAGAAGCTTTCGAAATGTGGTGCTACAGAAGAATGCTGAAGGTTAGATGGGTAGATCACATAACTAATGAGGAAGTATTGAATCGGATTGGGGAGAAGAGAAGTTTGTGGCACAACTTGACCAGAAGAAGGGATCGGTTGGTAGGACATGTTCTGAGGCATCAAGGGGTCACCAATTTAGTATTGGAGGACAGCGTGGAGGGTAAAAATCGTAGAGAGAGACCAAGAGATGAATACACTAAGCAGATACAGAAGGATGTAGGTTGCAGTAGATACTGGGAGATGATGAACCTTGCACTGAAATGTTTTGAAACAGGAAAAGACTTAGTGTCTCACGTGGTGAGGAATTGTGTGCTAAGAACTTGATGCCATTTAGTAGTAATTAGGCTTTCTAAATTTAGAGCAAATATTGATTGAAATAGGAAAAAAAATTGGCCCAGTGGGTATTAAAAAAAAAAAAACACCTTCTGGTCGTATGGAACGTAGCGCGAAGGAAGCTTAGTATGGAGCTGCTTCTATAAAATAGGTACTTCTCATATTAACATAATATGAAAAACAAACTTTGTGTCGGATAAAATACATTTGGAGAATTTTGTATGAACTATTTTGGCCACGTAGAATGAATTCACCGAACCCGCAGTACACATCCTGGAAAAAGTAATTAAACTGGTGTAACTGCGGTCTTAGTTGGATGGAACACGCTGAGGTTGCAGAAAATCGTTCTAAGATGCAAAGGATTTCGAGTTTGAGATGGCTCTGCTTACTAAAGAAAACATTTTTAGAGGTTCTCTCTCGTTCGACGAAAGATCCGTACCAAAAAACTGGAAAGCTGCAGAGGTCACACCAATATTCAAGGAAGGTAGTAGGAGTAATCCACTTCATTACAGGCCCGTACGTTAACGTCGATATGCAGCAGGATTTTGGAACATATATTGTGTTCGAACATTATGAATTACCTCGAAGAAAACGTGTGAAACACAACTAGCTCTTTATTCCCATGAAGTGTTGAGTGCTTGCCGGCCGCGGTGGTCTCCGCGGTTCTAGGCGCGCAGTCCGGAACCGTGCGACTGCTATGGTCGCAGGTTCGAATCCTGCCTCGGGCATGGATGTGTGTGATGTCCATAGGTTAGTTAGGTTTAAGTAGTTCTAAGTTCTAGGGGACTAATGACCACAGCAGTTGAGTCCCATAGTGCTCAGCCATTTTTTTTAATTATTTTTAGTGCATCTGACAAGGGATTTCAGATCGATTCCGTATTTCTGGATTTCCGGAAGGCTTTTGACACTGAACCACACAAGCGGCTTGTAGTTAAATTGCGTTTTTATGGATTATCGTCTCAGTTATATGACTGGATTTGTGATTTCCTGTCAGTTCGTAGTAATTGATGGGAAGTCTTCGAGTAAAATAGAAGTGGTTTCTGGCGTTCCTTAAGGTAGTGTTATAGGTGCTCGGCTGTTTCTTATCTATATAAACGACTTGGGAGACGATCTGAGCAGCCGTCTTAGGTTGTTTGCAGATGACGCTGTCGTTTATCGACTAATAAAGTCATCAGAAGTTCAAAACAAATTGCAAAACGATTTAGAAAACATATCTGAATGGTGCCAAAATTGTGAGTTGACAAATAACGAAAAGTGTGAGGTCATGCACATGAGTGCTAAAACAATTCGTTAAACTTCGGTTTCACAATAAATCAGTCAAATCTAAAGGACGTAAATTCAACTAAACACCTAGGAGTTAACATTACGAACAACTTATGGTTCAACTGGCTCTGAGCACTATGGGACTTAACATCAGAGGCCATCAGTCCCCTAGAACTTAGAACTACTTAAATGTAACTAACCTAAGGACATTACACACATCCATGCCCGAGGCAGGATTCGTACCTGCGACCGTAGCGGTCACGCGGTTCCAGACTGAAGCGCTAGAACCGCTCGGCAACTTAAATTGGAAGGGGGTGGCTAACAATCAAATACATAGGAATTATAATTATGAACAACTTAAATTGGAAGGAACGCATAGAAAAAAAACTGCGTTTCATTGGCAGGACACTTAGAAAATGTAACAGATCTACCAAGGAGACTGCCTACACTACGCTTGTCCGTCCTCTTATAGAACACAGCTGCTCGGTGTGAGATCCTTACCAGATAAGACTGACGGAGTACATCGAAAAAGTTCAAAGAAGGGCAGCACGTTTTGTATTATCGTGAAATATGGGAGAGAGTGTCACAGAAATGATACAGGATTTTGGATGGACATAATTAAAAGAAAGGCGTTTTTCGTTGCGACGGAATCTTCTCACGAAATTCCAATCAGCAACTTTCTCCTCCGATTGCGAAAATATTTTGTTGACACCGACTTACATAGGGAGGAACGATCACAAAGATAAAATAAGGGAAATCAGAGCTTTTACAGAAAGATATAGGTGTTCATTCCTTCCGTGCGCTGTACGAGCCTGGAATAATAGAGAATTGTGAAGGTGGTTCGATGAACCCTCTGTCAGGCACTTTAATGTGATTTGCAGAGTACCGATGTAGATGTAGATATATCTGTAACTTTGAAGCCAATCTCGCCCCCCAGATGTGGAAACGGAAACGAATCCTGATATAAGAACTCTGCAGTGAGTGAAGTCAGTAGGTGGAAGTTTGTCTACACTATTGTTCGTTAGAAGTTAGCTCAAAATGTACGTGGTCTCTGAAGCAGGATCAAAAGAACTTCTTAAGCAGGTGAGGGCTTCGGTTTTTTCCCCTCCTATAAACGCGGTTCATGTACATGGAAAGAAAGCGAAAGTGGTGTTTCACTAAAATCGAGTCTTTCAAAGTAATTAGAGACATTTCTTTTCACGTCAATGTAAATCAACGTAATATACAGGAAGTAGCTCAATTAATAAAAAAGTGTGCGTCAAATGAAGGTGAGGTACTCATATACCTCATTTCGTCGATGTTTACAAATTGTCACTTATTCTTTTTCCTTTGCTCATTAATGAGAGCGCTGAAATGCTAACGGATGGGAAGAGACTCTGTGTCATTGGTAATCAAACACCGGTCCATTGTGTTTGCTTGGCAATCAATTTTAGTAATAAGAGCGGAGACGGACTGGGTCCATCTCTCGCTGAAAATAGTGAGGAGGTACACATGTCAACAGTGGGGCAGGAACAGAGACACGTGCGAAGTCTGCTAGGGATGAGCGAAAGCAGAAGTGAAGCGTTTATGAAGGAGTTGCCGGTGCTGATGATATACAACTGAAGACGCTAACAAAATTTGTCTATGGTGCTGTTGATATATGCAGGTATATTTATGAGTAACTAGTCTCATGTAATATCAAATAAAATAAAAAAGCGTACTGTTATTTGTATTTTTCTTTCTTTACATCCTTGTGAAGAAAATGTCGTGTAACATAAATTACCTTGTCTCACTGTCTAAATAGTTTTAAACATGGCGGTAGTGTATTATTGGTGATGCAAAGTCGTGGTCTTCAGGTTACTGGCGATCTAACTCAATGTTCTTCTAAGGAACGCCAACTGAGCATCCCGAACGCACAAATTTGATATCAGAAGAAATAAAATCCCTGAAAAATTGGACTCCTGCAACATACACATCTTCGGATACATACTAATATGAAAACTTCCTAACTTGACAAGGAAACGTGGTCATTCGCCTCAAGCCGCCATTATCTACTTCAAATATTTTAAAGACTTTGTCAAGTGATGCTGTACAAATTAAATATTAACTTCGTGTCATAGTTCCTCATTTTCATAAACGGCATCAAAAAATCTTGAGTTTAGACAGCGTGAATAAAGAACTCTTGGTACGGTCGCGCTAATGAGACACATACAGGAGCTTGCAAGTTAAATGAGTTACTGAATAACACAACTATTTCTCAATGTAATCAGATATCTGCTATTCTGCAACGTTGCATTCCTCCGTTGAGAAGATGTATTGCCACTTGTCTTCCGCTTACGTATTGCTCTTTTCAGAACCCGAGATAGACATTTCTCTTCTTTTATTCATTAAAGGCGTGATAAATGTAGTCCGCATCTGTATTACAGTGTTTCCTGCTGCTTTTTTTCCATCCGAATACATCTACAGTCCTCCTTTTGTCTGCTTCATATGCTGTATACATCCACACACAGTGCAGATAACATCTTGCAGTAGGGGTGTGCAGTAAATGCTCATTACGCTCATTACTTCCAAGACGAAAAATGAAAAAGGTGATAGAAGCTGAGGAGAACCACTGAATTTTGCATCTTTTTTCAGCGGATCGTACAAATGAGTGCATTCTAGCTCTACGCGAAAAACGAGCTGATGACTAAGGCGCTGGGCTCTCATTCTGAAGGGGCGGTGTTTAAATCCTGACTCAGTCACAGATTTTGTTCTTTCATTGCTTCCATACATCACTAAACGTGAATGCCAGGATGGTTCTTTTGGAAATGTCAGGGCCCGTCCTCTGCCTCGTACTCGTTCATTTCAAGCTTGTGTTCTTCCTGTAATAAGCTTGTCGGCGACGGACTCCTTTTTGGCCTCTGTGGACGACGTAGCGAACCAGTTATCACTTGATACAAGACCCCAAAATACCTAAATCGAATCTCATCTGTGGTAGCAATCGTCACCCATTATCTAGTGGTTTTGATGGAATTTCCATTCAGCTTTCATTGAGGACTATGGATGCTACCACTGCAGTGGTTGGAGGAAAAAAGATGAGAGATGTCTGTATTAAGGTCCTAATCGCCACCACATACCTTTATTGAACTTCAGAACTGGAGAGCGTTCTTCCTCACAGGAGAATAACACACTGTTGATTCAGATCGCAACGTTCAGAGACAGCCATCCAGATCAGTGCTTGTCAAATTTATTTGCTCAAGAGCCAATGCTGACATTGTGGGCTGGCATCTCGGGCCGCCTATGTACCGATTGGTAACGTACACAAATCAGTATGTAATCAGCCCCCACTGCACTAGCTATACAAAGAGTTTGACCAGTTGCCCATGGGCCACCAAATGCTCATCGTTAAAAGTCTGTACCATTCGGAACACGTCGCATTGACTGTTCTGTTTCATTTTGCAGACACTCTCAGCGACTACAAAGCTGTGACACTGTAATTGTCTGACGAAGAGTTGTTGGATTGTCTGTGTGAGCTGATGATTCATTGGTTAATATCAGTAATTACACTTACATTTAAATGAATTGGACAATATGAAACACGATCTTAAAAGTTTACTAAAGTGTCTTAGTGTCATTTTTCTTCTGCTCATCGCCTTGCATTACAACAGCCTTAATTTAATTTCATATTCCTTGCTACAAAAATGTACCATATTCGAACGTTTGAAGATCGTCCGTATAATGTGCATCCACAAATCCATGCAACTTCCGTGTGAAATTTGTACCATATTTACTGGTAGGTACGAGTCGCGCATGCCTGTAAGTTGTGTTCCCACTTTAATAGCCCCTAAACCTGCAGTGGCCACGTTACTTACCCCTCTTCCCCTGTGGTGAGCAACCAGCCTTATTTAGCTACGGCCGAATTCATCAGCTTCATTTAAAATTAAGCACATTTTAAAATATTAGTGTATCTGTAAGTATTTTTGATTTGATTGTTACTAAGCGGGAAAACCCCACTATTAAGGAGCTCTTAACGTTAATTGACGTTTTTGGATGCTGCTGTTAGTTACTAGCAAGACATACGGCTGAGACCCGTGGGCCGCGCTAATGCTTGACTTGGGCCGCAAGCAGCCACTGGCCGCAGTTTGGCGACCATTGGTCCACACTATCAAGCACAGGTAACACGTAGGTAGATAGCAGCGTACCACCTCAAGGGATTGCTACGAATGACTGTACAACATAGCACAGTGGTTAAGACACGACTCGTTTTCGGACAGAGTAGGGTACAATTCCTTGAACTCCTTTTATGATTTATATTTTACACGCTTTCTAGAAATCATTTCAGTCGGTTAACTTGACTGGTTCTTCAGTTGGTTCCCATCCTTATTCAATGATCATACACGTCGTCTTTGATGAACTCAGTGTTGACGGTATGATAAATTCCACTGTCTTAGAAACTTATACATTACTATCGCACCAGTGGTTTTATAGGCCGCTATCGGTGTGGGCAATGTGCGACCTAATTTGTTGGTTTAACCTATCATAATCGTCACGCAGAATTAATACTTAAAACTTTTAAGTGAATAGAAAAGTCAGTGAATAATAAGAAACGGTCAGTATTTAGGCATATGACTAGAACACTCATTTGACCTAGCGAGTTGGCGGAGTGGTTAGCACACTGAACTCACATTCGGGAACACGATGGTTCAAACCAGCGTACGGCCATCCTGATTTAGGCTTGCCGTGAATCCCTCAATCGCTTCAGGCACAAGCCGGGATGGATCCTTCCAAAGGGCAAGGCCGATTTCCTTGCCCATCTTTCACTAGTCCGAGCTTATGCTCCATCTGTAATGACCTTGCCGTTGACGGGACATGAAACACTAATCTCTTCCTACTCCAGTAACGCCCATTCGAAGCAAAAAAGTTCATTCGGAAAGTCCTATTGTGAATGGTTGCCGACATAAAATGCATTTAATATGCGATTGTTTCTGGGCTAGTGGCGCGCACGTATGTGTCTCAAACACCCCTCATTGACGTTCTGTTTTAGCGCAATCTATCTCCTTGCTTCCAGCGTCTTTCCTCGAATGTCTTTCTGCCATGAACCTAGCGCCTTGAATAGGCAGTTGTCGATGGTGTGTTGTGGGCGAAGGAGTGCGAGGGACTGAAAGTTTATTAGAGAGAAGCATCAGTCAACTGTGTACACGTCGTAGCTAAAAGTTCACACATCTGCAATAATGAAGAATATACAGATATGGTGTAAGTTTACGGCTTATGCTATGGTAGCGCTCCTTCTGCTGTCGAACAATACCGTCGGCGCTTTCAGATACGCCAAATTCCTGATAGTAGAGTGTTTACCAGAGTTTTCAGCACACTGCGTGAAACGTGTTCTTTCAAGTTCCCGTTTTTCTTCTGAACGTGTAGTTCAACAGTCTGCGCTGGAACAGAAAAAACATTGTTAAAAGGGTGGTGTAGTACTACTACCAGCTCACGCCCATTTTCTGCACGTCTCAATGTCCCACGGACATGTGTATGGCGAACATTACTTCCGGAAAACTTATACCCATTTCTAAAAATCGCATCCCTACCCACCATATTGGCGACAATGCCACACCACTTTATTTTTGTCACTCGTTAACGACAATCGTCATTTGGTTCAGTTAATTCACTGATGAAGCCACGTTTACACGGTATGGAAGCAACAACACACGTAATAATCGTAGATTGTGTCAGGAAAGTCCACACGCTGCAGTGGAAACCAGTTTCCAAGTTCATTTTAGAGCAAAATTTTGGTGCGGCGGGACCGGTAACATGATAGTCCAGTCACTTTAGAAGAGTGAATGATAGGGCAGAATTACTTTTTTTTTTCGTTTGGTGAACATCTTGAGGTCGTTCCTCTACTCGCACAGACTGCAATGTTCTTCCGGCACGACGGATCCCTTCCACATTTCACCTTCCATGTGAAGGGCCATCTCTACCGTAATTACCTTGTCACTGCACTGGTCGTGGTAGTACAATTAACTTGTCACCATGATCGCCAGACCTATGCCATTATATTTTTGTTTATGGGGTTGAATGAAGTCTGAGGTATACAAACGAAATGTGTGTACGTGAGATGAACTACTTGGTTGCATTATGGACGCCGCTCTCTCAGTAGGGAAGGTGCAAAGTTACTCAGACGAGCAACACAACGTGTTCTCCCAAGAGGCCAAAAATCGATTGAAGCTGATGGTTGAATATTTGGACATTTATTGTGAACTCTGCAACAGCTATAACATGTCATGTAGGATCATGCTTAGTGGTGATTGTTTTAAAAATATGTATTTTTCAATTGATACATGTTGCGACACTTACTAACTGTTGCACATGTCTACATGTGTTAACCCAACAGTGTATTGAACCACACAGAAAATAAATAACTATCTATAGTAAATGTATTTTATCTCGGAAACCATTCGGAATAGAGCATAATCCACATAAAGCTTTTGCTTCAAATGATAGTTCCTGTCCTGAATATTTACGATTCCTCCTGCGACAGCCTGTTTAGAAACAAGTAAAAATCTCAGTATATCTTCTAGGTGTAATGATGTTGAAAAAATAGGTTTTAATTTAAACTAAATGAATGATTATTGAATAATACTAACACTTGTAATTTATAGCCAGCGGGGGTGGCCGAGCGGTTCTAGGCGCTACAGTCTGGAACTGCGCGACCGCTACGGTCGCAGGTTTGAATCCTGCCTCGGGCATGGATGTGTGTGATGTCCTTAGGTTGGTTAGGTTTAAGTAGTTCTAAGTCTAGGAGACTGATGACCTCAGATGTTAAGTCCCATAGTGCTCAGAGCCATTTGAACCATTTTTGTGTTTACAGTGGCCTCACATAAACTGATGATTCGAATAAAAACAATTAAACAACAGTTCATGTATAATGTGTGAATGGAGCATCGAACATAGAGGCTAGTGTGAACAAAATTCAGTGAACTGCGCGTTAATTTACGAAAATCAACAGCAGACACTCAAATTATCAATCACGACGTAAGTTCACTATCCTAACTATCCACTGCGATTGCTTGCATTAAGCCCATCATACAAAAGTATCAATATTAACTGCAGCAAACAATCCACTGCCACTGCATGCATTAATCCCATCATACAAAAGTATCAATATTAACTGCAGCAAACAATTACGGTTCACAGCTGCCTCAAAACTCGTATAGGAAGTTAATGTTTGTGTAGTCACTCAACAATCTGTCACCGAAAACGCTGTCAAATATTCTAAGTCTAGTCGAAAGTTCATGAACGTAACTCACATTCACAAAACTATTCCAAGTCCAATGGAAAGTTGAAAAGCCGGCCGCGGTGGTCTCGCGGTTAAGGCGCTCATTCCGGAACCGCGTGACTGCTGCGGTCGCAGGTTCGAATCCTGCCTCGGGCATGGATGTGTGTGATGTCCTTAGGATAGTTAGGTTTAAGTAGTTCTAAGTTCTAGGGGACTGATGACCACAGATGTTAAGTCCCATAGAGCTCAGAGCCATTTGAACCATTTTTTGGAAAGTTGAAATGAGCTGCTCGGGGGAACACAATGGTAAGCGCCATCGCCGTGTATTTTGCGGTAGATGGCTAATGACACCACCTGTGGGATGCACAATGCAATAAACTGACTAGTAGTTCCAAATTCACTCAACAGATGTCAGGGCCGAGCTTAATGTAAGCGCCCCTGTCCGTCTGTTGCGGAAACATTATGGTAAGTGACAGAGAGAATGGCGGCAAGTAAAAACATCTCCGAGATTATGGTAACAGTGTACATGGCAGAAGACGAAAAATATACTTCCAATGATACTAATATCTTCGACAGGGATCCAGAATACATTCCTAACGATTCAGATGACTCAGAGGTATGTTATTTTGTAAATATACTGTCTTTAGTACGTTTCACGAACATAATGGTAAGTGCATGTACATACCATTATGTTCCTGAAGTGCGTTAATTTTGAGGTTATTTTAGAATGGCTACATTTTTTTGGCTAAGTGGTGTATGAATGCGCATTTCCCATTTATATTGTTAAATGTAATAATAATAATGGTAACGGTAATAGTAGTTTTCGTTGTTATAAAGGTTAATAGCGAATCAGATCATATTGCCCAAAACAACGAAAGTGTATCGCTGTGCAGAAACCATTCAGGAACAGACACAGAGGTCGTCTCGGAAAAGGTGCTGCTGTGTACAAAATAAGAACTGGAACATGGTACTGTTTTTGAAATGTCTAATTTCAACTGGTAGATTTCGTGTGATTGAACACCACTTCCCCGTGAGCGGGCACACAATGTTGCCATCCGATAGAGATTTCGCGACAATTGAAAATTACGTTCGCCGACAAGTACAAGATGTGTACAGACCAGATCAGTGGTGCGAGAGCATCAAGAAGTCGGCTAAGAAGAATCCATTGCTTGTATATAATATGAAAAGAGAGGATTTCTATCAAATACGATACTCTACAGAAGCGTTTGTCTTCAGAAAGAAGACAGTTGATGGTCGAAATGCCAACCTAAGGAAAGTATGTAAGTGGAAGGTGACCTCCGAATATCCATCATCTTTATTCATCAGCGAGACATTTTGTCATGACATCAGCTTCAGGAAACGTGGAAGGTAAGGACCAGTTCCTACGCTTCGACTTAAATACAATGGGCCAAGGCTTATTGGAAATAAGAAAGTTGCTGACGTCCTGTCGCTCCTAAATTACATACCTCCTGTTCACCATGGATTTATCCTGTCACTAAAGTCAACAGTTTTGGATGAAAAAGACATTAGTAATGAGAATGATGAATGATTTTGCAGTTTCAGTAAAGCGTTGAACACTTACTATAAAATTTAATATGTAATGTTCTATCACTATGTGTTGTTAATGGTGTACGGTAATGTAATAATTTTTGTATATTTCATTTGTTTTAGACAGTTCTGAGTTTCATTTATGTCTGTATAGTAGAAGATAGGTGTTATAATCACTACAGAATAAAGGGACTGTTCAAAAGAAGTTATTCAGATTTGCAGATCAATTGAAACTTTAGATGCGCTGTATCTCGGATCTGTGATTTTGGCGCTTACCATTTTGTTCCCCCGAGCAGCTCAAATATGTAACTTGCCCTCACAATCTACTCGAAATCCAATGAGAAGTTAAATATTTAATTCACGCTCACAAAATATTAAAGAAATTAGAGAATGTAACTGACGCGGGTGCATTAGTTAAGGATCTGTGAAAATGATGCTACCTTCATATTACTTGTAATTCTGGAAGTGTTACAGTATTGACTCATTATCGTATAAACTTTGAAATAAACTATTCTATAATTCTTTAGACACAAGTATGATTTGAAAGATTAATTTGTTGTGGTGTTTACTGACATTGTCAACTTTTATTTCACTCTTCATGTGATCAAATTGCTTCAGTACTTGTTATTAGTGTTATCTAGTGTAGTTAAAACAGTAGCAATTTTAATAATATTTACGCTAAACTTGTGCTTGAAGATGCAGTAATCCAGTCTCCAAGCCGCAATGTTTCTGGTGTAATTGGTTTTTCTGTATCATGTTTGTAGGGCGTGTGTCGTATTTTTGTTGAAAATATCATATTCACCTTTCATTTTAACCACCTTAGCCATCACTGAGTCGTCTCCTCCCTTCAGCCAAGCGCGCACGCTCGGATCTCAGGGAAAACCCACATCCGCCTTTCAGCCCCCAGCTTGCCTGCATTCCTTGCTCGGACAGCAGCCCACCGCCAGGTGTCGACACACTCACCACTGTCTCCCGCTTCGCGAGACGGCTTCTTGTAATGTCACAACATCCTGACTTACGTTCTCAACAAACACAAAAATTTGAGAATCGTATCTGTTAACTGTGAGTTACATGTCCGTATCTTAATTTTCAAACTAGAAAGCAGTGAAATTAAAACATTATCAGGCGCAAGTCTGTATCTGTATTACTTCTGAAAATATAATGCAGTGACATGCCTGAAATGAACTAGCCTGCTCAGAGTCCCTATGTAAACCCAGTGGGACATCAGTGGGATATGTTAGAACGTCGATTTCGTTCCAGATCCCAGCATCCGACATCACAACCTTTCCTGGGATCGGCTCTGCAGGACGAATTGGCCGTCATTCCTCCACCTACATTTAGACCCCACAATGAAAATGTCTCCAGCAGACTTCAAGCCGTCATAAAGACGAAGAGTGGACACGTCCTATATTAGTGTCCACTAATAGATGTCCAGATACTTTCGATTAGATAGTGCGATAGTGAAGAGCGTTGCTATTATTTTAATGACATTTCCTAAATCTGGTTTGTAATTGCATACTCGTCCGTTACTTATTATTAAAAAATAGATTCGAGATGTAATGGAAACTGTGTTACTGTTTCAGTGCTATCTGCGCGTGATGTCTGACACATTCCTCGCTATTATTCTTTTCGGCGTCATTACTTGGTAATGACGACAGCATTAACACGTCCATCCACACTTTCTGCTGTAGTAGTGCGATGTACACTTTTCTCTCTTCCAGTGAACTGTAACTTCAATTGAGATAGTAAGTAGGTTAATGATCAGCTACTTAGCACATGAGGAATATTTGGATAGTGTAGTCTGCAAGATTTCGTGGACGCTGTCATTGAAGGCCAGATCATCTTATGAATAAGTTAAAGAGGAATATGAAGCAGCCTAATCACTAAAAAGGTCTTACCATCGTAACAAAATAATTTATCTTTTATAGGTCAGTATCTTTTTGAAAGTGGCCTAACGGCCTAATAAAGAAATGAGGCTGAAATGCCGATTTTTCTTTCTCATAATGATATTGTCGGATAAAATAACAGGGATATTACATAGTTTCTGGTGTATCTCGACACTGCTCTGCTATCACGTGTAATACTTTCTCAGTAAAACAGCCGGAGTAGTGCACCCGAACAAACCTATGCCTAGCGAAAATATGTACGTGCGTCATGTCTCTAGATCAACGATAATACTCTGAGAAGTCAGGGAAATACTGTGTAGGGACATTAAAGACTGAACTGCCTCATTAATAAGTGGTATCTTGAAATTCGCAAAAAGCTGTTCTCTTGGTGATGAATTTATTTCTGTCAGTAACATCGATCAGTTATCATCTAGCGGACAAAACCTAAAATAATGACTTGTAACTAAGTAAATGTTGTAATGGAGACACTTCTGCTACTATACAAATACTTACACTGCAGTACGGTGCTCTGGTTGTTTTTACATGACCAGACAGGCTGAATCTCTGAGTCCAGTAACGTGGTTTTTCTTCTAATCATGACTCAGTTGTAGTCATTATTAAATTTCATGGTAACGTCGTTGTTCGCCAGGAACTATGGTATGTGAAGAAGTCAGATGTGTGTGTGGAATGTTCTTTTCTTTCTCTTTCTGACACAGCTTTATTGTTGTTTAGCAATATTTAAACAATTAAATCAGGGTAGGCGAAATTGGTGATGACGTAGACTATTTACGAGACCCTGACTGTCCCCTGTCTGTTTCTTTTTTAAATTATTTATTCGTAGTTTGCCGGTAACGTAAAATACTGACGTCATGACATCGGTTAAATAAGTTTAGTACATCGACGAATTCTGTGTGATGACAGGGAGATTATTTAAAACGGATACGTCCACATGGGGAAACATAAACAGCGAGCGCCTCCTCACAGTCTTAACTACAGCTTCTCCTTGCTGTTGTAAAAAACCATCGCTTACACTAAAAGAAAATACACTAATTAAATATTCATAGCCATTACAATACAGATCTTCCAGTCATTGTGCTCAACAAACAATGTATGTGTTAAACGTCAGAACCGGACGACGACTACAGCTGTTGCGTAATCATATTCTGGTGTGTGACGTCACATATGCGCAAACAGATGTAGAACAGTACTTTGACAATTTTTTTTTTTCCTTTATGCATTCCTCTCTAGTCTAAGTCTGAAGGTATCAACATAGACTCTAATTTGAGTAACGTTTGGCATGTGTTGTCACAGAAGGAAAGAAAATGAAGCGACTCATACGATGAGTAGCTTCTTCACAAAATCCGAGAGGAAAGGAATATAATGGAAAATACTGGCTGCAAAATGGGACAGCAGGACAAGACAGATGACGTTAAAGACTTCAGCGAATAAATTCCATGTCACTGGGGGAACTTGAATTGAAATTCTGAGATGAAGTTGATAAAGGAGAGGAAGGCGTCGCTGCACCCATTGAAACAAATGTCTCAAAACAAAAAGACAATGAAGCCGTTTTTAATGTATTCGATTGGTACATAGGTTCGTAATGCTTTGTCCTTAAGTTTAATAATAAACACAACACATACACGTAGCAAAGACTTTAGTCATCAGTAATATATTCTCTTCCACTATTTACAAGTGTGCCAACGCTGGGATAACTTTTCGATTCCGCGACTCTAGAAATCACGTGCTTTTGAAGCGAAGAACTCGCCGAGCCATTTTCATGGCTCTGAGCACTATGGGCTTAACATCTGAGGTCATCTAGAACTTAGAAGCACTTAAACCAAACTCACCTAAGGACATCACACACATACATGCTCGAGGCAGGATTCGAACCTGCGATCGTAGCTGTCGCGCGGTTCCAGACTGAAGCACCTAGAACCGCTCGGCAGCGCATTTTCACATCTGGAAAGGAAGTTCCTTCAAATTGTTCGACAGAGAGCGGTAAAGCTGAAAATCTGAGGGCTCAAGATAAGGTGAGTAAGGTGGATATGGGATGACTTCCCAATCCAACTCCTGCACAGTGTTTTCTGTCAGTCTGAAACGTCCCATTAGAAAAATTTATGAATTACTGTGCTGATAAACCTCTTACGTTATTTGATTATCAAACACCTGAGCAGAACTGAACGTGCTCAGACATTTCTCACTTATTATGTTCATCACTAAATTGACACACATTGGCGGCCGCGGTGGTCTAGCGGTTCTAGGCGCGCCGTCGGGAACCGCGCGACTGCTACGGTCCCAGGTTCGAATCCTGCCTCGGGCATGGATGTGTGTGGTGTCCTTAGGTTAGTTAGGTTTAATTAGTTCTAAGTTCTAGGCGACTGATGACCTCAAATGTTAAGTCGCATAGTGCTCAGAGCCATTTGAACCAGCCGGCCGCGGTGGTCTCGCGGTTCTAGGCGCGCAGTCCGGAACCGTGCGACTGCTACGGTCGCAGGTTCGAATCCTGCCTCGGGCATGGATGTGTGTGATGTCCTTAGGTTAGTTAGGTTTAAGTAGTTCTACGTTCTAGGGGACTGATAACCACAGCAGTTGAGTCCCATAGTGCTCAGAGCCCTTTGCTCCATTTGAACCATTTTTTTTTGACACACATTTTTTTTTGAGCAACGCAATCTGACTTTAAATAATCCCTAAAAAAGAATGGTCCTGTCTAACATTAACCTATACCTTTCACAAATCACTTACCTCATAAAAATCTTCGTTACTCGAACTACTGCAATACAGCGAGCGCCTCTACTGCCAGCTAAATAAAAGATTCTAACTACTGAAGTGACTAACTACTGATAGGCATAGTTAGCAAATGAGAGATTTTGATAAAGAACAAACTATGTATTTACCTTAATAGTGTTCAAAAGTCATAATATATACAGCAGTTCATGACATCCAGTCTTGCAAATATACTGTCTCTGATGGACACACCTCCAGATCATTCGCTCTCAAAACTCCGCCATCTCTCTCCCCACATCCACCAGTGCTGGCGGCTCACCTCCAACTGCGCAATGCTACCTTGTGACATTAGTGAATCTGCACGTTCAGACCTTCGGCGTTTGATGAAGATTGTTTAAACGTATTACGTATCACGTAAGTGTGCTCGAGAACTGGCACATGTGAGGAGCTGTAATCATTCCATCATTGTGTGACATCTGCATGGAATGGGGAAGATTAAAAAATCGGGCGAATTGGTACCACATGCTGCAAGCAAAAATCACAGGGCGCCCGGGTTCCCGGGTTCAATTACCGGCGGGATCAGGGATTTTCTCTGCCTCGTGATGACTGGGTGTTGTGTGATGTCCTTAGGTTAGTTAGGTTTAAGTAGTACTAAGTTCTAGGGGACTGATGGCCTCAGAAGTTAAATCCCATAGTGCTCAGAGCCATTTTTCCACTTGGCCTTGCACTTCCTTGCGTCCGCAGCTCCACTCACTATCTCCAAATGACGACATGACAATATGTAAACTCCAACTGCAACAGTGAACTATTAATAAAAATGACAATCGATAAACAAACACACAGCAACATTAAGGCTAACATGCAACACAAAAATGCCACGAATCTGTGCACCAACGTAGTAATCTGTTGTAAAGACTGATCTATAAGCGTTATGAGACATCCAATTGAGATTTAAAGGTGACAGTTAGGTCTAATAATTTTTGTTATTACACGTATCCTAGGTATGTCGATGAGTGTTTATCTCCACCACATTCACGACGTCGTAGGTCAAGAGAGATGGGTGGTATCGCAAAGTTCAAAATACTCACGATCTTCCAGGTTTGCGGCTAAATCGCAATAATGAAACAGCCTCGGAGACTAATAGCGCAGAATCACACTGCAAACCTGCGTTTTCCTCACTGTGGCACACACTCTCGGACGCCGTACCCTTGACATGATTTGAAAGCGGATGTAACCGACGTGCGACGCCATGTCACCCGTCTGTTCTACTTCCGTGCCGCCGGTGCCGCTTCTCGGCTGCGGTTTAGCGGCGACGTGAAGACAGACGCCAAGTCAGACCACTGGACGGGTCTTGCTGCGGCGTCTGAAAGCCGAGACCTGCGCGCCAGTGCGGCCAACATTCCGGCGCCCCGTCAGCCCGTGAACTCGCCGCTTATTCGTGAGCCCTCGCCGTAACTAATGCAGCGGTGGCGGCGCTTAATGCACTGCCCTGGAACGGCGCCGCACCCGCGCTAGGCGACGCTCACTCTAGCTGGGAGCTCGTCCCACGTCCCAGCCGTGCAAAACGCACTGTCACGGCCCGTGCACAATCTCCGTAAATTTCTTCTGCCTCTTAAGACCACGTCATGTCTGCAACTATACTGATGAGGCAAACATGACGACCACCCGCTTAATAGCCTGGTGGCCAGCTTTGGAACGCAATAAAGTTGCATTTCTGGTTAGCATGGATTCGACAAGTGCTTGATAGATTTCCGGAAGTATCTGGCTTCAGACATCTACGCACAGGTCACACCTTAACATAAGGCAAATCTGATCGCCAAAACATCGTGAGTTCACCATCAAGTTCCACAAACCATTGTACCACGACTCTGGCCCTTCGGCACGGGTAGTTAGCCTGTAGAAAGATGACATAGCTGTCGGCGATGACAGCAACCATGAAGGGATGCCTGTGGTACCCAGTAAAGTTAAAGTAGTCTACAGCTGTCATGATCATTTAGATTTCTACCACAGGTTCCATGGAATGGTTCCATGGTGAATGTCCGCTGCAGCATAAATTGCCCCACCATAGCGCGGAGCATGTTTCGGTCAGCGTTTCGCCTGGGTCACGGCGTATCTGGTTCAAAATGGTTCAAATGGCTCTGAGCACTATGGGACATAACTTCTGAGGTCATCAGTCCCCTACAACTTAGAACTACTTAAAAGTAACTGACCTAAAGACACCACACACATCCATGCTCGAGGCAGGATTCGAGCCTGCGACAGCGTATCTGGACGTGACCATCCACCTGGTGTAGAAGAAACGTTATTCATCCGACCAGGCGAAACGATTTCATTCATCAGCGGTCCAGTCTCGATGATCTTGTGCCAACTGCAATCGTAATTGACGATGTCGTTGGGTCAACATGGAAACACGTAGGTGTCATCCGTTGTGGAGTCGCAAATCACCAAAATGCGATGAACGGTGAGGTTCGAAACAGTTGGGCCTGCATCACCAATGTATGTCGTCAGATATTACACAGATTGTGCCTCCTGTTCTGCTGTACAGAGGTTGTAAACCTCCGATCTCCCTGTTCTATTATGAGACGTGGACTCTCAACACTTTTTCGCCTATTTGTGGTTTCACTGTTGTTTAACAGCCTACCGTACATGCTCGCGAGAGGAGGACTTGAACAGCATGTCAGCTGCGCCATTACCGAGATGATCGTTCCCAGGCACCGGGTCACAGCGTTCAGCCCCTTGTCCAAATCGCTGATGTCGATAGATTTCTCCATTTGCAGCCGTATCGTCACTCGAGTGATTCCTCATTCCACTCTGTTTCGCTTATATAGTTTCCATACTGCGTCACGAGTCTTCAACGCCATCAGTTTTCAGTCTCATGGTGGACAGTGGTCATAATGTTTTGGTTCACTGTGTACACCTACAGTCTGCGAGTTACTGCGAAGTGTGTGGCAGACAGTACTTTTTATTGTAAAGTGTATTAAGCTGTCACTTGGTGGCGTGGTTAAATACCGGGATGCAAATCCAAAGGTCAAGAATTTTTATACACATGTAGCTGGTATCTGTCCTTTCGGACATGTCGGAAAGAACAGATACCATCTTCATATATGTAATTAAGGCTCAGCGGCCATTTGATCATCATCTTCTGTGCGGATGCACAAACAGTGACCGAACTCTTACGGGAATCGGCAAAAAGCCGCGAGTAATGAGTATAATGGGCAGGGACACTCTGAATAATGTGTGGGACAACGTGGGTCTCACGGGAGGCATGTCAGAGATAAGTCCCTGCAGTCGCATTATCCTCTGTGTCCTCGGTGGCTCACACGGACAGAGTGTCTGCCATGTAAGCAGGAGATCCTGGGTTCGAGTCCCGGTCGGGGCACACATTTTCAACTGTCCCCGTTAACTTATGTCAACGCCTATATGCAGCTAGGGGTATTCATTTCATTGTAATTTAATTCTGGGATTTTTATCCGTCGCTTACCAAATCTTTCACCTCTGTATATGTTTGTTAATGAGAAAAATGCCGAACTGGGTCGTGATCCGAACGGAGTCTACATTAAATTGTAGTTCCCTCTGTGACTAGGTGAGTCACTCAGTTCAGAGGGTGGATGAAAACTACGATGTGCCCCTCCAGTAGCACCACGCCTAGTAACATACTGTGGAGTTCAAACAAAGTATCTAGTTGTTGACAACTTTACCTTGTATTTACGCTTCTTTCCGTTGCACCGATGCATTCACGGACAGTGCGTTGTAAGAACGGCCCACGTACACCTCTGTGCGAAATGTTATTTGCCTAGTTCTGTTTGCACCAACACTACAGTGTAGACGTGAATGAGGCTGAAGAGTATTCGTGCTTTCTGTTCTGAAACATAATTCCTCAAATTTTCTAAGCAGACTGTCGCGAAATATGACTTTTCCTTCGGGCGTGTGCCAGTTAAGATTTTTCAGCAGCCCTGTTTCTCTCGTCAGTCGAACTTTCATGAGCCCATTTCCACTGTTGCTTGAATATTCTCTATGTCAGACGTAACAGAAGTCCAGACATATGAGTAGCATTCAGATATTGGACGTATTAGTGTCCAGCGTACAATCTCTTTTGTAGACAATCTGCAGTTTCCAGTTACACCACTCATTAGTCATAGGCTGCCATTCTGTTTGCGTAAAACTGAGCGTATGGTGTCATTTCACTTCTTGTCTCTGTAGGCTGTTACAGCCACTGTGTTATGACATGACTGACTAATTGTGGCGTACGATTCCTGGAGTCAACTGATACCACAGTTTTACGTCTCGTGAGCTGCACAACCCTGAACTGAGAGCAAGTTACCAGGTTTTACAACAGACAGATGTTTTGTCGATGTTTTTCTTTCCCCGTACATAACTCTTATCATCTGCAAAAGTCTTAGTTTGACGGTAATATTATCTGCTAAGTCATAAATATACAATATCTATTACTCTCCCCTGCAGCGCACAAGACATTACGACAGTGTATTTACGCGGTTCGCCACCAGGACATCGTGCTCCGTCCTGACAGTCGAGAAGTTGCCAAGCTGGTTGCAAATCACACAGGAAAATATTTTCGTTAGAAGGCGTCTATACGGCGCCGAATCAAAAGCTTTGTGTGTGTGAAGAAATACTGAATCCACATGATTTGCTCTACTCGTGGCGTGGAGCGTATCGTATGTCATCAGGACTAGTTGGATTTTTCTAAAATTCCAGGTATGGTTATTGTTTTAACTCAGAAGTTATTCTAGGATTCTGCAACAAATAGGCGTGTGTGACATGGAACGACTGTTCTCTCGATCAGTTCTATTTCCGTCTTGGTAGACGATTGTGACCTCTGCTGTTTTCCATTCGTGTTGAAGCGATGTGCGGTAAGTTGTGATCATTAGTGGAGGTTGTTCACTATCTACAGAACGTGATAGTGATTCCATGGTCCTGATCTAAAGTACTTCAGTGTTAACTACGGGTGCCTTTATACAGCTGCTTTTATCGGGAACGATCCAAATCGCAGTTCCTCCAACTTTTTACCGACTGAATTAAACCACGTTCTGAGCTAGCTGGTCAGCTAAACCTCGTTAATCAGTTAAACCTCAGTATGGTATTAATGGGCTGAAACAATTAAAAGAAAGAAACTAAACTTCGCAGTCGGAATCAGAGGTCTGCGCGATGGAGACCGGTCGGTGTGTCATCCTGTGCCAATGGCGTCATTCCAATGCGATATGGGGGAGCATGTGGTCAACACACAGCTCTTAAGTCCGTTGTCGGCCTTCGGGACTTTAAAGCCGCATCTTCTCCTTGAAGCAGTCCCTCACCTGGCATCACGAGACTGAGTGCAGCCCTTTCCAGTCCTCCAATCATGCAGGACCGGGAACTGAACCAGGTTCCTCCGCACAGCAGTCCGAGGTGCTGACCAAGTAAATACGGAGGTGGACTCGAGCTAAAAAGAACAGTAGTTTAATATTTGAGAATTATATATAATGTTAAAAAACAGTAATCCTTGTGTGAAAATTTATCAGTGCTGCACTGATAAATGTTTACAAACAATACAATGATGAAACATTTGCGATAGAGATATACAGATGGCGCCGGTATCGCGTACACAAGGTATTAAAGGGCGGTGCATTGGCGGAACTGTCATTTGTGTTCCGGTAATTATCGTGAAGAGGTTTCCGATATGATTATGGCCTCACTACGGGAATTAACAGACTTTAAAAGCGGAATGGTAGTTGGAGCTAGACGCATGGAACAGCCCATTTGGGAAATCGCTATAGAATTCATTATTCCTAAATCCACAGTGTCAAGAGTGTGTCGAAAATACCAAATTTCAGGTTTTACATGCCAGCACGGACAACGCAGTGTCCGACGGCCTTCACTTAACGACCGGGAGCACCGGCGTTTGCTTAGAATTATTAATGCTAACAGATAAGCAATACAGCGTGAAATAACTGCAGAAATTAATGTGTGAAGTCCGGCGAACCTACCCGTCAGGACAGTGAGGCGAAATTTGGCGTTAACGGGCCATGGCAGCAGACGACCGACGCGAGTGCCTTTGCTAGCAGCACGACGTCGCCTGCAGCGCCTCTCCTGGCCTCGCGACTGTATCAGTTGGACCCTAGACGGCTGGAAAATTGTGGGATGGTGAGATGGCTTCCGGTTTCGATTGATAAGCGCTGGTGGTAGGGTTAGAGGGTGGCGGAGATCCGACGAAACAATGAGCCTAAGTTGTGAACAAGGTAAGCTTGATGGTGGCTCCATGATGGTGTGGGCTGAGTTTACATGGAATGGACTGGAAATGGTTGTGTTCGGCTACTTGGAGACCATTTTCAGTCGTTCATGAACTCCTTGTTCCCAAACAACTATGGAATTTTGATGAATGATAGAGCGCATTGTCACCAAGTCACACTCGTTAGCGATTGGTTTGAAGAACATTCTGGATAATTCTAGCGATTGATAAGCCACCCAGATCGCCCTACATGAATCCCATCGAACATTTACTGGAGATAATGTAGAGGTTAGTTCGTGCCCAAAATCGTGCAACGCCAACACTTTCGCAATTATGGACGTCCACAGAGGAAGCAGGGCTCAATGTTTCTGCATGCGACTTCCAGTGACATCTTGAGTCCATGCTACATCGAATTGCTGCATTACGCCGGACAAAAGGAGATGCGATGTGATATATCGAGGTATCCTATGACTTTTGTCACTTCATTGTAGACTGTGAGGTGCGACAATAAAGTAATGAGACTGATTTTCTTTGCAAGATGTGGCAACCCTGCAGGCTTGCGTAGGCACAATATCTTTGACCTTAGTCTATAAGCTACTTCTAGTCCAAGCAGAACATCCATTCAGCTGCTCAGTCGTGAGTTTTGGTGTAGTAAGTTAACAAGTGTTTGTGTCTCTCGTCACGGAAATGGAACAGCATAATGTTGCGCAACGGCATACCATTTCATTTTGCTTTAAATTGGGTGCCATCACTGGTGATGAAAATTGGTTTTTCCAGTTCGATCCAGAAACAAAACGCCAAAGTTCACAATGGTGCTCAAAGGGATCACCCAGACCAAAAAAAACCTCATATGTCAAATTCAAAAGTAAAATGCATGCTTGTGTGCTTCTTTGATTCCAAGGGAAGTGATCATAAAGAGTGGGTGCCTCCTCGACAAACAGTTAACCAATATTAATACAAAGAAATTTTAGAAACGTAAAAGAGTTCTTCGTGTCGGTGCCAACATTGCTGATAACTGGTTTCTGCATCACGATAATGCACCATCCCATACTGCTCTGTCAGTAAAGCAATTTTTAACCTCTAAACAAATTTCAGTACTATCAAAGCCACCTCATTCACCAGATAACGCTCTGTGCGACTTTATTCTATTTTCAAGAGTCAAAACGGCGGTCAAGGGACAAAATTTTCAAACAACACAAGATTTCCAAAAAGCTGTGACGAGGGTCTTGGAGGATATTAGAGAAGGTGAGTTCCAGAAATGTTACCATGAACGACAGAACCACTGGAAAAAGTGTGTGCAATCAGAAGGAGACTACTTTGAAGGAGACAACACTAAACTTGACTAAAACGGTAAGCAACATTTTTTTTCACATCAATCTCATTATTTTATTGTCGCACCTCGTACATTAACTGCTCTGGCAGAAGTCGTCTCTATAAAATCCTGCCATGGACCGGGAGGTTTCACACACTGTGGATAATCCGCCCTTAATTTAATAATTTGGGCACTTAGTCATTGTAAATTAATACATCAGTTTAAATTAGCATGAAATTAGTGAGTATCCGAGATTTCTCAGAATATCTTTCATCTTATTTTTACCAACCATCAGCAAACTAGACACTGTGATATTATTTACCTTAAGGATCTCACGTAGTTTAGAGTACCTTTTTTCGCGTCCTTGAAATATGTGAGACACTGCTGACCTTGGCTGCAGAGCGAAGTTGCCCCGCCACCACTGCGGGCCTGGCCTTGGCTCTGCTAGACCTGAGCTGTTATGGATGCATGGACAGGGCTCTGCAATTGCCGGCTCGCCCTTAGGTGTCAGACAGCGGGGCCGGCTGATGATCTTACGCAGCCAATATCGCGCCGACCGGCCAGGCACCTCGCCTGATTTCCCCAGGGCGCGCACGCAGCGCGGCTGGGCGGCTGCGCTCTGGCGGTTTTTAAACTCGATCCAGCCGACGAACGCTACCGCAGGTCTGGCGTTGTCCGACTCACTCCAGGATCAGATGGTGAAAAAGTGGCGAGTCAGAAGTTTGTCTTCGAGAAACCTGAAAATCCAAAATTATTATTGCAAACTTGCAACTTCAGGGTGTTATTAAAAGGTATGCCCAAACTTTCAGGTAACGTTTCTCACATGCAGAGGAAGAAAAATTGCAATATGGACGTGTCCGGAAACGCTTTATTTCCATGTTGGAGCACATTTTCTACTTTTCTTCACAATCACATTAATCGTGGGGAACACAACAGAGTGCAACAAGTTGTGCTTTCTAATTCAAACAATATTGAGAGGAGAAAACATTTTTGGGGCACAGGTGAAATTGAGTCCCACAGGCTTCAGTTTTGGGTCCACTCCTATGTTTTGTTGTGGGCCTTTGTGAATTCTAACGAAATTTTTCAGTCACGTTATCAACAATGATTTTACGTCAACGTATGAGCCGATATTGTTAGGGTTTCATGTTCTTCCGCACAATCTCAACTTAGAAACTTATCATGCTTTCTTAAAGAAACATTATTCTGCAACATGTGTCTTTGAGTGGATAAAAAAGTGCGTCATAATCCTCTTTTCAGTGTTTCTGTTCGTAACATGTAAAGATCAGATTCCGTGAGACATGCAGGTAGAGATCCACGATCTCCGAACCTAAACCCACTATACTTTTATATGAGGGGCCATTGAAAAGTTCTTGTGTACTATGGAAGCCCAGTATAAATCTACAGTCTCTTTGTGCCCGTAGTGTGGTAGGCTGTGAAGCAATACGCAGTTCTCCAGTGATGCATCACCGCATCAGGGATTCAGGCAAGTTGATAGTTTTATCCTTGCGAATGGTGGGTACTTTTAACATTTCATTTAGGAACGTGTTTCTTACTATTTATTTTCCACTATTAATGTCTTGAAGAGTTGCAGAAACTGAGTTCTGACGTGCAAATAAATCTTCTCCAGGCCCATGTCCATATAACACATTTTCATCCTCTGTGTGAGGAACATTTCCTGAAAGTTTAGTCATACCTTTTTGTTACTCCCTGTATTTGTCAATCTGGGACCTGTGAAAGAATATTTGGAAAATCAGAAATGAGGATAAAACAGGCAGTCATCCCGGAAGAATTCATCCGAATAGAAGGTGAGTAAGAGCATTCACAGATTAGACGCCTGCTGCGAACGTGATCCTAGATTTACTTGTGTATGTTACTCATCCGACATCGTATTGAAAGTACATCTACATACATATTCTGCACTGTGAAGCGCATGGCTGAGTTAGTTAGAATTGTAGTATAAATTAGAGTTTCATCGTGTTCCAATCGCTTAAGGACCGTGGAAACATTGACTAAATAGACAATGCATGTGTTCGCTGTAATTAGTATAATTTTGTCTTCCCGGCCATTACGGGAAAGGTACGGATAAAGTATGTTTCTACAATCGTCACTTAATTCTGGTTGTTAAATCGTTTTGTGAATAGGCTTTCGAGGATACTTAGTGTCTGTTGGTTCAGATTCTTCAGCATTTCCGTGAAGCTCTTCCGTTAGTGAAACAAACTTGCGACTATTTCCGCTGTGCTTCTTTGAATACGTTCAGAAAAACCTATTAATCCTCGTTGAGCAATATTCTAAGACTAGCACGCCCCAACACCTTTCTCGGCCAGCTCAGCTTGATTTGATCGCTTCAAGCGTCGTTCACAATATTAAGGATAGGAGAGGCAGCTGCAGCAGATGAAGCTGGAACCGAGGAATTTAAAAAGAGGTTTAAAGAAATTGTGAAAGAAAAGGGCTATGCTGCGAAGCAGTTTTTCAACCTTGCTGAAACGGGCTTATTTGGAAACGAATGCGTAGCGGTGCGTTCCTTTCTATTGAAGTAAGAAACAGCACCAAGATTTAAGGCTGCCAAGGAGTGATGCATTGTTTTTTTCGGAGGAAATATTGGAGGAAATTGCAAAAGAAAGCCGTGTACGATCCACCACTCTCAAAATCCTAGGGCACTAAAGGGTTGCGATAATAGTGGGATGGAGTGGAGTGCTGTGCCCAGTGACTACTTTTATAATGAACTGAATAAAGAATTGAAGGCTACTGTAGGAGCGAAAAAAATATAATCTCCTCCTTGATGTTTTCAGCCGCCCACTTTCCATAACTGATTCTGCCACTGAGCGCTACACCTATCCTGCAACCCACGGACCAGAGAGTTTTTCCTACATTCAAGACATACTATCTGCATAAAACTTTCTCAAATATCATAGAAGAATGTGATCTAAATGCCGAACTTACCGTCAGTAATTTTTGCCGACAGTTCAGTTTTAAGATGGCGACTGATTGTATTAGAGACGCATGGATTGTTATCACTCTAAAATGTGTGAATGGTGTATGGAGAAAATTGTGACCCGATGCTGTGTCAGGTTTAGAAGGTGGAGTAATCTTACAGCTGCCGCGAGAAAAATTGCGGGTATGGCGTATCAGATTGGGTTTACTGATACCAACGAAGAGAATGTCTATGACCTCCTAAACTCTCATTACGAGGGTCTGAGCAAGAAATGTTTTGCATGTAAGAAAATCTGTTACGAAAACTAAACTGATACAGCGCCATCAGGGTTTTCTTATGAAGTGATCCAGAGGCCATTTAGATTGTAGATGGACCTAATGAAAATGATTTTAGCATATTACTGTATGTTTCAGCGTTAAATTTTTAAAGTACTAATTTTTCATTAAAATTCGTTTGAGAAAGATGATAATGGCTGTTTTAAACTTAATATGTAACTGAGAACTAACCTCGCATTTTACATATAAAACGGCTCTTGATTAATGCAAATTCGGTATTCGAGGCAATTTCGCGGAACGTAGCTATCTCGTATAACGAAATTTACTTGAACGGAGATATCTGTATGTGCCGACTGATTCCAGTTGTGACTCACTGATATTGTAGTTACGGGATACTATGTTCCTGCTTTTTTGTGAAGTGCAGACGATATGGGGAACTCCCTTCGTCAGAAACTGACATTGGTTGTGAAGGACAGCCCCTGTAAATCTAGATATAACTGAACTGTTACGACGAGACAGACTCGGATTACCGAGAACAAATAACAACGCTCAAGCCTGGAGGCCTGCACATACTGACACATATACAGAGTGGTCAGAAAAAGTGTGTAAAGCTTGCAGGGTAGGTTGTGCTAGTAAATAATTGTCAAGAAAAGATTCTATAAGTTATTAAGTTACGAGTTAATTAGCACTGACATTGATCAGTCAGGCCGTTGCATGCGGAATTTCAAGCGACCCGCCAGAGAAAGTACCGCCAAAGGTGTCCTTCATTTTGTTTCCTAACAAGACAGCGATACAAAAATTGGACATGGGACGGTAGTAAGGAACGAGTCCGAGCGAAAGGCTAAGCAGTCTTGTGCGATGTCGCCTACGCTATGAGAACAACTGACTAGTCGTATATGGCAGGCCGCTTGAATTTGCTCGCGAAACGGCCAGATTGGCCATCTTCAATGCAAGTAAACTCGGAAACGGCGCAACGAATCCATTTTTTGTTAACAATTATTTCTCAGAATAAACTGCCCTGCTACACCCTTATCTACATCTACATCATACTTCGCAAGCCACCTAATGGTGATCCCCCTTCTCTCCTCCTACCCCGCTCCACTCGCCAATGGTGTGGTGGAAGAACGATTGCCGATAAGCCTCTGTATTAGCTGTAATTTCTCAAATTTTCTCGGCGTGGTCATTTCAAGAGATTTATGTAGCAGGAAGTAATATGTTGTCTGACTCTTCTCGGAAGCCGCTCTCTCAATATGTTAGTAGAAAACCTACCTATTATGCACAACGCCTCTCTTGTAAGACCTGCCAATGGAGTTTGTTGAGCACCTTGGTAACGGTCTCGCGCTGACTAAACGACCCCGTGACGAAACGCGCCACTGTTCGTTGGATCTCCTCTGTCCCTTATATCAGTCCTACCTGGTAGGTATACCTTACTGATGATGAACAGTACTCAGTAACAGGTCGAACAAGCACCTTATAAGCCACATCCTTCGTGGGTGACTTACACTTTCTTAAGATTCTTCCTTATAAATCTCTGTCTGGCATCTACTTTTCCTACTGTGTGTTTTATGCGGTCATTCCTCTTAGGCTTGCTCTCGACAGCTACTCCTAGATATTTTACGGTACACACTGTTCCCAATAGTTTCTCATCAATTGTGTAGATGTGCGGTAGTGGATTCCTTTTCCTATGTATGCACAATATATTACATTTATTTACGTTCAGGGTCAGGGCCAGAGGCTGCAACATTCATAAATTCTCTGCAGGTCATTCTGCAACTCGATACTGTCTTCTGGCGCGGCTACCTGTTTATAAACAAACACGTCATCTGCGAACAGTCTGAAAGGGCATCTGACGCTTTCTTTTTGATCATTTATGTACGTTGTACACAATAGCGTCACTATCACACTTCCTGGAGTGATCTGGAAATTGCGTTTACATCTGTAAATTTTGTTACGTGTGTTGAGTTTCCTTTGCTAGGAAGTCTTCAGTCCAGTCGCAAATCTGTTCCGATACTAGGTAAGCTCGCACTTTTTTTACAAAAAAAAAAAAAAAAAAAAAAAAAAAAAGTGCGGGACGGTGTCAAACACCTTTCTCATGGCAAGGATAACGACATCTGACTGAGCGCCGTCGCCTACAGCGCCGTGGATCTCATGGCGGAAAAGAGCGAGCCGAGTTCCGCAAGATCTCTCTTCGTGGAATTCGTGTTAATTTTTGTAGGGGAGAGTTTCCTTCACCAGAAACGTCATAATTCTTTGGCACAAAATATGTTCCACGATTCTACAACAGATTGATGTGACGGATATACTTCTATAATTGTGTGCATCTGTCCTGCGGCCCATTTTGGAAAGTGGAATGATGTGCGCTTTTTTCCATACCTTCGTTGCTCCAGCGATCTACGATAAACTACTGCTAGAAGGAGAATAAGTTCTTACGCATAACCTTTATAGAATCTTAGAGGTCTCTCATTTGGTCCTGATGCTTTCCCACTGCTAAGCGATTGTAGTTGAATTTCTGTTCCACAACTTGTTACCTCAATATCTGCCATTTTCACGTTCGTACTATGATTGAAAGAAGGGGCTGTGTTACGAACTTCCGCAGTGAAACAGTTTCGGAAGACCTAATTCAGTATTCCGGCCTTCTCTCTGTTATCTTCCGTTTCCGAGCCAGTATGTCTCTGACTGAATGGATGGATGATTCCGATCCGCTTACCTATTTTCTCGGATCCATTGACAAAATTTTACTTTCAAAGTCGTAGAACGTTTCTCTCATTGCTCCCCTTATGCTCGTTTTCGTATCGTTCAGCTTTTGTTTATCTGCTAGGTTTCGATTTCTCTTGAATCAGAAATGAAGCTCTCTTTGTTTACAGAGCATTTTTCTAAAACGCCTGTTAAACCACGGCGGGTCTTTCCCACCCCTTAAAATCTTGCTCGGAAAATACTAGCCTAACGCATATTGATCGTTGCTTTTGAATTTTTTTCCATTTCTGTTCAAACTCTTTGTCCTCATTACTGAATATTTCATGCTGACTGCTCCGATAATTAGCAATTTGCCTCTCATCATTCTTGTTAAGCAAAAATATCTTGCTACCTTTCTTAGCATTCCTTGTAAAACTGGTAATCATAGTTGCTATAGCAGCTTTATGATCACTAATACCTACGTTAATTGATTCGATAAATTCAGGTCTGTTTGTTGCTAGAAGATGTAAAACTTAAAAAGAACTGTTTAATACATAGGCGAGCAGGAACGTGCTACGATTATTTATCGTACATTGAAAACAACCAGTGAAAAATCGCAACATATGCTAAATATACAGAAACATTTAGCAATATGCTGAAAGTAATGACCACTTCCTGAATACAAGACGAAGGACAAGAAGTAGTGTGTTTAGTGTTGACCATGCGAAGTGTTAACCCTGGTGACAGAGAGATAAAGAACTACAAAATGTAGTACACAAGCTGTGCTTACTTTTATTTTGCTAATGGATTTTGCTAACACTCTTTATCATTCTCGGGCCGTAAAAGGCATATTTATCTTTGGAGTCTACAACTGCAATAACTAATCAAAATTTTGAAATAATTTTGGTAAAATTTGTGACATCACAATCTTGTATTTCCGTCTCCCAATGAAAACTATCAACCCTTGGGCTGTTCCAACCGTGTTTATACTTTTCTTTGAAAGACAAGCACATGGTGTGACATCACAAGTTATACTAAAATGAGGTATTTATTGATATTGATTAAGTATTTTAATTGTGAAATAAACAGTTAAATAGTTCTTACTTGGCGTGAGAACGGCCAGAGTGAGACCGAAATCGACTAATAAAATAAAAATAAATAAAGCTGCGTGTAGTATGATGCAGTTCCTAAACTTTATTACAGATATTAAGTATCGCCTACAGGAAATATTTCGTGTTGACGTAATAGTACCCTCTTGTATCATCAACTAGTGTGTATTGATTAAATTAAAATTTCCAAACCGAGAAGTAAACCAGTTGAGAATTAAGATGTCGTTCGTTTATAGTCATCTCAAATTAGTGTTCACGCGTAGATCTTCAGCCTATGGGTGTATGTGATTACTGCTTTATGTTCGTGGCACCTCAGACCTTAAAAATAATTGCATACCACTCACATAAATATCGACTATTTAAAACGTACATGACCGTTAATATAGTCTAAGAGAACGCTACCAAGTGCTCTAAGAAACCGAATAAAATACACCAATAGGTGATAGAATGTCAAGGAAAAGTAGCGCTAGTGCTACAACATTTATTTCATACCTATCGCAGAAAAGTATACAAGAGTTTTTACCGTACAGTACCAATAGACATTTATCGATGAACATTGCATTTAACAGCGTTAAGGAGAGACATTTCCCACAGAAAACGGACGCGCAATGAATTACAGAAGTACGTAATTTTCTGCAAGGCCAATAAACAGAAGCGTTGCTCAATTTGCGTCTGATATATTTACATGTTACGAAATAAACGCAATTAAATCTGGTTTCATTCGTATATAACTGCAACTATCTGTAGATTAGAATCTATATTTCTTTAAAATATGAACTAGATTTAGCGCAGAAATATAGTGTATATTTTGGCAGTTACACTAGCTACATTTCAACAGAACTTTGTGGTACGGATGTGAAAACAGCGCTATGGGAGAACTTAAAAGAAAGAAGAGTACCGACAGAGAAAGAAGTAAAAAAACCGCAGACGAATTTGAGCATCAAGTCGTACTCTAGATGAATCACGTTGAAATGACCACGCAGCCCAGAAACGTCGACTAGTTGTCTATTACGTGATCGCTCAATACTAGTTTTGTATTGTTCTAATCACCGCCACCGTTCTGGTCGCAGAATGTTACTACAGATGCGCTGGCAGCGCGGGCTGGATTTATGGGGGCCCTGCCTGTAGTGAATCACGTGACGCCGCCTATACAAGTACACGGATGATTAATTGACCGTCCGCGTGCGTCTGAAGCCACGGCCACTAATCTCCGGCAAACACTGCACGCGTGTTCTGACGGCAAATACGCCGTAATGACTGCATTGTGCACAGTTTAAGGTTGAACACTTGCGCAAAATCCTTTTGTTCATTCTTTTCGCACTACACGAAGTAGTCTACCGGCTAAATGCCGTAACGTCTCCATAACGTCCTGATCTTGCAATTGCTTGTGTGGGCTAAGTGTTACTGTAATTAATTAACTGGCACGTTAAATTACATTTCAGCCGTTTAAGTTCACTAATGGTAACAGTTGCTACCTTTCGAATAAGTCGTTTGCAATGTAGCTAGTAATTGTAATAGAAAATATACACTCCTGGAAATTGAAATAAGAACACCGTGAATTCATTGTCCCAGGAAGGGGAAACTTTATTGACAAATAACTGGGACCCCTTGCCGGTCTAGGAATGGTAGAACGATGGGTTCGATGACGGTTTGGATGTACCGTGCACTATTCAGTGTCCCCTCGACGATCACCAGAGGTGTACGGCCAGTGTAGGAGATCGCTCCCCACACCATGATGCCGGGTGTTGGCCCTGTATGCCTCGGTAGTATGCAGTCCTGATTGTGGCGCTCACCTGCACGGCGCCAAACACGCATACGACTATCATTGGCACGAAGGCAGAAGCGACTCTCATCGCTGAAGACGACACGTCTCCATTCGTCCCTCCATTCACGCCTGTCGCGACACCACTGGAGGCGGGCTGCACGATGTTGGGGCGTGAGCGGAAGACGGCCTAACGGTGTGCGGGACCGTAGCCCAGCTTCATGGAGACGGTTGCGAATGGTCCTCGCCGATACCCCAGGAGCAACAGTGTCCCTAATTTGCTGGGAAGTAGCGGTGCGGTCCCCTACGGCACTGCGTAGGATCTTATGGTCTTGGCGTGCATCCGTGCGTCGCTGCGGTCCGGTCCCAGGTCGACGGGCACGTGCACCTTCCGCCGACCACTGGCAACAACATCGATGTACTGTGGAGACCTCGCGCCCCACGTGTTGAGCAGTTCGGCGGTACGTCCACCCGGCCTCCCAATGCCCACTATATGCCCTCGCTCAAAGTCCGTCAACTGCACATACGGTTCACGTCAACGCTGTCGCGGCATGCTACCAGTGTTAAAGACTGCGATGGAGCTCCGTATGCCACGGCAAACTGGCTGACACTGACGGCGGCGGTGCCCAAATGCTGCGCAGCTAGCGCCATTCGACGGCCAACACCGCGGTTCCTGGTGTGTCCACTGTGCCGTGCGTGTGATCATTGCTTGTACAGCCCTCTCGCAGTGTCCGGAGCAAGTATGGTGGGTCTGACACACCGGTGTCAATGTGTTCTTTTTTCCATTTCCAGAAGTGTAATTCACTAGCGCCTTAATCTTCCCCATACTATTTGTAACGCAGCCTCGATTGCGAATACGTATGAAAAAACCTGTACTTTTGCGGAAACACCGGCAACTCTTTCCCACTTTTGTCGAACCAGACAATTACAAGACCAGCAAGTGCCCCCTTTGGAACAGTAACCGAAGGTAGCCGTCTTATACTGAGCCAACAATCTGTACCAGGCATGGGTAACGTTCGGTAGTCCGCGGGCGCAGTTCAACTTTAAAGTATTGATATTCGATGTAATTGAACATCGCCTCACTTCAAATCTTTATCGAAGATTTATCGAATAAAAAATCCATATTTCGGAATACCGTAGACAAAAATATGGTTTTAGAATTCAGTGTATAGCTTACGATTTAACGTGTTATTTAAAACTGTGTATAGTTTTGTTTATAGATTTAACAATAAAGAGAAATGTTTTAAGAAAAAATAAACAAAGTTATACTCAGCGTATGAAATAATAGAAAAATACTCAAAATACGGATAATACAATCGATCCAAGGGTTGGGATATCGGACAACAATTTATCGTTATACTGATGTATCTGAATCAGGTACGTGATATTTTAAATCGATATTTATCCCGCTTATATATCGATAACACCGATATTTTATGGCAGTATAATCCTGCACAGTTGGGAGATAATCAATTTACAATGAGGAGGAAGTATCTCATCCTAGTTTTAGTCTGTACCAGATAGCTAGCAAATAAGATGAAAGGACTTCAGTTCCAGTAGGAGGACAATTTTCAGAAGTTGGTGAAGTAGATTAAAAGTTGAACATGCCAACAAATTAATTTTTTAAGTTCTGTAGAACATAAGTTTCATATTACGGACACGTTGGGAAACGTCTTCTTACTGGAGTGTCTGGTTCTACCACGACTCGTGTAAGTTCGTGGAAGTAGCGCGTTCTGTGAATACTTACCGAAGACCCTCCTCTGATTCTTTTCCTTTACGTGAACCACCGAGTCTTTCCTGATTCGTATCACAGCTCTGCACAACCGTAATATCGGCTAACTGTGATTGACACGAATCCCACAAGTCGGCTTCACAGCTTGCAGTTTTTTTTCTGCGCATCATTCGTTTACGGAGTGCAACACTGGCAAAGAACAGCTCGGATAATAGTTCTATACGCCACCTACTTTGTTGTTAGTTCATACCCGCTACCTTTCTAACACATTATTCCAGTCTGCAGCATATTTTTCCTGAAACTTGTTTTCTTTCACAGATAGCAACGTGACCATTTTATGTTAGGTCTAATCGTAACTTTCGTGTATATGAAATGAAACAGAGGCATAACTATAATAAGTCACTTTTGGTTATATTTCCGTTATCTTATTGCTTCTATCATCAGGCGATTTATTTTAAGTACCGTCTCGTAGATGGTTCTTACGTAGCTTTTATAGCGCACCATATGGCATCGTCTATCCGTGCTTTTCTTAATTGTGGCAGGCCAGGGTGGCCCGGGGGTTGTAGGCGCTTCAGTCCGGAACCGCGCGGCTTCTACGGTCGCAGGTTCAAATCCTGCCTCGGGCATGGATGTGTGTGATGTCCTTAGGTTAGTTAGGCTTAAGTAGTTCTACGTTTTAGGGGACTGATAACCTCAGATGTTGAGTCCCATAGTGCTCAGAGCTATTTTTTTCTTAATTGTGTTTACGTTACTCACATCAGTTTTCATGAACTGACATCAGTAGGAAATCTGAACAGTAGTATTTACGTTACAGACCACAGATATTGCAGAAGTACTAATTCGATCATTATTGTTTGTGGATTTCAGCTGATACGTCGTAGGATCGCGTGCTGAACGACGGGGAGCGATTAAGACGTGGGTACGTTAGTGCGTAGGAGGAGGTGCAAGTCCCATTTTAATTACGCAGCAATTTACTACAGAGTAACTGTTACTTAGGAGAGATACATATTGGCGACTTTTGAACTATTTAAAATATTCGCTTATCGGCGAAGGATATTTACTGCACTATCTTGGGTACTCGCGGAAAACTGGCATTTTGAAATTTTGGTTTATTTTCTAGGAAAATGTTAAGATCTGTCTGTCTTCATGATTATGAATAAAACTGTGTGTCTAGTAGTTACTGTTTTTAACATATTTTTACAGCACAACCAACTATTAAGCCTTAGTTAATAGAGAACCACTAGGGTCATTTTTCTAAACTTCACTGGCATTCTGCAGATTCTCCGTAATCTTCAAACTATCGAATGTTTGTATGGCCGCTACAAACTGGGAGATGTCTTGTCTTGTGAGTAATTACATCTATGATAACCAGATACGACTATGTGTCTGCCAAGTGCTCTTCGACGTAGGTGCTGAAAGTCGGGATGTTCCTTGTGATGCTGATATACAAATTGCGCAAAAAGAGGCTACCAGCTGCCTTTGGACCTAATTTAGGCCGGCCAGAGTGACCGAGCGGTTCTAGGCGCTACAGTCTGGAACCGCGCGATTGCTACGGTCGCAGGTTCGAATCCTGCCTCGGGCACAGATGTGTGTGATGTCCTTAGGTTAGTTAGGTTTAAGTAGTTCTAAGTTCTAGGGGACTGATGACCTCGGAAGTTAAGTCCCACAGTGCTCAGAGCCATTTGAACCATTTTGAACCAATGTAGACATGTCCCATTTATACACTTACTTTGATGCAACACTTGATAATTACAATGTCTCTGTACCGACTAAGATGCGTAAGAGCTGTCCGCGTACTCGAGGAACGCCAGCAACAGCGCGTTTGCTCACAGTGCTGAAGCGCGTAGCGAGATTTTGCATTGTGTTAGCGGACGGACGTTACACCCTTCCGCCTGGGCGCGCCCAACTCATCCAATCTGCACGGGCCGCTCGCCCTCTAGCTGCCGCTCCACAGCACCAAAACAGCAACTGCGGAGAAGGTTGTTTGCCGTCACAGCAGTTGATGGTCGGTATGTTCTACGACAAGTCGAATCGACACACACACACACACACACACACACACACACACAGAGAGAGAGAGAGAGAGAGAGAGAGAGAGAGAGAGAGAGACGTTAAATTGGCAACGGTGTCAGAACGGATGAACAGTGCTGGTGTGACGTGTTTCTTTCCAAATTGTTAAGTCAGGGAAAGTGGATTGCAAGGAGGGTTGGTTCAAATGGTTCAAATGGCTGTGAGCACTGTGGGACCCAACAACTGTGGTCATCAGTCACCTGGAACTTAGAACTACTTAAACCTAACTAACCTAAGGACATCACACACATCCATGCCCGAGGCAGGATTCGAACCTGCGACCGTAGCAGTCGCACGGTTCCGGACTGCGCGCCTAGAACCGCGAGACCACCGCGGCCGGCCCAAGGAGGGTGTATAGCCCTTACAATAAATGAGAGCATGTCCCAATACAAAGGGTAACAGGAACATCACTTTCTTCCTGCTTGAAGTATTAGACACAAGAACACTGACAAAAAAATCTCAGCACCAACAAAAAATTACTGTACAGTAATTAAACATCGGAAACACATTTGTCTAGCTAATATATGTAAGTGATTAACATTGCAAGATCGCAGGTTAATGTAAGCTCGAGATGAACCTTTGCAAACACGAAATTCTGGTACGTTAATAACCGGTGTAGCCGTCAGGATGTTGAATGCAAGCATGCAGTCGTGCATGCATTGCGGTGTTACAGGTGCCGGATGTAAGTTTATGGGATAGAGCTGCGTGGAACTTCCTGGCAGATTAAAACTGTGTGCCAGACCGAGACTCTAATAGCGACCTTTGCCTTTCTCGGGGGAAGTGCTCTACCATCTGAGCTACCCAAGCACGACTCAAGCCCCGTCCTCACAGCTTTACTTCTGCCAGTACCTCGTCTCCTACCTGCCAAACTTTACAGATGCTCTCCTGCGAACCTTGCTGAAATGCAAGGTTTTGAAATCTGCTTTCTCTTTCTTACCAGTTACTGTTAACTGTGACTTCAGTCATTATCCTCTGCCATCATCCCTCCTATTTCTGAAGGTAGTAAACTCTACGTCAAATGTGTTAAACTAAGTAATAATAATGTTATACCTAATACCTTCATTGATTTAGATAAAGCTTCTGATAATGTTTTGAGACGCTGTCAGAGAATGCCATAAAGGTACAGACAGAAGAGAAACACAGAGACTGTATAGAAAATAGGTAGTTGTCATAAGATGTGGAGCCGGCCGCGGTGGTCTCGCGGTTCTAGGCGCGCAATCCGGAACCGTGCGACTGCTAAGGTCGCAGGTTCGAATCCTGCCTCGGGCATGGATGTGTGTGATGTCCTTAGGTTAGTTAGGTTTAAGTAGTTCTCAGTTCTAGGGGACTGATGACCACAGCAGTTGAGTCCCATAGTGCTCAGAGCCATTTGAATCATTTTTAAGATGTGCAGAACATAAAGAAGCAGCTGTTGTTAAGAATATGTTCGACAGGGTTGCTCACTTTCTCCACGCTTTTTCACTGGATACACTCGGAGATCAGTGCGTCAGAGAGAAACTAAGAGCTATAGAAGGAATTATAATCGATTGCAAGAAAATAGACTTCCTAAGATTTGCTAATGAAGCCGCAGTGCTAAGCGAAACAATTGAGAACAATGCTGGTCCAGATGGAAACCACACCCAGAGCTTCCTGTAACACGAACATTGTTGTTCGTGGTAAACAATGAGAAAACGCTCTTGCTCAAGGCTGAACCGTATTTACGAAGTTACGTACTCCTGAGTATTTGTTTGACGGCGCCGTTTTACCCAGATGTGCATATCCACGACTTCCCTTCATGTTGCTGCTGTTGTGGTCTTCAGTCCTGAGACTGGTTTGATGGTGCTCTCCATGCTACTCTATCCTGTGCAAGCTTCTTCATCTCCCAGTACCTACTGCAACCTACATCCTTCTGAATCTGCTTAGTGTATTCATCTCTTGGTCTCCCTCTACGATTTTTACCCTCCATGCTGCCCTCCAATACTAAATTGGTGATCCCTTGATGCCTCAGAACATGTCCTACCAACCAATCCCTTCTTCTAGTCATGTTGTGCCACAATCTTCTCTTCTCCCCACCCTATTCAATACCTACTCATTAGTTATGTGATCTATCCATCTAATCTTCAGCATTCTTCAGTAGCACGCACGAAAATTAATCCACAACCAGCTGATACTTCACACACAGGACTTCATAAAGATATTTGTTTGGAGTGTACTGCTTTAGGAAAGTGAATCACGGACACTCTGAAAAGCAGAAAAACTGGAAATAATAGCCTTAGAGATGCTGAAGTTATCCTGGGTAGAGTTGGTGCCAAATAGACAGGTGCTCCAAAAAGTCGAGGAAGAGAAACAGCGTCTTTGGAAGCTCATCCAAGAAAGAAGGAAAACATGGGTCGGTCGTCTGAACCGACAGGCGACAGTTCCGGTGCTGACTCTGACATCCACTCGATAGTACAGATGGCGAATACTGTCCTGGAATACGCTATTGAAACCCTGTTAGAACAGTTCGCGTGGACCTGTAAGCATTGATTGTTCAGTCGCACGATTGACTTCTCGTCCAATCATTTCCCACATGTGCTCGATTGGATACAGGTCTGGAGATCGTGCTGGCCAGGGAAGTTGCTGCACATCTTGCTGAGCACGTAGAGTTTCACAGGCAGTGTGGGGGCGAGTATTATCCTGTTAGAACTACGAATAATCTTCCTGTTGCAAGAACGGCAATAGGACAGGTCTGGCATCATTCTGCACGTAACAAGCGCTGGTTAGCATCCTCTCCAGAAACACCAAACGTGACGAGAGTTGTACTAAATTAGAATTATATTAATACCTTCAGCTGTTAACGGGCGTTGATATATATCAATAAAGACAGGTGAAAATGTGTCCCGCAACCGGGGCTCGAACCCGGGATCTCCTGCTTACATGGCAGACGCTCTATCCATCTGAGCCAGCGAGGGCACAGAGGATAGTGTGACTGCAGGGACTATCTCGTGCGCGCCTCCCGCGCGACACACATTCTCACCTTGTATGTCCACACACTACATTCGTAGTGTCCCTACCCAACACACTCATTACTCGCGGCGCGTTGCCGATTCCCGTAAGAGTTCGGGCACTAATTGTGCATTCGCACAGAAGAAGAAGATGGTCAAGTGGACGGTGAGTCTTAACTATATATATATATACACTAAGATGGTATCTGTTCTTTTGGACATGCATCCCATTACGTTTGTCGCCTCAGTGTAATGGCTGGTTAATGGTGTATCTTGTCCAAGATGTGTTAACATTCAAATTGGAAGTTAACGCTGCCATGTGACGTGGTCATGAGGTGTTTGTCATCCCATGCTGATGACAACTTATATTGTTCTCTCCGGGCGACACCTTCCACGTAAGGTCTGAAATTTCACGACACGCCATGGAACTTTTAGGACTTCTCTGTACATTTACAGTACATGTAAACACCAAACCCGTAAGAGTTCGGGTAAATATGTGTGCAACCGCACAGAAGGAGGAGGTTATGTCCGGTATTGCCAGAACTATATAGTTATATGGAAATTTTGTCTGTCCTTTCGGACATGTTCTTCTTCTGTGTATATCCACACATTTACCCGAACTCTTACGGGACTTTGTAAGAATGTCTTCCACGAGTAAGGAGTGTGTTGGGGTGGGACACTACGAATGTTGAGTGTGGCCATTCAAGATGAGAATGTGGGTCTTGCGGGAGGCGTGCGCGAGATAGTCCCTGTAATCACGCTACCCTCTGTGCCCTCGGTGGCTCAGATGGATAGTGTGTCTGCCATGTAAGCAAGAGATCCCGGGTTCGAGTCCCGCTCGGGGTACACACTTTCACCTGTCCCCGTTGATACATATCAACGCCCGTTAGCAAAATGGTTCAAATGGCTCTGAGCACTATGCGACTTAACAACTGTGGGCATCAGTCCCCTAGAACGTAGAACTACTTAAACCTAACTAACCTAAGGACATCATACACATCCATGCCCGAGGCAGGATTCGAACCTGCGACCGTAGCGGTCACGCGGTTCCAGACTGAAGCGCCTAGAATCGCACGACCAGCCCGTTAGCAGCTGAAGGTATTAATATATGCGCGGATGGCCATCACTTGCGTGCAGCAAAATTTGCTTTCATTGCTGAAGACCACGGCGCGCCATTCCATTTTCCGAGTGATCCTCTAACGGCACCAACCGAGCCGTACATGTCGATGCTGTGGCCTGAGTGGAATATAGACTAGAGTTGTGCACGCCCATAGTCCCACTGCTAATAACGAGTACGTAACAGTTCGTGTTGACACGTCTGGGTTAACATGCCCTCTTATCTATGCCGTGGTAACTGTACTATCTGCCACTGCTGCCATTAAAATACGACCGCCGTGGCGGTCGTCTGTGCTGATTCGACGTGCAGAACCTCATCTACGGGTGTGAGAATGACCGCGCGACCACTGATGCCAGCAGCACAACTGCTGCTGCACGTCCAACTTGGGTGGCAATTCCCCGAAAGGACCACCCCACCACTCGGAAGGCCCTATCAAACTCGCTCGTTTGGCTATAGGAAGCACGAGCGCGTCTCAGTGGGATGCTTGCGTGCTTGCTTCACACATTGAGCCTTCTGGCTTTGAGCAAATCAACGTCTTGCTCCCAAGTGTACCAATTTCTTTCCAGCAGCGTACATAAGTGATCCACAAATACGAGCAGAAATTGAGAAACATGGTAAAAATGTTCCGTAGTTTTTTTTTATATATACATAATTTCTGGTCGGATGTAAGAGAGAGCATGTAGACCCTAATGTGGTCAAGCTGAATAAAAAATGAAAAAGTTTTCTCAAACGTATTTTCATTTCTGCCCTTCCCTGTATGATATGACCCCAAATGAAAGTATTCCTACATTTTCGGCTGAAAAAGATATTGTATTACTTTCTGTTGGAGTAGTAGTCACAGGCGCCAGAACACAGTTCGTAATGGATAGAATTTCTTGTACTCATTTTCAAATTATTTTCGCTCTCGGCGTCCCAGCATGTATAAAGAAGTTGGCGTATGGAAATTTTGATAATTTTTGTGCTTCAATGACTTTTCTCCTCCATTGCCTGTTGCCAGCCAGCATCACTCGGTAGTGCGATAAGCGAAAACAGATCACACGCTGTACGAAGCTTCGGTAAATTTTTCCGCGGCTCCTTCCTCTGAAGTGTGTGCCGGCGATAAGGGAGAGTGATGGCTGTAGTTTTCCTGGTGGGAGGCTGGCCGTGTTCCGGGAACCAGAGCCGTCCTTGGCTGCAGCGCCATCAACCACGCGCGCGGCGGCCGGCGGCCAGGTAAACACGTTGCACAACCTGCGGCCGCAGACACCACCCCGCTGACGTCACTGTCCTGGGGCGAGGTGCCGGGGGCGCGGCGGGCGCAGCTCCCAGGGCGGCTCGAGTGCACTTCGCGCTGCTTTTTGCAGTCGTGACGTCACTAGTGGGCTTTCGGCTTACGACTTTTGCGAGAACGTGTGAACAGCCCCTGTGTGTACGGCGTGCATTTCGGTTATTCATTTACTTAGTAGCGTGTATGCTGCATATCCTCTTTCAGAGAAATGGCGCAATGAAAACGTATCGCAAACAATTCACCCGTATCATCGAATGTCAGTTAATAACTCATCAACGATACAAGCCTTCATGAAATGTTGCGAAAAACAAGACCTGAGACAACAGTCGTCTGATGAAACCTTAGCACAATGTTGCGAGCGGATCTAGGTTTGCAACTCGCTTCACGCAGTTTATTTCATCTTAGCGTTTACGTTATACATAAATGACCTTGTGGATAACATCGGAAGTTCACTGAGGCTTTTTGCGGATGATGCTGTGGTATATCGAGAGGCTGTAACAATGGAAAACTGAAATGCAGGAGGATCTGCAACGAATTGACGCATGGTGCAGGGAATGGCTATTGAATCTCAATGTAAACAAGTGTAATGTGCTGCGAATACGTAGAAAGAAAGATCCTTTATCATTTAGCTACAGTATAGCAGGTCAGCAACTGGAAGCAGTTAATTCCATAAATTATCTGGCAGAAGGCATTAGGAGTGATTTAAAATAGAATGAGCACATAAAGTTGATCGTTGGTAAAGCAGATGCCAGACTGAGATTCATTCGAATTATCCTACGAAATGCAATCCGAAACAAAGGAAGTAGGTTACAGTACACTTGTTCGCCCACTGCTTGAATATTGCTCACTAGTGTGGGATCCGTACGAGATAGGGTTGATAGAAGAGATAGAGAAGATCCAACGGAGAGCAGCGCGCTTCGTTACAGGATCAGTTATCAGTTAGTAATCGCGAAAGCGTTACGGAGATGATAGATGAACTCCGGTGGAAGACTTTGCAGGAGAGACGCTCAGTAGCTCGGTACGGGCTTTTGTTGAAGTTTCGAGAACATACCTTCACCGAGGAGTCAAGCAGTAAATTGCTCCCTCCTACGCACATCTCGCTTAGAGACCATGAGGATAAAATCAGAGAGATTAGAGCCCACACAGAGGCATACGGACAATCTTTCTTTCCACGAACAATACGAGACTGGAGTAGAAGGGAGAACCGACAGAGGTACTCAAAGTACCCTCCGCCACAAACCGTCAGGTGGATTGCGGAGTATGGATGTAGATGTAGAAACGTAGTCTGGGACTTTGTTATGAATTTATGTTCCGATTTAACATTTCCGCCAGATTAGAGAACGAAGAATAAAATATACATCTGGGCGTTTATTTCCGAAAATATAGTGACCTCCAAGTACGTGGTAAGGCAGGAACGTAAGAGGACAGCTTAAATTGCTGTGAGTGAAGCGATGGGCTATAACATTTAGATTCCTTCATGACACAAATATTTCGCACGTTGCGCAACCACAAACACATTCCTGTAAAGAGTTCTCGCTACAACTGTGGGATTCTCCTCTCACTAACACATCATAAACATCAACGCGGCGCTGTACCGATCGACAAAACGATAAACACGTCTCTGGTCGCCTTCACGGCGTCACTACGTTACGATTACGTCAGTTCCTCAAAAAGTAGTTTGAAACGTACTCTATCCTCCAAGGGCGGCCTGCCTCTTTCCCAAGGGGCGCTCCACTATGCTATTGTCCTACATTCGCCAATCTGTCTTCGATTTGAGTCAGGACGTCAAAGCAATTCTCACGGTCAGCTATTTCAACATTTGTACATTAGAAATCTTTTATCGCGATTATGTCAACTCGTTACCAACTCTTCCCAGTTGCTTTGAGTATGTCTAGAAGCTTTGAATACCGTGTCACATAATAGAAAAATGAAGAATCGTAATTACACCACCGACCATCAAAATAGGATCTCCATGTAGGTGGCTTGCAACAGACGTATAATTAGTATGACATGTAATCCATGCTAGAGCACGCAAATGGTTCGGATATCAGCACAGACGCATGTGCGAGGTAGGATTAGCACCATCTACTTTGTGTACAGAAGGTACTGCTGATGCTGATGGCAGAACCCAGAGTTGCCAGTCGTTACACAGAGAAATAATGTAAAATTTATCATTCAGAAATCTCATACGAATTTTGTTTGTTCGTGAGAGCATTGTGTTGTCCGTCTTACTATAATATATAAAAGGCTGTGTCCCGACAGGACTCACTCCCTGCCTTATCATCGCCCAGCCCAAACCATGTGCAATAGAAACTCGAGTATTGCAGAGTGTGTTCATCTAACACAGTACATGTGGTTTAAGAAGGGATTTTTCCAAATTTCACCCCTAAGGGCGTGAAACAGGGGCTGAAAAGGTTTTTGAAAATATGGCTCTGTTAAGGGAGTAAGGAGACTGGTATTTGGTTTCTCGATCGGAAATAAAGAAATACTTATTTCAACATTTTTGGAAATTTAATCCCTTTGGGTGTGAAATAGTGGGTGGATTTTTTAATAAATCATTATTAACGATCTACTGCAGTATTTTTAAAGTTAAATATATGAAAATTAGTATTTGACTTCTCGGTTACGAACAAAAAAATAGAGACAAAGCGATTCACTGACTTATCAACGTCCAGCCCAAACCGCTAAGGACAGAAACTTGAAATTTGGAGAGGGTGTGAATCTTATACTGTAAGCATCGTTTAAGGAAGGATTGTTCGAAATTCCTCTCCTAAGGGGGTGAAAAAATTGGTTCAAATGGCTATGAGAAGTATGGAACTTAACTTGTGAGGTCATCAGTCCCCTAGAACTTAGAAGTACTTAAACCTAACTAACCTAAGGACATCACAAAAATCCATGCCCGAGACAAGATTCGAACCTGCGACCGTAGCGGTCTAAGGGGGTGAAATAGTGATGAAAGGCATTTTGAAAAAACGACACTATCAAGGCAGTTGTGAGTCTAGGATAACGAAAATTCGTATTCGCTTTCTCAGTCAGAAATTAAAAAATACGTGTTTCACATTTTTAGAAATTCAAACCAATAAGGAGGTAAAATAGTGGGTGAAAGTTTGTTGGCAATAAATCATTATTAAAGAACTAATAAAGAGTTTTTAAAGTTACATCTACGAAAATTGTTATTTGACTTCTCGGTTGGACATAAAAAATAGTTTCTTCAATGTTTTTGGAAATTCAGCCGCTAACAAGGTGAAATAGCGGATCAAAATTTCAAGAAAATATTCCGTTATACTAAAAAAATTTTAAAGCCCAATCTATGAAAATTCGTGTTTCGTTTCTGGGTTAGATATAATGAATTATATACTAGGGGATGAAAGTTTCTATGTAAATATCACCAGGAAAACGCAAAAGGCATGATTAACAAAAACCTTTGACTCTAGCACCAGAATAGCTTTTTGGTCAGTACATTCGCGAAAGACAATGCTTCTATTGAAGTAGAAAGTTTAGAAGGTGTTGCAATTTGTGAACTACATTAACTTCTTTATAAGAAAAACAAAAGAAAAAGCAAAAAATCTATCAGACCATACAATCTACGCGAGCAAAGCAGCAGGCGCTAAACTAATCGTGTAATAAGGAGAAACATCTACTGGCACATGTCGAAATTTGACAGCGACAGGATCATGACATGGATGTGTTTAATTGTTCCGCGTTTTCGTTGCATGCTTCGATCGAGATACCACGACTGTCGAGCGAATATGGTATCAGCGGGTTCAAGAGGGCCATACTGAGCTTCAAGCAGGATGTCAAAGTCCGCACACCAATACTGCCCGAGAGGAAAGAAAATAAATAAATAAATAAATATTGTACAATGCCGTAACCTAGCGCAATCGTGTGGGGTGTCCTTCGGATACGTAACTCGATCACGTCTGTGTCGCACTTCTGGTACTTAGGGCAGTAACAGTTACATTTCTGAAGAGTTGAGACTCCTGTGTGCGCCCTATCTTCGAGTTCTCTGTGACTGTCTTTCAACAAGATAACGCAAGACCGGAAGTCTTGTAGCCAAAATGTTCTCCGGATGACCTAGCCACTGAAAACATCTGATTATGGGCTGATTAGAGACCGGCACACCGGCGCTCGCCAGCAACTACGACTGATGAACTGTGGCACAAAGTCGAAGCAACATGGTATAACGTATCCGAATCAGTCATCCAAGCTAACTTGTGTTAGAGCCTTTGTTGCTGCCAGAGGTGGCACAGCGGCGCAGTACATTTCCTACCACGTACACCTTCAAATCGCCTACAAATTAATCCATGTATTTTCTACTGCGCTCCATGAGCACAATTATTAAAATTTCCGTATTGCTGTCTTCCTTGATGTAGTTACGGTGACCAGTAGTCTGTGTTCAACAATTGCTCAATTATGTGCGATTTCTGTGACACGCAAACGGTGGCAAGCTATAACAACTGATCATAAGATCTTGTTTGTCATGTGTATTGGCTGTTCATGTCAAATAAATACAACCTCTCTCAAGCTCCCGTTCCCAATGTTACCATCTCCCTCAGCACCCAATTCCTTTACGAATTACTTACGGACTCGCATAATGCAGCATTTGAGAAGTGACTGAATCACTTTTTGATTTTCATTGCAGTAACTTCGTCACAGCTACTCTTCTTTTACAGTTTGGCAGAGAAAGTAAAAATTCAAATTTTATTCTCTCATTAATTTTCACTTTTGATTCTTCTTCGGTATCTTTTTGTCCTTCTCTTTCAAAGTGATTCGTCCCCTTCTTACATGTATTTGCTGTAGTCTCATCGATCATTTGCCTTGCTGGTTTCATTTATTTTCTTCAGGTATAATGCTACTACAGCTAGTAGCGTAAATTCTGTCTTTCCATTGTTGTTGTTGTTGTTATTGTCACTTGTTTGTTAGTCACATTGAATTTTTTAGGTAGAATTTAATTTTTTTTTCAAAACCTCTTTCTTCCGTGTTTTTCACCGTTTCTTAACCAATTTTCGTTTTATATTACTCCGGGGACGTGTGATTCGTAACTGGTGTTCCAAAGATTATACGCGATTTCTTATACCTTCACTAGTGTTCATTACTTCTAAATTTCTCTTGGTTTATTTTAACTTCAAGGAAGTCATCGGAACAGTTTTTTGATCAGTTTGTAGTTACCCATCCTGCAGTTAAGTCCACAAAGTTTTTATTATCCAAGGTCTATGAATTTATTTGCTAGGGTTTAGAGGACTGTCTTTTTTCCTTTTCGTCTATTTATTGTTGTTATTAGTATTATCAGTATCATTTAATTCCTGTTTCACGCAGGTACAACAATTTTAGTTCTGATTCATGGATCAATACATTCAAGAAATTCAACATACAAATTTACAGAATTACATTCCGTACTTAATGCAGAAAAAAGGAAAAAACTTGTAAAAATACAATGTAGTGACTGTGTTACAGGCAGAACGATAATTAAACTACCAGCAAAAACATTACTAAGCACACAAGTGCTTAACAGTAAAGGTATTTGACCTTATTAAGGACTTGTTCCGCTGTCTCACAAGGAACTGTGGACAGTCTGCCAGAAGCTAAAAAGCGCAGACTTGCAGATGAACATTGTGAGGCTTCAACGCTCGTCACAGAGACACAATCTAGAAGCGCTTCACAGTTGAGTATGCATAGCTACTGTCGTTGTCATTCTTCTTCGCTAACTTTGGTACTAATAGTCCGATAAATGTATAGGATGTCCATAAAAGAATGTCCCAGTTTCAATGGTTATTTAACCCATTAAATTAGGTTGTTTACAACAAAGCATACATCAAACTGAGGATAAACTAACTTAGCTTTTTTTTATACATGTTTAATATGCGTATCTGTAGTTACACGGCATACATCCAATCTAAAATTCAGATCTTCCCATAGTTGGCTAGCAAGTCCGGAGTAATGGAAGCAATGGTCTCTATTAAATCATTAGGCACCGGCGGATCGTAGGCACGAACCTTTAAAAGCGCCAAATGAAAAAAAACAAAAAAAACGCATGTCGTGGGGCCAGTGGAAGAAAAGCTCTGTCGTAGTGGCCATTAGAAGCAGTCCAGCCGTCAAGGACTTCGACGTTCAGCCACTCTCGTACATAAAGATGCCAATGGGGAAGGATCCCGACTTGTTGCCAGATACAGTTTTCAGGTTCACCTTCTAACTAAGAAAATAACTACACTTGCACCACGTACTACAGATAAGCCACCTCTGTTATGGTAGCCACAGCAACAAAAAAAAAAGGCCATACATTTGAAGTCTGGATGCTGCGAAGAAAACTTCTAATTTTCAGGAATCTCTTTGATATTGCAGAGGTTCATTAGATTGTCCTGACTCCCAAATACGAACATTATGGATATTTACCTTCCCATGTAGATGAAAAGTTGCCTCATCAGTGGACACCACACGATCAAGAAAGTCTTCTTTCTGCTGCGACCCTTGACTTGCATCGTGGTCATCAACAGGTAGCTTAAAAGCATATACCAACAGTGGCCGGCACGGACGCATGAGTAAACGTTTTCTTAAAACGTTCCACACTGTCATCGTTGGCAAGTGAAGTCCGAGACTTGGCTTGTGACCGGAATTCTGCAGACTACGAAGGTTAGATGCCCTGGCACGTCCCAAGCTTTTCCCTTTAGACACACATCCGGCCGTTTCAAATTGTTCGTATCATCCTCATCGGATGTTTTTGCCACATGGGGGGGGGGGGGGGGGGGGAGAGGTCACCATTAAACTTTAAACGACGCGCACGTTCAACTGAAGTTACACATTCACTCTTAGCAAGTTGCATAACACAAAACTCTTCACGTTCAGGTGTCGCCGTTTTTCGTGAGTGGTATATTTAGCGCTGCAAGCGAGAAAACAACAAAGGAGTTCTCGTGAATACGCTTATGTATATCTGTTTGAATTACCTTTTAATTTTGTTCTGGAACCAACACGTAACAACTTTTACAGTTGATGCTACCAGAAATTTTTAACTGGAAAATTCTTCTATGGGCACCCTGTATTTTAGTTTCGTTGTGGCTTAGCATATCTAGTATTATATTTTTATGTTTGTAGAGTTTGTGGAGCTCTCGTTAAATTAAATGTAAGTATATAAGAGCGGACGCACTGAAACAGAAAAGCGGTTGCACTATCCTCGGTTATGTGTCTGTGTAGGATAACTTGTTTCTTTCTTACTTACTGTTCTTCGATTTTGTTTTATTCAATTTAAATATACGCGTGCTGAGTTCAAATGAAAATTTTAAATGCCATGTAAAATAGGGATAAATGAAAATCACAGTGTGACAAGATTCTACATTCTGTTAGTCAAAGACTTGAAGACGAGAATATTAGACGTTAGAGTACAAATAAACAATCTAGCAGCGTTTCTTGCATGTCGAAAGCATAAGCTACAACATGATTCAAATTTTCACTTTAACCGATGTGTCCTTTATTAATGAAAAATTCTCGGATAGCGAGGCTACAGGGGCGTATCATCCGATATATGCCAAAAATGAGTTGACGGTATATTCACCAACTATAATCTGAACAAAAAATGTAGATTCAGCCTTACTTCCACATTCGAAACCGGCCGGTATGGCCGAGCGGTTCTAGCCTACGGTCGCAGGTTCGAATCCTGCCTCGGGCATGGATGTGTGTGATGTCCTTAGGTTAGTTAGCTTTAAGTAGTTCTAAGTTCTAGGGGACTGATGACCTCAGATATTAAGTACCATAGTTCTCTGAGCCATTTTTTTCACATTCGATAATGAGATCTGATAATGGATCTAGGATGATACTTTCAAAAATTGTTTTCTTGTGTACCTTTCAAATAAACTTTTTTGACCCTGGTTCATGTAGGCTAATGGCTTTTTTTTTCTTTTTTCTTTCAGGTGAGTGGAACATGTCGTATATTGCACGCTGATTCTCTGGTACGTGATCGGACAAATAGAATTAAAAAGTAGACGATCGTGGTACTAAACAGTAGTAAATTTACTTTTTATGTGATAACTTAAAAGCAGTGACAGTAGGCAACATTTGTGTCAGAACATCAATCTGCGCAGGTGAAAATATTTCACAATTACTTTAATGTATAATCTGGTACAACTGATCCAATGTCCAACTCGATGTGGCATTTGTCCCAAACAAATACCCGTTAAAAAAAAAAAAAAAACTGCATTTCACTCTGTTCACTTGAGCGGAACAATCACCCCCCACCCAGTATTCTAAAATAAACCTGTCTTCTAATGAAACACACAACACGTGGCAAATATGTTCTCATTTTCTCAGTCCAATGTCCCTGATACCTCACTTTACAAGCTATGAATAATCGATCTGTCACAGAGCGGAACCAGCTCAGTTATAAATAGCCCGCATAACGAACTAAACGCTCGCACCTGAATAATACTCTCACATTTCCATTTGTTATTGTCGCTGCAAATGAAAACTTCAGAAACGAAAGGGAAAATCCAAGCTTAAAGTCAGCTATCACTTAATGTACGTCACTGACAACACGACGTGCAACTTCTGTTTTAACATTATCAGTTTTTCGCAAATACTGCGAAGGTCTGAATTATTCTTCCTATAACATACGTTTCGAAGTTCACATGATCTTCATGATCTTTAAGCGCGGGCAGTGAAATGGTACTGATTTATGTTACGTAATACGGAAAATATATCCAATAAACATAGTCATTTTATCCTAGTTTTTTCTTGCTAGAAGTTTTGTTGTGAGGTGCAGTTACACACTGACACTTACCGTCGTTGCTGTGACCAAGTGAGAGACCGCAGTGATAAGACACTGGATTCGCATTTGGGAGGCCCGTCGTTTAAAACCTCGTACGGCGATCCATTTCTCGTGAATTCCCCAAATCATTTGACGGGACACGGACGATTCTTTCTTTATATTGGTTGGTCATAACTTCATAGCGTTCTTTTCATAAATTTAATAAACACAGCAGATAAACACAATAGAGACTTTATTCATCAATTATACACCCCCTTCCCTATTTTTTGGTTCCGCGACTGTAGAAGTCATGTGGTTTTGAACCGAAGAACTCGTCGAGGCATGTTCGGAGCACATTTTCATCCGGAAAGGAAGTTCCTTGAACGTTGTTCGACAGAGAACGGAAGAAAAATTAAACCCTGAGAGAGCAATATCAGGTTAATAAGGTGGGTGCGCCACGACTTCCCAACCCAACTACTGTATAGCGCTTATTGTCAGCCTAGCAAAATCCGAACGGGTGTTATAGTGGAGTAGCATAGCTTCACGCTGTTTTCCTGGTCGCTGTTCGGGGACTGCTTCTGCAAGACGTCTGAGTTGTTGACAAACGTCATCAGTTGTGGTTACACCTCGGGAAACCAAATAGTAGTGCAGCGCACTGTCGCTTTTCCACCAGATGCATAACAACATCTTTTGTGTATACACACAGATCTTTGTACGGGAAGTTGCTGATTTGTCTGGGCTCAGCCATTCCTTTCTTTGCCTTATGTTCGGATAAAGACACTATTTATCGTCACCAGGATGATTTTTGTGATTTTGGCTTAGAGCATGCTCTATTCATACACTCGAATTTTGAGCTTTCTCCAATCTAGGCAAATGTCGCGCGATGGTGGAATGATACGGTTCACCATATTTGCCAGTTCTCGAGTACATTGACGTGGATTATTGAGGATTAATGCGTTTAAACGATTTCAAGCAAACTGTTAAGGTCTTCCTGAACGTGCAGATTCCCTAATGTCGAAACCATCCTCCTTGAAACGGGAAAACCATTTAATTGCCGTGCTCTGTCCAGTGGCATTATCCCCATACACGGTGCAAATGTTTCTGGTTGCATCTGCAGGTGTCACCCCATCGGCTGAAGTAAAAAAGATGAATATGTCGGAGGTGTTCCAATTTCTCCATTTTCTAGCATCCACAGCTCTACTCACTATCTTCAAATGGAAATGGAAATGTCGTGTGGCTAGAGCCTTCCGTCGGGTAGACCGTTCGCCTGGTGCAAGTCTTTCGAGTTGACGCCGCTTCGGCGACTTGCGTGTCAATGGGGTTGAAATGGTGATAATAAGGGCAACACAACACTCAGTGGGGGACTGATGACCTTAGCTGTTTAGTCCCCCTTAAACATCCCAACAACCACCACCACAACACTCAGTCCCTGAGCGGAGAAAATCTCCGACCCACCCTGGAATCGAACCCGGGGAGTTAGGTATGGCATTTCGTCGCGCTGACCACTTTTTTTTGCGATTTTGTTCCTCGTTGATCGTTGGATTTCGTCGTTGCGAACATCACATGACATCCGTTGAAGTTCGTTTGTTGATCCTTCCATACACTCAGTTTTTTTTATTACAGAGGCCAACCAGCTCTCTGACCGAACACGCTAAGCTACCGTGCCGGCGCACTCAGCTACTAGGGGCGGACTCTATCTCCAAATGAGAATATACACTATGTAAACTCAGACAGCAACAGTGAGCTACAATTAAAAAATCACAATCGATAAATAAACCCATGGCATCCGGAATACCAACATCCAAAACAAAAACGCTACCAACAGACGCACCAACCTTAATACTTCCCCCATCCTAGCTTGTGCTCTGTCACTAACGGCCCTATCGCGTTTGGCGCTCTAGCCCCTAATGTTCCCTCCTACGTGACTGTACCGGTGTAATCTTAATTAATTGTGAACTATTCCAAATGAACTTTAGGCACTTACATATCTTAATGTTTGTGAATACTGAAACATTATGAAGTAACACAAAAATATTTTAAACCTGAGGGCCTTAAAAAGCAGTGATATATAAAGCATTTGAATTAGAGAGATGTAGCTTGCGTGTGAGGTAAATGGAACTGTCTGAGTGATCGTGTTTGGTGTTTACATGTACTGTAAATGTACAGAGAAGTCCTAAAAGTTCCATGGCGTGTCGTGAAATTTCAGACCTTACGTGGAAGGTGTCGCCCGGAGAGGACAATATAAGTTGTCATCAGCATGGGATGACAAACACCTCATGACCACGTCACATGGCAGCGTTAACTTCCAATTTGAATGTTAACACATCTTGGACAAGATGCACCATTAACAGCCATTACACTGAGGCGACAAACGTAATGGGATGCATGTCCAAAAGAACGGATACCATCTTAGTGTATATATATAGTTAAGACTCACCGTCCACTTGACCATCTTCTTCTTCTGTGCGAATGCACAAATAGTGCCCGAACTCTTGCGGGAATCGGCAACGCGCCGCGAGTAATGAGTATATTGGGCGGGGGCACTACGAATGTAGTGCGGGACAATACGTTGAGAATGTGGGTTTCGCGGGAGGCGTGCCAGAGATAAATCCCTGCAGTCACGCTATCCTCTGTGTCCTCGGTGGCTCAGATGGATAGAGCGTCTGCCATGTAAGCAGGAGATCCCGGGTTCGAGTCCCGGTCGGGGCACACATTTTCATCTGTATGTCAACGCCTGTAAGCAGCTAAGGGTGTTCATTTCGTTGTAATTTCATTCTAACGTGCTGCATAGTCACCGATGGTATCTTTTCTTCGTGGTCATGGCAAACCTTTCCCCATTTTTGTGCAGAAGTTGCTATAGGTTGGTCCGATCTCAAGTTCGAGCACTTGCATACCATCTTAGTATATATATAGAAATGAAGTGTGTGGAGTGGAAAGTCGAAGAACAAGGAGAAAAAGGTCGCGAAGGCAGACGCTTAGTTTCAAAGATGCTAACTGAATGGCATAAAGCTCTTCGTTTAGCCAGAGCAATGAATTTCCTCCTGAGCTGCTATGTCGAAGAGTAGTGATTTTTAACTCAAATTGCTACTCGATTGCTCACGTTACACCAGAATCGAAGTATCAGTCCTTGGATTTGAGATCCCCCAAGAAACGTAAGTTCCAACAAACAATTGCAACCCGAAAAATCATGTACACTGTGTTTTGGGATAAACAGGGGTATTGCTTGTCGACTGTTGCGTCGAGTTAGCACAATCGATGCAAATAGTATTGTAATATCTCTTTAAAAAACTGCGGTGAGCAGTAGTATGTTCAGCTGCAAGACAGTGACTGTGTCCCCATGTGGTTCGACGCAGTCAAAACCTCGTTGCGTCGTATGACTGGGAACAATGCGATCACCCTCCGTATAGCTCTGACCTAACGCGTAGCGACTGTCGTTTGTTCTTGGACTTGAAGGAGCCTTGCCGTTCAGCGCTACAAGGAAGCAAACGATGAGAAAGCACCAGTAAATCACTGATTCAAAAATCAGGCGGCAGATTTCTAAGTATGGATTGCAGAACCTGGTCATACGATTTGATAAGTGCCTTAAGGGAGTAGTCCTCTTTGAAAGCATGAAACATGTGGTTTTGCTGATTTTTTTAATCTAAAATGAAAAAGTAATACTAAATCTGATGATAGACTTCTGTCCCTTACACGTTTGTCTGTAATGAATTATTTTTGCGCTCACATCGGGGCACGCTATAATCGCTGCACCAGGTGGAAGGACCCCTGGCAACCGTAGCATTGGCCGTCGGTGGAGTTTTCGAAGCCCTCCTATTGCATCTTTAAAGAAATAATTTCGTGTGAGCCGTTTTCAATATATTTGTCTATTAGCATAATACAATAACTGAAAAATATGTTCTTATAGAATGGTGACGCTTTGAAGAATATGTCAATTTTAATCGTCCAAACTTTTGAGACGGAAGTCAGCACCGAAAATAGACTTTTCAGAATGGTAGCATGAAACTCCGATCAAAATTGCATGTACCTTTCTGAAGTTATTTCCTCTCCAGTTTTGAAAGTACGGTTTCGAGAAAAGTTCGTTTGAAGTTTTGGATTTCATTTGATGTGCTCGAGTTAAACCTATCTCAAGTTAGCGAACCATGGTCATACGACAATCTTTCCAGATCCGAAAGGTCATTCTGCATCTTCTTCGTGGTCGTGGCAACCCTTTCCCCATTTTTCTGCAGAAGTTGCGACAGGTTGGTCCGATCTCAAGTTTGAGCATTTTCATAATTTTCGAAATATCTGTTAGACCGTCGTTGCAATTATACGGCGGCACAATGGCCGCGAAGTCGATTATTTTTTTGCCGCTGTGAACGGTTTTCAGTCACTTTTTTTACAAATTGCTTTGTAACTCGACAACGAGTTTCTGGCAAACTTGAAATGACGACTACAAATAAAGTATACATCCTAGTAAGCATTTTGTGCCAAAAAATCTATTTTTTTTAATTTTCAAGCAGGTCTACGTTCTTAATATATAAATTATGTTGAGAAGGAGATTAAGTCCTGGGCTTTGTGTGAAAATATATAATGTTAGCTTTGTGTTTTAAAAAAAAAACAATAGTTAGTATACAAAATTCGCCAGTTCGAATCCTGCCTCGGGCATGGATGTGTGTGATGTCCTTAGATTAGTTAGCTTTAAGTAGTTCTAAGTTGTAGGGGACTGATGACCTCAGAAGTTAAATCCCATAGTGCTCAGAGCCATTTGAACCATTTTTTGAACAAAATTCGGATGTGTGTTATTTTCCCACTTAGGCGCGTCGTTCACCTTGTGTGGAGCCATATGAGAACATTTATCGGAAAAATTTATCACACAGTGAGTAATAATGGTGTACTCGTACGTGGAGACAGTGTTTTGTGCAGCAATCGCCGATATAGTGTAACTGAGGACGAATAAGGGGAACCAGCCCGCATTCGCCGAGGCAGATGGAAAACCGCTTGAAAACCATCCATAGGCTGGCCGGCCGGCACTCCGGACCTCGACACAGGTCCGCCGGGTGAATTCGTGCCGCGACCGGCACGCCTTCCCGCTCGGAAAGCAGCGCGTTACACCGCGCCGCTAGCCCGGCGGGCCAATGTTGAATTACTAATAGTGCGATACAACTTTACAATAGTTCTCCACATGACGTAAAAATTATTTCATCTTTCACACTTTTTAGTGAAACCCTAAGGTCATTCGTACTTGATCACTGTTCCTACAACACTTAACATACAAAACTTATAAGAAGAAAGGGCAAAATATCTTACTGCAAGTAGTGCAAACTGTCCTGGAGATAAAACCAATCCAACAAACTCACTCCTCAAAAGAACACACTTATATTTACATAAAATCTAATATTATAGTATATACTTATATTGAATTAATAAGAAAGTTTTAGAACCCATTAAAACGCGAAGGTCAGTGAAAAAGACATACTTGTAATACGATGCGAACCACCAACACGTCGCTTTGTCTTACGAATCTGTGGCGCTATTCACTGCGCTAAACAGACCACGAGTTTCTAATGACTATACCTAGTCTCTTAGAGCTCCTGAAAGCTTCAGTTGTAGCTATATTAGTAACTGAAATGTAATTATGACAAATTATACCGAAATCATCGATCTGCCGTTGCCTTCAAACGGCTTACTCTCATAATACGCAAGTTACAATAATTCTTTAACCACGAACAAGACGTTTCTCGTCATTTTATTACAACGAACTGTACAATAAATGACGGGTTTTCGAGACACCACCAATGTTTAGGTGTTTAGAAACGGCGTATATAACATGGGCTTCGATAGAAAGCGAATATGGCGCCTCATGACTCTGTACTGAAGGGAGACAGAGTGCATGTGATGTAGGTGGCGTTCCACCATCTGATCAGTCAACGTTCAAACGCATGTTCAGAATATCTGGCATGCTGCACATTGCTTTGCATGTTTAGAAAGACTCCTCAAAAAATGGTTCAAATGGCTCTGAGCACTATGGGACTAGACAGCTGGGGTCATCAGTCCCCTAGACTTAGAACTACTTAAACCTAACTAACCTAAGGACATCACACACATCCATCCCCGAGGCAGGATTTGAACCTGCGACCGTAGCAGCAGCGCGGTTCCGGACTGAAGCGTCTAGAACCGCTTGGCCACAACGGACGGCTTTAGAAAGACTTCAACGTGCTATTCCACGCTGCGACATCAGAAACTCGGCACGCTCAAAAGGTCGACGTTCAAATTGATGGTCCGTGTGCCGACGGCTTAAGAGACGAATCACTGATCTTTCAGAAAAAATGATTTTAATGGCCGCGTGGCACCGATAAGTTGACGAATGCGCCCTTTGTACGGTGCGCTTGGTCGGTAGCAGGGTCACCCAGTGAGAGCAGCAGCAGTGACCTCTGCGGCGCGACGTGACACTGACAGCAGCGGGCGCCGGCGCTGTCTGACTGCCTGCCTGCGGACCGCGGGAACAGGTTGCAGGCCTGCAGCCGCTGGCGCTGCACCGCTACCCGCTACCTGCCGCCCGCTGGCGGAATTTTTAAGCGAAACCTGCTCTGCTGCCCGAGTTTACTGTTACCGAGGCACCGGCCGAGGGCGGCGCCTGTGCGATCAGGCCACGCTAACCGTGTGCTTTCTAATGCTTTTACGTAAGGCCCTGTGTGAGGCTACTATGTTTCCTAAACAGAGAATCCGCACTAAAAGTAGCGCCATTACATCTACATCTACTTCTATCTTCCGCAAACCACATTGCGTTTTGTAGCTGAGGTTATTCGATGTGCCAGTGTCACTTCTCCCTTTCCTGTTCCCATCGCATGTGGTTCAGGGGCAAGACGATCTTTGGTAAGCCTCCGTGTGAGCTCGAATCTCTCAGATTTTATCTCCTCGGTCTTTTTGCGAGATACTCTTAGGAGGAACATACTCTGTCCGAACTTTTTAAGAGTAAACCACACCGCGATGCAGAACACCTCTTACAGTGTCTGCCAATTGAGTTGGCTAAGCACCTCCGTGACACTTTCATACTTGCTAAATGAACACGTAAAGAAACGCGCTGCTCTTCTTTGGATCTTCTCTATTTCCTCAGCCAGTCTTATCTGGTACCGATCCCGGTCTGACGAGCAGTATTGAAGTATTTCTCCAACGGGTGTTTTGTAAGATACCTACATTTCCTGAGCGTCGTCCCAATGAATGTCTGACATGTGCCCCCTCCCCGCCTCTACAGTTAACTTATGTCGTCGTACCACTACAAATGGCTCCGTATATACACTACTGAATATTTTATCCATGTAACTGCTTCTGCAATCGTGTAATTACACAATATGCGTCTTCCTTCCTACTTCGGAGCAAAACGTTGCATTCGCTAACGTTGCGGGTCAACTGCCACTCACTGCACCAATGATTTGTACCTCATGTCCAGAACTATTGCAAAGTTGTATCGCACTGTTAGTAATGTAACATTAAACCGCCCAGCTAGCCGCTCGGTCTAACACGCTGCTTCCTGAGCGGGAAACCTTTTTTACCGCCCGGGGATTCCGATGTGCCGGCCGGTCTGTGGATGGTTTTCAGGCGGTTTCTATCTGCCTCGGCGAATACTGGCAGGTTCCCCTTATTCCGCCTCAGTTAAACTATGTCGGCGATTGCTGCGCAAACACTATCTCCACGTGTGCATATATGCGCACACCATTATTACTCACAGTGTGATAAATTTTTCCGACAGATGTTTTCATATAGCTCCACACGCGCCTATCCTTCGGAGGTTTTCCTACTGTTTGGAGGTTTTCCTACATTTCGCTGTAATTTTCCAGTGTTGCGACTTTTCTCTATAGAACTACACCATCCACGAAAACCTTCATGGAACTTACGACGTTATCCACTAGGTCAGGTACATATATCGTGAAAAATAATGGTCCTGTTACACTCCCTTGGGATACGCCCGAAGTTATTGTACGTCTGAACCCTTCTGTCAGTTGCCGGCCGCGGTGATCTCGCGGTTCTAGGCGCGCAGTCCGGAACCGTGCGACTGCTACGGTCGCAGGTTCGAATCCTGCCTCGGGCACGGATGTGTGTGATGTCCTTAGGTTAGTTAGGTTTAAGTAGTTCTAAGTTCTAGGGGGCTAATGACCACAGCAGTTGAGACCCATAGTGCTCAGAGCCATTTTTTTGAACCTTCTGTCAGTTGATAATGACATATTGTGTTCTGTTTGCTAGAAAATCTTCAATCCAATCACACACATATGTAGTGTAATATTCCGTACTATCGTATTTTGTTCACTAGGCGATAGTGCGGAACTGTGTCGAATGCCTTCCAGAAGTCGAGGAACACAGCATCATCCTGGGCGCCGGTCTCTCCTGATTTCTGGGTCTGTTGGACGAACAAGACGAGCTGAGTGGCGCAAGATCGTCGCTTTTTGAACCACTGTTGACTCCTACAGAGGATACTTTGCCTCCAGAAATGTTGAGCGTACAACGAATTCGGAAGCTGACAGAAAACCATAAGAACTTTTCGTCTTACCTTAAATCAGTAAACGGATCGACACTCTGTGACCATGAAACATATTCCAAAATTCTACAACTGCTCGAGGTCAGGGATATTGGCCTTAGTTTTGTGCGTCTGTTCGATGACCGTTTTTGAAAACGGAATGATCTGCACTTTTCCACAATCAATAGGAACGCCTCGATCCTCCAGAGACCTACGATACACAGCTGCTAGAAAAGGAGGCAAGTTCTTTCGCATCTTCTATCTAGAATCTTATTGGCATCTCGTCAGATCCAGTGGCCTTTCTTCTGCTAAGTAATTTCAGTTGCTTTCTGTCGCACCGTCGCTTATTTCAATATGTCTTTTTAACATCCGTGTGACCATTTAAAGGAGGGACTACAGTGTTATCTTCCTGAGTGAAACAATTGTGGAAAGAAACGTTTAGTATGTACGACATCCTCCGTTTCGGTGTCTGGGCAGATAACTTCGATCCGTTTACCAAAAGTTGTTACGATTTTCTGTCAGGTCGGCATATAGAATTGTAGTTTAGATTTCTTTGAATCCTCAATCCATGGTTTCCCTTACATTAGTTTTGGCCTCGTTTTTATTTGCCTGTGTGGCTTTGGTTGCATTTAAATGTGCAGTAAAGCTCTCTTTGCTTTTTAGCAGCTTTCTAACACGGTTGTCGTACGACGGGAGGTCTTTTTTATCCTTCACAACTTCACTCAGCGCATACCAGTCTAAGACGTTCTGTACAACACTCTTAAACTTTGTCCACTGATGTTCAACACTGTCGACGCTGGAGACGAAATTTTCATGTCCGCTTCTCAGCTATTCTGAAATCTGTTTCTCGTCGGCGCCTTTGAGCAGGTATATCTTCCGGTCTTTCTTTATATTCTTAACAAGTTTGTTTGCGTGGCCAACATCCGCAGCAAGCATAGAAATATTTCTTCTGTAAATAAAATCCGCCTTTCCTTGCTCCAATGTATTTTATTTCCCCGGACGCGGTTAGTCTTTTACTTTAAGGCATCTTCAATGGGATCTAGAACGTGATATTTGTAGGTTATAAAACAGTTATGTTTCGTTTTTTACGTATAAGTGATTACTTACAGATTTTTGCGTCTGCTTGTAACCTACTAATATCATGAATCAAAACAAAGCTGTATAATTCTAGATCCCACAGAAGACGCCTTGAAGTAAAAGACGAAACGAATCTGGGAGAAATAAAATAAGTTGCAGCAAGACAAGGCGGTTTTTGTTTACAAAACTTCATATTCTTATTTACAAACATATTCAGTGATTCTGTAACGGTCTTACGATAGCCAACTTCCTATTATATGTTAATTGAGTTGGAAATTTCGGGACTGTTGGTGACCAGGAGTTCTGTTATTTTAATCAGTTGGTTCTCTGATTAGCTGCTGAAGGAGATTTTCGGATTTAGAACAGTTTCACAGCTGTCCTTATTACACGCGTTAATAACTTGAGTCTCCCAGTCCGCAGCTAGTAAGTTGAAATCTCCACCTAATACTGTACTGTAACCGACCAGCAAAGTTACTCGAAATAGTCCCTAAGTTCCCTCTCAAATTTTCTGCCACTGCTGCTTATGCGGCACGGAATCTATAAAAACATCCGATGACTATGTTACATTCTCATTTAACAGTTATTTACATCCAAATTATTTCCCATTTGGAAACTATGATAACCTCACCAGATGTTATAGTATTTTTTGCGGATATAAACATGTTTCCACCAACGGCGTTCAACGAATCTATATAAAATGCATTTCATTTAGAATTTCATTGCTATTAAAATCTGGTTTCAGCCACGTTTCTGTCCCTAGTACTATGTGGACGTTGTTAACATTTATAAGCAAGACCCACTGAGGGACCTTACCACAGACGCTCCCTCACTTAACTAGTACATCAGCAATGCAGATCTCCAAGTAATTGGTTGAAATATCTAAGTAAGAAAGTTAACTATGCCTTAACAAATCTTCCTATTTCATAGTTAAATATTTATTACCAGCTGCACAGGTTTGCTGAGGAGAGTACATCTGGAATTGATTACACACTTCATTTAATTTGCAAGTTCTTGCGAATGTTGAAAGTTATAGAATTGTTTATAGGTGCTTTTCAGCAAAGAGGAGATTAAAATATGCTCTTTATCGTTGTTGGAAGCCGTATATTGGCGATCCTTTGGCCTGGAAAGTAATTCGTTGGTATAATGCGAGCTACCTTAAGAAAGAAGTAGGGAAAAATCAATTGTATTTTTACAGTAATACGAGTATTGGTAAATCGTCATTATAATTGGTAGAAGTGATGTGTGTTTGCCCGTACCTTTCTCGACCTGCCCGCTATTTCCGGAAGAGACTCCATCACTCACCTAATGTTATAACTCCAAATTACAAGCAATATTATCCTCTGCGTTTTCTCGGAATTTTTAGGAAGATCGACCCTTGTCCCAACAAATGAGGCGTCCCGTGTTGGCTCAGACGTATTTCAGCTGCGGATAACATCTCAAACATGTTATTTAGGTATAAGGGGACAGCGTAGAGGTAAGTATCCAATTTCGCCTTCAGTGACTACACACATAGCCCGCTAACTGCCATACAGTGCCTGGCACAGGGTACCTTCTACCAGTGCTGTTCCCTTTTTCGTTCCACTCGCGAACTGAGCAAGGAAGAAACGGCTGTCAATATGGTTCCGTAGGAGCCCTAATTTCCTTTATCTTGTCTTCCGATCCTTCGGAAAAATGTTCGTTGATGGCAGTAGAATGGTTTCGCAGTATGTCGGTGTTTTTGTAAACTTTCTAAATAATGTTTCGCGAAAAGTACGTCTTACTCCCTCTAGGGATACACCCTTGAGTTCAAGAAGCTATTCCAAGACAGTTGCAATTTGATCGAACTCGCCCGTAAAATATCTAGCAACGCGCCTCTGAACTGCTCTAGGTCTTCCTTTAATCTGATCTCATAAAAGTCCCAAATACTCCAGCAGTACTCGGGGAAGGGTATTACTCTTTCATAGAATTCTACCAATAAATCAAAGTCAACCTTCCGCCATCCCTGCCACCGACCTTACATGCCGGTTCCGTTTTAGGTCGCCTTGAAGCGTTACGACTAGATATTTAATTGACGTCACTGTGTAAAGGGCATACACTAATATTGTATTCGAACATCACACAATTGTTTTTCCCAATCATCTGCGAATCTCCAGTTTAGGAGATACACTGAGGTGGAAAAAAAATCATGGCATAGCGATATGCACATATACAGATGGCTATAGCATCGGGTACACAAGACATAAAACATCAGTGTATTGGCGGAGCTGTCATTCGTATTCATGTGATCGAAATGAGTAGGTTTCCGATTGATTTGGCCACACGACAGGATTTAGCAGACTTTGATCGCGAAATAGTAGTTTGAGCTAGATACATGGGTCATTCCATTTCGGAAATTAAATATACCTACAGTATCAAGAGTGTGCCGAGAATACCAAATTTCAGCCATTGCATCTCGCCACTAACAACAAAGTGGCCGACGGCCTTCACTTAACGAGAGAGAGCAGCACCATTTTCGTAGTGTTGTCAGTGGTAACAGAAAAGCAACACTGCGTGAAATAACAGCAGAAATCAATGTGGTACGTACGACGAACGTATCCGTTACGACAGTGCGGCGAAATTTGGTGTTAATGGGGTCTGGCCGCAGGCGACCGAAGCTAGTGCCTCTGCTAGCAGCACGACATCGCCTGCAGCGCTTCTCCTGTACTAGACGACTGAGTGCCGCTTTTAGTTGGTAAGAGCTGAGGGTGGGGCTCGAATGTGGTGCAGATCTCACGAATCCATGGACCCAGGTTGTCAAGAAGGGACTGTGCAAACAGGTGGTGGCTCCATAACTGAGTGGCCTGTGTTTACATTCAATGGACTGAGTCCTCTGCTTTACGTGAACCGATCATTGAGTGAAAATAATTCTGTTCGGCTATTTGGATACCGTTCGCAGCCATTAATGGATATCACGTTCTCAAACAACGATGGAATTTTTATGAATGACAATGCTCCATGTAACTGGACCAGAAATAGTCGCAGTTATTTATAAGAAAATTCTGAACAATTCGAGCGAATGATTTGGTCACCCGGAGAAACAATCGAGAGGCCTGTTCGTGCACAAAATTCTGTCTGGCAACACTCGCAATTATGGACGGCTATAGAGGCAACATGGCTGAATATTTCTGCTGGAATCTTCAAACGACTTGTTGAGTCCACGCTGTGTCGAATTGCTGTACTACACCATGAGACAGGAGGCGCAATATGGTATTAAGAGGTATCCTATGACTTTTGTCCATCCACCGAAGGCTACTTGGATCAACACATTGCTGTGCTAAGCTTGCTCCCTTGGGAGGTGGTATGCCTTTGCCTTCCTTCGATGGAATCATCCATTTATAGGGGGACCTACAGGTTAACGTGGACTCTCAAACGTTCACAAATCCAACACTTTTTGCGTGTAAAAAATTGCCAGACGTGAAACAAATGATAGCACTGGCGAGGAATAGCATCCAATTTATTGGAAGTATGTTCAAGGTGTAACGTCCCCTTGGAAAAATTAATGAATTACTATGCAGATAAACCTCTAACAGCTGAGCAGAACTGAACGTACTCAGACATTTCGCTCTTTACCTATTCTGATCAACACTAAACTGACACACAATATTTTTAGCGCAACGCAATCTGACTTTCAATAATCCCTACAAAAGAATGGCCCTGACTAACATTAAGCTATACCTTTCATGAATTCTTACCTCACAAAAATCTTCGTTACTCGAACTACTGCAATACAGCGAGCGCCACTACTGCCAGCTAAATAAAAGATTCAGGCTACTGAAGGCACTAACTACTGATAGGCAAAGTTAGCAAATGAAAGATATTGATAGAGAACAAGCAATGTATTTACCTTAATAGTGTTCAAAAGTCATTATATATATAATCAGTTCATGGCATCCAGTCTTACAAATTTACTGTCTCTGTCCAGATCATCCGCTCTCAAAACTCCGCCATCTCACTCCCCACATCCACCACTGATGGCGGCTCACCTACAACTGCGCAACGCTACGCTCTGTTAACAGCCAACAGCCCAACACTACAATAGCAAACAACAATGCAAACCAGCCACAGACTGCACACAGCACAGCCAGTGATTTTCATTCACAGCCCTACGTGGCGTTACCAATATAAAAACCTAAGCAGCCTACTTACAAAGGATGTACTACAATGAGCAGTTTCAGATGGACGTAGGTTGTCTTGTTTGTGCAGCGGTTAAGAGGCTTGTACAGGATACACTAGCATGGAGAGCTACGTCAAGTAGTCTTCGGACTGAAGACCAAAACGACGACAGCAACAACACTGCTTTTCCACAAGTTATATGCAAAACACCACCTTAGCTACTGTTAATGAATATTTCCATTTTCCACCACCAGTTACGTTCATTGAATATCATCAAGTGTCCAGTGTCTAGGACTTTGCAGAGCACCTGGTAAACATGAAAACCATTTCGTGCAGTATGTGCTTTTTGCCAAGTATCATGATAGAGTTGTAACAATTACAAGTAGTAATGAGTAAGAGTTAAGCCGAAGTAATCCGGCTATACATCGTACCTGTTCAGAAACATGTGACAAACAACACTGTTAGTGTAATAGTGTTAGGTCAAGATTTTTCGTTTCACAGTTTTCTTATCTGTTTTTTTCGTCAAATTAAATAATTTAATTAAAGTATCAAAAAATTGGGAATTCGGTGAAATATGTGGACAGAATAAAGAAAAAATTAACCTACATTTACAGTTGTGGATTCTGTTGGTTGGAATTCTTGGGAAATATTCAACCATGGACAAACAATTTCCATATCGTGGGAGAGTGATCATGAAAGCGTACAAGTGTTACACAAATAAATGATCATGTCTATAAAAAAAAGGCAGTAATTTGTTACACAAGTTGCTATTAGTCCTATGGCAAATAATTTGAAGCACCAAGGCACTAAAACACGTTTCGCTTACCTCTTTCGATACTGTATTGCAGCAACCTGCACTGTCTTCTACCTAAAACGTTTATGTCTGTTGCCAAATGACCACATGCGCCAGGTAACTTGATCCAAGAATAGAAAAGCGAAGAAATTATACTTATTGTGTAGCGAAGAAAATCTTAGAAAAAGAGAGCTCCACAATTTCCCATAACAAAAATGTTTATTGGGAGTACCCACAACTGAGTAGCCAATATCCAAGATACATTACATTGTACCACCACATCAGACTTTCGCATGATACGACGTTCCATTTAGCACGCACAAAAGCATAGTAATGGCGTGATGTGTGAGTGGCTATCACCGTAACCACAACTATATAACGCCAGGAAATGTCAGTGTCAGCTTCCACTGCCACGGCTGACTGTGTTGCTGCATCTACGATAGACAGAGGCATCTACGGTTCATGTCGGAGGGTGGGTTTCGGAGCAGTATACAGAACAAGAACGAAAATTTATATAAGCCATGCGGCTTGGGATTTCATTGACAATCCCCGTGCAAGGAATCGCGAGTACTCCCAACCGTTGCACAGCAGAGTTTCAGAAACCACCACTGTGCCCTTACTTCATCACAAACGTCTCCATTCATCATTGTGGCAAGACAGCACAGTCCTCACCGTTCACGGCCTTTTCTCAGTTGAGTGGCGTCTTCCTTGGCCTACATGTTCACCAGCCATGTTGCCCTCTAGTCGAGCATGGCGTGCAGCCACTTGGCAACTGTATCGACTGAGTCTCCTGGCGTTCTGTACCAGCAGTGTGCTGATTTTTGGCGAAGCGGTTAGGCGGGGAACTCTCTCGGACGCATACCGAGTGCCCCTATGATACGATGTCACTCCTCCGCGAAGAAAAGGGAAAACGGTTGGGCTGTAGACTCCGTACACGACGAACCGGAGCACAATCTCAGTTTGATCAAGGATAGGAAGGAAATCGGCCCTACCCGTTCAGAGGCAACATATCGGAATCCGACTTAAGAGATTTAGGAGCTCACGGATTTCTGAATCTGTATGGTGAAAGGGGATTTGAACCGCTTACTACATGCGGGCACGAGCAATGTTTCACAGACCCTTCAACACATCGAAAATGTAGTTTTCAACAAATAATAGTAGACAGTAAGAGGAGTATTTTTGTATAGTCAATACTCAAATGCGAACAACTACACTCTTCAGGAAAATAGAAAGATGCAAACTTCGTGGCAGATTAAAAGTGTGTGCCGGGTCGAGACTCGAACTTGGGACCTTTGCCTTTCGCGGGCAAGTGCTCTACCACTTTTTCCACCACTGAGCTACCCAAGCACCACCCACGACCAGTCCTCGCAGCTTCAATTCCTCACAGAAGCTTTTCTGGTAGAGCACGTGCCCGTGAAAGACAAAGCTCCCGAGTTCGAGTCTCGGTGCGGCACACAGTTTTAATCTGCCAGGAAGTTCCATTTCAGCGCACACTCCGCTGCAGAGTGAAAATCTCATTGTAGAAAGATGCAGTTTTTTTAGCGACAATAGGGTTTTGAAAACAAAATTGCAGAGATTCTACGACTATCAATTTCGAGAAAAAGAAATGAGGTTGTGTCTTCTCCGAATAGTGGCATTGCCATCATAGCACATTTTCTTCGCAACTGCGGAAATAATACCGAGATCGGTGCCTCGGCGAGCATATGTCCGTCATGCTGTTCCTCTATTGATTAAGTCAAGAGTATCTGACACACAGCAAAATACCCCCTCATTTGCGTAATACCATCTCATTTTGATATCGGATACCGCTTCCGATGTTTCAGAAGTATCAGTGTTACTTGGCAGAAGCTATGAGAATAACGTCGCACGATTTCCAAGGACTTAATTTTTAAGCAAGTCTCACACGCTTACAACGCTAGCAACTTTTTGACAAGTCTTCCGAGCAGTAAAGATTAATCTCTCATATCATCTTTTCTTTGCAAATGTTTTCACCTCAGCATACCAGTTAAGCACTGCATCTTCAGTATTTCCTTCTTCTGTCTCAACTCGTGATTAAATACGGAAAATCAGATCAAACGGACTAATTAAAGAAATTATTCTGGTGGTGCCTTCAGTTACGCAGGGACCCGCTGAAAATCTTCATATTTGATTCATTTTCAGAAGGATTTGTGGACTGACAGTCTTCTTGTGATTCATATACGTTTTTCATCAATTTCCAAAGGATGTGAGACAAAAGCTGCAATTATTCCTGCAGTAACAGAGGGGACAGTCCACCTTCATCCCATTGAGCCGGCAACCCGTCTATACGAACGTATATAAATATATACGAACATCACATTCGAGAAGATGGTAAACAGTTATATAATAATAATAATAATAATAATAATAATAATAATAATAATAACAAAAGTAGAAGAATGAGTGGAGTTTGTTTAAATCATACTAGTGTGTTTCACAGCGTCACTTGCACTTCTTAACACAAATTTCGACGGCATATATATTTATGAACAATGAAATACAAAGTAAAATGACATGTTTTTTTTATATATCGCAGTACTGAGAATTATTCGTAAAACCAGGTCCTTATGCTGCAGGACATTCGCGTCTCTCTCAGCAGACGCTCTGTACGCACTAAGTCTCCCCTGACAAGTAGCGTCACTTTTAATCCCGAGAGTGGCATAGCATAACATAACATCACATAACATCACATCTAAATCTATTGCTTGAACAGAATATTATTTCGGTCACAAAACTTCGGGCGTGTCCTAATGAGTTTGGCCTTCAGCAAACAGCTTGCATCACACAACGCGCTTATTTCGTCTTAACTGCATTGTAGACACACGCATGTAAAGTAACGTAGCCGTTATTGTTGGTCTAAGATATTAACTCTGCGGTGATCTGACTGGTATGGCCAAATCGCGATTGTCCCGGCAATTTCCGAATTAGTGCATGGTATTGACAACGATAAAGAAATATTGATCCAACTACAGTATTCTATTTATTAATCCCCCCCCCCCCCACAAATCTGAATAACAGGCTAAACACTAAAATGCAAACAGAGGTGTGTTTGTCTTGCGACGCAAGTGCTATGTGCGTCGTTACGAGTGAACTAACACGGGTATTCAGGCTGCGTACAACGGTAACGGTAGGAGCCGTTCGTCTGATTCTGGCTTGTGGCGTATCGGTTTTAGCCGAATATAACAACCCTGGAAGGAATCCGAGAAAACGAGTTAATCGTGGCGCTGTTTAGATCTTTTGACTGGTGCTGTGTCAGTAGCATTTGCAGTGCACAAACTCAGAACGAAACCTAGTGAACTTAGATAATGTATCGACTGACGAATTCAGGTACTGTTGTTGCTCGTCAGTATTGTGACTGGCTGTTGCAACCTGCGTGTGTTACTGATCCTGAACTTGCACTTGCTTCATTTTTCTGATGAAACGTGGCTGCGTTTATCGACGTACGTGAACTTACAGATAAACCGATACTGAAGTTCTCAAAATACTCATCAGCTACATCAAGTGCCTCTTCAATTTGCACGACGCGAATACATGAATGTAGTGTTAGGTTCGTGCAACGCGAATTATTCTTCCCATCTTTTCCCTCTAAAGCATAACATTAATAAATATCTTGTAATTTTTCCCTCACGTTATGCTATAACACCAAGAATGAAGCGTATCTAAAGAACAGCAGTAAACATGTAAATAAAGAGTGAAAACAGTCATTGAGAGCGATATTATTAGTAAAGAGAGCATAACTTGGCGGGTAGACGCATTATTGTTCGATAATACGATTAGCATCTGTCACTGGAATTGTGACAACCGTAAAATATGTAGGAGTTTATGTTGGAGTGACTTACTGTGCAAACGGCAACGGCCCCGTAAAGCCAATTGTAGGAAAAGCAGATACCAGGCTGAAATTTTTTGGGAGAATACGCTCAAGAAGACGACAGCTTATAAAACCCTTCTTCGTCCGAGTCTAAAGTACTTCTGCCAAGGATTCGTATACGTTCCAGAAAGAGTGAGTTAACGTATTGCTTCCTCCTGCCTACATCGCGCTAAATGACTCGGACGATATATTCAGAAAAATTTGAGTCCCTACAGAGATTGAGCAGCCGACTTTCTTCCCTGCGCTGTTCTCAGATGGAACAGGAAAGGACTACACAGTAAGTTGGCTCGCTATGTGTGGTTGTATATGTAGGTGTAGCCAACTGATATTACAAAAAGGGACGTAACGTTTTTTTGTCTTTGCCCTTCTATCATGTCATTACCAGGGACTCGAAGAAGGGGGGGAAAAAACACAGAATATTGGCCTGCAAACAGGAACACTGTTAGATGTACCTAATGGCTTCAAACTAAATTAGGTAGGTGATCCCATAAAATGCGTTCCTAAGTAAGTTGTGTGTGTGGTTACCGATGTGACACACAATAATTCTCACTAAATTATTGAATGTTTACATTGTCACTTTACTCTTTGTAGCCTTTCATAACTGGCTACAGTAAATGAGGCGAGTCCAGAAAACTAAGGAAAGAAGACATTGTTGTGAAAGATCAGTGATGTGAGAACTGTAGATAAAGCTACATCGACAGGATTTTCCGAGACTTGAGTCGGTCGCGTATTGCTAAACCGTTAAAAGTCCGTTAATGCGACAGGAAAGGCTTATGGAAGGTTGTGAAGCAAATAGAAGAGAGCGCCTTGCTTCTGCGTCTCGTTGTTTCTGAATTCATGTCGTGTAGCCTCGCAGCCAATGTGCTACTCGCCTGGCACTCTCTCTGGCGTGTGGAGTTTCACCCGAAAGATCAAACGCATACATGGATGTCTAGGGTGTAAATTTTTCATCAAAGTACAGCGAACTAAGAGGAAGCTCTGCAACGAGATGTACTACTGTGATACGGTAACTCTCAGAACAATATGTCACATTTGTCATTCCGAAGAGCGTTCCGCATTCGGATCGGAAGTGAAGCAACCCAAAACGGAAGATCTATATGAATACCTGTGCGTAAAGTTGACCATCAACTGAATGTACCTCTCCGTGTAAATTCGCAGTTTTAACTACACAAATGAATTACTTTTTGAACTTGAAGTTAATTCACAGTTCATACTTTCTTTCCCAATCACTGAGTCTACTTTTCCAAATATGACAACACTTGCGTCCGTCCCGAATCACAGTAGCCAAATCCACACTTGGTTCAATTACCAAAATGTCCCAAATCCCTTCGTTCCCGATAGTGACTTTGCTTTTAAATCATCCGCAATCGTAGATTCTCCTGCGATTGTAAATTCATAGTCGAGGCTTCAGGTTAATTTTTTCGCTGCTGGGATAAACTTTTTTTGGAAACACTCTGCGGCTTACGTTAGCGTAATCTATCCGTGTTATGAGAACAGTTATCAACTGGGGAAGTGAAAAGAGATTTTAGTTCTGTGTATGGATCACCGGGGACATTACCGTTCATGTATTGTAATTCTCTCGTGTCTTCCAAGTTGTGCACTATCATGTTTTGTTACGCTTGCTTCGGGTAAGTTTCCATTTTACGCCATATTTTAATTTAAATTATCGTGTAGTTTGAACTAGAGTACTACTTAAGTGCGAGGGGCCATACCCCAGATAAGAATAGCTGGGAGTACTGGACGTATACAAAGAAGGATAACATGAATGGTCACATGTTGTTTGTTCCTCGGAGCAGCGTCACGGAGATACTGAAAAATCTGAAGTGTCAGACGCTTGAAGAGAGCCGCCAACTGTCCCGCGAAATACTACTTAAAGTTTCAACAATCAGCTTTACGTTCGGAATCGTGGAATAGGATACAGACCCTACGTAGCGCGAAGACAAGAAGTATTACACTAATAATTGTAGCGTACGCAAAGGCATTTAAGTTGGCATTCTTCCTGCGCTCCTTCGGGAATGGAACAGAACGAAACCCTAATGGTTGGAGCAATGGGAAATACCTTCTGCCATGCACTTCACAGTGCTTTGCAGAGCGCAGACGTAGATGCCTAAAAAAAAAAAAACTATAATGAAATGGGGAAAATTTAAGACAGTTACATTTTCCTCAAAGGGCTAACTGATGACATTCTTATCAGATCGACGGCTCGTATCAGAAATAAGTTTTGGATGCGCGTTGCAATGGCCGTGGTCTGCCTTCGCGATTAAGCAGTCATCATGTCTGCCTGTACCTGCAGACAGGTTGCCTCGGCAACCGAGGAGGAGATGGCTCAGCGGCGTGACAACAGCTGAAGTGCCGGTTCGGGTTTCGAAAACCATAATTACAGACAAGGAAAGCGGCGTGTTTACTGCATGCTTCTGACGTACTGCAGCTGACATTCCCTTTTATTTATGACTAAGGAGGTCTGGATAAAACCGTTTCTAAACTAAGTGCTCTATACTGATAAGCCAAAACCTTATGACCACTGTCCACCGCTACGTTGGATGCCGCTGGATGACGTTGCGGGCACGTGATGTGGTAACAAAAATATGCAAGGGGAGCAGACACGGACGGGGGATCGGCCTAGCGAAGATGCGGGCTGCAAATGAAAAAAAAAGTCCGTTGAGATACGCGACCTTGACAAAGGGCGGATTATTATTACGCAAGGCCTGTGAACGAATGTCTCGAGAACGGCGAAGCAGGTTGAACGTTCACATGCTACTGTCTTGAACATCTTTGGAAAGAGGTAGAAGGACAGTGAAACTACCACTAGACGCTAAATGGTTGAACGATCGAAACTCTTCATAGGACGTGGAGTTAAGCGGCTTATCTGTTCGGTAAAGTAGGACAGATGCTAATCTGTGAAATCTCTACCAAAAGAGCGCAATGCTGGTGCATCACAAGCGTTTCGTAGCACATCGTGTGTCGTATATCGTTAAACATGGAGCTTCGCAACAGGCGACCCCAACGTGTTCACATGTCGACCCAACGACATCGTTAACTACGGTTGTAATGGGCACGGGACCGTCGGGATTGGACCATCGATCAAGAGAAACGTGTTCGGCTCTTCGAGTGAATCACATTTTTGCTACACTAGGTTGCTGGTCGCCTCCATAAACGTCGTCATCGAGGTGAAGAGCGGCTCGAAAAGTGCAGCGCGCCAAATTTCTTGGCTCTTACAATCACAAGAAACAACGACCAACATGAATTCTCCATCTAAAGAAAACCCACATCCACAAGCACTGTTATCCACAACTCATTCAACCACCCGACAGTGCATAAATATGCTAGTTTCACACATATGCTTCACAGGATAAACAGAACACCTCTTAAACCAGAAAACTACAAACAGGAACTAAATATAATTAAACAAGACTACAAAACCTACATCATAAACAAACTCAACAACAAGGTAAAACTGAAACATGCTGTACACACAGACAACACAGCAGACCCTACCACTTTATGAAAAAGAGACAGATGGTACACACTAACATACGATAGCAAAATATCATATAGAATTGGAAACATCTTGAAAAAGCAAGGGATTCCAATAACATTCAGAACAAACAATACAGTTAAGAAAAAACTAAGACCAATCAGTAAAACCTCAGACAAATGCAGCAACGCTGGAATATATCAACTCACTTGCAACTCCTGTGAGGCCCAATACATAGGACAAACAAGTAGAAACTTCCGAACGAGGTATACAGAGCACATGAGAACTCTAAAGAGTGACAGCACACATTCAACTTTTGCAGAACATCTAATGAACAAAAACCAGAACCCCACAAATATCGAAAACGATCTACACATGCTGAAAAACAGCAACAGTCTATACCTAGAACTAACAACAGAAGAAAATTACTTTATACAAAAGCATATAGTCGAAGAGAAAAATGTAGTAAACGAAAACACAACACTTTGCAACAACACACTCTTTGCCGCTCTGAGAGGACTGACCAAGGACATAGAACAGAAAGCACACGCAAAAGAACCACTTCCCCATCACACACAGAGACATAACTAAGGAACAGAAGTCGTCGCAATTCGCGCTACAGTTTGCATAGCCTTCTCGCAACATGCGATACACCTCTCACGACACACACAAACAGCAAGATCGCGTAATATTCTTGATCATAAACAAAGTGCGAAAGTTTTTGTTTTTCTGTGTATAGAATCAGTTACATACCATCCAATAAAACGTCACCTTTTAGTATTTTGTTTGCTAACAGCCACTCACACAGTTGCAGATGACATGATGTTCGCTGAGGAAAAACGGCAACAGAAAAAAGCACAGAAAATATGTCGCAAACAGCGACAATAATTCTCAGAAAAATGCTATAACATACAATAAATAAGGTAGTATGAGAGTATCCATAGAAAACTAATTTCAAAAACTGAATAGTAAAAAATGTAATAATTTGTCATTTTGTTTGTATAACTATGCTATTTTCTGCATGTTTTACATTTTTAAAAATCCACTGATGATGGTGATATTTGTCGCCGAAACTAGTCTGGGAAAATAAAAAAGTAAATAAGTAACAAGTTGTTTTGCATGAAAGCGGTCTCAATTTCTGATATTGTTGTTTTTCTATGCAAACACGGACCAAATGGAAGAGTTTCCAAGATAAAGTTATAAGTGAATATAAACACGTCATTAATTCGGAGAGAAACTAGCCCAGCATTTACCTGAAGTGGTTTTAGAATACTAGAGAAAATGTTAATGAAGATAGCTATACAGATCATGGGCCCCTATCCTCCATAGCCTGTAGTCACTATGGTAACAACTACACTACCTCATCTGGTTTACCTAACGTAGAATTATCATATGTTTATGGATGTCCATCCTATTGCATGGAAGAGGAACTTCAGTTGATATATATGAGACAAAGTACCATCACAGCTGCATCTTGAGAACGTCTTTATTCTCTCACACGACTAGTTTCGGCGTCACAGTAGCGCCATCTTCAGGCCGCAGTTACTGCAGTCCTTGTTACTAGTACACGTGGGCTAGCTTTCCTCAGGAGTCCCTACTCGACACGTGCCTTTGTCTTCGGAGACAACACTTGGTCGAGTAGAGATTTTAGGACCACGAACACGCTTACACGCCTCTGTTCCAAAGCTACGGCCTTAGGGAGGGTAGTGGGTACTATTTCTTGCCGAGAGAAGAGAGGCAGCAGTAGAGACTGCCTGCCATCAACGGCCCGGCGCTGGAATGGCCTCGTGCCTCGCCTCCTCGCCGGCAGTGGCAGTGAAAACACTGCGCGCGCCCCCGAGAGCCACTCGCCGAATGGCTGCGCATTCTCCGTCTCGGCGCGGCCCGGCCGCCACGTCTCATTCTGACGACCGCAAGTTGCGCACTCCGCAGCCGGGTCGCCACAGTGCGTTAACAAAAAGCTGCACTCCACACTGCTCAGTTGGGCGGCAGCTGCACCCCTAGCAGCGACTTGTACAGCGTTAATAATGAGAATGTGGGGGTCCTCCGTAACGAATATTGTAGGCAGTGTCCTGAATATAAGGCATCCCAAAAAAACCACGAAGCACCCAGAAGACATCGTCGGGTATCAATGTAACTTCGTATGGGTACACACCGTCACCTGCTACGTTAATGATTAGAGTTGCAATTCTCTGCGACAGGTAGAGCGAACGCCACACTGCATTGGTGTTGTTCGCTTTTAGTGCTGTTACCACGAATGGTAGGATACGTAAGAGGCATGGACAGCGCCAACTGTCAGATATTGTGTAATCACTGTGAAGGACACCGAGATGCCACATTGTTGTTGTTGTGGTCTTCAGTCCTGAGACTGGTTTGATGCAGCTCTCCATGCTGCCCTATCCTGTGCAAGCTTCTTCATCTCCCAGTACTTGCTGCAACCTACATCCTCCTGACTCTGCTTACTGTATTCATCTCTTGGTCTCCCTGTACGATTTTTACCCTTCACGCCGCCCTCCAATACTAAATTGGTGATCTGTTGATGTCTCAGAACATGTCCTACCAAGCGATCCCTTCTTCTTTTCAAGTTGTGCCACAAACTCCTCTTCTCCCCGATTCTATTCAATACTTCCTCATTAGTTATGTGATCTACCCAGCTAATCTTCAGCATTCTTCTGTAGCACCACATTTCGAAAGCTTCTACTCTCTCCTTGTCCAAACTATTTATCGTCCACGTTTCACTTCCATACATGCCTATACTCCATACAAATACTTTCAGAAACGATTTCCTGACACTTAATTCTATACTCGATGTTAACAAATTTCTCTTCTTCATAAACGCTTTCCTTGCCATTGCCAGTCTACATTTTATATCCTCTCTACTTCGACCATCATCAGTTATTTTGCTCCCCAAATGGCAAAACTCCTTTACTACTTCAAGTGTCTCATTTCCTAATCTAATTCCCTCAGCATCACCCGACTTAATTCGACTTCATTCCATTATTATCGTTTTGCTTTTTTGATTTTCATATTATATCCTCCTTCGAAGACACTGTCCATTCCATTCAACTGCTCTTCCAAGTCCTTTGCTGTCTCTGACAGAATTACGATGTCATCGGCGAACCTCAAAGTTTTTATTTCTTCTCCATGGATTTTAATACCTACTCCGAATTTTTCTTTTGTTTCCTTTACAGCTTGCTCAATATACAGATTGAATAACATCGAGGAGAGGCTACAACCCTGTCACATACCCTTCCCAACCACTGCTTCTCTTTCATGCCCCTTGACTCTAAACTGCCATCTGGTTTCTGTGCGAATTGTAAATAGCCTTTCACTCCCCGTATTTTACCCCTGCCACCTTTAGAATTTGAAAGAGAGTTTTCCAGTCGACATTGTCAAAAGCTTTCTCTAAGTCTACAACTGCTAGAAACGTAGGTTTGCCTTTCCCAATCTATTTTCTGAGATAAGTCGTAAGTCAATATTACCTCACGTGTTCCAATATTTCTACGAAATCCAAACTGATCTTCCCCGAGGTCGGCTTCTACCAGTTTTTCCATTCGTCTGTAAAGAATTCGTGTTAGTATTTTGCAGCTGTGACTTATTAAACTGATAGTTCGGTAATTTTCAAATCTTTCAACACCTGCTTTCTTTGGGATTGTAAAGATTGTATTCTTCTTGAAGTCTGAGGGTATTTCGCCTGTCTCATACATCTTGCTCACCATATGGTAGAGATGCCACGTATCCATGTCAAAAACCGTTATCGCACGTGACAGAGTCTCCATTTGGCAGGATGGTCAAACTGTGTAATTCCAGGTTTGTGGGCCTTCGCATATGACAGTAGCTCGATGTTGGACTATTAGGAACACGAGGACAGGCACACCCGTATGAAAGTTCCGGTCGACTTCTTCTCACCACCACAAAGTGCACCAAGCACAAAAAAAAATGGTTCAAATGGCTCTGAGCACTATGGGACTCAACTGCTAAGGTCATAAGTCCCCTAGAACTTAGAACTACTTAAACCTAACTAACCTAAGGACATCACACACATCCATGCCCGAGGCAGGATTCGAACCTGCGACCGTAGCGGTCGCGCGGTTCCAGACTGTAGCGCCAGAACCGCTCGGCCACCAGCGGCCGGCGCACCAAGCACATCTTAACTCCTTCGCATCTGCACTTGCGATCCGAGAACCAGTAATGGACTCCTTGCAACATTCTGTACCAATGGTCGGAAACTAGCAACAGCCGGACTACGGAAATATCTCCTGCTTTGGCTGCTGTTAACATCACAAAACAAGTGGCTGTCTCTGGTGTGACAGGGAAGCATGAACTGCTGATGAATCACGTCACATTGTGTTCAACGATGAATCGCGATTCTGCACTACTGCTGATGACCACTGACGGCTACCTGAAGAGAAATCCCATCCTTCCAATGTTTTGGAGAACCACAGAACTTCTGGCATCATGATGTGGTATCATTTCAGGTCAAAGCTGATACTAACTGGCGGAACTCTTGACGGCTCAATGGTACGTCACGGATGTCCTGATTTCTCGTGTTTTACCTCTGGTGCGGTAGTATTGTGCCGCCATTTCTCCAGAGCAGAATGCCCCTCCACACATGGCACGTGTATCTTTGAACTACGTGCGTGCTGCTGAAGAACTGCCGTGGCCATGAAGATACCCAGATCGGTCCCCGACAGAATATGGATGGAACCAGCTCGGATGTCAATCGAACCAGACCCGTTATCTAGTGTATCCAGGACCAGTTACAACAGCTGTGGGCCAGCGTTTCTTAAGAGAGGATGCAACGACTTTATGAGGCCCTTCCCAACCGAATAATGCATCCTGTCAAGTTCTTTGTAGTGTGGAACGATCGCATAAATGCAGCCGTGGGGAAACGAAATGCTAAGCCCAATTTATTGGAAGATTCCTAAGGAGGTATGACTGATGCACGAAAGATGCCGCATACTAACGGCCTCATTCGATCAGTTGTCACAGCTCGTTGTCTAGTAGTTAGTGTCGCTGCCTCTAGATCAGGGGGTGCCTAATTCGTTTGCCTGCCCGGATCAGAGATTTTCTTCTCTCAGGGGCTGGGCGTTGTATGGTCCAAACCACTTCATCTCATCTTCATCGGTGCGCAAGTCGCCGAAGTGATATCAACATGCACAAGGAGGCCGAAAAACCCAAAACCAGGTCTCCCAGCCAGTAATGGAATATCGTTATTTCATTTCAGTCGAGAAGTTCATGCGTTAAGGTATGGAGAAACGGTATTAGAAAAGAGTTTTTTTTAAAAAAAATACTCCGTTTCGTGGCGTTGAGTTCTTGCATCATAATATCTCGCGTTTGCAGCAGCATAGTAATTTCAAATTTCAGAAATACGTGCGTGCTGTTTCCTTGCCAGCAATCTATTTGTTGTTTGTTTTTGGTATTTTTGCTGTCGCATTTAATGTACAGGGTGGGGGAGTAGTTCCCGTAGCCCCTAGTATCGAAAGCTGATTGATTTTACTTGTTTTGCCGCAAGTACTTACACATGTATTAAGCGTCAAATATATCGCTGGGTTCCCCGTAATGCTGTAAACACATTCCATATGGCCCCATGTTCTTCTTGACATATTTTTAGCACGTCTGGTGTTATAATACGCCGGCCGGAGTCGGCGAGCGGTTCTAGGCGCTTCAGTCTGGAACCGCGCGACCGCTACGACCGCAGGTTCGAATCCTGCCTCGGGCATGGATGTGTGTGATGTCCTTAGGCTAGTTAGATTTAAGTAGTTCTAATTTCTAGGGGATTGGTGACCTCAGAAGTTAAGTCCCATAGTGCTCAGAGCCATTTGAACGTTTTTTATATATATATATATATATATATAATAAGTCCTCAACGGCATCGTGCATTTCTCCATTTGTACCACAACGACGTGTAGATACATGCCCCTTAATGACTCCCCATAACGAATTGTGAGGTGCTGGGCTGTGAAGACTTCTCGATGGCCTTTTCAAGGGAGCTGGTGTTGCTGATTAACCACGACCAATCGAATATTCATTTAGGAACTCGTGCACTGCAACACCTTAGTGAGGAAGCGCCCAATCTTACTACAAACATATGCTTTCTGTTAGGCCACTTTCCTCAAGCTGATGTATTAACCATGTTTGTAACAGGTGTAGCTAATTTGCGCCAGTGATACTCCCTTCGAAAAGCAAGGGTCAATAAGGTGTTGGTGATGTCATCGCTACCCATACAATTATCCGAGGCGGGTTCCTTTCTAATTCGACTGGGTAATGAGGTTCCTGTTTGGCCCAAAAGACAATATTTCTACCACGTTAGGTGCGATAAATGGCACATTCATCTGGAAACATAACCTTGACACGGTTTACTGCATTTGGAAATTGGATTAACAAAGCACAGCGTGCTAAAACGTGCTCATTCCTGATTGTATCCGATAAATCGTTTACGAATTTTTCATGTGATCTTTCATTGTTGTTACCGGGTTTACCGAATTGCGAAGCTCGTTTACGTATAGAGTTCATAGGAGATTGTTCAATCGAAGCAGTGACTCTGGTACATGTTTTTTCTCGTGTTTTCTTCCTTCCCCTCCGCGGCCTGTCTTTCACACTGCCAAAAGCAAAAGCTCGTCTTTCTCAATGCAGAAGTGTTGCATTTCGGGCTGCAACCTTATTAAACCTTTTCTGGACGCTCCCATAATGTGTTATTGTCTGCCCTGATTGTTGTTGTTCGTAACACTTGTTACTAAGAGCTCCTCAGTAGTGTATCTACGACGGCTCACAGCTGCCATGACTATAAATTAAAATTCGACTGCGACTGCGAAAAAACCGGCCGGTGGAGCCGAGCGGTTCTAGGCGCTTCAGTTTGAACCCGCGCGACCGCTACGGTCGCAGGTTCGAATCCTAACTTGGGCATGGATGTGTGTGATTTCCTTAGGTTAGTTAGGTTTAAGTAGTTCTAAGTTCTAGGGGACTGATGACCTCAGATGTTAAGTCGCATAGCGCTCAGAGCCATTGTTGACTGCGAAATCATGTAAACACGAATTCCAACAATTGATGAGAATTAATATAGGTATCGAAGTACATTGTACCATTTGTTACTAAACAGAATTTACAGTGGCACGGGAAACTCTTGCCCATCCTTTACAGTAGTTCGGCAGTTGTTGATGAACTTCAGCGTAGAGAATAGAAACAGAGATCCCATATCCAGTGTGGGTAACGCTGAAATGGCAAAGCAGAGCTCCCACACCCATGCAGAGCTACACGGAACGTGCGCACACCGTGCACGACCGGCAGAACAGTAGACAATTAGCTGTTGTTATTAAGTGATTCATCACGGGAGTTGAATTATCAAAGGATTTTCCCGCCGAGCGTTGTAACTGTCACCTATCTATCGGTCGTGTAGTAGGCAATTTATCTGCCCGATAATTAGCCGAGTGATTTGAGCTAATTGTCCAACTGCGTCTCGTCTCGTCCTCCTTGCAGCCGCTTTGTGAGCCCGACAGTGTTACACGGTCTAGCGGAGCTCGGCGCACAGTGTAATAATTCGTGCTCGCGGAGCCAATCCGCCGCTCGCCGGGCGGTCGGGGCGGATCTGCGGCGACACCGCGCTTTCGTCAGGCGGCGATCGGCGGTGATGGAGGGCGTCGTTAGCGTCGCGGCCGTCGCTGCAGGCCGCGTAATTACTTGGCCGCGATTACAGCGTGCGGAATATTAATAGCGCCAGCCCCCGGCTCAGTTGTTGCGGGCTGCACACAGACCTTCAGGACGCGGCGGCGGCCGGCAGTCCACGGAGCCGCTCTGTCAGCGATTAGGACCGCCAGGACTTCCGCGGCAGCATCCTCACGCAAACCCCGGTTAATTTTCGATCAAAATGCAACGCTTCTACCGTTAACAACACTTTGACCGGAATCTCTTGTTTCCTAAATACTGGATGATACAGAAAACTGTTCTGCCACAAAGAAAAAGGAATAGCTTAATAGTGGCTACAGCAGCCGATGTCAGCTGATAGACAAACTCAACAAATTTAGAAGTAATTTGCGGAGTACCCCAAAAGAGTGTTGCCGAGCCGCTCCTAACTAGTGTCAAAATATACAGGGTGGTCCATTGATCGTGACCGGGCCTAATATCTCACGCAATAAGCGTCAAACGAAAAAACTACAACGAACGAAACTTGTCTAGCTTGAAGGGGGAAACCAGATGGCGCTATGGTTTGCCCGCTAGATGGCGCTGCCATAGGTCAAACGGATATCAATTGCGTTTTTAAAAATAGGAACCCCCATTTTTCATTATATATTCGTGTAATATGTAAAAAAATACGAATGTTTTAGTTGGACCACATTTTTCGCTTTGTGATAGATGGCGCTGTAATAGTCACAAACATGTGGCTCACAAGCTTAGACGAACAGTTGGTAACAGATAGGTTTTTAAATTAAAATACATAACGTGGGTACGTTTATTTCGGGTGTTCCAATGTGATACATGTTCCTTTGTGAATTTATCATTTCTGAGAACGCATGTTGTTACAGCGTGATTACCTGTAAATACCAAATCAATGCAATAAATGATCAAAATGCTGTCCGTCAACCTCAATGGATTTGGCAATACGTGTAATGACATTCCTCTCAACAGCGAGTAGTTCGCCTTCCGTAATGTTCGCACATGCACTGACAATACGCTGACGCATGTTGTCAGGCGCTGTCGGTGGTTCACGATAGCAAATATCCTTCAACTTTCCCCACAGAAAGAAATCCAGGGACGTCAGATCCGGTGAACGTGCGGGCCATGGTATGGTGCTTCGACGACCAATCCACCTGTCATGAAATGCCGGCTACGATGGCCGAGCGGTTCTAGGCGCTACAGTCTGGAACCGCGCGCCCGCTACGGTCGCAGGTTCGAATCCTGCCTTGGGCATGGATGTGTATGATGTCCTTAGGTTAGTAAGGTTTAAGTAGTTCTAGGGGACTCATGACATTAGAAGTTAAGTCCCATAGGGCTCAGAGCCATTTGAACCGTTTTTTGTCATGAAATATGCTATTCAATAACGCTTCAACCGCACGCGAGCTATGTGCCGGACATACATCATGTTGGAAGTGCATCACCATTCTGTCATGCAGTGAAACATCTTGTAGTAACATAGGTAGAATATTACGTAGGAAATCGGCTTACATTGCTCCATTTATATTGCCATAGATAAAATGGGGGCCATTTATCTTTCCTCCCATAATGCCGCACCATACATTAACCCGCCAAGATTGTTGATGTTCCACTTGTCGCAGCCATCGTGGATTTTCCGTTGCCCAATAGTGCATATTATGCCGGTTTATGTTACCGCTCTTAGTGAATTACGCTTCGTCGCTAAATAGAACGCGTGCAAAAAATCTGTCATCGTCCCGTAATTTCTCTTGTGCCCCATGGCAGAACTGTACACGACGTTCAAAGTCGTCGCTATGCAATTCCTGCTGCATAGAAATGTGGTACGGGTGCAATCGATGTAGATGTAGCATTCTCAACACCGAAGTTTTTCAGATTCCCGATTCTCGCGTAATTTGTCTGCTACTGATGTGCGGCGACAGCAGCTAAAACACCTACTTGGGCATCATCACTTGTTGCAGATCGTGGTTGACGTTTCACATGCTGCTGAACACTTCCTGTTCCCTTAAATAACGTAACTATCCGGCGAACTGTCCGAACACATGGATGATGTCGTCCAGGATACCGAGCAGCAAACATAGCGTATGCACGTTGGGCATTTTGACCACAATAGCCGTAGATCAACACGATATCGAGATTCTACTTTCGCAGGCATACGTTCCATGAGGTGCCAGGAGGAATGGCAGCCCATTCTTCACGGAGTGCTGCACTGAGGAGAAGTACCGATGTCGGTCGGTGAGGACTGGCACGAAGTCGGGTTCCAAAACATCTCAAGGTGTTCTATAGGATTCAGGTCAGGACTCTGTGCAGGTCAGTCCATTACAGGGATGTAATTGTCGTGTAACCACTCCACCACATGCCGTGCATTATGAACAGGTGCTCGATCATCTTGAAAGATGCAATTGCCATCCCCGAATTTCTCGTCAACAGCGGGAGGCAAGAAGATGTTTAAAACATCAATGTAGGCCTGTGCTTTGATAGTGCCAGGCAAAACAACAAGGGATGCCAGCCCCCTCCATGAAAAAGACGACCACACCATAACACCACCGCCTCCGAATTTTACTGTTGGCACTACACACGCTGGCAGATGACGTTCTCTGGGCATTCGCCCTACCCACACCCTGCCATCGGATTGCCACATTGTGTACCCCGATTCATCACTCCACAAAATGTTTTTTCACTGTTCAATCGTCCAATGTTTACGCTACCTTACACCAAGCGAGGCATCGTTTGGCATTTTCCGGCGTCATGTGAGGCTTATGAGCAGCCGCTCGACCATGAAATCCAAGTTTTCTCACCTCCCGCCTAACTGTCACAGTACTTGCAGTGGGTCCTGATGCAGTTTGTAATTCCTGTGTCATGGTCTGGATACGTGTCTGCCTATTACGCATTGCGACCCTCTTCAACTGTCGGCGGTCTCTGTCAGTCATCAGACAAGGTCAGTCTGTACGCTTTTGAGCTGTACGTGTTCCTTCACATTTCCACTTCACTATCACCTGAATCCTACAGAACATACGTGGGATGCATTAGGAAGGTGTTTCGCATCCCGTGAGACTCTACCAATGACACTTCCAGATATCCGCATCGCTCTTGCTGAAGAATAGAATCGACTGCCAAGACAGCTCTTGAACCATCTTGTAGAGAGCATGCCGGGTCGCCGTGCAACATGTGTGGCTGTTGGGGTTAACCGTATTCCCTATTAAGAGCTTCTGTTGTTGTGGAAGAGATTTCCCAGTTGTGTTATTTTCTTACAAATGTATCTTAGCTGTGAGAACTTTTCTAACACCACGTTTCTGGCACTGTTGTTGCCGAATGTCTTTTTTTTTTTTAACCTGTAGCTTGTTCAGTATTCCTTCTGGTATCCTAATACGGCAGTATTATGCTTAACATTTGGACACTAGTGTATTTATGATTTATATCAGTAATCTAATGAATTCGACGTACGAGCCGCCAAAGTGTCGTCAAACAGAAATACAGCATTACTAGTGTTCAGGTTGACACTGTCACATCGATTAAATATCTAGGCGTAGCATCGCGACGCGATATAAAATGGAACGAACACTTAAGGACGGTAGTAGGGAAGGCGAATGATCGACTTCCGTTTAATGGAACGTTTTCAGAAAATTGTAGCTCGTATGTGATGGGACTTTTTCAGAAATATGTAGCTCGTATGTAAAGGAGACCGTGTATAGAACATTAGTGTGACCCATTCTTGAATACTGCTGGAGTGTTACTGGTGTCCGTCATGTCGGAATAAAAGAAGACATCGAAGTAATTCAAATGCGAGCGGCTAATTTTTGTGAGCGGTAGGTTCGAGCAATAACTCAAGTCAGTATCCCTGGAGGGAACGCGATGTCTTGTCGCAGAACAGTATTGAGGAAATTTAGAGAACTGGAATTTGAAATTGACTGCAGCACGATTATATTGTCGCCAAAATACATTTCTCGTAAGGATCGCAAAGATAAGAGAAATTAGGTTCAAAAATGGCTCTGAGCACTATGGGACTTACCTTCTGAGGTCATCAGCCCCCTAGAACTTAGAACTACTTATGCCTAACTAACCTAAGGACATCACACACATCCATGCCCGAGGCAGGATTCGAACCTGCGACCGTAGCGGTCGTGCGGTGCCAGACTGAAGCGCCTAGAACCGCTCGGCACCGCCGGCTGGCGCACAACAACCTTTAGGGGAAGATAAAGAAGTAATTACAAAATTGCGCGTGCTCATATTGCAGTAAAAGCACTAGTTCACACATCGAAAAATCACTCCTAAATGCGTTATAACACACTAAATGCGCCCTTGATAATGGTAATTATTTCTGGAAACGCGCCGTGTTGACAGTAAGCAAAAGGAAAATTATGACTGGCATCGGAAAATGTTATTTTATTACGAACAAAGCCAACTGACATTCACCTGTTGCTTCTGTCTCTGGATCTCCTGTCGACGTTTGCATAACAGTTTTCCTGACGAGGCAGAATTCAACAGGAAATACGTCAATATGTGATTAATAACGCCGCAACACTTCCGCAAATGAAACCATAGTTTCTTACTGTCTCAGCTCGTATCCAATCAATTTTAATGGATAAAAACTAAATTTTGTGTGTCACTATAACAGATGAGTCCGCCGCGATAGCTGAGTGGTCAGCGCGGTGGCCTATCACGCCAAGGGGCCCGTCTTCGATTCCCGGCTGAGTCGGTAATTTTCTCCGCTGAGGGACTGGGTGTTGTGTTGTCCTCATTATCATTTCATCATCGTCAGTGGAAGGCAACGGGAAACCACCACTGGAATCACTTCTCTAGACGCTCATGAGGTGGACCTCTCTGACGAGGCCGGCCGAAGTGGCTGAGCGGTTCTGGGCGCTACAGTCGCGAACTGTGTTACCGCTACGGTCGCAGGTTTGAATCCTACCTCGGGTATGGATGTGTGTGATGTCCTTAGGTTAGTTAGGTTCAAGTAGTTCTAAGCTCTAGGGGACTGATGACCTCAGAAGTTAAGTCCTATAGTGCTCAGAGCCATTATTGAACCTCTATGACGAGGCTTCCCCCATGACAAGACCTGCCGTAAGACAGAACACAAAGTTTATAACGGTTGAATTTTCGAATGACGGTACTCGTTTTAAGTGAAGATCCACTAAGCTTGAAATGAGCATCTGAGGCCTGTTGAGTGAATGAGTAGCGTGCAGTAACTGCATTGCCCTGATCACGACTGGAGAGACAGCGTACTCAGCTGCATTGCGAATGAGGCAGGTTCACTTTTACCTCCATTACTGTGGAGGCTCCGTACACAGCGATCTCCTGCGGCCGAAACAGTACCGAGAAACAGGTTTGCGAAGAAAGCACAATGGAAATTACGATGTCGCTGCAAAACGCTTGTCTGAGCAGTTATTATTTGTGTAGAACGGTGCAGTGAGAGACCTTGGCCCCGAGTCAAAGTACGAGAGTGGCGAAGCGGGAGCTAATTGGAGGCGGAGGTGTGAGCGGCCGAGGCTGAGGGCCAAGAGCGGCGCCTGCGGCAGGTGTCTGCTGGCCCTGGCGCGGCCGGCAGCTCCAAGGCTGCCGCTGCGGCTCGCCGCCGCCCCCTCCACCCGAGCATTGGGGCCCTGCCAGCAGCATCTGCAGGAGCCAACACGCGCAGGGGGCAACGCATTCCGCCTCTCCCGAGTCACTGTCGCGCGGCCCCAAGGCTGTGACGCGTTAAGCTGCTATTACACGCAACATTGTTTCTTACCAGGCCTGCAAAATGTCTTTGTCGGACGTACAGTCGTGGAAGTAATTATTCATACAGTAGGTGTTGACAAACTACGATGGTGTGTTGGGATAGTAAATCACCCATAGCGCCGATACGAATGAGTACGATGATGTAGCGTCAGATAATAATGTTCTTGCTATTCTAAATCTACATCTACATCTATACTCCGCAAGCCACCTGACGGTATGTGGCGGAGGATACCCTGAGTACGTCTATCGGTTCTCCCTTCTATTCCAGTCTCGTATTGTTCGTGGAAAGAAGGATTGTCGGTATGCTTCTGTGTGGGCTCTAATCTCTCTGATTTCATCCTCATGGTCTCTTCGCGAGATATACGTAGGAGGGGGCAATATACTGCTTGACTCTTCAATGAAGGTATGTTCTCGAAACTTTAACAAAAGCCCGTACCGAGCTACTGAGCGTCTCTCCTGCAGAGTCTTCCACTGAGGTTTATCTATCACCTCCGTAACGCTTTCGAGATTACTAAATGATCTTGTAACGAAGCGCGCTGCTCTCCGTTGGATCTTCTCTATCTCTTTTATCAACCCTATTTGGTACGGATCCCACACGGTTGAGCAGTATTCAAGCAGTGGGTGAACAAGCGTACTGTAACCTACTTCCTTTGTTTTCGTATCGCATTTCCTTAGGATTCTTCCAATGAATCTCAGTCTGGCATCTGTTTTACCGACGATCAACTTTACATGATCATTCCATTTTAAAGCCGGCCGAAGTGGCCGTGCGGTTCTAGGCGCTGCAGTCTGGAACCGCGAGACCGCTACGGTCGCAGGTTCGAATCCTGCCTCGGTCATAGATGTGTGTGATGTCCTTAGGTTAGTTAGGCATAAGTAGTTCTAAGTTCTAGGGGCCTAATGACCTGAGACGTTGAGTCCCATAGTGCTCAGAGCCATTTTTTTCCATTTTAAATCACTCCTAATGCGTACTCTCAGATAATTTATGGAATTAACTGCTTCCAGTTGTTGACCTGCTATTTTGCAGCTAAATGATAAGGGAACTATCTTTCTATGTATTCGCAGCACATTACACTTGTCTACATTGAGATTCAATTGCCATTCCCTGCACCATGCGCCAATTCGCTGCAGATCCTCCTGCATTTCAGTACAATTTTCCATTGTTACAACCTCTCGATACACCACAGCATCATCTGCAAAAAGCCTCAGTGAACTTCCGATGCCATCCACAAGGTCTTTTATGTATATTGTGAATGAAGCTTCCCGTATGCCATGAATCTATTCTGGGAAAATAAAATATGTTACACTCCGCACGGTCTACGACAGGGCAAAATGTATTCATACAGCGGACTACTTTCAACCAAACGGCTGACGCAGCCCCGCAGTGCATGCCACACTTGTGTAGTCGTGTGTCGGCCGTGAAGCAACAGCACGTCGGACGTGAGTACCGTGGAACAGCAGAATGGGTAGCAAGGGGAAGGAATCGACCATTGAGGAACGAAACATCGTTGTCGCCCAATATCTTCAACACAAATTGCGAACACCATAGGACGACGCCGAGCGACTGTGCAGTCTATCATTAAGCGATTATAAGGACAGACATGTAGTAACAAACAGTGAACAACACGGTCGTCCACAGAAGCTTACAAGAGAGACCAGAATGCTACTAAGAATCATCAAGAAAAACACGAAAACTATTCGCATATGTACATGACCACTTCCGAAAGGACATCATTCCAAGGGCAGTTCGTACCATTCTCAATCGTTCGGGCTACAGAGCCACGGCCCCGAGACGAAAGCCCTACGTCAGCAAAAAGAACAGCAAGTGGCGGATGGAATTCGCGAAACAGCATGTATCCAAAACAGCAGTCTTCTGGGATACTGTATTGTTTAGTGATGAAAGCAAAATTAATATCGTCACAATGGTGGTAGGATCTTGGTCTGGAGAAGACCGAATACAGACCTCGACCGAAACAACACTCAACCGACGGTGAAGCACGGAGGTGGTGGAGTGATGGTATGGGGCTGTATGTCAGCCTCCGGTGTCGGAAAATTAGTGTTTGTGGAAGATACCCTGGACAGATTTGTGTATATGAACATTCTCAAACAGAACTTACAACAGAGTGTTCACGCCTTGGGTCTTCCTAGAAATAATTACTTCCAACAGCACAATGATCCCAAACATACGGGACAAATTGTCCGGCTGTGGTGACTCTATAACAGTCCACACGCTCTTAAAACACCAGCTCAGAGTCCGAACCTGAATCCCATCGAACACTTCTGGAGTGAGCTGGAAACACGAGTGAGAAAACACGACATCCGTAGTAAGGCCTCTTTGAAAGAGGCTCTCCTTCGAAAATGGGAAGGTATCACGTCGGAAACTAAAAGAAAATTGGTCCATTCCATGCCACGAAGGTTGCGAGAAGTAATACATCGGAAGGGTATGAATACGAAATATTAAACATGTACCGGCTTTGTTAGAAGTGTCATCTTCTGTTGGTGTATGAATACTTAATTCCCAGCGCATTAGAGAACTTGGCAGACGTTTTTGTATTTTGCCTTGTTCATTCTCGTTCTATATACCAGCATAGCTGCATTGGCGACTGGCCAATTTGTATAGTGCGTATCTAATTAGTGTTTTTGGTTTCATATTGTGAATGAAAGCAGTTTACTTTTGCACGCTCTAGTGTATGAATACTTATTTCCATTACTGTAAGTGGTGACACTCGCAAGGTATCCTGTAGACTCTAGGTGTTCTGAGACTTGCTGCATCTTTAACTGGTCTCAGTAATCGACGGATTTTCGTTGGAGACCTGAAGATCGATCTGATCTTATGTCGTTTCAGAAGGCGGCTTATCGTGCCCGACACGGAGCCATAGAATAGCAAGAAAGCGAGTTTCTTTTCCGGCTTCTCGTAGGTGATCTTGTTGTGAGTCTTGCATGAAATCACTTCATTTATGTGATGGAAGTTCCTGAAGACCTTTCATAGGTGGCTCAGCTCATGAGGCAGGTTATCAGCCTGCGTAATTTTAATTACTTAACACGGTTGGAATCCCTAGAACTTGTTATTCAAGTACAATTTATCTCTACTGTTAGCAGAGATATCTATTTATGTTGTACGTCAGTGCTACTGGTGTTCAACACAGCAACGAGTTTGCTGATGGAGCCCCTATTTAAATCAAATTTTTTATAGTTTGCATATCGCATGTTCTAGAGGCGCTCCTCTGTCTCATAGTGTGACAGTTCAGATACTATCGCCTTGTCCACACCACTAGGAGGCAACACGATTAATGTCCTCTGCTACACAAAGTACGACAGAACATATACAAACATTTGCGTCATATTTTTTGGCATTTAGAAATAGAAAGATGGAAAAAATAATGTGAGTTTTAAAGCTTTCCCGGCAGATTGCGTATTCAAACAAATTTAGAGCATGCAGCCGGTAGTCGTTTAATTCATTGCACGATATTTCGGCTGGGCACCTGCCAATCAAATGGTTCAAATCGCTCTGAGCACTATGGGACTTAACATCTGAGGTCATCAGTCCCCTAGAACTTAGAACTACTTAAACCTAACTTACCGATGGACATCACACACATCCATGCCCGAGGCAGGATTCGAACCTGCGACCGTAGCGGTCGCGCGGTTCCAGACTGAAGCGCCTAGAACCGCCCGGCCACAGCGGCCGGCTCCTGCCAATCACCTTCAGCCGAGTATTCTATGGCTCACGTGAACATGAAGGGCAGGTGCCCAGTCGAAATATCGTCCAATGAATTAAACGAGTACCGACTGGGAGCTCCAAATTTGTTGGAACAGCAACAGTGTTTCCTTGCGTCTGTACCAACACAGCCACGATAGCAATTTTGTGTCTGCAGCGTGGTGCAAAGATTAAACATGTTTCAAACTGAGTGTAAATGTGCCTTTAGGCTTTTCAGTTGATCTACTACGAGTGTGGAAATATTTTGATTAGTCCCACCTCCGAAGGGAGAAACGAGCTGGCATCGGACTATAGGAAGACTTCCTTCAGCTACGATCGCGTAAGAAACTAAAGTGCAGCCTGATTGTGCTTGGGATAACACTAATTTATTTACTTCAAAATCAGCCATAGAAGCTAGTAACGTTTTTGGGATAAAATATGACGCACGATAACTTAATCTGATAATCTTCAAACAATGAAAAACACGTCCAACTGTATCGCAGTAATTCACTCTGGTTATACTGACAAATTTTAAAGTTAATGCATTCCAGAAAAGCCACGGAGGATTCAACATTCCTGTTCCAAATATTTCCCTCACTGCAGTATTAAGCACTTTACAATCAAACTTCGCGCCCGTATTTCTGATCACAGCTCTTTCACTATATGTTCGCTCAACCGAGTCTGCCCCAATACTGCGCTCGTACGCTCGCTATAAACTCGCATTGTCGTCGTCGTGGCTCGGCAGTGACCCGTCCGTCGAAGGGGAAAAAAAAGCGAGTGACCGCAGAAAATTCTAGAAACTTCAAGCTCGCCAGCTAGCGCCTGCTGCTAGGTTGTCCACTGGCAAAGAGGTCGATCGAAGGTATCCTTACAGCACGGAAACATTGTTCGTTTTTCCCTCGTTATATTCGACTGTGGAAGGGTAGAGAGATAGTCTGAAAGCCGTGCAATGAACTGACTGCAATCAAACGTGTTCAAATAATTTAAGAGTGACGAGGTCGAACACCGCTGATATTTCGACAGGAGCAGACCCTGCCGTTTTCAAGGCAAAATTGCAGCAAGTAAGTGCTGTGGAAGGGAATTTAAAACCTCGGTTTGCAGAGGAACTCGGGAAGGACCACACACACACACACACACACACACACACACACACACACACACACACACATTGTAAACACTAGCGCAGTCACAAACTAAAGATGACCGACGTCAGAAGTTATCAATAGTGACATTAATAATCCCTTTTTTGACAAGGGAAAAAGCAGGATTCCATGCAGAATTTAAGCATAAACCACCATCTCTATTTATAAGGTTGCTTGCTAATTTATTTTGAACTGCTTCCTTAATAACACTTGTAAGACGTGTATATTTCTATTGTCTGTTGTCAGACCACAATTTATGAAAGATGTTTAAATGTTTATATGTGTGAGAGATATTATGGGACTTAACTGCTAAGGTCATCAGTCCCTAAGCTTACACGCTACTTAACCTAAATAATCCTAAGGACAAACACACACACCCATGCCCGAGGGAGGACTCGAACCTCCGCCGGGACCAGCCGCACAGTCCATGACTGCAGCGCCTTACACTGCTCGGCTTTATCCCGCGCGGCAAAGATGTTTATATTTTATTAATAGGATTAAGTAGGAATAATTAATATTTGTCATGTTGCAAATAATTGTGGTTGCAGGGAATGTCTGCACCAAAGTATTCTTGGCAGGAGAGACCGCACATTGATGAAATTTTAAAAAGGGCGGGAGAGAACGCGAGTGGATACATTTTAAGAAAAGAGCGCATTGATACATTTTGTAATGGTAGCAGGGATTGTCTGCACCAGAAAGCATTATTGGGGGGAGAAACGGCATTTTAGCGTTCGTAGGAAGTCAGAAGTAAGCGGGAAGTGAAGCGAGTCGGTAGCAGGTCTGAAGCGAGAGGTTGAGAGGAGCGGTGTGTCTACCAGCCACCAGCTATGATTTGCAAGAGATTATAAACGGATGTAGAGAGACATCAGCTAACCATTATCATAAGACGAACTAATATTATTGATTTTTTTTTCTTTTGAAAAACGCAAGACTACTGAAGGTATGTTTGTGCAATGCTTGTTGTAAGATTATTGTAAAAAGTAAGTCCCATTTGAACGTTTGTAAAATCATTTCATTAAGAATATAATTAATTTTTGCCAGCAATATTGCTTTACTGATTATAATCCATCCCAAAAACCATCAACGTAAAACTTTGCAAAATTTTATTCTTGTCAAGGAAAAAATTTGACTATGAATTACGTAACGTCAGCTTTGCTGTTAAAGAATAATAAGCTTTGGTAATAAATACAGCCACTTATTATGACAGCCCACCAGCAGCTAATAGAGTGTAGTAAAACAGAGTAAGTATATTCATGTAGCAGTTAGATGGCGATCCAGTAACAATAAAAAAGGTAAGGAAGAGTTTTGGGTTATTGCAGGTAAAGACTGAGGGCCACAACGGCGATACATTCTGTGTTTCGTCGAAATAATCAGCAAATCACTTTTAATAAGCAGCATTTAAATTTGTATGCGAAGATTGAGAAAGAGAATTGATTTCGAAGGGAAGATTTCCTTTGTTATTATTGAGCAAGAGATAGAAATCCTAAGGGAAGGTTCCATTGGTTATTGTAGAATGGAAGGTTGCGTAACAAAAGAGATATAGAGGAGACGGGAAGGTTTCACACTATCCCAGTAATTTCAAGTGCTTGCTAGAATCTCTGTGTTGTTACATTCCATAGGGTGACCGTTGTCAAGACAATGTTCTTCAACAGCCGATTTGCAGGGCTGTTGTAGATGTGTGAACCGCTTATGCTCATTACACCATTCCTGCACGATCCTGGTAGCCTGACCAATATACGACACGTCACAACTGTAAGTGAGAATTGCGGAGTAATGGTGTAGATGCAGATCACAGCGCGAGCTTGCTAACGTAACTGGTACGCATTTTCGCAAGATTGATTACGGAGAGCGGATCGCGAGGGCCGCTGTTTACCGCGACCAGCGAGGCGAGCGCATGCGCAGCCGCCGGCGCGGGCTGATGAATGGCGACGTCTTCCGCTGCCGCCGCGGCCTTTGAGAAGCACCGCCCGGCGACTGTGCTGCGTGCTCGCCTCGCCGCAGCGTGTGCCGACTACGTAACAGCGCACCGCAGCCACTGTCCGGCCGGTGCGTCAGCCTTCCGAGCCACGCGTAGCGCAGGATCGCTCCTTAGCCGCCTCTCGTTTGCCTCTTCTGCGGGGATGGTTTAGGTATAAATGCCGTGATTTGACCCCTTGAAACGCCTAGGAAGCACACGGAGGGAGGGTACCCTTTCCGTAGGAGTGTCTCTTCGTAGTCCATTGAGTCGGAAGAACAACACAAATCTAGATGCTAGATTCACAGCGCTTCAGTCTCGAACCGCGCGACCACTGCAGGTTCGAATCCTGCCTCGCGCATGGATCTGTGTGATGTCCTTAGGTTAGTTACGTAGTTCTAAGTTCTAGGGAACTGATGACCTCAGATGTTAAGTCCCATAGTGCTCAGAGCCATTTTTTTGCTACATTGACATTTTTGTAATTCATGCGCAAAGGAAGCGAGTTACAAAACACCCGTTGAATAAATTATGTAGTTTTTTTTCCTTGCTCTAAGAAACTTACCAAGTAGGATTAAGGGCAGACGCAGAGAAAGCACACAACAGCTGCATCCTTCGTCAACCGTTTGTTTAGTCAGCTTGAGAGCTTAACAGAAATACTCAACAAACTCTGATGTAGTAGAATACAGTGAATGTTCTGTGGACAACGTACAGCCTTACCCTCAAAATTTTGAGAGCTCACGTCCCAATTTGAGCCAAGAAATACAACGGAGAGATGTATTATCAGGTGTCACACAAGGATCAGTGTTGGGTCCAGTACTTCTCTCATATGTTAATGAGATCTACATCTACCTAATACTCCGCAAGTCACCTAATGGTGTGTGACGAAGGGTGCTTCCCGTACCACTATCTGATCCCTCCATTCCTGTTCCACTCGTACATAGCGCGTGGGAAGAATTATTGTCGGTAAGCCTCTGTATTGGCTCTGTATTGGCTCTAATTCCTCGAATTTTCTCCTAGTAGTCAATACGCGAGAGGTATGTGAGTGGAAGTACTATGTTGTGTGACTCCTCCTGAAAAGTGCTGTCCCCAAATTTCAACAGTAAATCTCTCCGTGATGCACAACACCGCTCTTGCAACACCTCTCTTCCACACTGACGATCTTCAACTATGCAAGCCCAAAATACCTGTGCACAGCCATACAGCATGAAAACGCTGACTTCTTTGCCTTATCAAAAGCGTGAACGGAACACAAATTTCAAACTTGACCCGTCTAAAACGCAAGCAATTTTAGTGGTTCACAAAAGACTTGTTACTCGTCAGTTCAAAGAATCTCTTCCATCCTTACGACAAACACTACAGAAATATCTTTTCTCCTTCTCCAAAGAACTTAGTGATAATTTTGGATTGTGACTTAGACTGGACTAAACACACAAATGCAGTCCGTAAGAAGGTATAAGCATCACGTAAGTCACCGCACAATATAAAAAAGGTATCATGTCCCGAGCGTAAAAAGAAACTCGTAGGATCATTAATACTTCCCACAGCTCATTATGGTGATCCTATTCATCAACGACTTTCGTTTGGGGACTCATATCGGCTGGCATTGAGTGCTTGTGTGCGACACACTGGTTATGTTCGCTATTCCGAGCATTTCACCACTGCTTCCAAATGACCATGGCTACGTCCCGATAAGCTGCTGCTGCTGGTTGTAGGTTTAAGGAGACTGAGTATCTAAGGTCACCAGTCCCCTACTCAGTTCCCAGGGCGGAATCAGTCTGTCTGTGTGCGTCTAGAGTAGATTCTATGTGCATGCTAAGAACGTTTTCGAAATGTTTGCGTAAAGTGTATGTGAGGCGGATCATTGATACCTGCCCGGTATTCACCTAGTAGGATGTGGCAAACCTCCTAAAAGCCACATCCAGGCTGGCCACGTCGTTGCCGGACGGATTCGAACAGGGACCGGCGTACCACCACATCCTGAAAGCGAGTACTTTAACGCGCATGGCTATCCTAATTGGGTCAGGCTAAATAAACAATAAACAATTAAATAAATCAAATTAGATAAGAAACCCTCGCTTCAATTTAGATCCCGTGTTACTGAGCAATACCGAGTCTTGCCTCCCGCGCACCATCCACAAACGGAAAAGAAGTGACTGATGCACGCCGAACTCTCGTCAGCCATACATAGTACCCTGGCTCGCGAAGTAAACGCCATTACCAGACTGTCGTACTCGGCGCAAAACTACTGATATGCTGTAAGATCCTGACTTGCGTTGCAAAAGAAAATGCTATAATCCCGCGTGTACTATGAGGGCGGAAGTGTAAACCGAAATCGTGTTCCCTTTTCTCCTAACGGGTTCCATTTCAGGAAGAACAACGGAATTAATGTCACCCAATTTCTACAGCAGAAGTACCGAATGCCAAGTGATTCGGAAAATGGCTTTGTAATTGCGCAAGGTCGAATGTTATACTATTAAGAAGCTGATGATTTCTTTCCAAACATATTTACGCATTAATGCTCGCGGCACTCTACATCCTCTTGCATCAACAAGTCATCCAATTGTAAACTAATGGTATAGCTACAATAAGAAGAAAATAGTCTCTGTTTCAGTTGAATCATTGTAGTTAGTGACGTCGATATCTGTATACATATAAAAGAGGGCAGCAGAACAAGGAGACAAGTATGTGCTCTGCTAAGAGCTTCGCTTTACTTCGAATCTGCAGCCAAGCGAGTTGTTGCCTACCCTCTGCCAGACGGTTAGAGGATCCAACTATCGTTACGTCACTTGTCTTTTTCAATAAAATATTTGGGGTTTTGTGAGAGCGTTGTAGTCTAAAACTTTGCTGTCATGCACCAAGAATAAATTTCTTGAAACACACGTAGGTCCGCGATCGTATTGGTGGCTTTATTTCATAGCTACATTTTGTTTTAGGGGCAACTTCATATATAACACCGAGCCCTTCGCTTCGTTTAATCTTAAATGTTTGAGTTTTCTTCGAAGGAGAGAGGGGGCGGGAGGGGATGTGGTGCCCAGGTGTTTTCCGACATGTTAATATGAGATGGCGATTAAGGTGCAGTCTCCAGTTCATAAGTGGGGAGTGCTGCAGTCACCACAGACGCCTACTGCAGCGGCTCTGTAGATTTAGCAGGCACCAAGTTAACTTTTTGAAAAACTGACATGAAGACAAATAAGTATTTAGTTGTCTTGACACTGGACAATCAACTCAGAAATTCCCGATCTTTCGGTTCGTATAATGTTTACTTAAATTGCCGCTGGTAGCATGGTTAAATGGCTCTGAGCACTATGGGACTTAACATCTGAGGTCATCATTCCCCTAGAACTTAGAACTAATTAAACCTAACTAACCTAAGGACATCACACACATCCATGCCCGAGGCAGGATTCGAACCTGCGACCGTAGCGCTCTCTCGGTTCCCGACTGAAGCGCCTAGAACCTCTGGTCCACTCAGGCCGGCTGCTGGCAGCATATTCTGAGGCTCTGTGCGATGCAGACTGATGGGAGAAAGCATCGCATGTCATTGCAAACATGGATGTTTCAAGTTCAGAACAAATTAAAAGTATCGAGAGAGGTGGCGCAGTGGCTAGCACACTGGGCTCGTATTCGGGAGGACGACGGTTCAATCCCACGTCCGGCCATCCTGATTTAGGTTTTCCGTGATTTCCCTAAATCGCGCCAGGCAAATATCGGGATGGTTCCTTTGAAAGGGCACGGCGGGCTTCCTTCCTCGTCCTTCCCTAATCCGATGAGACCGATGACCTGGCTGTCTGGTCTCCTCCCCCAAACAATCCAATCCAAATTAAAAGTACAGAATGGAGCGCGATATTGAAAACGAAGTTGTCGTGTCTCTATTCTGTCTGTTGAATGCTAGTTATTGCTGATCAGCTCATGGAGGCAATAAATTTTATAGGTTCAGCAGGTGAATAAGACAGCCAACAAGTTGCAATTTTATTCATCTGCTGTCCTATTCACTTGCTATTCTGTAAGTGTTGGTGAAGTGCAGCCATCTTCTGAATATTTTGTGGGTTTGAATATTATGAACGGGCCGGCCGGAGTGGTCGAGCGCTACTAGGCGCTACAGTCTGGAACCGCGCGACCGCTACGGTCGTAGGTTCGAATCCTGCCTCGGGCATGTATGTGTGTGATGTCCTTAGGTTAGTTAGGTTTAAGTAGTTCTAAGTTCTAGGGGACTGATGACCTGAGAAGTTTAGTCCCATAGTGCTCAGAGCCATTTGAGCCATTATGAACGGATCAAGGCAAAGTTGATATTAATTTACCGAAACAACGTTGAATGAGTAAATGTAGCGAAATAACAGAAAAATAAGATGGCTATAAAAAAAACAGACAGTGCAAAATAATTGGTGTAATGGACGCACTGAACGCTTTCCGTATGGTAAGTTCAGAACTAACTTTGTCGTTGCCACAGTAACCAGCAAGACAGAAGGATCACCAATTCCATGAAGCATAATAGACGATATCGGTGTAAAAACGACAAACTTGATTATAAAAATGATATATACATGACGATTAACAATCACACTTGTGGTGATGGTGGCGTTATTCACGACAATGGCCCTCCTTTCGGATGACTGAGTATGCAGTGATAGCACTCCAGTGAAGCCGTGTACTGTCGTTAGTACACACAGTCACTGCAGCAGCTGCGCTGTTTGCCCTCTGCAACGAGGTGTACGCACGTTCACAAATGGCGGCACGCCACGCCACAGCACGGTTGCAGCGGCGCTTGTTACTCCGGAATCTGGCGGAGAGCCGCCCGCGTCGCCGGCCGCTGTATAAGGGGAGCCGGCGCTCGCCGACCCAGCACGTGACCGGCGTCCCAGCCGGTGAGCTCTCATTTTCATGGAGATGGCCTGCCGTCGCTCATTATACACCGCCGCTTACCGTAAACGTCATCCGCTACTCCAGGAGCCGGGTGCCTACTCTCGGGTACCGTGTCCTCGTTTACCCAGTACGTTCTGTACGGCCACTGCGCGGGAAACACAGCTGCTGTGAGAAAAGACGACTAATCGGAAAATACGCATCTTCTAGCGTTCTCTTTGCTATTTTGCTGCGACTGTATTACGGTTCCCAGAATGAGATTTTCACTCTGCAGCGGAGTGTGCGCTGATATGAAACTTGCTGGCAGATTAAAACTGTGTGACGGACTCGAGACTCGAACTCGGGACCTTTGCCTTTCGCGGGCAAGTGCTCTACCAACTGAGCTACCCAAGCACGACTCACGCCCCGTCCTCACAGCTTTACTTCTGCCAGTACCTCGTCTCCTACCTTCCAAACTTTACAGAAGCTCTCCTGCGAACCTTGCAGAACTAGCACTCCTGAAAGAAAGGATATTGCGGAGACATGGCTTAGCCACAGCCTGAGGGATGTTTCCAGAATGAGATTTTCACTCTGCAGCGAAGTGTGCGCTGATGTGAAACTTCCTGGCAGATTAAAATTGTGTGCCGGACCGAGACTCGAACTCGGGACCTTTGCCTTTCGCGGGCAAGTGCTCTACCAACTGAGCTACCCAAGTAAGACTCACGCCTCGTCCTCACAGCTTTTGTGATAACATTCATTGCACCACCAGGATCCTGAGAAACTACTGACTCGACTTGAGGCCTTCATGAGAGACCATTCCTGTAAGATTCTTCAGTGAAAAGTAAATTCGTTGTAGAAAGTCTTGGATGCTCCCAGTGCTGCAAATAAATTAATATTTACCTTGTTCGATTACATTGGAATGATCGTTACCAACGATCGTGATGTAATCAAGGACAGAAAGAAGGTCAGCATCGGTCTAGATTTCAGGTGACGCTGCAGTTATCACAGTGCGTTATAATTAACCATTTGGACTGAACGTAATTACACTGCAGACCCAAAGAAACTGATACACGCAGAACTACCGCAGCACGACGTGACATAGGCTCGACTAATGCCTGAAATAGTGCTGGAGGGAGTTGACACCATGAATCCTGAAGGGCTGTCTATAAATCCGTAAGAGTACGAGGGGGTGGAGATCTCTTCTGAACATCACGTTGAAAAGCATCCCAGATATGCTCAATAATGTTCATATTTGGGGAGTTTGATGGCCAGGGGAAGTGTTTAAACTCAGAAGAGTGTTCCTGGATCCATTCTGTAGGAATTACGGACATGTGGGGTGTCACCTTGTCCTGCTGGAATTCACCAAGTCCGTCGGAATGCGCATTGGACATGAGTGGATGCAGGTGATAGGACAGGATGCCTAAGTACGTCTCAGAGTCGTATCTAGACGTATCAAGGATCCCATATCTCTCCAACTGCACACTCATTACACTATTAGAAAATGGTTCTCTGAGCACTATGGGACTTAACATCTGAGGTCACCAGTCCCCTAGACTTAGAACTATTTAAACCTAACCAACCTAAGGACATCACACACTTCCATGCGCGAGGCAGACTATTACACCAGCTTGAACAATCAGCTGCTGACATACAGGGTCCATGCATTCATGATGTTGTCTCCGTATCCGTAAACGTCCATCCACTCAATACAATTTGAAACGTGACTCGTCCGACCAGACAACATGTTTCCAGTCATGAACAGTCCATTGTCGGTGTTGACGGTCCAAGGCGAGACGTAAAGCTTCGTGTCGTGCAGTCATCAAGCGTACACGAGTGGGCCTTCGGCTCCGATGGCTTATATCGATGTTGTTTCGTTGAAGGGTTCGCACGCTGACACTTGTTGATGGCCCAGCATTGATATATGCAGCAATTTGCGGAAGTATTGCACTTCTGTCACACTGAACGATTTTCTTCAGTCGTCGTTTGTGAGACGTCCTTGCAGGATTTTTTTTCCGGCCGCAGCGATATCGGAGATTTTATGTTTTACCAGATTCCTGGTATTCACGGTACACTCGTGAAATGGCCGTACGGGAAAATCTCCACTTTATCGCTACCTCGGAGATACTGTGTCCCATCGCTCATGCGCCGACTATAAACCATGTTCAAACTCACTTAAATCTCGATAACCTGCCATTCTAACAGCAGTAACCGATCCAACAACTGCGACCGACACATGTTATCTTATAAAGGCTTTGCCGACCGCAGCGCCCTATTCTGCCTGTTAACATATCTATGTCAATACCAGTTTCTTTGACGCTTCAGGGTACAACTATCCACATTCCAGTCTAGCTCAGACATGTACGAGCATGAATTCAACTGCCTAATTAGAATGGAATATGTTTCGTTATAATTACGTTCAGCCTATATGGCTACTTACAACAGACTGGTAATAGCTGCACTGCCAGTTGAAATCTAGAACTACAATGAAATCAAAAAGAACTGCATCACAAACATTGTTGTCTTACATTATAAGTATTCACTACCTGTTTCGATCATGGACTAACTCCACAGTGGAAAAGTACATACTGTAACAGCGTCTATGGCATACATGCTGTTTAACCAGGAAAGTACACACACCATTGCTGATTTGTATTTTCTGAAGTTTTCAAGTCAGGAACGGCGTATACTGTCCTGGTTAAACAGCGAGTATGCAATGTGAAGTTATTACAACAGATATTTTTCCGTTGAAAGGTAGTCCATGATCGAAAACGGTAGTGAATAAATGTATTGTAAGACAGGAGCACAGTGTGTGTCAAGCAATTCTCCAAATACGAGGGCTATTCAGAAAGTAAGGTCCGATCAGTCGTGCAATGAAAATCTCTGCGAGAATCAAAATTTTTTTTATTTGCTACTTTCAGCGACTTCCCTTTGTAGTCGCCGCTCCGACTTAGACATTTGTCATAACGTTTAACCAACTTTCCAATACCATCATCATGGAAGGCAGCCTCCTGTGCTTTCTGAATGTTTTCTAAGTTGGACTGCAGCTTGTTGTCCGTTCCAAAATGTTGTCTTCGTAGCCATCGGTTCATGTGAGCAGAGATGAAACTCAGGGGGAGCCAATTACAGGCTGTGCTGTGGGTGATGAAACACTTCCCTCTGAAAACGCTGCAAAAGCATCTTCATTGCCCTCGCAGTGTGGCCGAGAATAGTCGAGGAGAAGGAAACGCATGACAGTAATGTTATGTGGGCTGCTTGACATCAGGCGAAACCTCTCACCAGGACCTTATACATGGTGGGAGAAATTATTTTATAGGCATCTTTACGTACTCAGTGTGCGCTCAGAACTGAGAAGAGCGGCGTGACGCGTTCGACAGGCACGGTAGAGACACTGCCCAACACATCTGTGTAAAGTTCCATTGGATTTTCTCTGTAGTTTTCATTTCGCGCCCGATCGGACCATACTTTCCGAACATCCCTCGTATAACAATGCTGTTGACAGTTACCGGAAACATTTTCCCCAGTAAAAAAGTGCAAATGACATTATGAACGATGCTGACGTTCTTTCTGTCCTAAATTTATATTTTATTTCAATATGGTCTCTCCACATTTCACTCTCGTGTACTTAAATAGGTTTCGAAGAATTCTTTTGGCACTAGTGTGATACCATTCAGAGAAACGACAGAAAATTTAAATCACATAAAAAGGGGAAGGACCTTAACCAACTTTCTCAAAAATATGACTCTAATCACTGTGACATCTCGCTAAGTAATATGAGAGTACGAGGCATTCCTGGTTACTGAAGAACAGTAGCTGTCCCAAGACGATTTCCATCATTGCTGTTACAAATGTCACTCACAGCTCTAAAAAGACCTGTCCCATTACTGCGCAAAGACGACGAATCCGTTTCTATGTTAGTCAAATGTACGTCAACTAATCTGTCGAAGATTTAAGTCACTTTCAGTCTGAACTAGTACAACTCTTACATGTAACATGACACATGTTGATGCAACTGGAAAACACCGTAGGTTCGGATGGTGGATTCGGAAGACGAGTGCCAGATACCGTCATCGTAATGGCGAACGCTAGTAACTATCTAGCGATGTCAAACATATTACTAGAATACAAAAATTCTTTCAATTTATTTATTCGGATATTTAGTTATACATTTATTTCAACTGGCAGATTTGGGCCTTCAGGCCGTCTCTTACATCTAGCCAAAAATCCTCAGTAAGTACACATTACAATATGTGTAGTACATGAGCAGTAAACAATAATAATAATAATAATAATAATAATTACTGTAATCATTAGAGTAGTAATAGTAAATGATTAGATCATAATAATACTAGTAGGTATAAGAATGAACGTGCTGTAGTTCAGAAATGTCAGTCTTATTAAGATGATGTTAAGTACTTTCCTCGTTACGTTTTTGTCGAATGTGAGTAATGGCATATAACAGAAACATATGTTAGCAGTACAGAAGGAATGAATTCGGATAAGATGTTGACTGATCCAGGCAAGTCCAAGAAGTAATAGGGTAAAATTAGCAGCTGAGGCGGAGGAAAGAACACTAATGGATAGGGACTGTGCTGGCAGTGTGGCAGACGAAGTAGTTCGCCGTTGGAATACACACCGACGACAACAGGTAAAATTTTAGCCTCCCATTGAACGCAGAAATCGAGGAGCAGATGGACAAAGATTTAGTGTTTGAATAGGTACGGCTAAGTCGCTGTACGCATCCGATCTTGTATTGCTTCCTATTACAGTAAACACCGTTTCAAACATTTCTCTAGTCAATAGTATTTTGTTTTCTACTTGCATGACATTTTGTTCCTCACTCATACTCCATAATATTTGTTTCATAAGCAAATGAAACCTATACATTAATTCTTTCACTAAGACAGTTTCTTTCTTCTTCCCCATCATTATAATTACTCTTGAAATTTAATATTTAACATGCAACGCTTTTATGTTTCAACCTGCTGTTATTTCCTTTCTCGCGAGCGTGGGAGCGGATATATATAATGTGTGTGTGTGTGTGTGTGTGTGTGTGTGTGTGTGTGTGTGTGTGGCGCAGTGCAGCGCAGGTTGGGGGAGTTTCATTTCGGCGGCGGTCAGGCTCTGCCTCAAATGGCCTTACATAAAGGAGGGAGATGGAGCGAGGCAGCGCCAGATGGTAATGAGGAGCATAAACTTTGCTCGAATGCATGCTAATGAAACGTGTAAACTGTGCTCCAACAAAAAAGCCACAAGTTAACGAAGAAGTATGCTTATGTAAATAACGTCACATGCACTTGTAAGGTGGCACGTCAAAGACGAAGTTGGGGCAAGCTCGGTTTTCTCACGGTTAATGCTCCGGCACAGCTAAAAGCCTCATTAATAATGCAAGCCAGCATTTTTTAAAATTTTTGTCACACAGTTACTAGGAAATAACTATTCTAGAATCAATTTGTATGCTGATCAACGTTATAAATTGATTTTGAAAATTACTTTCATTTTGTTCTATCGCATCCGGATATTTCACAAAAGTTCATATTATATTTATTGATTCCAGTAACTGAAGCGCAAATATTAAAATAAAATTTAAGCCAGGTTTACACTCTTAAAATAGTATTATTTTTTAGGCATATGTTGAAAATACAAGCTGTTGTCTTAACAGCATCTTGAGTACTCTGTTACATTTAATTTTCAAACTTTCTCGTTTTTTATTCCTTCCCAGAATCTGCATCTTTAATGTCCCGCTTCGAACATCCAACAATAGTCAACCACCATACTTGCATTCCATTTTCCCTGAAATCTCTTCTCCATTTTGCTAACGTCCTAGTGGAAACGTTATCCTTGCTATTCACTGTAATGTCTCAGGCTGTCATGGAAGTAGCCGCACGTGAGTGAATGAAGTGGGCTTTTACACTCATGCTACAACTGAACTCCTAGAAACTTTACAACACGTTTTTGACAGTTTTCTTGTAATCTGTATGTTTTTCATTCCTTAAAAAGTTTTAAGTAACAGTCCTGATGGCATGCCATGCACCTCTCTAACAACCATTGTATTCTAAAATTCGTGATCCTTAATCAGTTCGTGAAGCTGAGGACAAGCAAATATTATAGCTTTCAGTTTTTCTTGGCTGATCAAGGGAATTCTTATAGAACCGTATTTAAAGCAGGTTCCGTCGCGTGGTAGGACACCTACAAACTGCTACATCAATTTGATATGTTCTGGTGGAAGCAATGTTTTTTTGTAGTCTAGTAAGCTGTCACTGTAAGATGTTTTCAGTGCCAGGCGAAAAAATATCTCCGATGTAGCAAAAACTTTACACTCCAGGTAACTCATAACATAAAAGCAGGGCTTTTTCGTGTATCCTGAGTGCTGTCCTAAAAGAAAACTACAAAAAAAAAAGATGAAATAGACTTCATTCCGTTATGAAAAAACTTTAGGTGATAACAGAAAACTATGTACCGTTTAAGAGGCATAAGCAAGCTAATGAGAACATTTAATTATTTTCAGTCATGTGTTATCACGCAGATTGTTGTAATCTTTCGACTGACTGCACGATGTCTCCTCCGAATCCCTGTAACAGGATTGAGAAGCATCCAGCAAAATGCGCGCCATTAGGACAATCAGACACCCTTGAAAATTATTTGTTTCCATTCTTAGAGATTATAATGAGCTGTGATGTTAAATGGCCCTTCATACGCAAATTTGGATCTGCCAGTAAAATGTAAAGCACTCATTAACCCTAATCCTCCACACTACATTACTAGCAATGAATTGTCTTAATGGAGGGGTCTGGCCCTTGACGTGGGAGCATCTCACAGCTTAAGCTATGGGCTACTTTGCAACGAAGGAGAGAAAAGAGATGTCAACATCATGACAGACGGCTCACAGCTGCATATAGGACATGCACAGTGTTTCTATTAACGCATTTGCTTTGAGCGACTCTCCAGTTTCGTAACCGTGACTACATCTCGATCGGTGTTGCTTTGCAAACATCATTATTGACAGGTAAAAGTTCCCGTCTTACAAATAATTCTGTGACTACTACGAGCTTTACACCAATGTCTTTGGAGAACGAAAACCGAAATTTCACCAACTTCGTCGAAACAAAGTGTTCACTGAAACGATCGGCTGTTTCTTATAATGAGAGCTTATTCATATGTTAGCTTAGGATTCAAGAGCGCTCGTTCTGATATACTATTGGAATCGAGAGGCTGTAATTACGTGGTAAATTAGAGGTTATTGAACGTCACTTCTGAGTACTAATATCGTTATTCATGCCATACGAGATACATTTTGTTTAAGTATGGCAGAATCAGATTCTAGTCTCGTGGGACGTTCGTGCAGCTTCAGTTTAACCGACAATTTAAAGTCACACTTGCTATTATTCAACGAGACTGATTTTTGACATTTCAAACAAATTTTTCAGACACCTCTGAAAGTCACAATGTATTGTTAACTTGCTTAAAGCATCTTGCAACGTGTTTCGAGGTATAGCTTCATCATCAGGCAAAAGTTTATGGAATACTCGAACATCTTCGCTTGTTACTATGAAGCACTGTAAGGTCATACTCTATCATTTTAGAAGTTTTTGTATTGCCGTTTTTACCCAATGATGACATTACACTTCGAAACATGTTGCAAATTAAATAACTGAATCGAGTTGTCAAAAAATTGTGGCTGGTCGCAGTCTCTGTAAAACCTGTATTAAAGTCTTGACGTTAACGGAGCGTTAATTTTGCAGTTTCCCAGACTCCTCCTACTACTTCTCCTATTCCTCCTCCTCCCAGTCTCTCCCCCCCCCTCCCCCCACACACACCCCTTATGCTGTAACCCTACGCACCACGTCACTTTTGAGAACCACATTCTTGGAGAAACTGACGCTAAACTTTTTATGATGAGCTCACTCACGTACAACCGATCTGGATAATAAATTAAGAAAAAAAATCATTCGAAACATATACAGCCCGAATTACGTTATTTTGCAACGAAATCCCGTGACTATCATTGTGTCATCATAGCAGTTTCAAATCGATCTACAGGCGGCTATTTTGTGCCAGTCGTGTGTTTCGAAATCCTGCCTCCTTCACTTAGTGTTATATTCAAATGGCTCAAATGGCTCTGAGCACTATGGGACTCAACTTCTAAGGTCATTAGTCCTCTAGAACTTAGAACTGCTTAAACCTAACTAAGCTAAGGACATCACACATACCCATGCCCGGGCAGGATTCGAACTTGCGACCGTAGCGGTCTCGCGGTTCCAGACTGCAGCGCCTAGAACCGCACGGCCACTTCGGCCGGCAGTGTTATATACTTTTGGAGCTGTTGCCTCTACCAAATTCAACATTCCTGTTTTGTATTGCTGAATGTCTATGATAGACTAAAAATATGTTGAATACCATGGAAACCTATCTTAAACGTGGTTAATAATGTTTTAATTACTCGGTCGTTAAATGTTATTTGAGTCATATTTGTTTCCTTCATTGACAGGGATAATATAGGTGGCCGTTTCTTTTATTTTTACTCTTTCGTATTACAGACCGATTGCAACACTAAGAAACCATTGTAGTTACCAAAAGTCCGAAAAGAGAAGCGCAGTCGACTCCCATATTGTAGTAAGAATTCACTTACGTCATAATGAAATGAGATCGACCCAGCTCGAAACATTGAATCGTAGGCGCTTTTCCCACGTCAGTGCTGGAAAATTCCAAGACAATCACATAAATCCTTCTCAAATACGTAAAAAGGCAAGCTCACCCCTCTTGATTTCGATACGTGGTGGACCTTATGTTTCCCACCACGTCAAATTTATGGTGTGAGCTGTAGAAACACTTTCAAACACACAAATCGTTTCCTGTTGTACTTGTACGCTCACTATTTCTTAAAGAAAGGGAATAATCGCTAAACTCACCTTAATTACTGAAATACGGGAACACGTCCATGAGTTTTTAGAGGGGCTGCCAACTACTTTTCTTGACTAAAACATGCACTTTGATTACTAAGGAGTCCCGCCTATCAGTGCACTGTCTTTGTGATGTGATTTTGCCACGTCCCCAAAAGACCCACCTGAGGCTGTCATAATTTCTACATTGAATTCAAAACGCTTCCATCACATATTTAGATGCATTAGTAGATACAGTCTGGTAAACATGGTCCATGTAAAAATAATAGATTTTTTAGCTACTTCAGTTGTATCAGTTACTAAAGAAAGTTTTTGGACAGGAAAATATTTTCGATGAAAGATGATTTATTTTCCTTTCGCAGACGCATCTTTTTTTCCCACCTCGTTGATCAAGAAAACTAACGTAGGATATGTCAGTTATTATTTTGTTCTTAACAATGTAATTAATAAGAAGAAACCATTTTGCCTTCCAGAAAATCCTCGTCATTATATTCGCCGTGCCATTTCACGATGGATCACCAGTATCTACCCATTGTTTTGATTACTATATAATTTCTGGCCTGAAGTGGTTATCCACGAAAGAATTACTACCACGTTCGAAATCCAATTACGTATTTCGTAATTGTTGGCCGGCTGCTGTGGCCGAGCGGTTCTAGGCGTTTCAGTCTGGAACCGCGCGACCGCTACGATCGCAGGTTCGAATCCTGCTTCGGGCATGGATGTGTGTGATGTCCTTAGCGTAGTTAGGTTTAAGTAGTTCTAAGTTCTAGGTGACTGATGGCCACAGATGTTAAGTCCCGTAGTACTCAGAGCCATTTTTTTCGTAATTGTTGAAAATGAAGGCGCATAGCCATCATAAACTTCTGTCGACCATAGTATAGTCACCAAATATTACTTGTGGCTGCTGAACATATCCTCTATTGTCTCCACTGGAAAGAAAGCAGCCGATGTGATACTTATTAAGTCGTCAGAGCGGAAGCCTCAGTTGCCCTATCTGGTATCCTCGTGTCTGGTTTGGCCGTAGCCTCTCCTACTGGTAGTTAATTGAAACAGTAAGACATGCTGTAATGTAATTTTATTTATTGAGTAGTTTCGATGCTAGTCATCTTCTGGTCGATCTATTGGCACATCTTGATAGAAAAAACTGTACGGGGACTACATAATTGACGAGATCTAGAAACGTATTTTGATAGAAAAACTCAAACTGTCCGCCGTAGATAGCTAACGGTAGCTGATATTGTAAATTCTTTGTAGCTCACGATAATTTATTTATCATAGATTGTCTTGTTTAGACATGGTTTTGTACACTGATCTTACGAAACAGTGTGTGTATAATCTTTTGGGAAATAATGGGCTACATGTAATTTTTATATTTTGTGGTAAATAATGTAGAGATCCTGAATCAAAATGGAGTGAAAAGAAATTAACACAAGAGATCGATTGCTAACTCATTCTCAGGGTTCTTTTTTATAATTCATCATTCAGTTAGATGTTTGTACTGCCGAATATTCATGATCTCGGAAGTTAGTACACTATTATATCTTTGGTTAACATCCTTGGCTTCTGGAGTGTCAGCAGATGTAGAATTCGGTCTGGGCCACATGGGTACTTTTGGGAGATGCCAAACAGTGTATACACATGTATCGTGACTTTGCAGTGATGTACATGGCTGATTGCTAAAGTTTTTCATCTTCATTGCCTTAATGGACTACGCTAGCTGTATACACACATTCAAATATTCGTCCAGAGAGAGAATTTATTTGCTATATTTTGAAGCTTCATGATTTCCATATGTATGTTCATTACGGTAAGGTTTATACAATTACGGATACTGACAATGGCTGGCCTTAGCGAGGAAATTTCAGCTGATTACGTACGTTTTGCTATATTTCCATAGTTATCAAAAGAACTGCTCTGTTCGCTCACTGGATAAGTATCTTGCAACAGGAACACTTAATTCAGCTCTCTATCAACATTGACACAATTGGAGTTTGGAAAAGGGATTTAGACCATTGCTTGTAATCGAAATCTCAAGTTTTATTCCAAAGAGTCTGTATCGTTCCATTTTTGTGTCCTCCTGAAACGACCAAGCTGTCGCCACCTTAACGCAATGTGTTTCCATTCCCACAAACGTATTACTCTCTTCAATTTGACATCGTCAACACCTGCAGTTCCCTGACAGCGTATAACTCGTTGAGTTTACGTTTCCTGGTGGTCGGACCGCCTCACTTGCCTGTCCTCCAGCCCCTCCATCCAGGGCCAAGCACAAGATTAATTCTCGTATCCGGGGCTCAGACTTCTCACGTGGCTGAAGTTTCCAATCGTAACGCTTTTCAGTTGGGCACTTCATGTAGTATTTTATTTCTCCTACTACTAGTCATGCTTGGATCCTGAGCCCACGAGTGCTGGTCCAGTCTGGTACTGAAACTGGTATTCATATTCAGATCTTTACTATTCGCCTTTTTTTATTTTTAACGTAGTCTCAAAATTTCCACGGCCTCTTTGGACAATAGTTGTGCTTCCTGTTAGAGTTTCCACTGCTGGCGAATCATAAGTCCATCATAAAGGCCCTGATTATCGGCGAAGCATAAGTCCATCATAAAGGCCCTGATTATCTATAGCGGGAAGGACTTAGGACATACTGAGACCATCACATAGCACAACCTCAGAATACTCAGATCGGCACTTTCACCTGGGCAACCACTTCCCGATAGTCCCAGTGAAGTTCCAACTTCACCTCTCGAGTTTGCGTTTCGGGCTTCAGACAGTGTTGACTAAATCTGGAAATTTCACCTTGACCTCGTACTCTCTGCAAAGGAGGAAACAATCACATTTTCGGAAAACTGTCATCCACGGACCAGTATAGCGTAGAGAATGTCATTGGCTCACTCAGCCGCTTGTTGCCTTCACCGTGCTATGTTTATCGTCCTGTCACCAGTTATGTAACTTTCATGTAAATGTCGGTAATTTCGCACATTATTTTGAACAAATGAAAGCATAAATTATGCGAAGCCAGCGGTGCGTTTCAGCGAGATAGGCGCACATAAATCTGGCGGTGATTAAACCGGTCGCGGGTGCGACAGCCACTGTGGCGGGGCGGATACGCGCGGCGTGCCCCGTTTCGGGAACTGACGACGTGTGGCGTAATGAAGTCCACATAAACGTGTGCGTGGGCGTGTGTTTACTCTGCAGGCAAGTGTCACAGGAATAAAGGCAACTTTGCATAATGTACAGCACAAATGCTCTGTGTGTTCAGTAGTGGGGAGAGCGCCAGAGCAACTCCACCCTCGAAAAGGAAAGGGAAATTGGGTCTCATTTGGACAAGGGCTCAGAGAATAAGTCGAAAAAACAGAAAAGTGCTGTCCCTGCATACAGACTGTGTACGCTGCTCATGTTTTATGATTAAATCTTTGCGCTGCAAGAACGCAGAGCAATGTTATTTATGTACAACTGGCAGATTACCGTCGTCAAAACACTGTCTTTGGTCTCTGTTTCTTAGTGTCAGACTGTAGCGTACGTGCTTTGGCGGAATTAATTCGGTCAATACAGATTCCAGGTGACAAAAGTCACGGGGATTGAGATAAAGACATGTGTAGAAGGCGGTAGTGTCGCGTACACAAGGTACAGAAGGACAGTGCATTGACGGCAGCTATCAGTTGTACTCAGGTGATTCATGTGAAAAGACCGAGCGAGGTGGCGCAGTGGTTAGAACACTGGACTCGCATTCGGGAGGACGACGGTTCAATCCCGCGTCCGGCCATCCTGTTTAGGTTTTTCGTGATTTCCCTAAATCGCTCCAGGCAAATGCCGGGATGGTTCCTTTGAAACGGGACGGCCGACTTCCTTCCTCGTCCTTCCCTAATCCGATGAGACCGATGATACTTAGGGGATTCAGTATTACGAGATCCACAGTGACAAGAGCGTGCCGGGAATTTAAAAAAAAATCAGCATTACTTCTCACCATTGAAAAGACAGTTGTCAACGGACTTCACTTAACGACCGAGAGCACCTGTGTTTGCGTAAAGCTGCCAGTGCTAACAGAAAAGCAACACTGCGTGAAACAACCGCAGAAATAAATGTGGATCGTACGACGAACGTATCCGTTAGGACAGTACGACGAAATTTGTCGTTAATGGGCTATGACTCTAGGCGACCGACGCGAATGCCTTTGCTAACAGCACGACATAGCCTGCGGCAGCTCTCTGGGCTCGTGACCATATCTATTGGACTCTAGACGACTGAAAAACCTCCGCCTGGTAAGATGAGTTCCGATTTCAGTTTTTAAGTGGTAAGAAGTGGGGTGAGCGTGATAACGTGGCGACGGAAGTAGGGGGGAGGTGATGGACTAATAGCAACAGCAGGTCCTGCTAGGAAGTGCCAACAAATAGTGAAGTGACAGTAGTGGATAGGAGGGCGGCAGAACTAATGGGATTATTACATGCTAACATCAGTGGCGGCTCGCAGCTACCTATTCAGTTATCTCGGGAACAGCTTGTTTGCGAACCAATGTTTATTGAAACGTTATGGCTTCTACTATCGTATTCCTTCACCCGTTCCAGTTTTCGCTATGAATTATGATATACCCTGCATAATATACTCATCAGTACAGCTTAAAGGCTGTATCTGTAAAATGTGAAAAACACACCGTTTTCTCCGTTCGTTAGAGCCAAAGAAGATTATCGTCCGCGGCGTCAGACGCTCTGGCTGTTCCGCGTGGCACTTTTCGAGACGACATGACTTTTCCGTTACGACATTTGTTCGAGACTGTCAGAGACAGTGCTCTCGGCCGTCTTTTCTTCCTCTTAGTAAATTAAACGTTTCCTGAGGCCAGTCAGCACGTTCTTGACGATGTGTTTGCTGTCGGTGTGAGAACCGTTTGCGATACACGCGTTCCTGTCATGGCTGTTTGCTCTATATAACTTTTTACTGTGCCCATGTGGCATTCTTCTCTCGGCCATAAGTTTTGTTCACAATAAACACAGTTCTGCTATACACTGTCTGATCAAAAGTAAACGGACACCCTTACATAATGCGAAATTAACCACTATATGGCAAGAGAGGGGGGACCCGCCACTGTAAAAAGAGGCGGGGACGTGTTATCTGTGGAAAAGCACTAACACCAGAATTGGTCAGTGAGGAAAGGTCAGCGACTTCGAAGCGGACTAATCACTAGATGTCGCCAGAGTGACAGATCCTTCAGGGACATTTTAGCCCTTCTAAAGCTCCCCGAGTGAACCGTTGGTGGTGTGATTGCAGCAGGCCAATCAATTTCAGGAATGGTATTCTCCATAGGCCATTGTCTCATAAATGTTCCTTTATGACAATCTGCATTGTCATGTTAATACGAAAACCATATACTCAGAACTGCTCCTCTACTGTAGCCGTACATATCCCTGTAAAACGTGTTCATATCATTTCGCTTTCAGCGTTTTCTTAAGCGCAGTAAAGACACCATAGACTAATCACAAAATACACTGCCATTCTGTAACACCACGCCCTCCGTACTTTACTATTTGCAATATAAATGAGGTCAGGTAACTGTCTCTGGGCATTCGCAAAACCCAAACGTTCCATCAGATTCCCACAGGGTAGAGCGGGATTCATGACCCCAAATCACTTTTTCCAGTCACCCACTGTCCAGTGGCGACAGGCAGATCAGTTGTACTGACGGACAGGGTGGTTGTACAAAATCCCTTAAATTCAGTGAGTTCTACAGAGCTACCAGAATTCCTGCTATCACAGTGACTGCGCGTAGAGAGTTAAAAGGAATGGGGTACAGTGGATGAGAAACTCCTCGTAAGCCACACCTTTTTGTAGCCAGTGCTAAACGGCGGTTGATATGGTGTGAAGAGCTTCGCTGCTGGACAGTGGATGACTGGAAACATTTGATGTGGGATGATGAATCACGCTGTACACTGTCTGAATCCGATGGAAGGTTCGGGTTTGGCGCATGCGTGTAGAACGTTACCTGACACCATTTATAGAATCAACAGTAAAGAAAGGAGGAGGTGGTATTACGGCGTAGCAGTGTATTTCGTGATTAGTCTGTGCCACCCTTACTGCGCTGAAAAAAACGCTAAACGCTAAATGCGAAATGACGTGAAAATATTTTACAGCAATGTGTACTGCTACAGTAGAGGAGCAGATCCCAGTCGACGATTGTTCGTATCAGCTTGACACTGCAGACTATCACAAAGCAGCATTTGTGAGACAATGGTGTGCGGAGAATATCATTCCTGAAATTGATTGCTCTGCCCAGAATCCCAATCTGAAACGAATAGAACGCGTTTGGGATGAGTTAGACAGTCGACATCGCTCCAGACGCTAGCATCCAACATCACCACATTTACTGGTTTCGGCTCCTGAGGAAAAATGGTTTGCCACATTTCCACAGATATTCAAATACCTCATTGAAAGAGTTCTCAGCATGCTTCATGCCGTCGTCAAGACGAAGAGAGAACACATTCTGTGTTATTTCCCACTAATAGGGTAATCAATTTGGATTCCATAGAAATGTTGGAACACGCTTGGCAATACTGACTCGACGACATATCTTAGAAGCTAGGATAAGGAAAGGCAAACCTACGTTTCTAACATTTGTAGACTTAGAAAAAGCTTTTGTCAATGTTCACTGGAATACTCTTTCAAATTCTGAAGGTAGCAGGGATCCAATACCGGGAGCGAAAGGTTATTTACAATTTGTACAGAAACCAGATAGCAGTTATAAGAGTCGGGGGGCACGAAAGGGAAGCAGTGGTTGGCAAGGGAGTGAGACAGGCGTGTAGCCTATCCTCGATGTTACTTAATCTGTATACCGAGCAAGCAGTAAAGGAAACAAAAGAAAAATTCGGAGTAGGAATTAAAATCCATAGAGAAGAAATAAAAACTTTGAGCTTATCGGAAGACATTGTAATTCTGTTAGAGACAGCAAAGGACCTGGAAGAGCAGTTGAACGGAATGGACAGTGTCTTGAAAGGCGGATATAAGATGAACATGAACAAAAGCAAAACGAGGATAATGGAATGTAGTCTGATTAAATCAGGTGATGCTGAGGGAATTAGATTAGGAAATGAGATACTTAAAGAAGAAAAAAATTTTGCTATTTTGGAAGTAAAATAGCTGATGACTGTCGAAGTAGGGAGGATATAAATTGTAGACTGGCTATGGCAAGGAAAGCATTTCTGAAGAAGAAAAATTTATCATCGAGTGTAGATTTAAGTGTCAGGAAGTCTTTTCTGAAAGTATTTGTATGGAGTGTAGCCATGTATGGAAGTGAAACATGAACGATAAACAATGTAGACGATAAGAGAATAGAAGCTTTCGAAATGTGGTGCTACAGAAGATCAGATGGGTAGATCACGTAACTAATGAGGAGGGACTGAATAGAATTGGGGAGTAGAGGAATTTGTGACATAACTAGACTAGAAGAAGGGATCGGTCGGTAGGACACGTTCTGAGGCATCAAGGGATCACCAATTTAGTATTGGATGGAAGCGTTTAGTTATTCAGAGATGAAGCCTACGAACTGATGACCTCTGCAATTGGGTCCCATAGGAACTTAGCACAAAAAAATTATTGGGCAGTAGCTTTTGTGGATCATTTCTGCTGCCCATCTTGGAAACGAGTGGGACCTGTGCTTATTTTTTGTAAATCTTGAGATGTCATACAGCATTGGCACCAGACAATATGCTTGTAATAGGCCGCAGTGAAATGGAGATTCATGGTTAGAAAGCGAAAAGCACTGGTTCCAGGTAACATACTTGCGCTACGCAGTAGTGAATGAGAGAAAGCTGGCGAGAAATGTATGGGGGGAGAGAGGTTAGTGTAGGGCGTGGCAGTGGTTTGGAGTAGACTGATCGAGCTCGCCAGGGGCCAAGTTCATTGGCAGGCTCTACTGCAGTCAGCCGCTCTTGACAAGGACGACCAACCGCTGGGCTGCAGGAGGAGAGAGCGCAGCGGCACCGCAGTAGCTGCGCAGCATAAGGTCGGCTAAAGGGGGGGAGGGGTGGGTAAAGGGAAAGGAGGGTAAATGGAAAATGGAAGGGGCGGAATCTGTCGCGGCTCACCTGCCGCTTTACGGCTTACTGGCCCTCCACTTATTCAGTCACTTCCATCCATATACCCGCGATACAGAACCGTTGCACACTACCGGTCCCGCACAAAAACAAACTGTAGTGTACGGTTCTTCATCAGGTTCTAGTCATGTTCTTCGTCATGTACACTGAGGTGACAAAAGTCATGGGCACTGCTGTGTGCACATATACAAATGGCGGTAGTCTCGCGTACACAAGGTACAAAAGGGCACTGCATTGAGAGCTATCATTTGTACTCAGGTAACTCATGTGAAAAGGCTTCCGACCTGATTATGGCCGCACGACGGGAATTAACAGGCTTTGAACGCGGACACTTAGTTGGAGCTAGACGCATGGGACATTCCATTTCGGAAATTTTATTTATTTATTTATTTACAGGTCAAGTTCCGCAGGACCAAATTGAGGAGCAAATCTCAAAAGTCATGGAACGTGTCAGTACATGAAATTACAACATAAAAGTAATAACAGATAAAAATAAATGTTCATTCATCCTAAAAAGTCAGTCCATAAGTTTAAATAAACACAATCAACAGTACAATAGGAATCAGCTTAATTTTTCAAGGATCTCCTCGACAGAATAGAAGGAGTGACCCATGAGGAAACTCTTCAGTTGCTATTTGAAAGCGCGTGGATTACTGCTAAGATTTTAGAATTCGACTGGTAGATTATTAAAAACAGATGCAGGTTTGGTTTTTGCCGATTATTAACCAAGTGAAAGCTGCTCGTTCTTGGGAACAAGATAATATTGTTAACAAGATATGACAGTAACGATTATATACACTCCTGGAAATGGAAAAAAGAACACATTGACACCGGTGTGTGAGACCCACCATACTTGCTCCGGACACTGCGAGAGGGCTGTACAAGCAATGATCACACGCACGGCACAGCGGACACACCAGGAACCGCGGTGTTGGCCGTCGAATGGCGCTAGCTGCCCAGGATTTGTGCACCGCCGCCGTCAGTGTCAGCCAGTTTGCCGTTGCATACGGAGCTCCATCGCAGTCTTTAACACTGGTAGCATGCCGCGACAGCGTGGACGTGAACCGTATGTGCAGTTGACGGACTTTGAGCGAGGGCGTATAGTGGGCATGCGGGAGGCCGGGTGGACGTACCGCCGAATTGCTCTCAACACGTGGGGCGTGAGGTCTCCACAGTACATCGATGTTGTCGCCAGTGGTCGGCGGAAGGTGCACGTGTCCGTCGACCTGGGACCGGACCGCAGCGACGCACGGATACACGCCAAGACCGTAGGATCCTACGCAGTGCCGTAGGGGACCGCACCGCCACTTCCCAGCAAATTAGGGACACTGTTGCTCCTGGGGTATCGGCGAGGACCATTCGCAACCGTCTCCATGAAGCTGGGCTACGGTCCCGCACACCATTAGGCCGTCTTCCGCTCACGCCCCAACATCGTGCAGCCCGCCTCCAGTGGTGTCGCGACAGACGTGAATGGAGGGACGAATGGAGACGTGTCGTCTTCAGCGATGAGAGTCGCTTCTGCCTTGGTGCCAATGATGGTCGTATGCGTGTTTGGCGCCGTGCAGGTGAGCGCCACAATCAGGACTGCATACGACCGAGGCACACGGGCCAACACCCGGCATCATGGTGTGGGGAGCGATCTCCTACACTGGCCGTACACTTCTGGTGATCGTCGAGGGGACACTGAATAGTGCACGGTACATCCAAACCATCATCGAACCCATCGTTCTACCATTCCTAGAACGGCAAGGGAACTTGCTGTTCCAACAGGACAATGCACGTCCGCATGTATCCCGTGCCACCCAACGTGCTCTAGAATGTGTAAGTCAACTACCCTGGCCACCAAGATCTCCGGATCTGTCCCCCATTGAGCATGTTTGGGACTGGATGAAGCGTCGTCTCACGCGGTCTGCACGTCCAGCACGAACGCTGGTCCAATTGAGGCGCCAGGTGGAAATGGCATGGCAAGCCGTTCCACAGGAGTACATCCAGCATCTCTACGATCGTCTCCATGGGAGAATAGCAGCCTGCATTACTGCGAAAGGTGGATATACACTGTACTAGTGCCGACATTGTGCATGCTCTGTTGCCTGTGTCTATGTGCCTGTGGTTCTGTCAGTGTGATCATGTGATGTATCTGACCCCAGGAATGTGTCAATAAAGTTTCCCCTTCCTGGGACAATGAATTCACGGTGTTTTTATTTCAATTTCCAGGAGTGTATATTGAGAAGCCAATGTCAAAATACCCAGACTCGTGAACAGGGGTCGACAAGAGCTTCCTGAACTTACACCACTTATTGCCCGAACCGCCCGTTTCTGACTCAAAAATATCTTTTTAAAATGGGAAGAGTTACCCCAAATTATATCACACGACATCAGGGAATGAAAATAAGCAAAGTATACTAACTTTCGTGTCTAACGATCACTCACTTCTGATACCGTTCGAATAGTAAAAATGGCAGTATTAAGTCTTTGAACAAGATGCTGAACGTGGGCTTTCCACAACAGCTTACTATCTCTCTGAACACCTAGAAATTTTAACTGTTCAGTTTCACTTATCATATGCCCATTCTGTGAAATTAAAATGTCAGGTTTTGTTGAATTGTGTGTTGGGAACTGTAGAAACTGAGTCTTACTGTGATATAGTGTTAGTTTATTTTCTACAAGCCATGAACTTAGGTCATGTACTGCACTATTTGAAACCAAGCCAATGTTGCACACAACATCCTTTAGCAGAAAACTAGTGTCATCAGCAAACAGAAATATTTTAGAGGTCCCCCTAATACTAGGGAATTCAATATTCCGAGAGCCACAGTCATAAGTGTTCGCTGAGAACAAAAAAAATTACAGACATTACTTCTCACAATGGAAAACACAGTTGCCAACAGCCTTCACTTAACGACCGAGAGCATCGGTGTTTGCGTAGAATTATCAGTGCTAACAGGCAAGCAATACCGAGTGAAATAACCGCAGAAATCAATATAGGACGCACGACGAACGTATCCATTAAGACAGAGCGGCCATATTTGGCGTTAATGGTCTATGGTAACAGACGAATGAGGTGAGTGCCTTTGCACACAGCACGACGCCTCCTGCAGCTTGACCTTATCGGTTGGACCCTAGACGACTGGGGAACCGCGGCCTGGTCAGATGAGTGCCTATTTCAGTTAGTGAGAGCTAATGATAGGGTTCGAGTGTGGCGCAAACCCCACGAAGCCATGGTCGCAAGTTGTCAACAAGGCTCTGTGCAAACTGGTGGTGGCTCCATGATGGTGTGAGCTGTGTTGGCATGGAATGGACTGGTCCCTCTGATCCAACTGCACCGCTCATTGATTGGTAATGAATATGTTCGGCTACTTGGTGACCATTTGCAGCCATTCATGGACTTCATATTTCCAAACAACTATGGAATTTTCATTCATGACAATGCGCCATGTCACTACATCACAGTTGTTCGCTAAAGGTTTGAAGAACATTCTCGACAATTCGAGCGAATGATTTGGCTACCCTGATCTCCCGACATGAATCCCATCGAATATTTATGAGGCATAATCGAGAGGTCAGTTCGTGGACAAAATCCTGCACCGGCAACACTTTCGCAATTATGGACGGATACAGAGTGAGCCTGGCTCAGTATTTCTGCAGGGGGCTCCAACGCGACTTCTTGGCTCCACGCCACATCGAGTTGCTGCATTACGACGGGCAAAAGGAGATCCGACACAGTAGTAGGAGGTGTGCTATGACTTTTGTCAGTTCAGTGTATTTCCCATAGTCCAGAGACCGCACTGTACACTGAACGTCTCTTGGAGACGATCTAGAACACGTACAATTTCTTCACCGGATTCGTTGATTGCCAAGTAAGTACACTTCATTCCAATAAAGCAAGAAAACTCACATAAATTACTGTACTTCATGATGTTACTCCGTTTGTCCAAAAAAGCTGCGAGACTGATTTTACGCCTGGCATATAAATGACGTCAGTGCAGAAACTACTTTCGCAACTTGAACTAACAACAGTCAACAGCAGATGTGCGCACGACCAATCAGTTGTAAAAAGTCAGTGTTAAGTAGTGGAAGTGCGACCGTAGTGCGTCAACGTTGTTGTCACAAAATCACAAAGGATCAAAGAACTGAACATCTCTAAATCGCTGCGCGGGATTAGCCGAGCGGTCTCAGGCGCTGCAGTCGTGGACAGTGCGGCTGGTCCCTCCCTCGGGCATGGGTGTGTGTGTTTGTCCTTAGTATAATTTAGGTTAAGTAGTGTGTAAGCTTATGGACTGATGACCTTAGCAGTTAAGTCCCATAAGATTTCACACACATTTGAACATCTCTAAATCAAACGTCGAGACATATTCCAGAATGTTTTGAAGAAGACAAACGTATGTGCAAAGTATGTCGCACACACCTCGACTCCAGTACAAAAACAACGACACGTGGATGTCTGCAGCAGCTTGACGGAAATGTAAAACGCTGATAATTCCTTTCTGGAAAAAATCATAGCTTGTAACGAGATTTTGTTATCAATACGAACGTACAAGACTATGACAAAGTGCAAAATAGGACTCTGATGCTTCGGCAAGACAGAAGAAGATGCGAATGTGAAGTTAGAGGTGAACAGCACTCCAAAGAAAGGCTTCCCTGACAATGCCCTAAGATTGTGTGAACATTCGGTGTGTTATACTCAAGTGAGAGGAAAGTGTGTAGAACACCTGAAGCACTAAAACCATCACCTTAACGTTTCTCTCTTTTTTGTTAATAAAGTCTCGAAACTTTCTGGTATGCCGGGGTAAGTGTCGAATTTGATAACGTGTACCCAAAATGTGGAACGCACGATGGGAATAACTCGTCTTGACACATCTCATGATGGGTGTCCTTGACACGTGCCATAGTGGATGGATCTTGAATGCCCATTGGTACACTAGTTTTCAGCTCTAGTCCACAGTTATTTAGACCAATCCTTCATTGGTTACTCAACCAACTTTATTTTTGTAATCTGTACCTAATGTGGAACTGAGATTGAATAGAGTATGTTATAATTTTGTCTGCAACATCGAGTAAATGTATGGCGTGTATTCAATCCTACATGAAAATCCATCCAGGAAGTTTACATGCGGCATTATACATTAATTACTGTGACTGTCATGGAGTGCGTCCTTCTGCTGCTGTTTGTGAGAGCGCTGCACCTGGGACAATTACTTGGCGCAGCGCCTGCCATCGGTTGCACGCTACTGGAGACGTTTTGCTGCCACGTAGACGACCTCTCCTTGCGTAACCAGAAGCGATCACGTAATGTGCCCTTACTGAACTTCGTTTCCAGGAAGCGCATGGCGTAACGCATATATTACAAACGCACTTGTCCGTTGTTCGTCAAGAATATGTATTTATATGTACAGTCACTAAGATCGTGACACGATGCAGAATATCTTGCATTTCTTAACCCAGATCAAGCCTTTAGCCCAGTGTCTTCCACGTCATATTCGCCTCTGCGTTTCTGCTGACAAAAAGGTTACGTTTCATGTTTGCATACTGGTGACTATTTATGCTGCCTGTCTGTATCATGGCCGGCCGCGGCGACCGAGCGATTCTAGGCGCATCAGTCCGGAACCGCGCGACTGCTACGGTCGCAGGTTCGAATCCTGCCTCGGGCATGGATGTGTGTGATGTCCTTAGGTTCGTTAGGTTTAAGTAGTTCTAAGTTCTAGAGGACTGATGACCTCAGATGTTAAGTCCCATAGTACTCGGAGCCATTTAAACCATTTTGTCTGTATCATGGATACACAAGGAACTTCACTGTATACGTCGATACGTGGACGGTAAAGTAGATGCGTTAACAGACTATTATGCAGACATTTTTCTATGCTATAGAAACGACATATTTTACGATCAGCTACCACACCGCGCCTTTGCAATGGCGGTCTTTCCATTGGCGCAAACGAGACACCTGTAAAGTTTTTGTGTTGATTATACCAATGTCCACATTTCGTTAGTTTTATGTTTGCCCGCCTACGTTGGCGGCTGGCTAGCGTAGTGGCTTGTGTGCATGCACTTTGAGCAAATTTTGCTGAAATGGGCTGTTACCGCAGCCGGCACTTTTTGTGATATTGTATCACTCGTTACTTTTTTTCAGTTTCATTAGCATACTTCGCATCAGCCTCTTGAAAATGGCATAAAAACTAAAATCAGCCAAAAGCGAAAAATAAATATTAATTACTGTCGAAGGTGCGAAATTTTGTCATTACACAAACTTTGTACAACTGTGTTACTTTCCTGAACAGTTTACATATTCCAGAATGAGTTTTTCGTTCTGCGGCAGTGTGTGCGCTGATATAAAAATTCCTGGCAGATTAAAATTGTGTCCAGGATCGGAACTCGAAATCGCGACCTTCGCCTTCACGGGCAATTTCAAAAATGGTTCAAATGGCTCTGAGCACTATGGGACTTAACATCTTTGGTCATCAGTCCCCTAGAACTTAGAACTACTTAAACCTAACTAACCTAAGGACATCACACACATCCACGCCCGAGGCAGGATTCGAACCTGCGACCGTAGCAGTCGCGCGGTTCCGGACTGCGCGCCTAGAACCGCGAGACCACCGCGGCCGGCTCCACATCTTATGACAACTACCTATTTTCTATACAGTCTCTGTGTTTCTCTTCTGTGCCCTACCAGCTTGACACCACTTACCCGAAAAGGCAAAGGCTTAGAGTTCGAGTACCGGTCTGGCACAAAGGTTTAATCTGTCAGGGAGTTTCAGGTCACACACGCTTCTCATAGTTAAACAGGCTGCCAGCCTCAATTGTTTTAGGTCTCAGTTGTCGAAGTACCGAGCAGGAAAAATGATTTCCTAGCACAGTCGTTCACTGCTGCGACAGTATCTATTTTTATCCTTGGAGTTCCTAGTAAATTATGAATCGTAAGATCGTTTTGAACGCTGTATTGTTTTACTGCTATGGTGCTATTGACGGTGACATGCAAACTGTTAATTTACTTTGACCCGAGAATCCGAGCGAAGCTGAACCCTCAATTTTCACACTACTGCCACGAATGAAGTTAATTTAAAATTTACTTTATTCCTGGCAATGGTGTGAGAATCCTGGGATCAGTCGGTGACTGAACATTAAGTATGCATGGAATACTAAAAGTTAAACTACTCACAACCCGAAGATTGTTTTTAATCCAGACTGCCTTCTTGCGCTCCGACGTTCTCAGCATTTTAGTATACTTCAGTTTTTCGTTTTGTAAAAAATAATATATGGTCTCATAAAATTTTTAAGTCATTTTAAATAGATTTAGAAAGCCGAGATGAAGAAAATCAAATATGCCCTACAAGAACTAAAAACGGCTGTGGCACAAGACAAATAAAACGATCGCACCAGGAGGTGACTCACTACTAATCTGGCAATGTAATAAATCTACATTACCCGGTACTAATGAGAACTATTCATGAAACTTCCAGACGGATTAAAACTGTGTGCAGGACCAAGACATTAACTCGGGACTTTCGGCTTTCGCTCTAGCGACTGTGAGGATGAGGCGTGACTTGTGCTTCAAAAAAATGGTTCAAATGGCTCTGAGCACTATGGGACTCAACTGCTGTGGTCATTAGTCCCCTAGAACTTAGAACTACTTAAACCTAACTAACCTAAGGACATCACACACATCCATGCCCAAGGCAGGATTCGAACCTGCGACCGTAGCAGTCGCACGGTTCCGGACTGCGCGCCTAGAACCGCGAGACCACCGCGGCCGGCTGACTTGTGCTTCGGTAGCTCAGCTGGTAGATCACCTGTCCGCGAAAGGCAAAGTTCCAGAGTTCGATTCTTGATCCGGCAGTTTTAATCTGCCAGGAAATTGAATATCAGTGCACGCTCCACTGTAGAGTGAAAATTCATTCTTGATAATCATTGATGTTGCTGCATTAGCGTGTCTGTTCTGTCCAATAGCACAAAAAAAAAAATTTTGAAGTTACTATTCGCATGAATCGTTCTCCAAAGACAATATTTCCGTATTCGTTTATAAGAAAATAGATTTTCTTCCAGCATTATTGGTTTTCGCAAGCGTGATTCACTTATTATAAAAAAAAAATGTTCAAATGTGTGTGGTATCTTATGGGGCTTAACTGCTAAGGTCATCAGTCCCTAAGCTTACACACTACTTAACCTAAATTATCCTAAGGACAAACACACACATACACATGCCCGAGGGAGGACTCGAACGTCCGCCGAGACCAGCCGTACAGTCCATGACTGCAGCGCCCGAGACCGCTCGGCTAATCCCGCGCGGCACATTTTATATAAAACACATTTTTAGTGAGGTTCTGGAACAGTTCACAATTTTTTTTCTCATAGTAATCACAGATTTAAATCAGTTCCTAGTCTAAATTTCTTACACTAATGAAACGATGCTCACAGTTATTTTTTTAGCTGTCCTGCCGTTTCTACGGTTCCTCTCTTGTGGTCACAGGCTGAAAGACAAATTCTCACATACTCGGCTCAAAATGTTCAGTCTTACAGCTTCTCCGCACCTTGTTCGGCTTCTACAGTAAGATTTGAATACTTCAAAACCCATTCATCTATGTAAACATGTAGCCTATCACCCCTTTACACTATCAACACAGCTTTTATAGCCACATCCAAAGTTTTGCACCCCCCCCCCCCCTCCTTCATCCATATAATGGCAGTCTATTGCTGACACACACACACACACACACACACACACACACACACACACACACGAGAGAGAGAGAGAGAGAGAGAGAGAGAGAGAGAGAGAAAACTGCAAACGACAATTCAACGCAAGATGCTGATTACATCAACAAAATAAAGAAATCACACTTATTGCCTTAAACGTCTGTAGTTATTGCTGGATCAGTATAAAATGTGCACATCATAATGTTTATTCGACACGAATATGTTCTACATTCTTTTTTTCCTTCTAAGTATACTGGAAGTCCAGTGTTGAGGTTTCGGTTACACGAAAGAAAGCACAAAAATCGTCAGTACAGGAATAGACTAAGGTAAATGCAGTTTAATGTATTTAAAAAGTTTACGTTAAATGTTTTAAATCTATAATAAATAATGGAAAAACTAAAACTATTTACTATGCAATAAACGCTGACGATATTTTTGTATAGAGGAAATTGTAAATTAGTGATTCAAATGGCTCTGAGCACTATGGGGCTTAACATCTCAGGTCATCAGTCCCCTAGAACTTAGAACTACTTAAACCTAACTAACCTAAGGACATCAGCCCGCCCGGTTGGCCGTGCGGTCTAACGCACGGCTTTCCAGGCGGGAAGGAGCACCTGGTCCCCGGCACGAATCCGCCCAGCGCATTTGTGTCGAGGTCCGGTGAACCAGGCAGTCTGGGGATGGTTTTTAGGCGGTTTTCCGTCTGCCTCGGCGAATGCGGGCTGGTTCCCCTTACTCGGCCTCAGCTACACTAGATCGGCGATTGCTGCGCAAACAAATTCTCCACGTACGCGTACACCACCATTACTCTAACAAGCAAACATAGGGGTTACACTCGTCTGGTGTGAGACGTTCCCTGAGGGTGGGGGGGGGGGGGGGACGTCGGGGGCCGAACCTCACAATTACCCTGGGTTCGATGTGGGGCGGCGGAGGGGTGAAGTGGACTGCGGTAGTCGTCGTGGGGCTGTGGACCGCTGCTGCTGCGGCGGGGACGGAGCCTCTCCAACGTTTCTAGGTCCCCGGTTAACATACAACACAACACAACACAATACAACTTAAGGACATCACACACATAAATGCCCGAGGCAGGATTCGAACCTGCGACCTTAGTGGTCGCGTGGTTCCAGACTGAAGCGCCTAAACCGCTCGGGCACACCTGCCGGCGGAAATTAGTGGTCTGGTCTTATGGGACCAAACTGCTGAGGTCATCTGCCCCTAAGCCTACACACTATTTAATCTAACTGACTTACTCTAAGGACGACACACACAGCCATGCCCAAGGGAGGACTCGAACCTCCGACGGGGACAGCCGCGCGGACCGTGACAAGACGCCACAGACCGCGCGGTTACCCAGTGCGGCTATTGCCCAGTACCCTGCTCACTACCGATATTGCAACAACGAAAAAGCATTCTGTTTACAAACGAATATTTATATACTTACTGTTGGAAAAAGACCAATTGCCAATACTTCCAAAATAGCATTTGCATATTTCTCTCTCGATTGAATGCTGCAGTTTAGATCTGCAGGATGAAAAATGAAACTGCTGTAAGCCAGCAGTTTACATCTAACTGGTAGACTACATTTCGGTTTTAAAAACTCCACCATCTGCAATACTGTATGTATTTCCGTGTCTTGTTCTTTGGCCGAACATCTTTCGTCATCAGACGGCCGGAGTGGCCGAGCGGTTCAAGGCGCTACAGTCTGGAACGGCGCGACCGTTACGTGAAGTGAAATTTGCGACTTTGACTGTTTTCCCGATATACTGAAAGGGATGGGAATCATCCAGCGCAGCACCGTTTCAGTTAGTTAAGCTATTTATAAAAAGGTAGGAAACCAACTACGATATGAGGGCGCATCTCGGGCGCACATACTGCACATTTTCTCTCGGAAATTTTCGCATTCATATGACCTGTACCAGTTCGCGATGTAGAGAATTGTATTTACGTAAAGCGCGCCAGCCGCGGTGGTCTCTCGGTTCTAGGCACGCAGTCCGGAACCGTGCGACTGCTACGGTCGCAGGCTCGAATCCTCCCTCGGGCATGGGTGTTTGTGATGTCCTTAGGTTAGTTAGGTTTAAGTAGTTCTAACTTCTACAGGACTGATGACCTCAGATGTTAAGTCCCATAGTGCTCAGAGCCATTTGAACCAATAAGGTGACTATCTCAACACGTCTCAAGAGAGAGTACGCTTCTCGCTTGGTAATAGTGGAGGCCGTGACAAGACAAAGCATCCAGAATAATCTCTGCCCGGTGGCTCGCCTACCAGGTGAGGGGCGACTCGGGTTTTCCGTGGCGTGTAGCCGGCCTGTGGCAGGGTCGTTTAAGAATTGTTTACGGTCCTCCATTACACGGCGAAGAATCGTGGCTGGGGGTGAGATTAGGTGCGGAGAGCCAGGCGTGTCGCGCCCTCGCGGACACGCTGCCTCACCGGCGGCTGGGACCGCGCCTGGTGGCGCCGTGCCAATTGCAGCGCCCTGCTCTACACTTCCATTCCGTTCCCTCCCCGCACTCTCATTTGCGATCCTGTAGCGGCGCGGTGCTGCTGCAGCGGCGGAGGCGGTGAGTCGGGACAGAGAGGGGCGGCAGCAGGGGCAGGGCACACAATCGGATGCGGACCCGGCCGCGCGCTCTGTCGGCTCGCGACAGCCTCCAGCGTGCCTGTGCGACCTCTGCACAGGACGCCAAAGGGGCGCGATTGCCCCGTTCGCCGCTGCAATCACGCTGTCAGGGGCGCGTCACGCAGAGGGGCGGCAGGACTGCCACATGCGATCACTCGCAGCGGTTACCGTAGCGGACCACACCGCACTGCGAGATCCCGCTAGACGGAAAACAGCGTTACACTCACGTTCAGGGTCTCCTAAAAATATCTTACCCATGTTTCCAGATGTGGTAGGATGCACCAAAACAAGCAAAGAACGTCCAGTGATAATTGCTTTTAAAATGCATATCTGTACAGCACAAGAGAACAGAAAAGAGCTCCGTATACTCGCGAGGCCCGTAAGAAAGGCAGGCCGCAGCGCATACGTCAGAGGACGTGTCGCTGCAGGTCTTAAGAGTGCCTACACCCGTCTGCGGCGGGCCATTAATATTGCCACACCAAGAAGAAATGCAGATGATAAACGGGTATTCATCGGACAAATATATTGTACTAGAACTGATATTCCATAACATTTTCGCCGGCCGGTGTGGCCGTGCGGTTCTAGGCCCTTCAGTCTGGAACCGCGCGACCGTTACGGTCGCAGGTTCGAATCCTGCCTCGGGCATGGGTGTGTGTGATGTCCTTAGGTTAGTTAGGTTTAAGTAGTTCTAAGATCTAGAGGACTGATGACCTCAGATGTTAAGTCCCATAGTGCTCAGAGCCATTTGAACCATTACATTTTCACGCAATTTGGGTGCATAGATCCTGAGAAATCAGTACCGAGAACGACCACCTCTGGCCGTAATAACGGCCTTGGTACGCCATTGAGTCAAACAGAGCTTGGATGGCGTGTACATCTACATCTACATGACTACTCTGCAAATCACATTTAAGTGCTTGGCAGAGGGTTCATCGAACCACAATCATACTATCTCTCTACTATTCCACTCCCGAAGAGCGAAGGGAAAAACGAACACCTAAACCGTTCTGTTCGAGCTCTGATTTCTCTTATTTTATTTTGATGATCATTCCTACCTATGTAGGTTGGGCTCAACAAAATATTTTCGCATTCGGAAGAGAAAGTTCGTGACTCAAATTTCGTAAAAAGGTCTCGCCGCGACGAAAAACATCTATGCTGTAATGACTTCCATCCCAACTCGAGCTGCCCTTTTTTGCACCCTTTCGATGTCCTCCGTCAATCCCACCTGGTAAGGATCCCACACCGCGCAGCAATATTCTAACAGAGGACGAACGAGTGTAGTGTAAGCTGTCTCTTTAGTGGACTTGTTGCATCTTCTAAGTGTCCTGCCAATGAAACGCAACCTTTGGCTCGCCTTCCCCACAATATTATCTATGTGGTCCTTCCAACTGAAGTTGTTCGTAATTTTAACACCCAGGTACTTAGTTGAATTGACAGCCTTGAGAATTGTACTATTTATCGAGTAATCGAATTCCAACGGATTTCTTTTGGAACTCATGTGGATCATCTCACACTTTTCGTTATTTAGCGTCAGCTGCCACCTGACACACCATACAGCAATCTTTTCTAAATCGCTTTGCAACTGATACTGGTCTTCGGATGACCTTACTAGACGGTAAATTACAGCATCATGTGCGAACAGTCTAAGAGAACTGCTCAGATTGTCACCCAGGTCATTTATATAGATCAGGAACAGTAGAGGTCCCAGGACGCTTCCCTGGGGAACACCTGATATCACTTCAGTTTTACTCGATGATTTGCCGTCTATTACTACGAACTGCGACCTTCCTGACAGGTACAGCTGCCCATTCAGCTTCAACACGATACCACAGATCATCAAGAGTACTGACTGGCGTATTGTGACGATCCAGTTGCTCGGCCACCATTGACCAGACGTTTTCAATTGGTGAGAGATCTGGAGAATGTGCTGGCCAGGGCAGCAGTCTAACATTTTCTGTATCCAGAAAGGCCTGCACAAGACCTGCAACATGCGGTCGTGCGTTATCCTGCTGAAATGTAGAGTTTCGCCGGGATCGAATGAAGGGTAGAGCCACGGGTCGTAACACATCTGGAATGTAACGTCCACTGTTCACAGTGCCGTCAGTGTGAACAAGAGGTGACCGAGACGTGTAACCAATGGCACCCCATACCATCACCACGCCGGGTGATCCCCCAGTATGGCGATGACGAATACACGCTTCCAATGTGCGTTCACCGCGAAGTCGCTAAGCACGGATGTGACCATCATGATGCTGTAAATAGAACCTGGATTCATCTGAAAAAATGACGTTTTGCCATTCGTGCACCCAGGTTCGTCGTTGACTACACCATCGCTTGCGTTTCTGTCTGTGATGCAGCGTCAAGGGCAACCGCTCCTGTCTGCGATGCAGCGTCAGGGGTAACCGCAGCCATGGTCTCCGAGCTGAAAGTCCATGCTGCTGCAAACTTCGTCGAACTGTTCGTGCAGATGGTCGTTGTCTTGCAAACGTCCCCATACGTTGACTCAGGGATGGAGACGTGGCTGCACGACCCGTTACAGCCAAGCGGATAAGCTGCCTGTCATCTCGACTGCTAGTGATACGAGGACGTTCGGATCCAGCACGGCGTTCCGTATTACCCGCCTGAACCCACCGATTCCGTATTCTGCTAACAGTCATTGGATCTCGACCAAGGCGAGCAACTATGTCGCGATAAGATAAACCGCAATCGCGTTAGGCTACAATCCGACCTTTATCAAAGTCGGAAACGTGATGGTACGCATTTCTCCTCCTTACACGAGGCATAACAACAACGTTTCACCAGGCAACGCCGGTCAACTGCTGCTTGTGTATGAGAAATCGGTTGGAAACTTTTCTCATGTCAGCACGTTGTATGTGTCGCCACCGGCGCCAACATTGTGTGAATGCTCTGAAAAGCTAATCATTTGCATATCACAGCATCATCTTCCTGTCGGTTAAATTTCGCGTCTGTAGCACGTCATCTTCGTGGTGCTGCAATTTTAATGGCCAGTAGTGTATGTTTTCCAATAGAACGAAGTGCTTTACGTTCAAATGGCTCTGAGCACTATGGGACTCAACTGCTGTGGTCATCAGTCCTGTAGAAGTTAGAACTACTTAAACCTAACTAACCTAAGGACATCACACACATCCATGCCCGAGGCAGGATTCGAACCTACGACCGTAGCAGTCGCACGGTTCCGGACTGCGTGCCTAGAACCGCGAGACCACCGCGGCCGGCGCGCTTTACGTAAATACAATTCTCTACATCGCGAACTGGTACAGGTCATATGAATGCGAAAATTTCCGAGAGAAAATGTGCAGTATGTGCGCCCGAGATGCGCCCTCATATCGTAGTTGGTTTCCTACCTTTTTATAAATAGCTTAACTAACTGAAACGGCGCTGCGCTGGATGATTTCCATCCCTTTCAGTATATCGGGAAAACAGTCAAAGTCGCAAATTTCACTTTCACTTTTACTTATTTGATGATTTGGTTCGGTTTGGGACCCAGTTTCAGATCATCCACATAGTCAAAATGGTATTTCCCAAAATATAAGAACCATGTCAAGATAACAAACATATATGTAAAAAAACAAAGTCCACTTTTTTACACGTATATGTCGACATGGTTCTTATATTTTGTAAAACACCATTTTGACTATCTGGATGATCTGAAAATGGGTCCCGACCCAAATCTATCTATGAAATAAATCAAAGTGAAGTTTGCAACTTTGAATGTTTTCCCTGCAGTATGATATCATACTGGAAGTTCGTTTGATCCTTGTATTGTATATTTGTTTGAAATACGCAGAATAGAAAAGTATTAAACTAAAAGTACTGAAGCAACCAGAGGAAATGGAGTGCTCTACCGTTCATCGGATGAGCGTCGTTGTTCAATACATGCCACTATCTTCCGAGTTTATATTAAAATTGACGCAATCAAAATCTAAACTTCCTATAAACCGAGATTTCATACAACTAAATAAACGAAGAAAATAAATTAACTTATTCCCTGTTTTTCCTGAATTTCAACGCGGCATGTAGGCATGAAATAAGATTACACAGTTTAAATTTGCTTAAGTGCTCAGTATGACACACATAAGTTTTCCGCAATTACTTAGAGCAATAAATCTTGGACCTTGTAACTGTTAACATCGGACAAACAGCGTTATAAGTAAAACGTGAGATAATAAGCTGTAATGAATTATTAGAAAATTATGCGTCAGTTGACAGATGATATGATACTCAGTAAAGCCTCCACTCAGATATCAGCAGAAGCTGTTAATCGTAAAGATAGTGGAATCGTTGTCAGCTTGGTACAATGACTTGAGAGACACGCAAGCACTTTAGTTGAAGAGAGCGCATAAATTACATTCGAAAGTCTGTTAATATCAACAAGTACACTGAGACAAAAATATGTTGTTCTTGACGAGCCTTAGGTTATGTGTGAACACATTCATCCAAAAGCGACCGTAACACGTCCTTGTTCAAACATTGCCGCCCGCTTTCTGTCGGGACACACACACCTTGTTTGTGTGTCAAGACGCGCAACGCCAGACAGGGGGAAAACAAGAGCAAGGTCGGAGTCGTACGCTTCCTGCGTGGTCTCCGTAATAAAACAGGAAGCAAGCCGGGTTCGCACTGTGCAACTTCCTCCCATCACCTTGGCCCGGATTCGAGAAGCACGAAGTCAGCTCGCCGTGCAGTGCAAGATGAGTCAGCGGATCGGCTGACTGTTGGCCGGGAAATCCAGTACAGCTGTGCCAATGGGCTCTTGTATCTCAATAAGCAAGGCTGACACTAGCGCATTAATTAAATTATTTACATAACGCATTTACAGTTCCTCCGTGCTGTTCTGGGCTTAAATTAGTTGTCTGTCGTCGCTGTTACTGGTAATTCAGTCATTAACACAGAGGTTGTTTTGAGTAACATACTTGAGATATGGTCTTTTTTGAGTGGGTAACACTTTGCTGTCCTACAACTGGACAACCGACTATTCCATCGCACCGTACGCCAGGTGACTGTCACATTAATCGCTAAAAAAGTCTAGTATCAACCAGGCACTGAACCTCGGACCTGGAAATTTGTTATTCGACACTGGCTCATACCGCAACCGATCCTCTTCTGTATAGGGATAAAAGTAACTCAAAATATTTTTGTAGCACAGAATGTATGAGTATGATATGCAGTTTCTCTTCTGTATATTTATAAATTGAGGTAGCTTGCTCGCGTCCGTCCATATATGAACGCTAGTCTCAAGAACTGCTGTAGATATTTTGATTCGGTTTTGACCAATAGATACACTGATTCACGAGGAAGGTTTTTGTATACATACACACACATTTCTTGTAAACTGTCTGAATTATAATGACTTAAAGTTAAGTTGTGAAAACGATGCCCTTGCCACCTAGCGAACAGCCGCTATAACTTGAGAGGGGGGGGATACGTCTCACAACGCAGCACGTGCGATCTAATTCGCATCTGGTATGGCGGACTAGCGGCCGAGCATGTGGTTGGAAACCGAAAGATTGTAGGAGCGAATTCCAGCTGAGGCACTTTTTTCACTCTGCTTTTTAACCTTCCATTAATTTCAGACAGCCAATTACCGCTCCCTTCAGGTTAGCAGTCACAATTCTCTTTTAATTCACTGCAAATTCTTTGTACAACAGTAGTGAGTTACTCAACTTTGAAGTATCGTAATAAAAATAACCAATAACGAAAAGACAACCACCTCATTAAACGGCTGTAATGTGAGACTTGTAATTTGAAATAATCAAATATTAAAAAAAAAAAAAAAAGGAAACACTTTCTATGCAATGATTCAACAACAGCTGCATAGTGAGAAACGCACAAATCCAAAATATGTGGTGTTTTATTTTTACGTTACAAATAAAACGTTTTCCGAAAAACTACTTCATCAAATTGGCTTCGTTTTCATAGCGCACGTTCTTTTAGGCGTACAATAAATGACTGACCTTCAGGTTTCTGCCTTCCTTGAATCAAATCTAGATTATTTGAAAGAATTGTGGTAGTGAGCGTCAGTAATGCATCACGATGCGTACTGAGCTTCACAAGAGCTAGGTGTGTACATACTAGCTGGCCGGTGTGGCCGAGCGGTTCTAGGCGCTTCAGTCTGGAACCGCGCGGTCGCTACGGTCGCAGGTTCGAATCCTGCCTCGGGCATGGGTGTGTGTAATGTCCTTAGGTTAGTTAGGTTTAAGTAATTCGAAGTTCTAGGGGACTGATGACCTCAGATGTTAAGTCCCATAGTGCTCAGAGCCATTTGAACCATCTGATTTGTGTACATCCTACGGGTTTCTTCTTGATTTCTTTTTTCTTTTCTTTGTGTCACCCCTGCCAGCTCCCCATAAAAACACACACACACACACACACACACACACACACACACACTCGTATATACATTCATACATATTCTGTTTCCCCTGCCAGACAGTATTTACGTTGGTGTTTTAGAGCTTTCCTGTCTTCCTCTGTTTACATGGTCTTCTATGAAAGTGATGATAGTTACTTAACATTGTTCTCTGAAATTTATCCAGAACTGTACCGAAACGTACCGTAAAACAGAATACGCTACGGCACACAAGTGGTCTGGCCGTATATGCTTAAATGCTTACCCCGGGCCGGATAGCTGTTCTTCTATAAAGTACTCAGCTGCATTAAGTGAGTGTCCTTTAACGGTATTAACAGCAAACGCAAAGCCCATTCTTGAAACTGACGGTCGTATTAGAAGTAGGATCTGCCAGTGAAATTACTAGAATTAGTATGTTTAGTTTTCTTACTAACTGACGTTCTGCAGCATCATTTGAAATGAGAACCCAGGATCTGTAACTCGAGACCGAATATTTGATTATGCCAACTAATTCTGTAACTTGGTTATACGGATTGTGGGTCGAGTTATCAGCCAAGACTTACCATTTAACTCATAGTACACTTCAACCAATCAAAGTACGCTGCTGAAAAGAAAGTGACACAGTTCGTAATCATCAAAGGCATACTATACCACATGCACTCATATTACTTTGGTTTCATTCCTGCACTGCAAAGTAGAGATAAAAAAAAAGGAATGGAATAATCGAAAACTCGAAGTTTTACTCTTGGCTAGCCGAGAAGAATATTCGAACGCCTAAACGGAAAATACTGCTTGGACAGTAGTGGATTGGTTGTGCTGGTGTTCTTCTGTGTCCATAACTACCACTAGATATCGAGATATCGGATCAGTAGACTTCTTCTTCTACGAATGTGTCAATAACGTAGCTTATAAGACTTCAGTCGACATTCGCGTGGGCCTCCAGCATGGGTAGTTGTGCTTAAATTTCCTAGAATGAAACAGCCGTCCCTGATCACCTCTGTAGAATCTGTCTTGACCACGGACATCGATATCTTTATTAGTTCCTTTACAGAAACAGTTCCGAACACTAACAGAACAGATACTGGACAGTGCTGTGATTAAAGCTACGTGCTTTTCCATGAGGTTGTTATACTCATTTCTCATGCCTGTTGTTAAGCGAGTCGTACTGACCTTGCCTTACTCACAGAGTGTAATGAATAGATTTTTTATGTTTAATATCAGAATCCATATGGGATCCAATTATTAGCAACTCAGTAGGCAACCATAGGTGCACAATGTCCGATCATTCAGCAAGCGCCCCTGCATATGCAATTTAGAAACTGGACAAAATCAGGTAAAATACGAAAGAATAATTATAAACTGGAATGGCAAATAAATAACGTTCCCTTTCGTTTGCCTTTAGAATTCAGTGTGTCTAGTTGACACCTGAACGTGCCGTAAACGACCAACAGCAAAATGGTTCAAAAATGGTTCAAATGGCTTTGAGCACGATGGGACTTAATTGCTGAGGTCATCACTCTCCTAGAACTACTTAAACCTAACTAACCTAAGGACATCACACACATCCATGCCCGAGGCAGGATTCGAACCTGCGACCGTAGCAGCCGCGCGGTTCCGGACTGAGCGCCTAGAACCGCTAGACCACCGCGGCCGGCCAGCAAAATGGTTGATCAGCGCTGTCTTCAGTAAGACATCTGGGAAAAACGGTAGCAGCGAATGCACCAACCCGACACGAAAGTGAAGGGGGAAAATTAGTAGCAGGTCAACGAGCACTCCGCAGTGACAACGTCTATGTAGCGGGCTCTCGTGATTAGTGTGTTGATGGCGGAGGTGCTGGGAGAATGACACAGTTTGCCATAAAATGACGTATCTAGATTTTGAATCTATTTTTAATTACTCTATAAGTCGTTGCACACTCGTGACACAGTCATTATCCCAGTGACGCGCTGAGCAGTCGAGGATGACGAAAAAGAAACTATAATGGTTTAGTGTGGACATGTACGAAATTAGACGGAACAGAAAGTTACCTTTACCCGGCCACACAAAGCCTAACGAAAGGAATAGCACAACTACAGAAAATGTTTTTCTAGCATAATAAACGAAATCACAAATCAAAATCCATCCACCTTCATGATTAAACTACCAGTACTGCCAAGAAATTTTCGATCTCGAAGTACGAATCCCCTGCATCTTAAGTGCCTGTGAGCCTTACAACTCCTGTCCGTAGCCACTGTGATTGCCAACACATCCAGTCTGGGTAGGGGGACATCGACATTGTGCTAGCACTACACAGTCTTGTTGTGCTAACATCAACTAACGGAGAAAATAAACCTGTTGTTTCAAACATGGTGTCCAAAGGAAGACTAGCGACCAGTTCCACATTGAGTTAGTAACGTCATCTATTTCTGAACCATAAGGTATCTGAAAGGCTTAACAATAATGATTGCGTGTTTGTTGTCGATTGAGTTTTTAAGGAAGGAATCAATCGTAATCGTTGGTCGTTTAATTGCAAAAAATTCTAGTAAACAGGGGTATGTTGTATGGACCAAAACAAGGAAAAATTGTTTAGTAAACACGGTTTATAATGTACATATCTTATGAGCTATGAGCACTTGTTCAATAGAAGAGGTGTGTTTCACAGGAGCGAAGAAGAATGAGTGCTCATAGCATCCGAGGTCTGCATTTTAGGGCTTATGTTTACTAGACCTTTTTGCTTCGAGTAATCGTTACTGACTTATCCCTGAATACTGTCCGTTTCTCCTGGGACACTAGAGTTTGTTAAAATTGCATCACCAAGGAGAATACAAGTGACTTATAAATGTACTTTGCTTTGCTCTTCAAGCTAGCTGCCGGAAAACACATAAATAAATAGGATTTTAAAGTTTCACAATATCTCTCACCTTGCGAATCCAGTATCATGTATAACCTTCATGATCTTTAACTTCTGTGACATGAAATCAAAGAGGAACCGGGGAATTTCTCTCACGCGGTATGTACCTGAATCCACAAATTAATAGTGACTGCTGAAAATCGAGCAAGTTGTCGACCAATCACATTCCAGGCAAGATCGATGGTTGACCTGTCAGAGAAACTTCCAATTGACAGGAGCTATTGATACGCTGCGTTTTTCGATGAAAGCTTGCAAGTACGTGGGGCATATACGTGCTGAACGGGGCATATACCTGCTGAAATGTGGTCGTCTAAAAGAGGAATGTGCAACCTCCATGACTTAGCGGTTGCATCTAGAATGCTCTCAATAGGGCTGAGATTGCTAGTTGTATCTGGCGTCAACCCAAACCATGGAACGTGACGTTTGTCCACTATACCACTTTACAATGCAGAATATCATATTTCATTCACTACGGTAGTATCCAAGATTTGTGCGGCCGTCGCTGTAGGGCAAGTTGAAACAGGACTCGCCTGTAAACATTCCGTTTTGCCACTCAGCTGCGGCGTTCAGATACCTATTCTAGTCTGAAGCATTTATACCGATACAATAACGCTGTGGCACTATATTCCGTAGCAGACGGGCTCGAATCGTCGACGCAGATGGCTTCACATCAAGTGCTCCAGCGTCCAGCTTATATTGCGGACGGAGCAGCACGGTCTGATATCGTCATGCAGATCGGATTCTGCGTATCATGTGATGTGATTATGTTTTGTGTTCAACGTCCATTAGTAATTGCGTTGCATCCGTAAATTTGTCACTGTCATATCAACTTTTTTTTTGGTAAGAGGTGGAGCCCCTCCAAGCCTACACCGGCACGATGGCTAACACAAAAGGTCTACTGCCATCTCTTCAAAAGGGTTAGTTTTCGCTAGAATTAGGTGGTCTCGCAGGATGTGGGTACTGCGGTGTTTGGGTACGTCTGGTTAAGGTTAACCATTAATATGCGCTCATCTGGAGATAGATTGGGTCGAAAGATGAACTAAGAACAGCGGTTTGAAGGGCAGAGATGAAAAGTGTCAAGGCAAGAGGCAAGGGAAAAACACCTTGCGCTAGTTGGGTCGTGTCGTAAGAGCAGTAGCGGTTTTCTTGCTGCCTGCGACAGGTCATGCAAGGGTAGGCTTTGTTGGTAATGGGTATCATACAGATTGAACAAGATGGGGACCCAGGATGCTTCTGTCAGGTACTTCAGCTTGGATACCATGTTGTGTCGATTGTTTGCCCTGCACGTCAGTGTTAAAACATTTGTTCGTGAGGTATGAGTGTATGAGACGTACGAGTCCGTCCGGGAAACCAGCTTAGCTTAGTTTGCGTATAAGGCCGTCGTGCCAGAGACTGTCGGAAGCTTTTTCAATGTCCAGGGACACGACCACTGTGGCTTTGTTAGCGTTGTAGCCGTATGTTACATGTTCGACTACGCAGAAGAGTTGTGTTGTCGAGTAGTGATTCCTAAAGCCGAATTACTCCGGTCTCAGAATGTTGTTGGCGATGCAATGCCTAGTGATGCGTTTAAGTATTACCTTCGCAACAATCTTGCTGAGCGAGCACAGCTGACTGATGGGTCGGTAATTATGTAGGAGGGAGTGGTCTTTCCCTGGCTTCTTGAACATCAGGGAAGTGTTGGTGCTATGTGTGCAAGGTATTCTACTGCTCTATCCGTGAACTCCTGGAGGACACGGTTTTCAATGCCGTCAGGCCCAGAAGCTTACCTAGGATTGCTATGCTTCATATCCCAAGTAATTTCGTCTGTACTAGTGCGTCTGGTTTCGTCGCGCGAGAGCTGGGTTACAAGTCGTGTAATCTTCTGGTCCATTTTCAAGTGTGAATACTGAATGTGAAGGAGCCAGATTCGGCACGAAAGACACTGCAAGTGTTATAGCCATAAGCTCTGCCTCCTTCTTCGCGGAGTCAGCTGGGCCATCTGGTACATGTAGAGTGGAAATGTAATGTTTCTCCCTGGCCAAGTGTCTGGCTAGCTTCTTCACGCCAGGACGTGTGGTATCTTGCCCTGCGATTTTCTGCCCCCATTGTTCGTTTCGGAATATATGTATTTTGTCCCGTATTATACCCTGGAGTGTGTTGACGTGCAGTTTATAGAATGGGCGCCTGGTACGTTGCCAGTATCTCTCGAGGCGGTTCCTCATTGAAATAAGGCCCAGGATTTCCTAGGGCAGGGCCGTGAATCATGCCCTGTATGTCTATATGACAACCGAAAAGTTATAGTGTGACAATTCCATTTCTCGAAGATCACTCAGTCTATCCCTTTCTAACTCTTCCATACTCCGATACTTCACCGTTCGATGCAATGGCTTTTGCTTTTGCAGTTCGTTTGGCTGCTCTTCACAGTCAGCTTGACGTAACACTGATCATTTTAGTCCAAAAAGATATTACTGGGCCTTCTTTACATGACGTCTTAGTACTTTAACCGCTTGTTGTTATCATATTACGATGCGCATCATCTGAGTTTGGATTCGTTCGAGCAATTGCGTTGGTTTTTCTATTAAACGTAATTGTAGGAAAGCGGTGCACTCATGCTTACTGGTTTGGATAACGCAAAGTCGCATCTCTCTTGCATGGGGAAGCTCAAGACGTTCATCCGTCCCTTAAACTTCCTGTATGGACTGATCATTAGTGCAACAATTAACTGACCCACAGCGTTGAAAAATCTTATTAGCCCCTTATCCTTGGATAATAATGGTCGTTGCACTGCATTTACAGTTTGCAGAAGAATCATCCACCGCTATATAGAGAATCGCATGTAACAATGCAAAATATCATCCTCAGTGTTTGCGGTCACTCCCGTCAGCTTATCGTGTGCTCACATTACGCCATACATAGACATTCTTCTCAATCGTAAAGCTTTCTGAGCACAATACAAAGGCGACTTCAAGGGAACGGCCTAGATACAATTTCCGATAAACTCTCGAATTCTGTGTGAACATGGATACAGCTTATCGATGTGTCACGGACACCATGTAGGTCCGCTTCCTGCTATTTCTTCGTTGCATGCTCAAAGCCATTGTGCAACTATAGGTACTGGGCATTCTAACGTCGTCAGGCTTGCCACCAGATGATCATTTCGGTTGCGTCTATTCTGTCGTCAGGGAACGACGTGAATACAAGGTAATCGGGGCGAGTGACTGGAGTTACGGGGACGGACCACGAAATGCCGTAGGAAGCTCGGACCGTTACTGGACTTCCGTTTAGCCCTCTTTGTCTCGAGGTGGGGTGTTGCCCCTACAGAATCTGTCATCATTTACATTTACGGGTATTTGTAATTTACAACGAGGAAGGAAGGTTGTTGTGGTATGTCCCAATGACATTGTCATCATTACAGGCGTAGCCCTAGTTCAATTACATGAAACTGCACATGTTTAAGGAACTAGAAGTTGAATTCTTTTCTTCATCGTGAAAAGAAACACACGTAAATTAAGATGGAGAGATGTTAATTTGTGTTCAGATTGTTCCGAGTAGGGCGAAGTTTTTTAAGCACAGCGCTGACTCGGTTGATTTTTTTTCATAGCGGATGTAGTGGTTCAAATGTCTAGCAAATCAGTGGCAAGAAATATTGATCATGACCCTCTGACTTATGTATATGGGTGCACAGCAGTGTACGTGTATTCAAAACAAAAGTATCAAATCAGACTTGTGTCTCGTCAAAGGTGAACTATGTTGTCAACCTTCTTAGCTCAAAAAAATGTGTACTGTCCAGGGCATAGCCACACAAAGGAGTCTACGAAACTCGGCCCAGTAACCGCAGAAGGTCCAGCCAGAGTTTTTATCCTCCGCGAGCACACCTGTGCCAGCGGAGGGAGGGGACCGCCCATTGGCATTTCCGCCAAGTCGATCCGCAGGTATTCGCAGCGCAGCGATTGCGACACTGCCGCCGGCATATGTGCTCGGCCGCAACCCTTACATCATCCACCGTCACTTCACCTTTTCTGAGTTCAGCAGCTGTAGGCAGTGTTGCCACGACAATAATTGCTTCACCGATGCATCTGATTCCTTACAGTACCTTTTACCTCTACACTAATCAGAGTACTATATCTTTAGTTCCTAGTTCAGCAGTGGACCTCACTCTCTGCCAAAATGTCGATGTCTTTGTAAACTTTTCGATCTATTACCAGCAAGTATGAGACCCAGTGTTGATCCCTGGTGCCGCTAAGAATTTCCGCTTGATAGGAGGTCGCTGGCGGTTTCCATTCAACCTCGAGGGAACATTTTTGAAACTACTTGGAGAAACGTGGCTCTCCGGATCCTCATACGAATGGCTGCCCTACTTCTCTGTCTGGCAGACCAAGTGCGGAAATCGTTTACTATTATATATAACTGAACAATATTGATGTGAGAGACAGTGATGGTTCTGGTAATGGTGGTAAATAACATTGTAGCCTCTCCGAACTTTTAGATCTGTCGTAAGGCAGTAGCCATGCTGAGAACTTACCAGTGACCTGTCTGGTGCTTGTTATGCGGTAAACTGCACGTTCTCTAAATATCAAAGACATTTTAATGCATGTTCACACTGACACAGAACGCGCAGGTGAACAGAATCTTTCACGAAGTGAGATGGGGCTACGTTCGAGCTGGTTCGTGTATCAGGTGTATATACGACGTGTTCCGAAGAATATTTCGTCCAGTCAGACAATGCACCGTTAGTCTCGTCCCACTGCGGCTTATCTCCTTTAAGTACCAGATGTTTGGTTTTAATCAGTAAAAAACTCTCCAGTCGTCCAGATTGTCCTGAAATATCTTGGAAAACTCTGGATACACATACTGGTATTATTTTCCTAGGGCGTTTCTCTTTCCTGGGGAACGATCCGTTGGCAGTTGACTGAATTTGAATTCTGTAGATGCATGCGTGGGTTGCGTGAACTCCGTACCGTGTATATTCGTGTTTCTGTATGAGCCAAGGACGTTGTGCTAGCAAGATATTCAGCTAGATTAGTTTGGAAATGGCCTAAAACCAGCCCTGGGCTGCCCGCTGAACTAGACCTTTGATTCCTAATCCGATGGACGTCTCAGCTCCCTGCCTATGCTTTTAGCTCGCTGCAGGATAAGCTTCACGAGCAGGTCTTCTAGGAACATGGCCTAGTCTATTAAATACACTGCCGAAACTCGAAAATGTTGCATCGCGAGGCGCCAGATCGACATTTATCAAACTCTCCGGTGATGCTCATCACATAACAGATATTAAATGATGAACGTTTGCCGGCCGCTGTGGTCTAGCGGTTCTAGGCGCGCAGTCCGGAACCGCGTGACTGCTACGGTCGCAGGTTCGAATCCTGCCTCGGGCATGGATGTGTGTGATGTCCTTAGGTTAGTTAGGTTTAAGTAGTTCTAAGTTATAGGGGACTGATGACCACAGATGTTAAGTCCCATAGTGCTCAGAGCCGTTTGAACCATTTATGAACGTTTCCCTACACTCGAAACTGATGTTCTCCATCAACATCAGTATGAGAATTCACCCCAAAGGGCACGAATATACTTTTGTATTCGTTGTGGCATGTAAGCAGTAGCTTCTGAATGTCATCTCGAGGGATTTCTTGTCATGCGTAAAACACATTCTCTGTCAGTTCATGAAGGTTGCTGCTTAGAGGTTGATGTGAAAGCCTACATTTTCTCATTGCATACCAGACTTGCTATACGGGTGATACATAAAGAGACTGAGTACGCCAGCCAATGGTTCGTACACTCATCAAGGCGTCTGTGGTGTGAACGGTAATGTGAGGTCTTGCATTATTCTACTTGTATGTGCAACTTGGTGCCCCAGCCATGAAGTGTATAACAAATAGGTTTACCATTTTTTAGATATAGAGAGGAATATCCAGCCTCCCCTCAGCAGTTATCAAATCTGCTCTCTTGTCATATCCAATAACTCCCCACACCGTGGCTTCGGGACATGGAGAGGTATTGCCGTGGAGAACTGCTGCTTCCGCTGATATTTCACGAGGCTGTCTAAAGACGCAGTGGCCTCTATCCGACCTCCACAACCGTAAGGGAGACTCATCGCTGAACACCACAGAATGCGGTATTTGACTGGTTTCCGGAAATCGTCTGAGATGGTTAATTAAGTTGTTTTATGCTCATAACATGCCTTCTTTCCTCCTGAATTTGAGTCACATGATGCCTGTGACGTCACTGGCTAGCTTGCTGCTCCTACTGCCGTAAAGCCCGTTTACAGTTATGTCTTTTTTTCGGAATTGTGTAAATTCGTGCATAAAAGCTCCTGAAAAATTGTTTTGAATGTTCCAAAGAAAGCGTTTATGTGGCTACATTGTACTTGCAAAATTCCACCGTGTCGATGCACAAGTTCCCTAACATAATTGAAACTGTCTTGTACTCTGAAGTTAACATTAACTCGCCTTCGAGATATGCTTGCCCACAGTTTGCAAGGAAGGACAGCGTTATTCGACGAAATTAAACTCGCAGTAAAAACTAGGAAGATTTACGGTCGCTATACCCGATAAAGGCATCATTTGGTAATGAAGTTAGTAGAACAGTGAGTGGTCTGTAATTTTTATAAGTAGTTATTCTAGGTCACTGATTCAGATCTGGTCCAGAGGAGTACTTTAACTTATTTGTAAACGACCCAACAGTCCTCTGGTATGAAAACCAAATCGCAATTTCAAAACTTCACAACACCAATCAGGAACATGGTGGTGTTGAATTATCCTTGCCGTTTACTTGCGCTTACATTTGCAATCGCTGCTTACACACGTCACCTTCGAGATGATTTCTGGTTAATGTGATCAGACACTTTTTATTTTGATGCAAACAACCTTTTTTTCGTCTTCGTAATGGCCATCTAGGATCGTTGTTGTCTAAACTTTCCATATCTTACATAAAGATAAACTGAGTCTGAAATAGACACTGATGTTAGTTGCCACCCACAAACATCATAGCCGTAACGTCTGTGTTACATGCATGGTGTGCATGCTTTGTATCTCTCTGCATACAAAACCTCATCGTCCAATACCTTGTTGTACTGTGGGTGTGTGGTGGTATCTTCATCACTTGCAACGCTTTCCAAAAAGTGAATTGCATGTACGCAAATTTAATGTATTTACCATCAGTTGTCCAGTTCTCTGACCAAAATCAGTACGAAGCTATAAACAATACATCCCACCATCGAAACAGTTGCCACGATGATTTATTGCTAACGCTACTTTCGTATCTCCTGTAACACTTCTAAAATATTTACGCACTCGCTGGGATACAAACCTAAAACCTTCAGTTCCGCAGTCAGACGCGTTGTTCTTTGCGCCACAGAGGCTGAAGACAGTTGTAGCAATGTTGGGTTTCCTTGTATACGAGGAAATCGGCACTAAGGTTTGCCAAGAATTTTACTGTGCTTTGGGTCATAGTTCACGACTAATAGACGACAATCTAGATATAAGATTCGGAGCCACTTGTCACACGATCTACAATTCCTTGGTTTGGAATAATTTTAATGATGTCGCAGTGAACATGGAAAAGAACGTCCGTCCTTGCACACGTCGCCGCTCTAATTGGATGGTGCATAAACACATCAATTTTCAGAAGGTTTCCACTATCAGTGTTCAACAAACTTACTTTCTATTATTAGAAAATATTAAACTTGTAAATGCGTTTCCCATCAGTAAATAGCTAAACTGTTTTCAGAAAAGTACGAAAAACCTAGCAACTTCGGCTAACACTCCAACAACACGTTACTCCTACCGTGTCACATCACCAGAGCGTCAGTCAATAACAGAGAGTTTTCGATCACGTGGCCAAATCTTGGAATTTAATTCCATAAAAATAACAGACATTTTGTGAGAATACTGAGCGAACACGCTATTGAAATGTTACAATAATTCGGAATAACAGTAATTGAAACCATATTTCACTCAGTGTCCCAGCTGACTCTGACTGTACATCATGTAAGTCTCCGTTGTTTGTGGTATTTGGTGTTAGCGGTAAATATTGTCTGGGAACTCTAGATATCAAACCAGCTTCAAATAATCTGTTCCCAAAGATCCGTTGTTACACTCCGCTTATAATCTTTGCCCGGATAGCAGCCGTTGTCATCCGTCTGCTCGTTAGATTGAGTCGAATAGTCTTACGATGTTATCGTGGTGCAGTTCTCCTGAAAGAACCTGTGATGACTCTTGTTGCCACACTGAACAGAATGACCTCCCCCATGCTAGTCAACATGGATTTCGAAAACACAGATCATGTGAAACCTAGCTCGCACTTTCCTCACATGACGTCCTGAAAGCTATGGACCAAGGCAAAGCAGATACAGTATTTCTCGATTTCCGAAAAGTATTTCACCCCGTGTCAAAGCAACACTTATCATCAAAAGTACGATCTACGGGGTATCAGACTAAACTTGAGACTGGAATGAGGATTTCTTGCTAGGGAGAACACAGCATGTTATCTAGGATGGGGACTCATCGATAGCTGTAAAAATAACTTCTGGCGTACCCCAGGGAAGTGCATTGGGTCTCTTGGGTCCCTTGCTTCTCGTATTGTATATTAATGATCTTCCGTACAATATTAACAGTAACCTCAGACTTTCGCATGGTAATGGAGTTATTTACAATGAAGTATAATCTGAACAAAGCTGGACTACTATTCAGTCATACCTTGATAACGTTTCAAAGTGGTACAAGATTGGAAACTGGCTTTAAATGTTCTTCAATGTAAAATTATGCACTTCACAAAATGAAAAAAAGTTGTTTATTTATCGTATGACATGCCAGCAAGATATATACAAAAATAGTCATTACAATGCAAAGGGATACAGATACAAATATGTTGAAATAATGAACTAGTGAATAAAATATTTTTTACAAATGCAAGGGGTCAATGTGATATGATACACAGAAATATAACACGTATCGCGTGAGACTAGAAGCTATTGGTTACACATCGATGTCCAGGTCTTGGACCCACTTCATAGCTCGAGGTGTGGCCTTTATGAAGTTTTCTTCTGATCCACTGAATTTCCTAGTAGGACACGCTTTCGTGATGTGAACCAGAGTTTGCTCAGGTGCTCCACAGTCACAGGTTGGGTTATCTCCGATTCCCCATTCATAGAGCGTGGCTTTCCGTCTAGCGTGGCCACTTCAGATACGGTTGAGTTTAACCCAGTCTTTCCTACCAAAGCCGAACCCTTTGTGCCTTTGAGGGGTCAGTTATAAGGTGACAATTACTGACAGAGTTCTTCCATTCCTTTTTCCAAGCGTCTGTAAGATTGAAGGTATCTTCTCTTCTTATGTAGCTGTTATTCCATATCGGGTTTCGTGACTTCAATCGGTGATTTGGTAAATTTTGAATAGGTAGGCATTTTGCATCGTTTGTTGGTGTTAATTTTTCCCATTCTTTAATAGATTTTTTTCTGTCTTAGTTTTGGCGGTGCTACGTTGGCGATGGCGGAGAGTCGTGGTATTGGTGTGGATCTTAATGTCCCAGCGATAATACGCTGCACGTCTATCATTTTGCTATGATGACTTCTCTGCCAGGCAGGAGCACAGTATTCTGCAGTGGTGCTGACTGTTGATGTTGCTGCTGTTCATAGGAAAAAAAAAATCCCACCGTGTCCTTTGAATATCGTGTCAGTAATTCACAGTTGAAATCTGTAAACTCATGCAAATGCCTTAGCGTAAAATTTAGTAGGGATATCAAATGAAACGATCTCATAGGCTCAGTCGAGTCGTGGGTGAAGCAGGTAGCAGACTTCAGTTTATTCGTAGAATGCTGGGGTAAGGCAATTGGTCTACAAAAGAGATTGCTTTCAAACCAGTCGTGCAACCCATCGTAGAATATTGCTCAAGTGTGTGGGACCCGTACCAAATAGTAATAGGAGGGGATATTGAATGTGCAGCCCGAATGGCAGCATGAATGGTCACAGGTTTGTTTGATCCGTGGGATAATGTCAGAGATGATGAAAGAACTGAACTGGCAGCCTCCTTAAGATAGACAAAAGCTATCTCGAGAATGCCTGTTAACGAACTTCCAAGAAACGGCTTCAAATGAGGCTCTAGGAGTATACTACAACCCCTACATATCGGTCTCATACGGATCGTGAGGGCAAGATTAGAGTGATCGCAGCGCTGCATACATGAATGGGACGGGAAAAGCCCTAATAACTAGTGTAATGGGACGCACCGTCTGCAATGCACTTCACAATGGTTCGCAGAGTATAGATATAGATGTAGCTGCTGTCACGTGACCACGTCGTCTGTTTGCAATCAGTAAGCTGCGACCAACTGTCTGTGATCTGCCACTACGACGTTCTCATGTCCCTCACCCCGAAGACTCCCCGATCTCAGAGTTAGATAGATGGCGATATGCTGGCACGTGCACTTCTTCTGGGCGTGGTATGTTACGATCCGCAGCTGAAAAGTTCCAATAATGTTACACACACCCAATGGCCATCAAGTACTCACACCATTCTTCATATGTATGAAATGATATTTTTCTGTGTTGAAAGTACTGAAAATAACTGCACATAACAATGAGATTTTAATCGACATACCCCACAAAGATGAAACAGTGGATTATCAATTTAGTAGTGTAAGCTCAAGGTTTTCATGGTATTTCCGTCAGTGCATTTATTATTCGCTGTTAGCTGTCAGGAAATGGGAAGCGCCCTAACACTATTTGGTCAAAGAATTGCACAGCATCAGAGACGTGGTAAAGAATGAGTGAGGACTCGCCTGATGGTGGCTGTAGCACCGCGTAAACGGTACTCGTGTTACCGTCCTAATGAACAAGCGGTCCTGCTCGCCTGGAGGTTGTTTCGCCGCCGGACCCGCCCATTCTTCTCCCCGGACGCGGACGGAGCAACCTCCGAAACAAAGGGGACGCTGCCGTCGAACTGCGCAAATACTCCGGGGGGCGGTACTAAATTGGATGACGGCCGCTAAATCCGATTCGCATTTCGCCGCTTCAGTTAATTAGGGCTGTGCTATAAATAGGTTCTTCTCCAAGACGCACTTTCGGTGGAAATTCGCAGAAGACGACTTGCTGAGTCACTGCCAAGTTGTACTGGCGGCGGCGACGGCGGCGGCGGTACACACGTATGTTTCTGCAGCAGCTGAGTTCGAGAGGGCTGCGGGGAGGGAGGGAGGGAGGGAGAGAGAGAGAGAGAGAGAGAGAGAGAGAGAGAGAGAGAGAGAGAACTTGTTGACATGTTATTTGTCTTATGTTTGGCAGCTGGTTCACCTGCTAAGGCGGTAAGAACCGCTCGGGGGCGATACTCGTTTAGATAGACAAGAGAATACTCAAGCACTGGTCAGACTGTGGGGTTAGAAGTGTCAACTAGTGTCTTTACACTGTTTCTATTTTCTCTTTCCATTGTCTCCTTAGTGGAATATTGATAGCAAGACAATATATTTTCTTTATTTTGAGGCAGTAACTTATTTTCAATGCATATTTTATGCACTGTTCATCACGGTAGTGATAACTCCAAACTAAGCCATCAGTAGCTTTCGAGTGGGCCGTGAAATATTACGATGAACTTTTTAGGGCTTCGTAGCTGCGTATTAATTTGTTAAGGCCCTTTTTTCTCAGGAGCAACTGGAGGCATCAGGTTGGAATTTATGCCACATCTAACGTCTTCGGTCCCTTAGCGGTGTAAAAAGATTTAAGACTAGAAGGAAACGCAGACAAAAGATTGGGCCGTCTGTTAAAGCCGCTTTTCTGTGGAAGTATCAAGCAGAAATTTACGTATGTCGATTATTTAGGGATACGGTTCTTTGGCGCTGTAAAAATTTGAGCTTCTAAGTAAACGTCGTCAAAAGATATGGCCATTTATATCACATAATGTCCGTATGTAACCTAAGAGATAAATCACTGAGGGCAGTGTTCATTGTCTAAAAGGCGTCCGGAAGTAGTGAGTACACGCGAAATCGCAGAGTGCAAGCGGCACGTATGATCGTTTGAGGTATACACATAACCGTAGTCAACTGTTTGTATCTGATGATTAAAGATGTATGCCATAGAGATTTTCAGAGCTATTAGGAGCTTAGTTCCGTTGGAGCGTAGTTTATTGGCACCTCCGAGTGACATACAACACCAAAATGAATGGCTGAGTGTGAGTGATGAAAACGTACTTTCGACGTGAATTCCTCGCAAAAGAAGGAAAGTTACTGAAATAACTACGAAATTGGGTAGATGTTAGCAAACAGTAAGGATATTGTACGAAATGTGACGTTCTGGATTACGCAAACTGTAAAGAAGTAGCTGTGGTACCCGGGAAATGTAGAAAGAAAAAAGTCGGAAATCAAAATTGGCAGCTACTCGGCAAATGCCTCAGACTTGATGTTACAAGAGAAACGTTTGGCAACTTTAGAAGTATGTAGGAAACAAACCAGAAATGTACATTTAGGAAGGATAATGGTATGGCCACCTATTTATAGGGTGTTGGCTCACGTTTAAAGAGCAGCGATTGTATGTGGCAGTTTTGACAAGTCCTCCAAAGCTTCCAGAGGTATTTGCCACCTGATATCGTCCCGCATGTGTCCCTTCGGTTTCGCCTGCCGCGGTGGTCTCGCGGTTCTAGGCGCGCAGTCCGGAACCGTGCGACCGCTACGGTCGCAGGTTCGAATCCTGCCTCGGGCATGGATGTGTGTTATGTCCTTAGGTTAGTTAGGTTTAAGTAGTTCTAAGTTCTAGGGGACTAATGAACACAGTAGTTGAGTCCCATAGTGCTCAGAGCCATTTGAACCATTTGAACCTTCGGTTTCAGATAAGGATAATATGGTGGGCAGGACGTGAATGTGATTCACTATTAACCTCGTTAGACAACTTCAGCACGACTCTGGCATGTAATACCGATAGGATCCTGCTGGAAGACACCATCGTCGCACGAGAAGACATCAGGGCAAGAAGGGCTGCTGGCGGTCCGCAATAATGTTCACGTAGTCCATAGTTGTCATGGTGCCTTCGATTACTACCTCATATCCCATGGAAGTCCAACTAAACGTCGCCCCTAGCATCACACTGCCCCTACTGGGTTGCGACCTTGGTGCAGTGCATGTTTCGCGCAACTGTTGGCCTGGATGACTCGGTATCAGGACACGACCAGGGTGTAGAAGAAACGTGATTCATGTTATCAGCCGACACGTTTCCACTGACCCACGGTCCTGTCTCGTTGGTCCGGTGCACCGTGCAGTAGTAATTGGCGATCTAGTTGGATCAGTATGGGAACGCCTCGGTTGAGGAGCTCCGTGTTCAACAATGTGCGCTGAACCTCGTGCTCCGGAGCACTTTTGTCTGTACCGGCGTTGTACTCCGACGTCAGTCCAGCCATACCTCGACGCCTACCCTGCTTTGTAGAGCACGGAAGCCTCCACCCTCTGCGTTCTGTGATAAGGCGTGGACGCCTTCAACACCGTGTCGGCTAATAGCAGTTCCACCGCCCTTCAACCACTCTCCATGGACGGTCACGGCAGTCGCACGCCAACAGCCGACCAGTTCCGCCGTTTCCGAGATGCTAGATCCCAGGCGCCGAGTCACAACAATCGACCCTTTGTCACAGACATATCAGTGGATTTTCCTATTTGCTGTCGTCGCTAGAATGATTCACCATTCGCCTTTTCTCCGCTTATATACTTTCCTCAGCGCAGCACGTGCGCTTAACGCCATAAGGCGGCATTCAGTTTTGCGATGGGCAGTGGTCATAATGTTTTGCCCCTTCAGCATGTATCAGTTAATGTGTAATATGGCTAGAAATGCGCTCTATCAAAACTACGGTTCGATAGTTTCGGTACACTACATAAATGACATAGTAAATGGCAGGATTACCGGTAGTATGGATAGAATTAGTTGGGAAGGGAACATAAATCAAAGTGCAAGACAGAAACTGGGAACCGACGGCTGCTCTCTCTCTCTCTCCCTCCCTCCCTCCCTCCCTCCCTCCCTCCCTCCCCCCTCCCCCCCCGTTCTTCTTAACATAATTAGAACAACACATATTTCACTGTTAGTCCATTGTCTATTTTATATTCTTGCATTTTATGAGTAGTAAAAAATTAGTTGATCGCGTAACTTCTGCGCTTTCATGTAACTAAGCAATTACTTTTTATGCAAGTACAGTTTACATGCACAAACAAAAAATAATTGAATATAATCATTGTTGTTACTTTGTACTCTACAGAACATTCTTCATAATGACCAAAGGCAAGATGTTCCTTTTATTATTGACAAATACCACAATTCGTTATACATAACAGAAGCATGTTTAAACTGTAATTGCATCAAAAGTAGTTGCTTGGTTACATGAAAGCGCTGAAGTTACGCGATCAATTAATTTTTTACTACTCATAAAATGCAAGAATATAAAATAGACAATGGACTAAGAGTGAATTATGTGAAAAAGTTCGACGAAGTATTGAAGCGATGTTTGACATATTTTTGTTGTGGTTTTTTTATTTTAACTTTCAGTCGAGGAGTTTCCGTTTTCTAACACTATATGAGGAATCTGTATTGTTTTCTTTCAACATGGTTCAAATGGCTCTGAGCACTATGGGACTTAACTTCTCAGGTCATCAGTCCCCTAGAACTTGGAACTACTTAAACCTAACTAACCCAAGGACATCACGCACATCCATGCGCGAGGCAGGATTCGAACCTGCGACCGTAGCGGTCGCGCGGTTCCAGACTGTAGCGCCTAGAACCGCTCGGCCACTCCAGCCGGCTGTTTTCGTTATTTTTTTACTACAAAATCCCTCTGTATCATGTTACAAATCAAAAATTTTGAAATAAAACCTGATTAAAACATTGAAAATTTTCATGTAAATATGTTTACTTTTAAGTAACAGACAGGAGGATGAGCATGTGGAACAAAAATGTTTCGTAAGTTACATGGTCCTTTGTATACCCTCATTCATTTTCTAGGTAGTTCACTGCTTCTGGTTCGTAGGGGACTTTACTAAGACACCGATCGCATATGTAAAGAAAGCGATCGTCATGAGGCAACTCCCGGTACGTATGCAGCACACCTAATGAGCACGTAACAAGGGTACGATCTTAATTGACCAAAGCTTCTTCAAAAACTCGTAGTCTAAACCTACTTATGACACTCTACGGCTGCTTACAGTAGTTTCACAACTCTTCATATGGCACAGTGAATAACATAGGAAAAATTTTAAAAGTATACCCAAATTTCTTTGAACGTTGATATATTCCAATAGCTAAATCAGAAACACAGATAGTTGATAACGACAATAATGCCAGCTGAAGTGGATAACATCGTTCGAGGTGTAAACAAATGAAAGGCGCTCTGGACGCTTTATATACTTTCTACTGACGGGGACAATACACCAAAACGGGTAAGGCTGTAATTCTATTTCATATTAAGGAACCAGACAAGACAAAAAAAAGAAACAAAGGCGTATCAGCATCCACTCCGTAATATAAGATATTCACTTCAATTATCACCAACCATGTATTTTTTATGAGTTAAAGGAACAAACTGACTTAAGCAGTTCATAGAAATGGAACATTTGCAAGTTGTAGAATAAACAGTAGAATGGAGCAAGAACTGTGAATTCTCACTCCGTCTAGGATTCATAGATTTTTAGGAAGCTAGAAAAATATAGTTCATTGATATCGGTGAAGTTGCTGGACGATTTTCCTGAAGAGCGACAGAACAAACAATTATTTCTGTTCATGAAAATAAAAGGTCTTGTATTCGATGGAATTTAGCCGAGCATTAAGCCATTGTTAAATTGAGTTTCGTTCGCAGTAACGGGAACATTAATATTTAAAGATCATGATGGACGAATGGCTTGGTTTACTTTTAGAACACCAGATCGCACCTTACGTATTTTTGACATTGTTGCGCCTTGTATATGAAGCTGCCTCTATAAACTGCTTTAGTGTACGCTGCACGCAAGTTGACAGTTTTGTAAGTTTTTTAAGTATACTTACAAGTGTGGCAACTGAAAATGCTCCAAGTCCATTTGACATACATATCTGGATTAGAGATATTGATTTACGATTTGGATGTTGTCAACAAGATCTAATTTTTTTAGGTCATAGTTTTATTTTATCTTCATGTGTGGGTCCACAGCCTGTACGATAAGACCATTTTAAATATCCATCTCATGATGTGTTTTATTTCATCATATATAACATTATATCACAGGCCGGGTTCGGCCTTGACCGTGTTCAAATGCTGTTACATATGACATGTGTATCACCGACCCAAGTGCATTTGAAAATGGCCGTAGGCCGAAATCGGTCAGCAATGTAATGTAGTACATGGTAAACTAAAGCTTGTCTTGTATAAAGAATTTTCCATTATTTTGGGCTCTGATTACACATCTGCTGTAAGATGCTTGATTAAAGGTTTTGTTTTCATTGCACATGATACGATGTTTTCCAGGATAAGATTAAATGTTTATCGGTTCTCGAAACTCGTAGAGAACAAAGAGATTAAATTATAAAACCCGGAGGACGACCGTGTTCGTCTTAATTTCTGATCGAAATGCCATACCGGCCTCGTACTTCAGAAACATTTTAACTGTGGGTATTTGGGGAAACATTGTGTACTGTATACATCGAAATAGTCTGCAATCAGTTGCATAAAAGAAATTTTATTTCTTCAACCGGTTTCAGACCCTTAGTGGCCTTCTTCAGAAGGTTAGAGCCATTGCATTATTTACGAGTGTCACCAATAAAATAATACGATGGTTATAGCCTTCTGTAGAAGGGGAAAAAGGTGCCAGAAACCTTTTAAGAAAATAAATTGCATCTATGCAACTGGTTGCTAATTATTCCGATATACACCACTGCAGTCGCTGAAGATGGATAAAATACTAAAATACTGTGTATTATGTTAACTAATCAAGAAACATTTGTTGGATGTGAGCCTGCTTTCGGTTCTCGGGAAGTCCGCTCCAGTAATAAGAAAGAAATAGTTTCGAGAGTCATTAGTGAGTTACTATCGTACGTTTTTCATTTCAAAGTTAAAAGCTGCCTTTCATAAGATGATTAAAGCTACTCTGAAAATGAGATTTTCTCGGCTGCTTCCTACCATACTCTGTGCCATGTAATTATTTTACCCTCGCTGGCTTATTTGGTAATTATTTTAACAGCATTGACACTTATGATTGATTGTTCCGAATGAACTCCCATTCAACCAACAAACACGGTGGCATAAACATGCTCATTTTCCTTCAAATTCAGGTTACGCTGAAGCGAAATTTTATTCTGCTTCTATTTATGAAGTGAGCTTCTCTTCTCCCTTGCCTGTAGTGGTAATTTCCCTCGTGTCTTATTGTCGCCGTACAGCGACAAAAGAAAATTCTGCTTACCTCTCAATTTGTGAAAAGTTTCGCTAATTTGCTATGTGCAGGAGCTAAATGAAATGGGCGTGGTGTAAGAATTTTAGAAACACAAAACGGGACAGGACGAAAGCTCTCTAAAAATGTTCTACTTACTAGATGTCTTACATGAGCTACTACAGTATATCTCTAACTTTTTTGAAAATGTACGCATGTGAGATTAGTAAAGACTGGCGAAAAAGTAGCCAGCAATAGAACTGGATATTTTTTTTAAATTGCTGACATGTAGTAATTGGAGCACATAATTGTTCAGAGCGCATGGTTTTGTATTTCCTTCAATGTTGTGGCATGTAATATCTGTCCCAGGCAAAAACAGATGTTGTTTCCGTATATGCTCCAGATTGTATTAGGCCACAATGAAGCGTTAGAAAGTTGGTCGAGCTCCCCTCAGAGAAAAATTCATGGAAAGATAAATATTTAATGCTCTGTACGGCAGATGAGATTTTAATTTTTGAGCGACCCCTAATGCCCAGGTGCTTTTGCCAACACAAATGAATTTACTCAAAGATAACAAGCTAACGTATATTTTAAAGTGAAGTCTCGCAGTCCACGACGCAAAAGACATGTAATCGCTGCGTATAGTTCAGAATTGTGTCCACGTAAACTATCCGAAAGTGTAGATATTGCGGAACGTGTTTGATGACTTGGGAATCATGCTTTAAAATATGGATATGCAGACTGTTTGCAGCATTTAGATATGTCAGCTCGCAGTACGTACGACTTGGTGTAACGCGCTAGTTTTACAAGGATAGAGTATCTTTTTTTCGTGTTCTTCTTCCTTTACACATACTTTGCCACATATTTCCATCTTTCGTATCTTTCTTCCTTTCAGCTGTTTGTCTTTTACAGCCTTCGGAATACTTGCGCTCTTAAATTTCTGTTTTGAGTGCTTGCGTAAGAGATCTCAACTGTCTGAGCAATCCGATCCTGCCAGAGACTCCAGCTTTCAAGGTAACATCCAAAGACTCGTATATGAGATGTGAAACCTCAAAACCGCAGTCGTCGCCAGAATTAGGACCTAGGCCCCGAATAACAGTATCACGAAACAGCGGTGCAAACAAGTACAGCTGGTACGTGCGTGAAATACAGCACTATATATGGAACAAGTGTCATCAACTTGTGGTTGTTTGTCCCATCGTAATTCCACGTAATGGTTCTGTCGACTGTTGACCCCAATATATTGTTTGTAATGACGGCTGCCACTCTTAGGCAATAACCGAACGATTCCTTTCGCGAAGGACAGTATGCGAAAATAGGTTGTGACAATGCTCTGTCAGTGAGAGAGCAATGATGGACAGTTATTATGACCACCTGGCACTTTCCACAGAAAATATTCTGGGTACCTAGCTACAAAATTGTAACTGGGAAGAATTAGAAGGTTGCAGAATGTAATTTAGAACAGAAATTGAATGAAATGCCCTACAAATCAGAACGGGTCGTTAAGCAACAAAGTGTATCCCAGAAAATCAAAAATTTGTGGCGGAGGATAAGCCATTGGGCTACAGTTTTGAGACGTTTCAACACCCTCTTTACGCATCAGGCTCTTTTCTGAAAGATTTTTGACATTTTTTGAAGCCCGAAGAAACAAATTCTTTTCCGTTCTTAGGTAGCTCAATCGTATAACTTAGCTTTATCAAAATTTACAAGCAGCCAAAGTCTTGCAGACAAAGGAAAATTTACCTAATCCAAAATGATCGCACGGATACATTCAACGAATTTGAAAGCAAAGTTCCGTCTACTTTCGGTCTTATTTTAAGACAGTAAACGAATCAAAGCCATCTTCCCAGGTACTCAGTCAGTATAACGCCATCGAAACGGGGGATGACAGAAGATCAAAACGCTAAATTCTTTACTACAAAGCTGATTCACTGATGACGATTGTCCTGCGATTTCTCCACTTCTTCGTCGAAGGAACACCAAAACTGTAAATACCGCAAAGCATGACGCTCAAAAATGGCTCTAAGCACTGTGGGACTTAACATCTGTGGTCATCAGTCCCCTAGAACTTACAACTACTTAAACCTAACTAACCTAAGGACATCACACACATCCATGCCCGAGGCAGGATTCGAACCTGCGACCATAGCAGTCGCGCGGTTTCAGACTGAGCGCCTTAACCGCGAGACCACCGCGGCCGGCAAAGCATGACGCTATTTATATATCGTCAGAAGAAGACCGTGATCGGTACAATAGTTACAATTTCTTTTAATTTTCCTACACGGTCATAAGCGTTGCGACCCTCCGGTGCAACAACTACATCTGAATATGGTCGTTTGAGACGGTCGAAGACGGCCATTTAAAAATATACCTTTAATTGTGTCGGAAAATTAAAAAAAAAGGAAATTTAGTGAAATGGAAGTAAACGTGATATAGAAACTCACCTAAAATCGTTCAACAGAGGAAAATCGACTAATGGGACCCTTATGTCGTTCTACATAAACTATGGGAAAGAACTTCCGCATCTTCTAGCGGCAGTCTATTTCTTGTCGCAGGAAAAATGAAGCGTTCCAAATGATTGCAACAAAGGGCAGATCATTCTCGTTTTCAAGTAGGACTGCAGAACGGATGCACACAACTGTAGTGCTGTATGCAATCGACCTGCTACAAAATTATGGGACATGTTTCATGTCCTTCTTTATGCAACCGAAAATCTCCTCTGTAGGAATCAACATGAACTCATCCTTAAAACCATCTTGCCCTGTTCGTCCACGAGACCCAGAAGGCAGAAAAACTGGAGCGCAGGTTGGTATCGTGTTCCTTATCTTCAGACAGGTGTTCGAGACATTTCCAGCTGTCGTCACTGAAATAAATATGCGTGTACGGAATATCAGACTTGTAACTTTTCCTCCCCCCATGAACCATGGACCTTGCCGTTGGTGGGGAGGCTTGCGTGCCTCAGCGATACAGATGGCCGTACCGTAGGTGCAACCACAACGGAGGGGTATCTGTTGAGAGGCCAGACAAACGTGTGGTTCCTGAAGAGGGGCAGCAGCCTTTTCAGTAGTTGCAGGGGCAACAGTCTGGATGATTGACTGATCTGGCCTTGCAACATAAACCAAAACAGCCTTGCTGTGCTGGTACTGCGAACGGCTGAAAGCAAGGGGAAACTACAGCCGTAATTTTTCCCGAGGACATGCAGCTTTACTGTATGATTAAATGATGATGGCATCCTCTTGGGTAAAATATTCCGGAGGTAAAATAGTCCCCCATTCGGATCTCCGGGCGGGGACTACTCAGGAGGATGTCGTTATCAGGAGAAAGAAATCTGGCATTCTACGGATCGGAGCGTGGAATGTCAGATCCCTTAATCGGGCAGGTAGGTTAGAAAATTTAAAAAGGGAAATGGATAGGTTAAAGTTAGATATAGTGGGAATTAGTGAGGTTCGGTGGCAGGAGGAACAAGACTTCTGGTCAGGTGACTACAGGGTTATAAACACAAAATCAAATAGGGGTAATGCAGGAGTAGGTTTAATAATGAATAGGAAAATAGGAATGCGGGTAAGCTACTACAAACAGCGTAGTGAACGCATTATTGTGGCCAAGATAGATACGAAGCCCACACCTACTACAGTAGTACAAGTTTATATGCCAACTAGCTCTGCAGATGATGAAGAAATTGAAGAAATGTACGAGGAAATAAAAGAAATTATTCAGATAGTGAAGGGAGACGAAAATTTAATAGTCATGGGTGACTGGAATTCGAGTGTAGGAAAAGGGAGAGAAGGAAACGTAGTAGGTGAATATGGATTGGGGCTAAGAAATGAAAGAGGGAGCCGCCTGGTAGAATTTTGCACAGAGCACAACTTAATCATAGCTAACACTTGGTTTAAGAATCATGAAAGAAGGTTGTATACATGGAAGAAGCCTGGAGAGACTAAAAGGTATCAGATAGATTATATAATGGTAAGACAGAGATTTAGGAACCAGGTTTTAAATTGTAAGACCTTTCCAGGGGCAGATGTGGACTCTGACCACAATCTATTGGTTATGACCTGTAGATTAAAACTGAAGAAACTGCAAAAATGTGGGAAATTAAGGAGATGGGACCTGGATAAACTGAAAGAACCAGAGGTTGTACAGAGTTTCAGAGAGAGCATAAGGGAACAATTGACAGGAATAGGGGAAAGAAATACAGTAGAAGAAGAATGGGTAGCTCTGAGGGATGTAGTAGTGAAGGCAGCAGAGGATAAAGTAGGTACAAAGACGAGGGCTGCTAGAAATCCTTGGGTAACAGAAGAAATATTGAATTTAATTGATGAAAGGAGAAAATATAAAAATTCAGTAAATGAAGCAGGCAAAAAGGAATACAGACGTCTCAAAAATGAGATCGACAGGAAGTGCAAAATGGCGAAACAGGGATGGCTAGAGGACAAATGTAAGGATGTAGAAGCTTATCTCACTAGGGGTAAGATAGATACTGCCTACAGGAAAATTAAAGAGACCTTTGGAGAGAAGAGAACCACGTGTATGAATATCAAGAGCTCAGATGGCAGCCCAGTTCTAAGCAAAGAAGGGAAGGCAGAAAGGTGGAAGGAGTATATAGAAGGCTTATACAAGGGCGATGTACTTGAGGACAATATTATGGAAATAGAAGAGGATGTAGATGAAGACGAAATGGGAGATACGATACTGCGTGAAGAGTTTGACAGAGCACTGAAAGACCTGAGTCGAAACAAGGCCCCCGGAGTAGACAACATTCCATTAGAACTACTGACGGCCTTGGGAGAGCCAGTCATGACAAAACTCTACCAGCTGGTGAGCAAGATGTATGAGACAGGCGAAATACCCTCAGACTTCAAGAAGAATATAATAATTCCAATCCCAAAGAAAGCAGGTGCTGACAGATGTGAAAATTACCGAACTATCAGTTTAATAAGCCACGGCTGCAAAATACTAACGCGAATTCTTTACAGACGAATGGAAAAACTGGTAGATGCAGACCTCGGGGAGGATCAGTTTGGATTCCGTCGAAATGTTGGAACACGTGAGGCAATACTAACCTTACGACTTATCTTAGAAGAAAGATTAAGAAAAGGCAAACCTACGTTTCTAGCATTTGTAGACTTAGAGAAAGCTTTTGACAATGTTGACTGGAATACTCTTTTTCAAATTCTATAGGTGGCAGGGGTAAAATACAGGGAGCGAAAGTCTATTTATAATTTGTACAGAAACCAGATGGCAGTAATAAGAGTCGTGGGGCATGAAAGGGAAGCAGTGGTTGGGAAAGGAGTGAGACAGGGTTGTAGCCTCTCCCCGATGTTATTCAATCTGTATATTGAGCAAGCAGTAAAGGAAACAAAAGAAAAATTCGGAGTAGGTATTAAAATTCATGGAGACGAAGTAAAAACTTTGAGGTTCGCCGATGACATTGTAATTCTGTCAGAGACGGCAAAGGACTTGGAAGAGCAGTTGAACGGAATGAACAGTGTCTTGAAAGGAGGATATAAGATGAACATTAACAAAAGCAAAACGAGGATAATGGAATGTAGTCAAATTAAATCGGGTGATGCTAAGGGAATTAGATTAGGAAATGAGACACTTAAAGTAGTAAAGGAGTTTTGCTATTTAGGAAGTAAAATAACTGATGATGGTCGAAGTAGAGAGGATACAAAATGTAGACTGGCAATGGCAAGGAAAGCGTTTCTGAAGAAGAGAAATTTGTTAACATCGAATATAGATTTATGTATCAGGAAGTCGTTTCTGAAAGTATTTGTTTGGAGTGTAGCCATGTATGGAAGTGAAACATGGACGATAACTAGTTTGGACAAGAAGAGAATAGAAGCTTTCGAAATGTGGTGCTACAGAAGAATACTGAAGATAAGGTGGATAGATCACGTAACTAATGAGGAGGTATTGAATAGGATTGGGGAGAAGAGAAGTTTGTGGCACAACTTGACTAGAAGAAGGGATCGGTTGGTAGGACATGTTTTGAGGCATCAAGGGATCACAAATTTAGCATTGGAGGGCAGCGTGGAGGGTAAAAATCGTAGAGGGAAACCGAGAGATGAGTACACTAAGCAGATTCAGAAGGATGTAGGTTGCAGTAGGTACTGGGAGATGAAGCAGCTTGCACAGGATAGAGTAGCATGGAGAGCTGCATCAAACCAGTCTCAGGACTGAAGACAACAACAACAAACTGGACTTTGTAGGTAAGTGGTCAGTGTGCCCGACTGCTATGCGGAGGACCTAGACACCATTGCGAGGAATTTTGCCTGGGAATTTGCCTGGATCGGGGAACTGGGACAGGGTGCATTCAGTTTCGTGATCCCAGTCGAGCAGCTACTTGAATGAGAAGCATCAGCTAGAAGGTTTGGAAAGCCGGCAAACGGCCTGGAAAGCGGTCTTCTGACCCAATGTCCAACCATATCGCATCCGAATGTCGCCATTGGCAAAGGATGACCGGCGCTCGCTCGATTCACAACCTGCGCCAAGCGCGGAGCTTCGCATTCTCTTGGTTTAATTATATTGAAGAGTTCCTTGCAAATGGAACAGAACTTGTTATTCTTCATGTAGGGATATCTTCACACATAAAAATAGTTTCAGGGAATACCCCTAAGGACTATTGAAGTCCATTACTCATCAAACTGATAACGTCAGAAGCTCAGTGAGACTATTTGCGGACAATGCTATTGTATATAGAAAAGTAGCAACGATTTTTAAAAAAATGTGGTGCAATGCAGGAGGGCCTACAGAGAATCTACGCTTGACACGGGGACTGTCAATTGGACTCAATGAAAGGCAGTGTATTACGTATAAACAGATTAAAAGACCCCTTACTGTTCATTACACGATTGCCGAACATTCACTACAAACGTTTGTATCCATCAAATTGTGCGGAGTATGCGCACGGAACGATTTTAAGTGGAACGTACGTAGCGACTCAAAGTGCAATGCCCAAATAAAATTAATCGTCCGGAAGTCAGATACGAGACTGAAGAATCCTAACACTGTGTAGGCAGCTCACGACTGTGGTAGCTTACAAAGGCCTCGTTCGACCAACATTTAAGCCTCTGTTCTCAGTCCAGTATTCTTGCCAGGCAGGACTCATTGTGGAAATAGAGACGTTATGGTGTTATGTTCCGCTTCATTATGTAAACAGCTCATCTTTTTCTTGTCCAGACATGAATCAGCAAAGTTTTCACCATCATTGGGTCATTTTTTATTCGGGTTTGGAAAATAGAAAATGTTTTTGATCTTGATTAGGTTCTTGAAACGAAAATTAGATCTAGAAAATTTTATGTCTTTTGTTATCATCGCCTTGTGCTCTATGAGATTAGATTCTGAGAGACTTTCTTGCAGCTTGTCATCTGCAACTAAGGTGATTTATTGTGAAGATAATTGGAGAGTTAGCAGGTCAGTTCATCTTTAGCCACAATTTCTTTGCGCGAAAATATTTCACGGGAGCGACGTAGCTCCTCTTGTAGGTCCTTTTAAAATAACGGGAAAACAAGAAGTTGTATTAAAAATATCCTCCCTCTATCGAATTTTGCTTTCATTAATTTTATCCATTGACACATGTAAGAGATCTATGGTTGGAAAACTCTTTGTGTCGAGTGAAGAGGTTGTGACATTTATAAGTGGATATTTTGTGGATTATCCACAAATCCACAATTGTACTTCAGGGATGCGTCCTGCATATTGTAGAATGTTGGAATAAAGAGTTTAACCTCAGTTGAGAGACCGTCGAAATAAAAGCAGCTTTTTACCTTAAAAAGTACAGTTCATCGCTAGGGCGAGTAATCTTCTCTCTTATAATGTGCGTCCAGTAAAAATAAAGTACTAAAGATGTTCATAAACATATATTAGATTGGTGCATAAGTTCGTAGTGTTTTTGTTTAGCATATTAGTAATCTGTTTGCTGTTGGTTTATTTATCGAGTGTCATTTTTATTTGTAGTTCACTGTTACTATTTGAGTTTAAATATTGTCATTTGGAGATAGTGAGTGGAGCTGTGACGAAGTGCCGAGTAGAGAAATTGGGACATTTCCGACCTATCCTTCTGTTCGAGTTCAATAGAGGGATAACAGCAGCGGAAGCAACCAGAAACATTTGCGCCATGTATAGGGATGATGTCACTGGACAGAGAACGGCAAAAAAAAGTGATCATTCCACCATAGTGCGACATTTGCATGCAATGGCGAAGGCTCAAAAGTCGGTTGTATGGATATCGCATGCTCTAAGCCAAAATCACAAAAATCAGTAGATGGCCGTATGTGGATTTATTCTTACTCGTCAGCACCTACCATTACCATATTTTACAGTTACTGGTGACGAGAAATGGTGCCCTTATGCTCAAGCAAGGAAAAGAATGGAATATTTGAACCCAAATAAAGCAGCAACTCTCTATACAAGATGTGCGCGCGTCCACAAAAGGCAATCTTACGCATCTGGTGGAACAGAGACGGTGTGTTGTACTACGAATTGCTTACCCGATGTGCAGCCATCGCTGCTGACACTCACAGACAACAAATGGGACGTCCTGCAGCAGCAATCGAAGAACAACGACCAGGAAGACTGCGTGAAGTGGTGTTACTCTACGATAACACGAAAAGCAGTTTATTTCGCATGTTTTCATACGCTTATGTCGTATAGTATTATTTTTTGGGGTAATTCTTCTCATTCAAAAAGGGTATTTTTGGCTCAAAAACGGGCTGTTCGAGCTATATGTGGTGTAAGTTCGAGAACGTCTTGTCGACCCCTATTCAATAGTCTGGGAATTCTGACATTGCCCTCACAGTATATATTTTCTTTAATGGCGTTTGTTGTTTGCAGTATTAGCCTATTACCAAGAGTTAGCAGCTTTCACTCAGTTAATGTTGCTGTTGTTGTTGTGGTCTTCAGTCCTGAGACTGGTTTGATGCAGCTCTCCATGCTACTCTATCCTGTGCAAGCTTCTTCATCTCCCAGTGCTTACTGCAACCTACATCCTTCTGAATCTGCTTAGTGTATTCATCTCTTGGTCTCCCTCTACGATTTTTACCCTCCACGCTGCCCTCCAATGCTAAATTTGTGATCCCTTGATGCCTCAAAACATGTCCTACCAACCGGTCCCTTCTTTTTGTCAAGTTGTGCCACAAACTCCTCTTCTCCCCATTTCTATTCAATACCTCCTCATTAGTTATGTGATCTACCCATCTAATCTTCAGCATTCTTCTGTAGCACCACATTTCGAAAACTTCTATTCTCTTCTTGTCCAAACTATTTATCATCCATGTTTCACTTCCATACATGGCTACACTCCATACAAATACTTTCAGAAACGACTTGCTGACATTTAAATCTAAACTCGATGTTAACAAATTTCTCTTCTTCAGAAACGCTTTCCGTATCATTGCCAGTCTACATTTTATATCCTCTCCACTTCGACCATCATCAGTTATTTTACTCCCTAAATAGCAAAACTCCTTTACTACTTTAAGTGTCTCATTTCCTAATCTAATTCCCTCAGCATCACCCGATTTAATTTGACTACATTCCATTATCCTCGTTTTACTTTTGTTGATATTCATCTTATATCCTCCTTTCAAGACACTGTCCATTCCGTTCAACTGCTCTTCCAAGTCCTTTGCTGTCTCTGACAGAATTACAATGTCATCGGCGAACCTCAAAGTTTTTATTTCTTCTCCATGAATTTTAATACCTACTCCGAATTTTTCTTTTGTTTCCTTTACTGCTTTCTCAATATACAGATTGAATAACATCGGGGAGAGGCTACAACCCTGTCTCACTCCCTTCCCAACCACTGCTTTCCTTTCATGCCCCTCGACTCTTGTAACTGCCATCTGGTTTCTGTACAAATTGTAAATAGCCTTTCGCTCCCTGTATTTTACCCCTGCCACCTTTAAAATTTGAAAGAGAGTATTCCAGTTAACATTGTCAAAAGCTTTCTCTAAGTCTACAAATGCTAGAAACGTAGGTTTGCCTTTTCTTAATCTTTCTTCTAAGATAAGTCGTAAGGTTAGTATTGCCTCACGTGTTCCAAGATTTCTGCGGAATCCAAACTGATCTTCCCCATGGTCCGCTTCTACCAGTTTTTCCAGTCGTCTGTAAAGAATTCGCGTTAGTATTTTTCAGCCGTGGCTTATTAAACTGATTGTTCGGTAAATTTTCACATCGATCAGCACCAGTTTTCTTTGGGATTGGAATTATTATATTCTTCTTGAAGTCCGAGGGTATTTCGCCTGTCTCATACATCTTGCTCACCAGATGGTAGAGTTTTGTCATGACTGGCTCTCCCAAGGCCGTCAGTAGTTCTAATGGAATGTTGTCTACTCCGGGGCCTTGTTTCGACTCAGGTCTTTCAGTGTCCTGTCAAACTCTTCAAGCAGTATCGTATCTCCCATTTCGTCTTCATCTACATCCTCTTCTATTTCCATAATATTGTCCTCAAGTACATCGCCCTTGTATAAGCCTTCTATATACTCCTTCCACCTTTCTGCTTTCTCTTCTTTGCTTAGAACTGCGTTTCCATCTGAGCTCTTGATATTCATACAAGTGGTTCTCGTATCTCCAAAGGTCTCTTTAATTTTCCTGTAGGCAGTGTCTATCTTACCCCTAGTGAGATAAGCCTCTACATCCTTACATTTGTCCTCTAGCCATCCCTGCTTAGCCATTTTGCACTTCCTGTCGATCTCATTTTTGAGACGTTTGTATTCCTTTTTGCCTGCTTCATTTACTGCATTTTTATATTTTCTCCTTTCATCAATTAAATTCAATATTTCTTCTGATACCCAAGGATTTCTATTAGCCCTCGTCTTTTTACCTACTTGATCTTCTGCTGCCTTTACTACTTCATCCCTCAGAGCTACCCATTCTTCTTCTACTGTATTTCTTTCCTCCATTCCTGTCAATTGTTCCTTTATGCTCTCCCTGAAACACTCTACAACCTCCGGTTCTTTCAGTTTATCCAGGTCCCATCTCCTTAAATTAGCACCTTCTTGTAGTTTCTTCAGTTTTAATCTACAGTTCATAACCAATAGATTGTGGTCAGAGTCCACATCTGCCCCTGGAAATGTCTTACAATTTAAAACCTGATTTCCTAAATCTCTGTCTTACCATTATATAATCTATCTGATATCTTTTAGTATCTCCAGGATTCTTCCAGTTAATACTAGGCAGAAGTCCAATCTTCATTTGGAATGCACTTCCTTGACTCTTGTGAGAAAGGAGTGCAGTATTCTGCTGCATCCATTTGCAGTAAGCTACCACAAGAACTCAAAAATCTTAGCAGTAGTCCAAACTCTTTTACGTTTAAACTGAAGAATTTCCTCATGGCTCCCTCCTTCTATTCTGTCGAGGATCTCCTGGAAGATCTAAAAAATTAAGCAAATTCCAGTGTTACATTGTTGATTTTCTTTATTTAAACTTACTTGTCACCTGAATATGTTTTTTATATTTCATTTTATCTGTTTCTAATATCGTGTTATAATTTCGTGTATTGACTCTTTCCATTACCATGGAGACTTCTCCTTAATTTGGTCCCACGGAACAATAAATAAATAACTCCCGCCCGCGTTCTGTTAGACTGACAAAAAACGCTATACAGGAAATTTCTCTCCCATCCTATTTACCTGATCATGCGCCCATAAATTTTCACCTTTTCGGCTGTCTGTCAAGCAACCTTCAAGGAACTTCCCTTTGTGGATGAAAATGCGCTCCGAACATGGCTCGACGAGTTCCTCGCCTCAAAACCACGTGACTTCTACAGTGGCGGAATCGAAAAGTACCTCCAGCATTGGCAGTCTGTTGTAAATAATGGAGAAGAATATATTATTGATGACCAAAGTATCTGTTATGCGTGTCCGTCGTGTTTATTAAGGGGAGATTTACTATCTTTGGCCCGAAAAAAGCATGTTCCTTGATCATTTTTTCCTCGGGATGTGTTATAGATATCAACTTCAAATTTGGTCAAAATGTTTATTGATATTTCCTCTAAAAACTCGATTTTTTTCGACCGGAAATGTCGAAGATCAAAGGCGGAAGTGCCGTCGGAACGAAACAAAATTTCGATATAGACCTACACGCGCGGTATGTCCCAGGTCAGCCGGCTCGTCTGAAATCAAAATTTACTTGAAGTTAGTGAAATATACAAGATTCTTTAGGAGTTGTATCTCGCTTAAGTTATTTGGACCATAGAAAACAAAATGGCGGCCATTTGAAAAAAAATAGGGTTTTTCCATCGACTTTTCGACTTCGTCGGCCAATTAAAAATACTTATAATTGATGGATCGGAATAAAAGTGGTGCAACTTCCAGAAAATTCAGTTAGATTCGACGGAAACAAAGAATCATGCCAATCGGTTCAGTAGATTTGAAGTTATCATACCGCGCGATAAAAAAAAAAATCATTTCGAGAAAAACGCGTTTGAAGTTTTGGCTACATATAAATGCAATATTATGCAACGTACGTTCAATCTGCTATTCCGGGTCCATAAACTAGTCCTTCCTCTTCCTCATATAGGGCGTTCTGCTCGATCTGAGCCATCCTTCGCTGCTCCAGAGCCGTTCGTACGGCCGGTGACAGCGGTTTTCGGCAGCTTGAATCCGGTAGGCGTCCGAATGCTTGGCGAACTGCGTCGAATAGAGTCCCAGGGTGACGACCAACGTTGTCATGGTTTTCAGAATTGTTGAATACCTTTCGTTGAAGCTGCTCACCGCCAGGAAAGTCGCAATCTCCACAGTCTTCGCACCAGAATGCAAATGCTTGGGGACTAACTTCCAAACACACACGTTCAAACTTTCCTTTAAATTTTGGCCGTGCGGTTCTTGGCGCTACAGTCTGTAGCCGAGCAACCGCTACGGTCGCAGGTTCGAATCCTGCCTCGGACAAGAATGTGTGTGATGTCCTTAGGTTAGTTAAGTTTAATTAGTTCTGAGTTCTAGGTGTCTCATGAAAAAAAATGGTTCAAATGGCTCTGAGCACTATGGGACTTAACTTCTGAGGTCCTCAATCCCCTAGAACTTAGAACTACTTAAACCTAACTAATCCAAGGACATCACACACATCCATGCCCGAGGCAGGATTCGAACCTGCGACCGTAGTAGTCGCACGGTTCCAGACTGTAGCGCCTAGAACCGGCCGGCCGACTAATGACCTCAGAAGTTAAGTCGCATAGTGCTCAGAACCATTTGGGCCTTTGAATTTTGTGTGTTTCCTCCCAAGCACCGTCACAATAACTCGTCCTCCGAAAGAAAAAAACTGGTACGTGAAAAAGACCGATTTCAGGCGGGTGCGTTTTTTTTGTTCTACCGCGAATAACATTTACGTTCCGCATTCGGAAACACCGTTTCAGGGATGGATTCTAAACACTTTTATGGCTCCAAAATTGCAATTAAAAAAAAGGTTTTTTGAACCAAAAGATTGTAAATCTCTCCTTAAACTTACGGAAAAACAATGCGAACTTTTGCACCAATCCAATGGCTGCTGCGTGTGCAGCGCTGCACGTGCCGGTGATGGAAAGGTCGAGAGAGTGCTGGTGTGTGCACGTAGAGTGCAGTACCCCAGCGCGAGCCGCGGCCGCTCCCGATCGCTCATCCGGGTGGACACGGTGGCCGGCGTGTCGTCACGTCCTGTCCCCTCACGTGACGTCACGTGCCCGCTGCACGGCAGGAGAGCGGCGCGGCGTTCCCGCGGGAGCTGCCGACGCGCCAGTCGGCGCTGCACGTGTCCGTCCTCCGACGTGCTGCACGCGTCAGCACTCGGCGCCGCTGCTGACACACTACCGTAGACACCGAGGGCGTGCAGCAGCCGGGCGCCGTAACTGAACTGTGCTGCTTGCTGCCGGCTTGTCACAGGCTACACTATGTGATCAAAAGTATCCGGACACCTGGCTGAAATGAGTTAAAATTTCGTGGCGCCCTCCATCGGTAATGCTGGAATTGAATACGGTGTTCGCCCCCCCCCCCCCCCTCCCTTACCCTTGATGACAGCTTCCAATCTCGCAGGCATACGTTCAATCAGGTGCCGGAAGATTTCTCGGGGAATGGCAGCCCATCCTTCACGGAGTGGTGTACTGAGGAGAGGTACCGATGTCGGTCCGTGAGGCCTGGCACGAAGTCAGCGTCCAAAACATCCCGAAGGTGTTCTATAGGATTCAGGTATGGACTCTGTGCAGGCTAGTCCATTACAGTGATGTTATTGTTGTGTAACAACTCCGCCACAGGCCGTCCATTATGAACAGCTACACGATCGTGTTGAAAGATGCTATCGCCAACCCCGAATTGCTCTTCGGCATAGGGAAGCAAGAAGGTGCTTAAAACATCAATGTGTGCCCGTGCTGTGATAGTGCCACGCAAAATAACAAGGGTTGCAAACCCCCTCCAAGAAAATCATGACCACACCGTCTCCGAATTTTACTGTTGGCACTACACGCGATGGCAGATGGTGTTCACCGGCCATTCGCTATACCCACAACCTGCCATCGGATCGCCACATTGTGTACCGTGTTTCGTTACTCCACACAACGTTTTTCCACTGTTCAATTGTCCAATGTTTACGCTCCTTCAACCAAGCGAGGCGTCGTTTGTCATTTACTGGCGTGATGTGTCACTTATAAGCTACCGCTCGAGCATGAAATCCAAGTTTTCTCACCTCCCGCCTAATTGTCATTATACTTGCAGTGGATCCTGATGCAGTTTGGAATTCCTGTCCGATGGTCTGGATAGATGTCTGCCTATTACACATTACGACCCTCTCCAACTGTCGGCGATCTCTGTCAGTCAACAAACGAGGTCGGCCTGTAAGCTTTTGTGCTATACGTGTCCGATCACGTTTCCGCTTCACTGTCAAATCGGAAACAGTGGACCTAGGGATATTTAGGAGTGTGGAAATCGCGCGTACAGACGTATGACGGAAGTGACACCCCATCACCTGAACACGTTCAAAGTCCGTGAGTTCCGCGGAGTGCCCCATTCTGCTCTCTCACGATGTCTAATAACTACTGAGATCGCTCGTATGGAATACCTGGCAGTAGGTGGCATCAAAATGTACCTAATATGAAAAACGTATCTTTTTTGCGGTGTCCAGCTACTTTTGATCACATTGTGGAATATTGTTTCCCACACACACGTCTACATCCATACCCTATAAATCACTTTGAATGGCACCGCAGAGGGTACTGACTAATCTATCACTGTTCGGGCTTCTTTCCATTCCATTCACGTATGCAGTGCGGGAGAAACAACTCTTTATGATCCTCTGTGCTTCTGTAATCAATCAAATCTTGTCCTCTCGATCCTTTACGGGAGCGAACATAGAACGTTGTTGTATACTTCTACCAGGGGCTTTCAGTAAGTAATGCAACACATTTTTTTCTGAAAGCATGTTAGTTTCCTACAGGATTCCAGTGCAATATATTATTCGGCACTCTTTTGGTTACAAAACACTATTTTCAACATAATCTCCGTTCAATGGGACGGCCTTACCTCACCTTGCTGGGAGGGCTTGTACGCTCGCACGGCATCACTCTACTGGTCAACGCCGGAGTCGATAGAGACGTGCATTTGAGTGGCGGGGTGTCGGATTGTTATACATCGATCACCTCGAAAGAGTGTGTCCACACGTTGCAACATCGCAGTAGCAACAGATGTGTGTGGCCGGCTAGCACGCGGGACATGGGTCAGGTTTACGTGACCTTGTTGCGATGATGACAGACTGTCGCCCAACGGCTCACCGTGCTTTTTTCGCTGCCAGTTCTTCATTGACATTCTACAAGTTCCTTTGAATATGTGCGATACTCCTAGTTTTTCACCAAAAGAAACAGTGACAGCCCTCTGCTTGCAAAGCATCTCCATTACAGACACCATTTTGATAGCTACGTATAGCGCCACCACCTATCGGAACATCAAGTAACTATAGGCACTAAAATGGGAATATTCCACAATGTCCCACAACAAATCCTCCATTCTTTCAACCGAAACTGTCCTAGAGAAACAGTGTTGCATTACTTATTGAACGCCCCTCCCTGGCCGGCCAGTGTGGCCGAGCGGTTCTAGGCGCTACAGTCTGGAACCGCGTGACCGCTACGGTCGCAGGTTCGAATCCTGCCTTGGGCATGTATGTGTGTGATGTCTTTAGGTTAGTTAGGTTTAAGTAGTTCTAAGTTCTAGGGGACTGATGACCTCAGATGTTAAGTCCCACAGTGCTCAGAGCCACTTTTGAGTCCCTCCCTGCTTTATCATTATTGGTGGTTCTTGAAACTTCGTAAAGAGCCTTTCTCGTGATTTCATGTATGTTCCAGCTCACATTCCTCGGATCTCTGTGGCTCTCTCCCACAGGTTAAAAAAACGGTGTCAATTTCTGCTTCCTATCTCTGTATACGTGCAATATCCTCTATTGGTCCTATTTATTCGGATGTAACACACTTGTGCAATAGCCTTTTCCAGGCTGGGTCAGGCGAGTGTTTTGCATATAATTTCTTTTATACACTGACTGAATTTCTGTAGTATTCTACCAGTTAACTGAAATCGGCCACCTGCTTTACCAACGACTGAGCCTGTGTGATCGTCCTATTTCATATCCCTATAAATTGGCACACACAGTTATATGTGCGAATTGACCGATACCAAGTGTGACTTGTTGATTAGTAATTATAAGATACTACTTTTTTTCGTTTTGTGAAATGGGCAATTGCAGATTTATGGATGTCTGAAACAAGCTGCCAGTCCTTGCACCACTTTGAAATCTAATCAAGATCCGACTGAATATGTCTCGAGACCTTTTCAGAACGTAATTCATTATACATAACCGCATCATCTAAGAAAAATTATAGGTTGTTATTAATCATGTTTGCAACGTCATCAATATACAACATGAACAGCAAGCATTCCAACACACTAACCTGACGTTAGTCGATGATTCTCCATTCAAAGTAACATACTGCGTCCTCCCTACCAAGAAATCCTCAATCCAGTCTCAAAGTCCGCTTGTCACGTCTTACAATGCTACCTCGGATAATAAGCGATGGTATGGTAGTGAGTGAAATGCATTTAAGAAGTCGAGAAATACTGTCTGACTTCCTTTATACATGGCTTTATGATGTCAAATGAAAAAAGCGGGAGCTGGTTTCACAAGATCGATGTTTTCGGAATCCATACAGACTGACAAAGTACAGGCGATCATCTTCGAGATATCTCGTTACCCAGATTCTACAACAAATGGATGTTAAGGATACTGGACGGTTGTTTTGTGAATCACTTCTGCTACACTTGTTGTAGACCGATGTGATCTGTGCTTTCTTACATCTACTAGGCACGGATTCGAGGGATCTACAGTATATTATGATTAAAAGAGGGGTTATCTCAGTCGCAAATTCGTTGTAGAATCTGATAGGGATTCCATGTGACCCTAGAGATTTGTTCAATTTTAGCGATTTCTATTGTTTCTCATCACCCCTGACATTACTATCCATATCACTCATTTCTACAGTGGGGTGAGGATTACATTGGGACACGATAATATTCTGCTATGGTAGTCGTTGAAGACTTCACCCATTGCCCTCTTGACAGGCAAACGTGTTTTATTCAGCATCTCCCTCTCTATAGCACAATGTTTTCTGTTGCACCTATTATGCATTAGAGCCTGTTCGTTGAAATGTTTCTTCACAGTGACTGTATACCATGGGGAGTCCTCCCCATAATCATCTACTAGATTCATCTCAATCAAGTGCGTGGTCAGCTATTCTTCGAAATCTAAGCCACAGCTCTTCTACATGCTCCTCTCCAAAATTAATTGTTTTAAGTTCCTCATTGAAATACAACATTATTGCCTCCTTGTCTAGCTTGCTCAATATGTAAATATTTCTACTTGTTTTAGTTGCCCTTTGTGTGTTGGCAATCAATGTTGCCACAATTTCCTCATGGTCAATCTATCTAGTACCAATGAAGACATCCTCAAATACGTCAGATCTGTTTGTTCCTATTAGACCCATTATATTTACATAATGAATGGGCTTCAGAACAATATGTTAGTAATGTTTTTTAGGACATCTTGACATACACAACACTTACAAAACTTCAGATTCCCCACTTGATTGTTGTATGATTAAAGTTTCCTCCAGAGATGTCTATATGACTGGGTATTTACGTGATAGTGAACTGACGTCCCTTCTAAAGTTTTCGGTTACGGTTGAAGATGAGTCTGGTGATCGACAGAATGATCAGATTCTAATTTAATTACCCACCTTTGATACTTAGTCTCGTGTAGACAGTCTCACATGCAGTTTAAATTTCTATCTCGGTGGATTTGAGATTCTTGTCTACTTCGACACTTATCATTTACCATTGCCCTATCTTCTTCATATACATTTAGAGTTTTTTTCCAAATACCTCAGAGCTATCAATTTCGGATTCTAACCAGTTTTCTGTACCTAGTATTGTGTGAATTCCGCTACTTACTAGGGAGCGCTTCAAGCTCTCGTACTTTGTTGGAAATGCTACAACAGTTCATCACTCATATTTTAACACTCCCGCCTCAAGGAGCAATTTCTTTCAGTGTCATGTTGATACTTCCGGGTGCTTTACAGCTATAATTAAATGGACTGGATGGTGACCAGCCTCCTGTAAAACAATCTTTTTTGCGTCCTCCACACAGTCAGCTACCTGGGTAGCATCCTCTGGTGGGTAGTATAACTTTTTTTTTTTTTTTTTGAGTCATCAGTCTTCTGACTGGTTTGATGCCGCCCTTCACGAATTCCTCTCCTATGCCAATTTCTTCATCTCAGAGTAGCACTTGCAAACTACGTCCTCAATTGTTTGCTGAATGTATTCCAATACTGTCTTCTAAATCCATGTGTCCAACCATTACACCATAGCGAACACATGCAACTTTCAACAACAATGGTGTTCGTATTAGCATCTCCTTAAGGCTTTTGCCATCAATGTATCATTAACTGTCATCTCTACACATAAAAGGCAATGTCTTGACTGCCTGTCTCATGATGGCCCAGTAGAAGCCGCTAAGGATAGAATCTTGAAATCTGGAGAGGGTGTTGATCTTATACTGAAGGAGTCGCTTACGAAGGGAGGAGGTGTAAAAAGGGGATGTAAGGTTTTTGAAAACCCGTGGCTATTAAGGAAATTTTGCAAGCAGAACTGCGAAAATTTGTATTTTTACTGTACACTGTTTGCTCAATGTGTGGATTTACATGTGAGCAATGAGTGTAACAGGATAAAAATTGGATTAAATAAAAGCAAAAAATACTTCGCTGACCATGCGGTCAAGACAGCGAAGCAGCTGTCGCTATGCTAGTTGAATTGAAACAAATCGTACCAAGTGTTACGTGTGTGTATGTGTGCGTGTGTGTGTGTGTGTGTGAGAGAGAGAGAGAGGGAGAGAGAGAGAGAGAGAGGGGGGGAGAGAGAGAGAGAGAGAGAGAGAGAGAGAGAGAGAGAGAGAGAGAGAGAGAGAGAAATCTTCATGCACCACTTTCTTCAAGTGGTATACTGTCACAACACTTAAATAATATTACGAAACCTATTAAATACGACGAAATCCAATAAAGCGTCTCCGGAGTTTTTCATCTGTCGACTGCTATCGAGTGTGGTTGTCGCGTTGAGTGACACGTCATTTTGACGTCACTTCACAGTAGACCGAGCGCGTCATTAGCTTCTCCCGGCAGAAGTCAGTTGTCTTCGGGCAGCCAGCTCGAGCATATTATTGCCAGCTAGGAGAAGCCACCGTCTGCTCACCGCTACTGCCGATGGACTCCGCTTTTGACTTCGTTCCGCTCCGCCGGACTCTGGGGGATTCGTCACCTCGCCAGCTGTACTGCCGCGGTGATTTGGCTGTCAAGCAGTGCTCCACCACAGGTGATTGACTCCGAAACATTTCCTCTGGATATTTGCGCTAGTGTGGCCTAGCTCATGTGGAACATAAATGAAACTCGCTCACATTATTATCAAGTCTCACTGATTGCATCCTGCGATAGGCGTTGAACATTTGTAGCTCCAAGGGTGAGTGTCTCATACTTTGTTGAAATTTTTGTGGACTTCAATTTTCTTTCGGATACAGGGATACGATTTAGGATTCGTTAATAGTTCATGACATACACATACTGCAACTACCATAGTGTTTGTTTGCTGTTATAGCTTACAGCATACAGAGAGAAGGCGCAGGAAGGTGTGAAGAAGTAATGTGACGTGTCACTAATTAATAAACACATCTTCGGCGAGCAGCACCTGAACTAATAAAAAAATGGAAAGTTGACCTGCCAGTAGCTTGTTTCATTTGGTCGGGGTATAGGTGCAATTTCTCCACCAAATGCTAGTAAACATCCCACTGAAAAATGATGTTAGTTTACAGTTCTTGAACTATTATCACCTCAACAAAGGTTTATGGCAGATCACTAGAGAAGAAAACTCCCCGTGGGCGCTTAAGGAGAACGTCGGATCTTATCATTCCACCACTCTATCATAAATGCAACAAATGACTCCCAATCTCTTTCGACCTCTCTCCGACAGCGGAACAAAAGTTTTGCAAGTTACGGGAAAACGATTGGTATTTTACGGAACGACTGACTTCGTATTTTTTCCCATTTACCAATGCGGCAAATGAGTTTTGGATTTTAAAAAGGAACGATGTACTTTTTCTAATACGTTTCGATAACAGTTGAAATTAAGAGTAAACTGACAAAAGTTTTATCAGTCCAAGCAATGAAATGTCTCCTAAAAATAAAACAGGAAATGCTCTGAAAGTGAAGGCATCGGTCATCGGTTTGAACCTATATTTACGTGGCACTGGGTCTGAAACTGCTATGTGGGGCCGGCCGCCTACTTCACATTTAGTATATTTGTGGAATACTACTGTTCGAAATCTATCATTGCAGATATGAACAATGTAGGTACCTGCTGTTCTAGCTGCATTTGTAGCACGATACCTTATTAGATAGGGGGGACCATAATTAAAGACATGGACCTATCTGCGTATAATTTTAAATAGTTTTTCACAGACTCTTTGGAAAATCCTGTAAACAAAACAGGCAGTTAAACACTAAGATACCCAAAACAAAGTTTGTACGATTCTCATACAGACGACGTGACTTTTCATGTCATCCCAGATACACAAGATGAGACGGCGACTGGAAGCAATCCGGTCACGCGAATAAAATGTTTGTCAAATCGAAGATGAGTTAGTCCCTATCATTTGAGGAACCGGAAAGAAGGATAATGACAAGAAATGGAGTTGTATTACAATTTACTAATTGTGAGAGCTATCTAATCCCATCAAAACGTACAGTTTTTTTTCTTTCCATACAGGCTCTTTCACTATCTCGATGCTAAAACAAATTTAGAATATTACCCGAGCAGCAAATTACTTACACGTATTCGTATATCATTTACCGCAAGCATTTTTCAGTATCTTGAAATGTTTACAAATATTAACGCCCAGATAATAATTTCATATTGGAAGACTAATAAAATTAAATGCTGCTGTTACAGGGAGATGATCTCACCCAGCAGGAGATAACCCTGAAATGTAGATTGCACTTAGCAAATGCAGCAACCCCAAATACAGACTATAGTATCTACCGTTCGCAACAGTGACATTACTTAGTTTGAAGGGAAAGAAATTTTTTTTCTAGATGTGAAAAATAAGTCTGTCAACCATTATTATTAGTATCTTGCAACACTTCATCATATAGCCATAGAACTGTTGAAAATCAAAATGGCTCAAACTGCATTGCGTGTGAGTTAGTATTTTTTTCTTTGTAATTACATCTAAATATTTCAATGTTTTTAACAACCTATTTTCTTACAGTAAAGTTGTCATCAACCCGATGTCTTTTTATATTTTTCAACTTCACAGTGCTTTACTAGGAATGGTCGTGTTGGAGGGGGTAATAAAGTTTAAAGACTCATCTTTAAATGACGACTCTAGGAATAAACCAAAGCCCTTACGTTTCGCTCACATAGGGATAGCGAGAACAAGATTAGAATAATTACAGCACGCATAGAGGCATTCAATCACTCATTCTTCGAGCGCTCCTTATGTGAATATAACGGGAAGAATCCCTAATAACTGGGGCAGTGGCACGTACCTTCTGCTATGCACCTCACGATGGTTTTCAGAGTACAGTTGCAGATGTAGATGTCCTAAGCTTAACCAGCCAGTTACAGGGGCACCTACACGTTGAAGTATACTCTGAACCACGGTGATACTCGAAATGTTTCACATCAGCAAACATTGTCAGAGGTGAAAAAAGTGATAGGCCTAATCGACCGATAAAAACACCTACAGGGAATCGAACCAGAGACGTTTGGATCCGTAATCTCGCACTTCACGACTAAGCCACCGATTCACATCCACTTTCTTTGAGACGATAATGTGAAGGGCTGGAAGGAAAGTGAGGCGCGTCAGGAGAATAAAGGAGTTATGATCGTCGAAGGCATTACTATCATTGAAATGTCATTGCTACTTTGTCCATTGCAATACAATTAGGAATCGTAGACAGGTGGATTTCCAAATATTTAATTTTTGGTTATTTGTTGACGTTTCATCAGAACCTGCCATCATTTGTATAGTAGTATTTCAGTACTATTTTTACGCCTCCACCGTAAAGTTGTTTCCCTCCACAGTCTACAGCAAGAAAACGATATATATTTTTGTACTCTTTGGGCATTCAGTTTTCTTTTTCGCTACGGAGACGAAGTCAATGCCAGAGAGAGATCGGTGTGCTTTCATCGGCTCATTGTACTATACGCTTTTCCGTCGAGCTGCGACCTACGTAATTGGCCTCCATTACAAGAGGCATAATTATCTCAGTGATACTGCCAAAAGAGATTCCAAAGTCAGACTTATTTAGTATTGTGTACGAGTGCATGTCTGGGACTCCGATGATTTACGTATTCAAAATACAAGGTAAAAGAAATTCTTCTTTCATTATATTTCTTTGTGAGCTAATCAATTCAGAGTTTTATATTCCCACTTTCACGTTCTCCGTAACAGCTGAAGCAATGAGTTGTTATTCTCATATTTCAAATTTCTCTCTATGCATAGAGGCTACACGGTAGAGAATAAATAAATGCCAGAAGAGATAACTATTCATTTTTCATAAATTCCACTGTTTCACTTTTTTCTTTTTTTTTAAGTATGAGAAGCTGTATGTAAGCCGTTTCACACACATTGTATGACAGCAGCAGAATAAATTCTTGCGCAATTTGTTATTATAAAATGTTTTCTAAGAGGAAAATAATTACAATTACATTATATGTACGATAAAATAAAATAAAATTGAATGGAATAAAGGGCTTGTATGCCGCGCAGGCTATTTTCATGTAGGGGTGTGTGTGTGTGTGTGTGTGTGTGTGTGTGTGTGTGTGTGTGTGTGTTTGTCGCCATCAGTATCTGTGACGAATTTAAACCCGTCTGCAACTGAAGAGAGAACCTGAAGCGCCCATCTATGAACTTTCCGTTTATTTTTATTCTAAAGACATTCATAATTTTCTAGCCTGGAAGAACAGAAACAGAAGGCCTCGGCCCGTGATGTCCTTAAAAGTTTAGGCGAACTTACGAACATACACTGTTGCATTTGCCTCACTATGTTCCTGCATTTGGTCAGTTGCAATGGATGTTTCTAAACACTCCTCCAATGACGCAGTTGCATTGAAGATTTCGTTATTACACGTTCCTCCCATCACTCCCCCTCCCCTTTTCTCTCTCTCTCTCTCTCTCTCTCTCTCTCTCTCTCTCACACACACACACACACACACACACACACACACACACACACACTCCCCCCACCCCACCCCACCCCACCCCACCCCCCCCCCCCCCCATCCTTCCCCCGTTGTAAGTGGTGCTCGTGAAGAACGTCACTTATCATTTGCGTTGAGAACCACTATTTCCTCTAATTTTCAAATAACAATAATTTGTTCCTTGGCAAAAAGTCAAACGATTTATCTATACGCCTAATATGGAAATTCTGCATGTACGATAAGCGTCGTCGGTTATAAATTACACAAATTACGAGAACCGCACACTGAAATACTAGAAGATAACGGCGTGCACCCTATTTGGTTCCCTCCATTTCTTACGGTATTCAGCTGCTAAGCAGGATTGTAGCACAGTTCACGTAAGGCAAATTGCCCAATCAGAGCGGAACAGACGGTCCGAGGCCAGAAATAGCCCTCCGTTCTGTTCGTAGCTCCACTTCCGTGTGGCAGTGGAACAACTGCGAAACCTTAGCCTCCTCAGAGTTTCTCCTACGCAAGCGTTTGATTACTCAGCTCCGTTTTACGCAACTCGTATTGCGTTGCGTCTCGTCACAGCCTCGTGTTGCACGGACGCAGTGGGTGGGCGAATTTCTCCACCTCCGGACCCCCAGTTCAAGAACAACACGACGCTGAGGTGGCTCGGGAGACAAGATGAAGGGCCAGAGGGCCAGTAACTGTTCTCTCTCTCTCTCTCTCTCTCTCTCTCTCTCTCTCTCTCTCTCTCTGTGTGTGTGTGTGTGTGTGTGTGTGTGTGTGTGTGACACCATAATCAGTTGTGAAGAATATATTCCTATGACTGGCAGTCAAAACGTTATAGCACTCTAGCATTCGTGTACATTTCTGTTCTTACAACTGTACAGGCCATGCTACCGTATGGTCTGTGGCACAGGCTACAAAGGTACCAATCATCCCGTACCCTCCCCCTCCGTCACCTTTCCATCACTGACGTTGTGAGAAGGTGGAGAAGAAGGGCTGTCGCTGAAGAATATCTGCAACTTTACTTCGATAGCCATTAGGTGATGTGTGATTATCATCATCATCCATTAAAGTTCTCCAATTGCCTAGTCTGTTCAGGTATACTTCTTCTCTCTTAGTGTTGCTCAACTTCTCGTCCTTCAAGATCCTGTTTCATCCGCCGATTTCTAAGGAAGTGGACGGGAGGAGTCTTCTAGCACCACTGCTTTAAAGTTCTTTTCCAAGCAATTTTCTCGCTATTCTTGTTTAATCCTATTCTGTAACGAACTCAGCATACTGGCCTTGACTGCCCATTCAGGAAAGTCCGGTCGGCGTGTCGTTCTCTGTCAATATTGTCTTTCGGATGCTTTACGAAAGGGTGTAGTTTTAGCACACTACCTTCCCGGCCGTTATTAGCACTTAGCTGCTATTTTGTCACTCAAGCAGCAGCTCAGTTGGCATCACGAGCCCTTTGAACAAGCAAAAATTTGTGACAGCGTTGGGAGTTGAACTCTGGTTTCCAGACTCTCTGGACACTTAGCTCCGGTCCACATCATTTCAACCTTTATGTCTTTATGATTTCTCACACCAGTTGCTTCGCTTGTTTCTTGACTGGTCTTTTGTTCCCTTTTTTGGAGCATTTACCTCAGGAACTTCATTTCTGGAACTGAAGTATACTGCTTTCTCTCTACTTTTCGTGGTACAGGTTTCAATTTTAGGCACAGTTACTGAAGAAAAATAGAGGGATATCTTGGCTCTTAAGGGGATATGGTTATGCCTTAGGGAAGTCTTAACTTAATGGCAAAAGTCTACTTCTTTCCGAACTCTGTTAGTGATTGCCGCGAAAGGTTTTGCGTCACGAGTTACGATACTACCATGCTACTGCAAGTGGCCTACGTTTTCTAACTTCTCTCCATCTCACTTGTAATCCTTTTCTGTGACTGACATTACAATTTTGTTTGGATTAGTTTTAGACCATATCGCTTCAATATAGGTGGTTTAGCTTGCAATTTATATTGCACTACGTCTACTGTGGTTCCCAACACATCAGCATATCACCTGCAACGGCAGATGAGCTGAATTTCTCGTGAGAGCTTTGTTTCACTCTCCTCATTACTTCATCCACCACAGTGATGAACAGATGCGACGAGAGTGTGTTGGATTCCTTTGCTTGCAGTGAAACACTCAGAATAACCATCGCTTATAAGAACGCCGCTCTGGCAGTGGTTGTACAACGTTTTTACTTTACCGATAAGAGACTCTGGTACAATCCTCCTTCCCATAATTTATCTTCTGGATAGCTATAATAATTTGATATTCTTTCCTTTCCCTCAGTACTCGTATTTTTACAATTGTCATTCTATCAGCAGAAATGAGACCTGTTTGTTGTTGTTGTTGTTCTGTTACTTCTAAACACATTCTGTTCTTACTCAAGCTGTGGCTCAATGGTGGTTTTTAAACGGCGTTCAGTGATTTTTTTTCATCATAAAATTAAGTCGGTGAGACAGGAGTGTGTCATTCCTTAGTTGCCACATGTCCAACTGTTTCCTTTTTTGAAGAGTGGTACAACAGTGCTTTTTTCCAGTCTAATTGTATTTTCCTTTCTTTCGAAATGGTGTTTATAATTCTGTATAGTCAGATGAGACGTATGTGAAACGAAATGTGTATCTTGAGTCGTCTTGATCCGCTTCTTGAGTTTTCAGAGACAGCCTTTCTGTGTTGTTCAGTGGCTTTCTTGTAACTTCTTCCGGTAGAAATTAATGAGCACTTCTGTGACACCCTCGCGCAAAGGAACCTTTGGCGAATCATGTTCACTATATATTCTGTTCTCTATGTCTCCTGTTAATCTAACTTCATACGATTTAGCTTCAGATGCCACATAAGGTCTCCTATTAATCTACACTTTTTGTCAAGTTGTACCATAAATTTCTCTCCTCCTCGATCAGATTTAGTACATTTTCGATACTTACTCCTCGATTTACCGTTCTGATCTTCAGCGTACTTCTGCAGCACCATATTTAAAAGGATTCCATTTACTTCTTGTCTGCAACATTTTAGTCCACGTTCCACTTCCATATAACAATACATTCTAGTCAAATACCTTCAGAAACGGCTTATTAACACTTAAATTTATATTACACGTCAGCATAAGTCTGTTAAGTCTGCAATATCCATCCTATTTATTTTTTCCGTCAATATTTAGTTCTCTGCCCAAATTGTTTGTGTTCGTTTCATCATCAGATTCCCTCAGGACCACCTGGCTTAATTAGAGTGCACACTATTACCCTCGTTTTTCTTTTATTTATTAAGTTCTGTTCAACCAGTCATCCAGATCCTTTCTTTCCAAATTTCTTTTTGTTTTCTTTTATTTCTTGCTCTGTGGACAGATTTAAGAACACGGGGAGTAGCCTACGATCCTGCCTCACTCCCTTCTCAGTTATGATCGTTAAATTTCAAAATGTGTGTGAAATCTTATGGGACTTAACTGCTAAGGTCATCAGTCCCGAAGCTTAGACACTACTTAACCCAAATTATCCTAAGGTCACACACACACACACACACACACACACACACACACACACACACACCCATACCCGAGGGAGGACTCGAACCTCCGCCGGGACCAGCCGCCGTTAAATTTTGAATACTGGTATAGTTCCCTAAGACCAATGCTCTCACTGCGGATCTGACCCTTTAAGTACGGAAAAGACATCTAGAGACAGCAATTTCTTGTACTCTATCACATCTGCAAGAGAGAACGTGTCACGGATTCTGTGTTAGAACGGTGCCATTTATAAGCTACTACAGGAAAAAAAAATGGTTCAAATGGCTCTGAGCACTATGGGACTTAACATCTAGGGTCATCAGTCCCCTATAATTTAGAACTACTTAAACCTAACTAACCTAAGGACATTACACATATCCATGCCCGAGGCAGGATTCGAACCTGCGACCGTAGCTGTCGCGCGGTTCCTAGACTGTAGCGCTATCGGATTTCCACAGGGAATAGTGTGGTTTGTCACTCCAAATCACCCCTTTCCATTGATCGTCTGTGCAGTGACACTGCTCTTTCACTCAGCGCTGAGCACATAAATGTGTGGCTTATGAGGAGCTGCTCGACCATTTTGCCCCATTCTTTTTAACTTCCTTCGCACAGTAGTTGCGCTATGTGGACTGGTGGTAGTACCATGGAACTCGCCAGTTTTTCCCTGCGTTGATATTTTAAGCCACGTTCCGCAATGTTGGAAGGTTATTGTTCGTCTGTACATGAGGTCTGGCTGGTCTTGGTTTAGCTATGGTTGTTCCATGGCGTTTACAGTCACATCACCAGCAGCCAACTTGGGTAGTTTTAGAAGGTTTGGAATGTCCTTGACGGATTTGTTAGTCCGATAATATCCAATGATTAGCCCACTTTGGAAGTCAATGAACTTTCCTGACCGACCTTTTGTTGTTATTGCTTCTCCAGTGATAACACTGCACGCTCCGCCTCCTTATGCCTCTCGTGACATCGAATGCTCAACTGCGCGCTCGCTAGGGGTGCCCGGATACTTTTGTTCAGTTAGTATATTACAGTAGCAAGGGGAAAATAGTTTTGTTATTTTTTTGAATTAACTGAAATTGTAACAACAATATGCGAAGTATTATTATGATCAGACTGGTGGAATCGCAACTTCTGTTGGTGAGTCTAGTCCTATTAAAAATTTAGTAGGATTGAGCGTGTAGCGTATTATTTGCTTGGCAGGTACGACGCAGTAACGGCGCTGTTATTAGCAGTCATGTTAAAGACAGCCCGTCCCCAGTGTCCACACGTCGAGTGAGCAGCGTGTTTAGAACCGCAGCCGGGCTGCAGGCCGTTTCGGGGAGCGCTGGCGCGTGCTTCCGGCACTCTCGCGTGCTCGCCCTGCCCGTGCACTGTGCAGTGCGCCCGCCGCGCGTCTCGTCAGGTTCCTCTTTTGTACACACCGAGCACTAGCATGGCATTTCAGGTCAGCAACGTGTAAGGTACTCCAGCAACAACACACTGGGATCTGCAAGATGACGATGCGAAAATTCTGACATGGGCGATGCGACACGAACTAATATTCTCGTGTGGCAATCGACGTCGGTAACACCACATGGAAACTTCCGTAAACTGCGAAAAAATTATAATAATAACGATGACTTGAGGAAACACAAAGCAACTGAGCCTCACTGTAATATATTTTATTATCGCAATATTACTGCACAAAACTAAAACATTCAAACCTGCGTCGTCGAAATCGGTAGGCAGCAAATAACCAACTCTAAAACAGAATAATGAGAACGTTCTAGGTAGGCTACACTCAAACGGAGAAGGCTAACTGATAAAAAAAATTCGTGCTTCTGTTGTTCATAGACTGTGACAGTAATTCACGGTCCCGAGTCGGGCGTCCCAAAGGCTCAGTGAAGCTCGGCCAATGTCAAAGTGTCAAGTCAGTGCGACATTACTCTTCGATTTCACAACTGGCGATCCTTGCGCCAGAAATAGTAACAACCGTAAAATATCTAGGAAAGTATGTCCGTAATGGCATCACGTGGAGCGACCGACCACATGAAATCAGTGCTAGGAAAGAACGATGAGCCGGCCGCTGTGGTAGAGCGGTTCTAGACGCTTCAGTCCGGAACCGCGTTGCTGCTACGGTCGCAGGTTCGAATCGTGCCTCGGGCATGAATGTGTGTGATGTCCTTAGGTTAGTTAGGTTTAAGTAGTTCTAAGTCTAGGGACTGATGACCTCAGATGTTAAGTCCCATAGTGATCAGAGCCATTTGGATTTTGCAAGAACGATGGGCTGTATTGAAACTTGCGATTGCGGACGTGGATTTTGACCAGTGGAGTAATGATACATACGCAAAAGGAGATAGACCCGAACAGTGACAATATTTTTGGAATGTTGGTCTTGGTGACAGATTGATGTGTAGTGTGGGCCCGAACTAACGTCCGTTAATACGAAAACTACGTGAGGCAAATACGTCTCTCTTGCCAGCAAGAGACCGTTCAGGCGGGTGACAGCAGTACTGTGTTGTGGAGGATCTTTCTACTGGTTAAAATGCACTCCGCGATACGTCAGCCATCGTCTCCTCACCGGAGAATGATACCGAAAAGAACTGTTCGACTATGTGCAATTGTTTTTGCTCCAAACACACTATCAAATGGTGCAAATGGCTCTGAGCATTATGGAACATAGCCGCGCGGGATTAGCCGAGCGGTCTCAGGCGCTGCCTCCGGCATGGGTGTGTGTGTTTGACCTTAGGATAATTTGGGTTAAGTAGTGTGTAAGGTTCGGAACTGATGACCTTAGCAGTTAAGTCCCATAAGATTTCACACACATTTGAACATTTTTTGAACTATGGGACTTAACATATGCGGCCATCAGTCCCCTAGAACTACTTAAACCTAACTAACCTAAGGACATCACACACATCCATGCCCGAGTTAGGATTCGAACCTGCGACCGTAGCGGTCGAATGGCTCTGAGCACTATGGGACTTAACATCTGTTGTCATCAGTCCCCTAGAACTTAGAACTACTTAAACCTAATTAACCTAAGGACTTCACACACATCCATGCCCGAGGCAGGATTCGAACCTGCGACCGTAGCGGTCGCGCTGTTCCGGACTGAGCTCCTAGAACCGCTCGGCCACACCGGCCGGCAGCACACTATCAGTTAACTTGTATCTTCAGTGGGAGTAACCATCTCTCTCACCAAGAAAAGTTACCGCGCGAGTAAAAATTCTAACAGTGAGACAAATATGGTTCCAAATCACAGTTAAATGCGCAAACAAGCAGAAAACACTGAAACTTATGACAAACTGTATACCCTGTGGCACTGTTAACACAAAACACTGGCTAGCTTTATGTGAAGCTGGAAAAAACATTGTCTGATATAGAAAGCTATAGCGGCCAGACCACATGCTCGGAACTCAATGTATCAGCGTACACATACTCACTGCCGTCGGCTATAAATTTGATCAGAGCTGCAATTCTCGGTGAGAAGTGAAATGGCCAATACAATGCATTATCGTTTTTCGTGTTTGGTGTAGTTAACGGGCACGGTAGGGTATAAAAGAGGTTTGAACCAAGTCACATGTTGAGTGCTCACCCTGAAGAACGCGGAAATGCCTCTTGCTCGAATGAGACAGCGATATCAGCTCCTGAAAGTCTGAAAGGGGCCTGATTGTGGGTCTTCTATTCGCCCGGCTGGGCGAACCGCACAGTAGCCCGATTTGTGAAGCATTCAGATATGGTAGTGGCCAGATGCTGGAGTGCATCGGAACGTGACAGCAGACATACTCGTTATTAAAGTTGTGATCGACAAATCGTGACCACCACAACGGGGGATCGCCGTATTGCGCAACAAGTAGGTCGTAACCCATTTACATCTGCATCTGCATCTGCCATCCGAGGACAAGTAATGGGCTCCCTGCAGCGTTTTGTGTCAGCTCGCACCACGCCATTGGTAGGAGATCAGCAGCAGCAGCCAGTCTAGAGGATTACCGGCCCCTGCGTGGGCTGCTGTTAACACAACACAAGCGGCTGCATTTGAACTGGTCCCATGAGCGGAAAGCATGGACTGCTCTTGAATGCCATCTCATTGTGTTCAGTTACGAATTGGGATTCTGCACTACCCACGACGACCAGCATCGGCGAGTATAGCGGCGACTTAGCGTTCTCACTCTTCCATTGTTTTGGAGAGCACAGCAGCGTTATTCCTGGCGTCATGGTGTTGCGAGCCATGAGTGTGCCTTCAGGTAGTGGTGACTGAGGGAACTCCGACGGGACAACGGTATCTCAGAGCATCCTGCGTCCTCATGTGTTACCTCTCATTTGACAATACCTTCGTGCCACTTTTCAACAACACAGTACTCGTCCGCATATAGTACATGTCTCTACGAACTGTTTTCGTATTGTTGAGGTGCTGCTGCGGCAAGCTAGATCCCCACATCTGCCCAAATACAATATGTGTGGAACCGGTTCGGACGTCAACTGTGTCCCAGACCCTGTATGCAGGATATCAAGGCTCAGTTACAACACTCGTGGGCCAGATTGTAGCAGGAAAGGATACGAAGTCTTCATGACAGACTTTGCAACTGAATCAACGCATATATCCACACATACTGATAAATGGGCTCACACTGGCTCGTTCATTGCAAATTCTATTAGATTCTCTGGTAATGGCATCACGGGCACGTGTTATTTACACTACTGGCTATTAAAATTGCTAGACCAAGAAGAAATGCAGATGATAAACGGGCATTCATTGGACAAATATATTATACTAGAACTGACATGTGATTACATTTTCACGCAATTTGGGTGCATAGATCCTGAGAAATCAGTACCCAGAATAACCACCTCTGGCCGTAATAACGGCCTTGATACGCCTGGGCATTGAGTCAAACAGAGCTTGGATGGCGTGTACAGGTACAGCTGCCCATGCAGCTTCAACACAATACCACAGTTCATCAAGATTAGTGACTGGCGTATTGTGACGAGCCAGTTGTTCGGCCACCATTGATCACACGCTTTCAATCGTGAGAGATCTGGAGAATGTGCTGGCCAGGGCAGCAGTCTAACATTTTCTGTATCCAGAAAGGCCTGCACAAGACCCGCAACATGCAGTCGTGCGTTATCCTGCTGAAATGTAGGGTTTCGCAGGGATCGAATGAAGGGTAGAGCCACGGGTCGTAACACATCTGAAATGTAACGTCCACTGTGTAACCAATGGCACCCCATACCATCACGCCGGGTGATACGCCAGTATGGCGATGACGAATAGCACTTCTAATGTGCGTTCACTGCAAAGTCGACAAACACGGATGCGACCATCATGATGCTGTAAACAGAACCTGGATTCATCCGGAAAAATGACGTTTTGCCATTCGTACACCCAGGTTCGTCGTTGAGTGCTCCATGACAGGCGCTCCTGACTGTGATGCCGTGTCAAGGGTAACCGCAGCCATGGTCTCCGAGCTGATAGTCCATGCTGCTGTAAACGTCGTCGAACTGTTCTGCAGATGGTTATTGTCTTGGAAGCGTCCCCATCTCTTGACTCAGGATAGAGACGTGGCTGCACGATCCGTTATAGCCATGCGGATAAGATGCCTCTCATCTCGACTGCTAGTGATACGAGGCCGTTGGGATCCAGCACGAAGTTCCGTATTACCCTCCTGAACCCACCGATTCCATATTCTGCTAACAGTCATTGGATCTCGATCAACGCGAGCAGCAATGTCACGATACGATAAACCCCAGTCGCGATAGGCTGCAATCCGACCTTTATCAGAGTCGGAAACGTGATGGTACGCATTTGTCATTCTTACACGAGGCATCACAACACCGTTTCACCAGGCAACGCCGGTCAACTGCTGTTCGTGTATGAGAAATCGGTTGGAAACTTTCCTCATATCAGCACGTTGTAGGTGTCTCCCCCGCTCCAACCTAGTGTTGTGTGAATTCTCTGAAAAGCTAGTCATTTGCATTTCACAGCATCTTCTTCCTGTCGGTTAAATTTCGCGTCTGTAGTACGTCATCTTCGTGGTGTAGCAATTTTAATGGCCAGTAGTGAAGTTTCCTCCACTTCTGAATGCTCCAACTTTTTTTCAGGCAGTATAAATTAGCGACCAATTGAAGGTAGTACATAATGTGCTAAAACATTCATGAGTGAAATACTTACTAGAGTGTTGCACTAGGCAAATGGATACAAATTCCTCCATCTTAACATTCAAAATTACATAGTGAACTTTCACATTAACATCTGTAGTTACACAAGTCATATATTTGTCGATATTGAACATTTTTTCAGGCTAAGGTTCTCAGTAGATACCCAGCGTCTGCCTCTGAAGGTCGATCCCCGTTAGCTTCATTCTGCAGTCTCCCCAATGAACTCAGCTCATGCAGCCTTGCTAGCTTCCTCGCAATATAGCCCGCAGCCCAGAGGAACTTTTCCTACACTGTTACTGAGGAGCAGATTATAGTCAACATGAAAAACTAATTTTATAAAGTTGCTACAGCAGCCAAGGTGCCTGCTGCACGAAGTCTGTAATGCACAAGCTAGTATAGAGGGAGTGCGGAATTTCTAGATTCTGCGTAAATTTAGCTGTGAACTATATGAGAATCCACAGAGCAAAACATGGAACACGGTCAGGCTAACCTGCAGTAATAGACATGTGCAGTTTTTTTCGCAACACGTTACTGAATCACTTAAGTAAGAGGAGAATGGCCGAGCGGTCCTAGGCGCTACAGTCTGGAATCGCGCGAACGCTACGGTGGCAGTTTCAAATCCTGCCTCGAACGTGGATATGTGTGATGTCTTTAGGTTCGTTAGGTTTAAGTAGCTCTAAGTTTTGACTTGTAGTGTACGAGGACTACCGTCAAACAAAAGTGGTAGTTAGTGTTTAATTGTTAGGTAATTGAGGTATAATTATGTAACTTCTCTCTCCACTTGCTATAATATTGGATTGTACGCTGTCACTACCTCCCCTTTCTTTTTCTCTGGCACGACAGGCTGGATCTTCAGTCCTTTTTGCAGAATAGTAACGGAGTGTCCTTTAAAGCTCCCTACTATCCCCATGTCTCACAGCATTGTCCAAATTCATACTTCGGCTGTATGGCGTACTCGACTTGTCAGTGTCGCTGACTGTGACGAGTGCTTTTAGGGTGTGACGTCTTCTTTTGTTTGCCTTGTTGCTAATGGAGATGGTAGACGGATGGGGCTGGAAGCGGAGCCTGCCCCCTGTCCCTCTTGAGAAAGACGGAGGGATCCGCCGAGCTGCACGTCAGTTGCCAGCAGACCATCAACAGTGCCGCATGCCGTTGCTCCGTCACGTTGTAGTAGTACCGTGTCGGAAAAAGGGAGACAGACAAGACACGAAAACCAATAAGTCTTCCAGACTGTTCTCGGTGATGTACAAGGTATCCACTAAAATTCCTACGAACCCTGTGGAATAAACACTAGCCTCTGATCAGGCAAAGCGACAAACTCGCTTCAAAAGTGCATAAAACGTTAGGGACTATTTACGAGCCGAGGATACAATCAGTAGGAATTACAAACTTATTTGAGATTTACATAATGCGACAAAGCGTTCGACCCACCTGTCAGTTTCAACAATATTTGTGCTGACACACTTGGAGAAACAAGATATTTACTCAACCTACGTTAGTATAAGGAAGAAGACATTTGTGTGAAACAGCTTGCACTAAACTTCATCAGGATAGTGGAAAAATCCAGGATTTCGGCAAGGAAATTCTGTGTCACGAAACTTATTGACACTATTTCGCGTTTTCAACCTGCAAAAACTAAAAATAAATGCTTGTTAATGGAACATACCTAAACTAGCCCACTACCGTTTTCTTCAAGACACTGTGCTGCTTACCTCTAATGCAGATTAAACTAGTAAAAACAACGAAACAACGTACTAGAGCAAGTCTGAAAGTAGGTCTCAAAATCAGTTTCAATAAGAGTAAAATTATTTGTGACCAACACGTCTAAATATGAAAATAAAGTGGTAAAAATTAAAAATGAAGTCATAGAAACCGTTCATGAACGTTGGTATTTAGGTCATGGAAGATGATAACGGGACGGAGAGTGGAGAAGTAGTAAGAAGTGGTTCTGACAAACTACGTATGGCTATCTGAACTAAACTTCCGATGAGTACGGAAAGCAAGTTTACAATCAGTGCTAATTACCAGATTTGGCTGGCTCTGAGCACTATGGGACTTAACTTCTGAGGTCATCAGTCCCCTAGAACTTAGAACTACTTAAACCTAACTAACCTAAGGACATCACACACATCCATGCACGAGGCAGGATGCGAACCTTCGACCGTAGTAATGCAGTTCCAGACTGTAGCGCCTAGAACCGCTCGGCTACACCGGCAGGCCCAGATTTGGAACTTGGGTGTGAAACAAAGATTTTTAACTCGGAAGCCGTTCAAAAATTGAGTTTGTCTCAAAGAGAAAAGGAAAAATGCAAACTTAAAATTACTGGCAGAGACGAGAAAGCAAAATAATGAAGGACGGAATAGACCGGGGTGTTAGGCTCAACTATGGACGTAATGGAAGAAGAAAAGATAAAGCACATTCTTTTCTGAATTCTGAAAGGGATAAGACGCTACGACGGCGACTTAACTGAAGGTTGTGTATGATATTAGGAAATATCTCGGATCACCTTGCGTGCAAGTAACTGAAAACTATAATGTATGGAAAAGTCTAGAGGAAACCTTTATACACTCCTGGAAATTGAAATAAGAACACCATGAATTCATTGTCCCAGGAAGGGGAAACTTTATTGACACATTCCTGGGGTCAGATATATCACATGATCACACTGACAGAACCACAGGCACATAGACACAGGCAACCTTCTAGAGCACGTTGGGTGGCACGGGATACATGCGGACGTGCATTGTCCTGTTGGAACAGCAAGTTCCCTTGCCGGTCTAGAAATGGTAGAACGATGGGTTCGATGACGGTTTGGATGTACCTTGCACTATTCAGTGTCCCCTCGACGATCACCAGAGGTGTGCGGCCAGTGTAGGAGATCGCTCCCCACACCATGATGCCGGGTGTTGGCCCTGTGTGCCTCGGGCTATGCAGTCCTGATTGTGGCGCTCACCTGCACGGCGCCAAACACGCATACGACCATCATTGGCACCAAGGCAGAAGCGACTCTCATCGCTGAAGACGACACATCTCCATTCGTCCCTCCATTCACGCCTGTCCCGACACCACAGGAAGCGGGCTGCACGATGTTGGGGCGTGAGCGGAAGACGGCCTAACGGTGTGCGGGACCGTAGCCCAGCTTCATGGAGACGGTTGCGAATGGTCCTCGCCGATACCCCAGGAGCAACAGTGTCCCTAATTTGCTGGGAAGTGGCGGTGCGGTCCCCTACGGCACTGCGTAGGATCCTACGGTCTTGGCGTGCATCCGTGCGTTGCTGCGGTCCGGTCCCAGGTCGATGGGCACGTGCACCTTCCGCCGACCACTGGCGACAACATCGATGTACTGTGGAGACCTCACGCCCCAGCAATTCGGCGGTACGTCCACCCGGCCTCCCGCATGCCCACTATACGCTCTCACTCAAAGTCCGTCAACTGCACATACGGATCACGCCCACGCTGTCGCGGCATGCTACCAGCGTTAAAGACTGCGATGGAGCTCCGTATGCCACGGCAAACTGGCTGACACTGACGGCGGCGGTGCACAAATGCTGCGCAGCTAGCGCCATTAGACGGCCAACACCGCGGTTCCTGGTGTGTCCGCTGTGCCGTGCGTGTGATCATTGCTTGTACAGCCCTCTCGCAGTGTCCGGAGCAAGTATGGTGGGTCTGACACACCGGTGTCAATGTGTTCTTTTTTCCATTTCCAGGAGCGTATGAAGGTGATTTCGTACGACTGACGATGATGATTCTTTATGGAAGTGAGTGAATATTTAATGAAGTGTTTTGTTGCCGACGATGCTACTGAGCACGTAGCTTTACATATGCGAACACAAACGTACTTCATCTAGTCGTGAGCTCTGCCACTCTTTTAAGTCAGAAACGTAATTAATAAATGTTGTTTATAATGATTGGTTGCTGTAACCAATCATAATATACTTTATTTCCTACAGTCTCGAGCTTTCAAACATTATTCACTACAGGCACTGCTAAATGTACTGACCTTAAACGGCTCTGAGCACTATAGAACTTAACTTCTGAGATCATCAGTCGCCTAGAACGTAGAACTACTTGAACCTAACTAACCTAAGGACATCAAACACATCCATGCCCGAGGCAGGATTCGAACCTGCGACAGTAGCGGTTGCGCGGTTCCGGACTGAAGCGCCTAGAACCGCTTGGCCACATCGGCCGGCGTCTACTGACCTTATTTCGAAATGCATCAACCACGTCAGATTACTAGAACTCAAATAGTACCCTTATTGGCGCACTTCGTGCACAGAATGATCCGTATCCCAGGATATGCACCGATGCCTGCTGGCTTATGTGTTTACGAAAATACAGACATTACACGGAGAGAGGCCCGAACACGAACAAGAATTTAGACTTTCAGCGAAGCCGCCTTGCATTTTCGGTCCCTTGTTCAGATACCCATACATCCTTAGTGTTTCAACAACTGCAGAGAATTCTGGCGTGAATTAATCCTGTTGAATATTAAATATCTATGAGCAAAGCCCTCTTGTATTTTCTTGCGGCAACACACACATACAGCTACGTGAATATCACTACGTGATGTTAAGATACATATTGCGTTAATCGCACAGGTATACATGCCACAATCCAGGGCAGGTCACTGCGCGCCAAACTTCACGGGTGCAGCGAAGGCCCAGCCTGCCGCTCAGATTTGCTCGGACGTTCTCGGAAACACACGGAACAGCGCGACGTTTCATTTCGCATTGCGATGCGGCATTTTTCGATCGGTACAACTCGCTGGGCTTGGCAGAACCGCGCTGTCAGCGCTATTGAACTTTCGCTATTTGTTCCTGGTGTGAATGACGTTCGCGGGCCCGGTGGCTGTCTGCACAAAAAGCAGCAGTCCGACGATCTATCTTTGCAGTTCTTTAAAATGAATGAGAATTCAATTCACATAAGCGGCAGGTACGAAATATTTGCTGTGTCTAATGACATGACAATACCTTGCAGAAAGAATTTAAAGATTTAGTTGACAATTAAAGAGCAAAAAATGACCACAATAGAGAAACACGATTCTTTGTACAGTACATCAACAAGCACTTTGTGCTAAGTTTGCAGACGTGGAGCACGTGAAGAAATTGGTGGTACGAATAGTAAAATTCTGGAGCTGGACGCTTGAACATCCGGAGTGGAGTGCAGACTTTGCATTTTTTTAGTGGACAGCCCACAGTGAGACATTGCAAGGTAATTTCTGTCTCATTTGACGGGGAGGCATCTAAGAAGAAATTCGCGTTGTAGAAGAGACACACTCTCACAAAGACAGTGCAGTTGCATAAGCTCGCTAGCGTTAAAGAAAAAGTGAGATTTGAAGAATTCGTCGTTGCCTTGAAAGAATTACAGGGATACTTTTTATAAAGATTTTGAGGATAATATCAATCTTGCACTGTTTCCGAGCTGTTTTCGAGACCGTTTCTCATTTCAGTTGAAAGTCCACTATGCATGTGCAGTTTTAACTGAACTGACCTGTAAAGTAATTCTGGTTTTAGCGACAATTCTTTGTATTTTGACTGTCCGAGATATCTACATTCCTTTCTTCAGGTAGAGTTTCCAGGTCTCCATACAGAGATTGCAAAAGAGCTACAATATTTCTTTCGACATATTTGTGTGAAAGACCTTTCCGCGATTATGAAACTAAACAAGTCACGATGACGCGGCAACGTAAATGCGAAACATTGTGAAATCGTCTGCGTCTATCCGTATGCCTTCACTTCGTACCAGACAAATTATGTCTGCAGCGCGCCAAAAACACACTGGTGTCCAAAATTAAAGCAACAAACTGCTGTTTTCCCCTCCAGTGTCTAATTCAGGATATAATCATACAAACTGTCAACAGATGTCGTTACGATTGTGTTCTGCAAGGAAGATGGCGTTTCGATCAACGGACAACCACGCCCGCAATGACGTCAGGGCACCTTTCAAGGGAGATAGTGTTCGCAGGGTATCCTACATCTACAATCGGTGTGTTCAGTCACAGAGGGTGCAGTATGGAACAGAGAAGACGCCTACAGACACTCTGCTGCAGAGTGCCTTATGAAGAATGGAAGCAAGAGGGTCGCAATCTGATGTGGTCCGGTGCCTTAATGTGAATCGTTCTGTTGTTCCTCGGATGAGGCGACCGTTTATAGAGACTGAACTGTATCCTGGAGATCAGGATACGGCCGACCACGCGTGACATCAGAAAGAGTGGACCGTTGTTTGGCTGCAAGGGCACGACGGTATCGCCTTACTACCGCACTGCAACTGGCATCTGAACTCGCAGCATCCGCTGGACGTATTGTATCGAGGCAAATGGTGAGCAGAAGGCTTCAGCAGAGTGGCCTTTATTGTTGTAGACTTGCTGTCTCTTTACCTCTGGCGTGTCTTCAGAGAAGGGAGCGTCTAGAGTGGAGCCGTCAACATGCCACCTGGACGGTGCGCCAATGTTCTTTTCGCAGATGGTTCCCGATTTGGACTGGAGAGTGATTCTCGACGGATTCACATCTGGAGGGCACCTGGAACCCTGTTTCGAGACCCAAAAATGGTGGAAAGAGAAAGGTGTCGAGGAGGATCTCTAATGGTGTGGGCAGAGGTTATGTTGACCATTCTAACTACTTCATGAAATTGTACTGATCGATCAGCAAGATTTAACTGCTGTCAGGTACCGTGAGGAGATCTTCGGATCTCATGCGCGGCTGTTGCGAGATGCTGTGCGCCCAGACTTCGTACTGATGGACGATGATGCTCGACGTCATAGAGCACGGGTGGTTAATTCTGTTGTTGCTAAAGGGAGATACTGTCCGCATGGCGTGGTGTGCTCGCTTTCCCGATTTGAAACCCCGTGGCCATGTCTGGGATGCACTAGGGAGACGGGCTGCATCACGTCAGCATCCAGCAACCAGTCTTCACGTTTTGTGAGCAGCTCTGCGGGAAGGGTGGGTGTTATTGCCTAACATGAGATTGATGACATCATGTGCAGCATGTCTCGTCGTTGTCAGGCCTGTACTGGTGCCAGAGGTGATCACACCCCAAACTGAGCACTTTAACCAGTTGTCTGAATGTGTATCCAAATCCGTTAAGTGGGAAAAAACTAACATTTTTGTCTACCGTTAGGCATGTTGCAGTTGATTATCTTCCGTATTCTTCACATTGTTTCTACTTTACTGTCACCCGTTTATATTGTTTTGTGGCAAAATAAACGCAGCTTTGCAAAATTTCCGTTTGTTGCTTTAATTTTGGACACCAGTGTAATTAAATAACGCTGACATTTTGTTTTGTCTGTGACCTATGTTGTTGCGATACGTGCAATATAAAACCAAGTAGTATGCAGTGTGGCTACACAGCCATTTAAAAGCGGTGCGTTCGTAGTTTTCCGCTCTTCCTCCTCCTCGCGTTTAGATAGCACAGCGCAGCAGTGAGGGAAATGTGAAACTACCTGACAGTTTCGGGCACTCGGGCCCGGGCGCGGTCCGCGAGCCGAAGTCTTGGCCGCCCCTGCCATAATCCAAAAACTGTGTATTACCAAGCAAAATTTTTACCCACTCTCCGATAGAAAAAAAGAAAGCACTGACTATGGCGAAAATTCACCGAAACACGTATAGGTATTCAAGTAGAAACTCCTGTTCGTTCAAGGCAGAATTTTGTTTCCATAATTATATATATAACGAAATTCCAAAATGCAGCTACTCGTTTTAACAGCCAGTGATCATCATCAAACTGTCTACAGATAAATAAGGACAGACAATCATTTTGTAATCTATAAAACCTGCCAAATAAAATTATTCTTAAATATACTTGCTGTAAGCATTGTAGTTTCATCATAGCATAGGTAGTTAGCTGGTCGATTTTATAAATTCTATAATGACACTTGTGGGGTCGTTTCTGTTTTATAGACAATGTGGTGATGACTGCAGGCTGCTTGAGACCGTCAACTGAATCTTGAAATACTTCTTTATTGTTGTAGAAAAATAAAAGAATAAACAATCAGTTATTTATCCTCCACTGTAAATGACATTTTACCAGAAAAATCCTAGACTTATAACAATTCTTAAACCGCAGCGAATTGCACGTCCGATAAATCCCTTTTTATGCATAGTGTCGGTTAATAGCCGCCTTAAAAGTCGAAATTACGAGTGCGTGCTGAAAAGCGAAGCCTTCGAATTTTTTATGTGAAAATGCGTACAATTTTTAAATACAGCAAACGTTATTAACGTTCTACATCTTTATTCTTCATATCGACTTACTTGCAGCCCTCAGTCGCTAGAGGGCTCCGGTTAATAACGTGTAACATGGCGGGGTGTAACGTAACTACGATGTCAGTTGAAACCGGTTCGCCACCTGAATCTACACCTATATTCTGCGAACCATCGTGAAGTGCCTGGCAGAGGGTACGTATTATTGTACCAGTTATTAAGGTTTCGCCACTCACGTGAGGAGCGTGGGAAGAATGACTGAGTATTTCTGTGCGTGCTGTAATTATTCTAATCTTGTCCTTGAAAACGACCTTTTGTCCGGGATCTAAATAGCACGAACTAAAAGATACATACTGTCAAGTGCGCTGTAAACAACACTTTACCGTTTTTAGACTCCAGGTGACCGTAAAAGGATGGAATACAGGCTTTGATATTTACCGAAAGGCAACCATGGTAGATCTCGTTATACACAGGCAGTCATAGCACCCAATGAAATGTAAACCCGCGGCTTTCCGAGCCATGTTAAACCGTGTGTTTGTACTGCCCCTTACTAGTGAAGCTCATATGCCTGAATATGAGGTAATACATTATATGCCTTGTCAAAACGGTTATCAGCCAGAGTTTGTTGACGAAATTAATAGAAGCATATTGAAAAATAAATATCTTCCTTCTCATAGCGGATCACAGGCAAGTTTTATGACTCTTAGACCTGCGGATTAGACAATGGAAAGCTCTTTATTTTATACAATACCATATCTGGATGCAGTATCCGAAAAAAATTGGTAGATTTTTGAGACCTAAAAACTTCAATCCAGTGCATTTTACTTCTTCGGATCTAGGTAAAAACCTCAGGCACAAGGTAAAAGCCTTGTTAAATAAGTAGAAAGAAGCAATAATGCAATGATTGACCTAAGAAATAGGACATTTCGAATAAGATTTCAGGAACACCTTAACTTAAATAATCCCGCATTAACAGCGCACTTACGCGAAGAGAGGCACAGAATCACAAAACCTTCCGAAAACGTAAACATGCTTCATAAAAAAGAAAAAATGTCATATTTGGAATATATTAGAGGAATAAGAAATTTTTGTACATAAAAAGAGCCGGCCACGTTGGTCTCGCGGTTCTAGGCGCGCAGTCCGGAACCGTGCGACTGCTACGCTCGCAGGTTCGAATCCTGCCTCGGGCATGGATGTGTGTGATGTCCTTAGATTCGTTTGGTTTAAGTAGTTCTAAGTTCTAGGGGACTGATAACCACAGCAGTTGAGTCCCATAGTGCTCAGAGCCATTTGAACCATTTTTTACATAAAAAGAAAATACAGTGTTCACATTGAATAGTCATTTAGAATTAAAGCACCGTAGCAGTCTGGCTAATTTTTGATTGTTTATACTACTACATATTAGTACGTAATAAAGTTCTGTATTATTATTCAGTGCTCCTTGTTATGAGTGTATGACATCATACTGTCCACAGCGATAGCTTCCGTTCCCCCTGCCACCTAGTTTCTCTCTGTCGCTCATGTGGAACGCTTTTACTTTACCCAACACCGGGCTGCCCTGCTGTCACATCGATTAACCACTGCCACCGATACAATCCGCATATTAATTTGCATAGTGTCACGACTAATCATGGTAGCAGTGACAGTCTTTCCTCGCGAATTCGACCTTTTAAAGAACTTTTAGCGTTTTCTCATTATAATATTTATCTTTTCTTTTATATGCCTATAAAATTTAAAACATGGCTCTGTAACCGCAAGTTTCACCTATCAGCAGTTTTTCCTAAATGAATGGAGCACGTCTTCATTATTCTTCAATCGCCACAGTATTGACAATATTCACTGGATAGTAAATTTTGACTAGGAGCGATTGATATGCCTCTGATCTTTTGCCGCTGCGAGTATATTTTAGAAATTCCTTTATTAATTTGAATATCCACAAGATGTGGTGCTTTTTAGCATGTAGATTGCACTTGATGAGGCGGCTTATACCGTAAAGTCTGTTGTTTCAATGACCAACAAATGTATGAACTGTTAGGGGAATTCTGTTTACCATCATCTGAAAGAGGTCAGGTCTACTTGTTGCCACTAGATCCAATATATTTCATCGCAAGTGGGTTTCCGAATTATCTGTTCTAGGTAGTTTTCTGAGAAGATAATTTAGTAATGTTTCACAGGATGTCTTATCTCGGCCACTACTAACAAAACAGAAACTTTTCCAATTGACTGTTGGATGATTAAAGTCTTCAGTGATGATTACAGTATGAATGGGAACTTACGTGCAAGTGGGACTGAGGTTTTTCTCTGAAGTTTTCAGTACATCAGGAGATGCATCTGGTGGGTGATAAAAGGATCCTATTAACGTTTTATGCACACCCCTGTACAGAGTCTTGCCCAAACAATCTCACAGGCAGCTTCAATTTCTATCTCGGTCGACTTGAGTTTGTCTACGGTGAGAATTACATCACCCCCATTCCTCATTTGCCTATCCTTTCGAGGAGGAGGAGGAGATTAGTGGTTAACGTCCCGTCGACAACGAGGTCATTAGAGACGGAGGGCAAGCTCGGGTGAGGCAAGGATGGGAAAGGAAATCGGCCGTGCCCTTTCAAAGGAACCATCCCGGCATTTGCCTGAAGCGATTTAGGGAAATCACGGAAAACCTAAATCAGGATGGCCGGAGACGGGATTGAACCGTTGTCCTCCCGAATGCGAGTCCAGTGTGCTGACCACTGCGCCACCTCGCTCGGGTATCCTTTCGATATACACTCCAATTTTCCTCAGAAATCTCAGTGCTATCAATTTCAAGTTTCAGCCAGCTTTTTGTACTTAGCACTATGTGAGATTCGCTGCTTTTCAGGAGCGCTTCAAACTCCGGTAGTTTGTTGCGAATGCTTCAGCAGTTAACCATAGGGATATTAATGCCCTCAACTGTGGGAGGTATTTCTTTCGATCTTACTTCCGGGTTTCCTACAGCTGTCGCTATCTGAACTGGATGAAGAGTCGTCTAATCTTAAAAAGACCTTGCGTGCATCCCACGCACAGTCAACTACCTGAGAAGCAGTCTCTGATGTGAAGTGCACACCTGACACATTTAGCGGGACCCCACAGTTCTCAACCCTATAGCGCAAGTCCAGGAACTCACAGCCTAGCTTGTCACAGAACCTTCGAAGTCTCTGGTTCAGTCCAAAGGCGACGATCAGTTCTGGGGACAATGCTGCAAACCTTCTCTGCCAGGCCCTGGACCGACACAAATATGACCTCGGAGTCCAGACGAGAGGCATCATTTTTCCCAACGTACGCCATAATTTGCAGTTGGTTGCACACTGTTCCCTCAATAGCTGCGGTAATAGCCTCCTCAACGTATTGGATGAGGCCCCTCCAGGCATTCACACTGAGTTCGCCTGGTGTCCAGCCGGCCGCTGTGGCCGAGCGGTTCTAGGAACTTCAGTCCGGGACCGCGCTCTGCTACGGTCGCTGGTTCGAATCCTGCCTCGGGCATGGATGTGTGTGGCGTCCTTAGCTTAGTTAGGTGTAAGTAGTTCTAAGTCTAGGGGACTGATGCCATCAGATGTTAAGTGCCATAGTGCTCAAAGCCACCAGGACCATTTGAACCTGGTGTCCTTTCCTGCCGCCTTGTTGCCATTTCCCTGAGCAGTACCGTCATTCGCCGTACGTTTGAGCTGCCGGAAGTTAATAGGCCCATACCCTTCTGACTTGTGGAGTCTTAGAAGATTGTCCGTTAAAGCCCGTTTAGCTTTATTGAGCCAGTTCTGAGTATGTTCATTGAAATAAGATACATGAATATCAGGCAGTGAAAACACAATTTCTAAACGCCAATTCTCACTCGTCGAGCATGGTATACATCGCAGCAAAAAAGCCGAACGTTTTATTCGTGTTTTAAGTGAGATCGAAGAACAGTACTGCGATACGAACACTTCACCAGGCCTCACCAATATGGCGGAGCCAGGCTTTACTTTCTCGGTGTAAGGGCACATCACTGTCTTCTAACCTCCTGGAGAAAAACAGCATGCTGTAATTGAGTTTCGAACCTGAAGAGTTCGTCCACACGCAGCCTCTTCTTCAGCATGCCATCCGATTTTCATCTGTTTGCAAAACTTAGAACTCAATACTTTACTTTGATAGCGATGAAGCAGTGGTGAGGCTGTTTGTGGCTCCGTCAACGAAGTCAGACATTCTACAGTGACAGTATCAACAAACTGGTCTGTCGTTGGGAGGAATGTGCCAGAGTGACTCATGTTGACAAGTAAATATATAGATACGAAGGACAAAGACGCAGAATGTTAATTAAGTTTGTTTTATTTTTAAAAAAACCTTAATTTTGATCACATAAATATTCCGTGGCATTACTTTTCAACACGCATTCATATAAACGAAGTTGTGAACCTCGATACTCATAAATATCACTGTAAAACTAGAACAGAAACGGGCCTTCCCTTTACCGTCCCAGAACGAAACGTTAGATTCTGTACGCCGCTCTCCCTAGTCGGTGTAAGATTGAGAGTAGGTTCGTCGATGGAGAAATATAAATACTCCACAGTCACTGTAGCCTTAACCCCGTTCTGTCAGGCGCAGAATCTCAAAGATCCTGATGCAACATGAACAATCGTCCATTCTTAGCAATATGTGCCGTGACTGTGGCGCCGCGCCGTACATATCTCAGAACAAGGCCACAGGCGAACCAACACGCTGAATCAGAGCTACAGATACACTGCATGTCTCGAGAGCAGGTTTCTACCTCCACTTAAAGTTTTCGCAATAGGGATTTAGTAATACACAAAGATCAATCGAATTCTAATCCTGTGGTGATCCTGTTGCCATCCCACTTTTCTTTATAATTAGAGTGTTATTGGAGAAATTTATTATTATTTGGAAATATTAAGTTTCAATCATGCCCGCGCTAAGCATTTCTTGAGAGAAAATAACCCAGTATTTGACTTTCTATACAATCAATTGTAAAAACATATTTCATCGCCGTGTTGATATTTCTTATTATGTGATGACCTAATAATAAAATCGAGCGATGGAGCTACAAAAGATCACTGGTGAGTAATTACCATTTTTATCTGTAATTCATTCCGGCTGCATTACAATTAACGTTCGACAGATTGAAGCAGTATGCCGTACAGGAACTCAACATACAAGTCACTCTGGTGTTGCTATTTCCTAACAGGAAATCTCCAAATGTATGAAAGTTCATGCCAGATTCAAATTATATGCTTTACTTGGATTCGAACCCGAAACCTTGCCTTGAATTGATTCGCGACCCTCCCTCACATCATCAGTTACCCCAGCGCCGCTCAATATTATTTGTCACAAAATATCCATTATAGAAACGTCTGTGTACTTCGTGTGACAATTGCAGGGCTCTCATTACTGTTCTGATACTGATTAATATTAACGAGAAATGTGAAATCGTCAAAGGGTGGTAAAAAATCATGGCAAGTCAGACTGATAGTAAAAAAATAAAGTTTGAAACCAGTACGTAGCTAATAATGAGCTCTGGTATATTAGCACTTAATGTGATGATCAGTAACTGTGCACTGCTAACCTCACCTCCCCATCTGAAGCTATTGCTGACGATAAGTATTCTATCAGGGTAACTGAGGATCTGCTGCTACAGAATCTAGCGGCGCTATGTTGTAGACTTTTAGCACTTCGGTACGTGCAGCATTAGGTATCACCGTTTTTAAGCAACGTTGCTTGGAACTAAGCTCGGAAATATAGCCGAATTCAAATCACATGTTGCCAATCCAAGAAGATTAGCAGTGTTTCGTGGTCTTAAATATTGCATGAAGCATAAAGCTAGTGGCCGGCCGGGGTGGCCAAGCGGTTCTAGGCGCTACAGACTGGAACGGTCGCAGGTTCGAATCCTGCCTCGGGTATGGATGTGTGTGATGTCCTTAGGTTAGTTAGGTTTAAGTAGTGCTAAGTTCTAGGGGAGTGATGACCTCAGCAATTAAGTCCCATAATGCTCAGGGCCATTTGAACCATAAAGCTAGTACACAAGAGTTTCTCGCTCAGCTATATTCAGCTTCTGTGGCATTAAGTCAGTTAACGTGTGCAGCAACAAACTCGAATCCTCTTTTCACGCCACATCGTAAAGCTGTTTTTCCACACTTAAAGCCCCCGTCCGCTGCTCCATATGAGAAACTAATCTGCTTCGTTCTGTACATTCTGTTTAAATGCGTTGAAGTGTAGTAGCGCAGATCTCATTTCACACGACGAGGAAATTCGGTAGAAATAAAAAGAGAAAATAAACTGGCGTACAGACTCTGGGACTAAGAGCCCGATATTTAGGAAGCTGGCCATTTATTTTCATTTAGCGTGATGGCGTGTCGTATCAGCTGAGCGACAAGCAGAGCAAAAACGGTATAACTCGCGACGTCGGAACCACTCTGAACAAAACAGCGGTAGGCGATAAGTCTATCAGAAAATGCCGTGTCACAGCGGCCTCGCATAGCGGCGCCCAGTTTTGGTGCACACGCTCCATCTACATCCTACCCCGCGCCGGGAACCGTCGCCTATTTCGCGAAATATCTGCCTGACTCCCAACACGGCAGTTTACGGGCTAGCCTTTACCGTCACAACTGTCACAAGCTAACCTCGTAGCTATGCAAATTTGTACAGAAAACACGGGAAATGCTTGACTTCCCGCGTAGTACTGTGTACGCTCTGATTTATCTTTCTTTCACAGTCGTCTATGAAATAATCAGCACTATTATTAGCTAGTTGGCCTGTTTTCTAACCACGATGGAACAAACACAGAATTTCCCTAGTCCATTTTTCATCAATTTATGTCGTTCTATCCAATCCCATTTCTCTCCCGATTTTATACTGACCACTACGAAATTGTCAATTCCCATTTTTTTCTTTTTTTCCTTTCTCCCTCTCTCTCTTCGCTGTGTAATTGCCATTCTGTCATTTCTCGCCATGCAATATGTTTCTCTTCATTGCCGGTTAGACAATTCTCAGCTTTTTGATCCTTTTGTATTCAAGGCCCATAACACTGGGCCGGCCGCAGTGATCTCGCGGTTCTAGGCGCGCAGTCCGGAAACGTACGACTGCTACGGTCGCAGGTTCGAATCCTGCCTCGGGCAAGGATGTGTGTGATTTCCTTAGGTTAGTTAGGTTTCAGTAGTGCTACGTTCAAGGGGACTGATGACCACATATGTTAAGTCCCATATTCCTCAGAGCCATTTGAACCAGAACACTGGTTATATACTTCAAGAACACTATCAATATACTTTTTAACACGCAACTCGATTTACACAAATGAAACAATAAACACATGACTACAAGCAGAGCTAGAAATGAATAAAACAGCGCTGTGTACGTTGGTGTGCAGAACTTAAGGACGATAGACCTTTTGCATGATGTGTCACTGCCAAGTAACACAGCTCAAAGGAACTTGGAACATACATGGAAAGAACTGCTACGCTGTAGTACAGAAGGTAACTGAAAGGAATACGCAAAGAGACGTACAGAAAGGACACTTTTCTTCAAATACAATAATTACGCTCATGTCACGGCGATTCGGGGTGGTACCCTGGATATTACAAAAGACGGAACGTGGTTCTTCTCTGAATATCCCGTCCTTCCAAGAGTCTTCCGCTGCGCATTTCCATGCGGTCGCGCATTGTCATCCACAAAAAATAACTCGGGACCGAATGCACCACTGAAAAGACACCGGGAAGGAGCACATTGTCATCATAACGGTAAGCGGTGAGTGTACCTTGTTCAAATATTTGGAGGTCAGTACGCCCATGCAACATTATGCCTCCCAGCATTGTAACAGCTAGACCACCAACACGATCATATTCGACGATGCTGGACGTATTTTCATGTGATGAGGGACGGGAACACGTGATTACCCGGGAACGCCCGCCCGGTTAGCCGTGTGGTCTAACGCACGGCTTTCCGGATTGGGAAGGAGCGACTGGTCCCCGGCACGAATCCACCCGGCGAGGTCCGGTGAGCCGGTCAGTCTGTGGGTGGTTTTAGGCGGTTTTCCACCTACCTCGGCGAATGCGGGCTGGTTCCCCTTACTCCGCCTCAACTACATTATGTCGGCGATTGCTGCGCAAACTAGTTCTCCACGATCACCATTACTCTACCACGTAAACATAGAGGCTACATTCGTCTGGTGAGAGACTTCCCGGGGGGGGGGGGGGGGGGGGGGGTCCACCAGGCGCCGAACCGCACAATAACCCTGAAAGAGTGGTTCGTTGTGGGGCGGCGGAAGGGTGAAGTGGACTGCGGTAGCCGTCGTGGAGTTGTGGATCACTGCGGCTGCGGCGGTGACGGAGCCTCTCCGTCGTTTCTAGGCCCCCGGTTAACATATAATTTATACAATAAAATACAAGACCCGGGAACACTGTCGAACTTGAAGTTTTGGTGGTCCAGGTATTACGGTGTAGGAAGGCATAAGTTTGCACAGTTTTTTTTCCCCTCAGTCCGAAGACTGGTTTGATGCAGCTCTCCATTCTACTATATCTTGTGCGAACTTCTTAATCTCCAAATAACAACTTGACATGCATCTTTCTGAATCTGCTTATTGTATTCATCTCTACGTTTTTGCCACCCACACTTCCTTCCAATACTAAACTGGTGATTCCTCGATGTCTCAGAACGTGTGCTATCAACCGATTCCTTCTTTTAGTCAAGCAGTGCCACAAATTCCTTGTCCCCCCCAATTCTATTTAGTACCTCCTCATTACTTAGGCTATCTACCCATCTAATCTTCTGCATTTTTCTGTAGCACCAGAATCTTTCATTCCCTTCCTGTTCAAACTACTTATCGTCCATGTTCCACTTCCATACATGGCTACACTCCACGCAAATACATTCAGAAAAGACCTCCTACCCTTTAAATTTATACTCGATGTTAAAAAGATTCCGTTCTTCCGAAACGCTTTCTTGCGATTGCTAGTTTATATTTTATATCCTGTCTGCTTCGCTCACCATTAGTTATTTTGCTGCCAAAATAGCAAAATTCATCGACTACTTTAAGTGTGTCGTTCCCTAATCTAATTCCGTCAGCATCACCTAATTTAATTCGACAACTTTCCATTGTCCTCGTCTTACTTTTGTTCATATTCCTCTTATATCCTCCTTTCAAAGCACTGTCCATTCCGTTCAAGTGCTTTGCTGTTTCTAACAGAATTAAAATGACATCCACAGACCTCAAAGCTTTTATTTCTTCTCCCTGAACTTTAGTCTCTACACCAAATTTTTCTTTGGTTTCCTTCACTACTTACTCAATGCATAGGTAGAATAACAACCCTGTCTCACTCCCTTTTCAATCTGTTCTTTCCGTTGATGCCCCTCGATTCTTATAACTGCCGTCTTCTTTCTGTACAAGTTGTAAATACCGTTTCGCTCCGTGTATTTTGCCACTGCTATGTTCAGAATTTAAAAGAATGTATTCCAGTCAACATTGTCAAAAGCTTTCTCTATGTCCACAAACGCTACAAATGTGGGTTTTCGTGCCCTTAACCTCGTAGGGTCAGTATTGCCTCGCGTATTCCTACATTTCTCTGGAATCCAAACTGATCATCCCCGAGGTTAGCTTCCACCAGTTTCTTCGTGGGCGTACTGACCTCCAAATTCTTGAACATGGCACACTCACTGGTCAACGCTGTTGTGTCACTGTACTCGTTTCCCATGTGCCTCTTTATCAGTGCTGCATTCGGCCACAACTTCATTTTCATGGGTGACAATGTGCGACTGCATCGACGTGCGCAGATGGAGGAGCACCTGGGACGAGAGGATATTCGGCGAATGGACTGTCCTGGCCAGTAAACAGATTCAGAAAGATGTAGGTCGCAGCAGTCATTTGGAGATGAAGAATCTCTCATGAGATAGAGTAGCGTGGAGGGCTGCATCAAACCAGTTTTCAGACTTAAAACCACAACCACCACCCCTATGCTACGTTATGCCTCCCTACACCATAATACCTGGACCACCAAAACTTCAAGTTCGACTGTTTTCCCAGGTGCATTGCACGTTCCCATCCCTCGCCACATAAAGGTACGTCCAGCGTTATCGGACATGATTGTTTTGGTGGTCTAGGTTTTATGGTGGGGGGGGGGGGGGGGGGTATAATGTTGTAAGGGAGTACTGACCTCAAAGTTGTTGGACAAGGTACACTCACCGCTGAGTGTTATTAAGACACTGTGCTCCTTGCCTGTTGCATCTTTTCAGTGGTGCATTCGGTCCCGACTTCTTCTTTATGGATGGCACGACGTGACCCCATCGAACTGCGCAGTGAAGGACTCTTGGAATTAGAGGATATTCGGAGAATGAGCTGGCCTGCCGAGACGTGTGGGATGCTTTGAGGAGGCGTATTTCAGCGCCTCCACCTCCACCAGCAACCTCCCAGCAGTTCTTAACCGCGCTGGTGAAGAAATGGAACGCCCTACCACAATAACTCCTTTCCCACCTTGTGGCCAATAAGGGAGCACGTTGCACAGCACGCATTGCTGTCCATGGTGATCACACTCCCTATTAAAAACCATGCTTTACTTTCCGTGGTGTCCATGAGATCATAGTAAATTACGGTGACTGCAGTATAATAACTGCCTTTGAATAAAAGTGTCATTTCTGTTCGTCTAATTTCGCAATTCCTTCAGTTACCATCTGTACTATATTGTGGCGTTCTTTATAAGCGTGTTCCAACTTCCATCAAGCTGCGCACTTGGCAGTGACACATCAGACTAAAGTTACTTTCGTCCTTAAGGGGAGTTGTAAAGCCCTACTCTGACAATGTTAAATTTAGTGACTTGGCTTCCCTGTATTTCAGAAACCACTGTAGCCATTGACATGAAACTTTTAGGACATTAAACTGTATGTTCTCAGTCTACTGAACTTCAGTAATTGCATTTCAGCCACTGCTTTCGGAAATACAATTTTTTAATTCCACGGTTAAAATCTTGTGAAATTTTTTGTACGTTATCCTAAATAATTTTAATTATTCATAACATAATGTTCTTCTTTTAGTTCTGTACACTTTATTTTTAGTCACTCAGAAGCACCCTACACCATACTGTACATCATCCTCTTGATCTTTTTACAAGTATTTTCTTCTTTATGGACTCCTTAGTGGCCAACTGTGCTGCATACTCTGCTTTATCAGTGCGAACCTTGTCCAGCCGTTCAAGTTCTCTGATGCAGTTTGCTCCAGGATTAATTCCCATATGATGTAGCACTTCCACCCTACCAATGTTGCCATCATTAAAAGCAATAACAGCATCACTGACTCCCCACTTTAGTGGCTGGCTCTGAGCACTATGGGACTTAACATCTGTGGTCATCAGTCCCCTAGAACTTAGAACTACTTAAACCTAACTAACCTAAGGACATCACACACTTCCATGCCCGAAGCAGGATTCGAACCTGCGACCGTAGCGGTCACGCGGTTCCAGACTGAAGCGCCTAGAACCGCACGGCCACACCGGCCGGCCCCCACTTTAGTGTCTTCATTTTAACAAAAACATTATTTGGTAAGCAAATCCACCTAAGATTATTGAACGACTCATTGGGATTTTGAGTCTGACCATGCAGACACTTCTTCAGTAATTCGGAATTTGCCAGGTCTTGGTAAATACGTTTCATGACATCCATGACTGTTGCTGGGATGGAATGTTTATGGCTGTATGAACTGTTTGAGGACTGGGTAATTGCACGATGAATCAGGTCCAGGAGGGCAAAGGTGGTGTACTGGTTTTTCATGAGTTGACAGTCTGCTTCATTTTCAACAAATCCTCAATATTATTTCTAATCACCATCCCATAATAATGCTGTAATTCATCAATCATTTTGACTGTCAGCCTGCCTCTTATGGTTTTACCATCAGAAAGTTTGTCTCTCAGATTTTGTTTCAGCTTCCTCAATCTGGTGCCCATCCTCTTCCGGATGAGACCTTTATAACACAAAAATCCACAGCATTCTCCATAAAAAAATTGCCGATTTTATTAGATCTTGAAGTAATGCACATAAAAATTTTAACATTTTCAACCAATGCAGATTATATTTAAACAATAAAAAAATTTACTTCCCATGTGAGTTTAGAAGTGAGATGTATTCGGAAAAATGCAAATTTTATAATGAGATAAAGATCCGAAAATGTGGAAAAAAAAATCCGTTCTGACTCCCCTTAAGTTTTGAATAACGTTGTGCATCCTGAAATAAGTCAATCCCTAAACTGCATAATTAGATCCCACTGATAAAATAACAGCTGGAAACGAAGTAATATTTTCCTTTCCATAACTGTTTAATATTTTTATGATGTATCGACTACAGCGGATTCATTAGAACCAAGGCACACACATCGATTTTCAGAAGCGTACAATACCGAATCGGTTGTTAGTTTTTTTTCTTTGATTAGAGTGCTTATATTCTCACTCATACTGACATCTAAACGATGCCAGTTATTTCAGTGGCTGGAAGGTTCCCAGCAGAAACATCGGAAGGGCAACTAGAGACGGTATCTCGACCATCATTATCGCTTACAATTGTTAGATGCGTCTGTGTGGGCTTCGCAATTATAGGATCCGTACAGTTCGTGAAAAAGGCGACTCTTTTTTGTGAAAGTTCTTTGACGAGTTGCTACATCCAGGGTTTTACGCTCGCACATTGTCGTTGCTGCGCTACGAACGCTGTATGACGGAGCTCAGCGATGTTGTGTCCCCCTGCGGATGTCTGCTCCCGGAAGTGTGGGGAGGGGGGAAGGAAAGTAGTAGCGCTTTCTTCTCAGTTATCTTCCAGACAGGTGAGACCCGAGCTCAAAGTTGTACTTAATTGGTAGCAATATAAATGTATACAATTCGACTGATCTTTTATACGCCTTTGTTTTCTTAAATTTCATGTTGTATCCTTGGCTATGAGTCACTGAGAGCTTTCCTAACAGTTTGCGACAAGTGACGTACGTTGGTGATGATTGTCATATGGATTGTTGAAAGCCACGGTACCATATCTCTGGCCACTAGACTAATAACGAGAGTTTATTTGTCTTTTTCGTAAAATAACCGAAATCTGCGTCGGGTCGTGTGATCCATTATCCTTCTTGCTTCGTGCTTTTTCATAAACATACCGATGTTGACGAAACACCATTCACGTTAAGTAGAAAGCATATCTTCACGTGCTATGGGAGAGTCTTTTGTTTCCTAATGTGAAATTGCTTGACATGCGTTCTCTTAATAGCTTACTGATAATCCTTTCTCGTAACATGAATTCAGGCAGATCAGGGTGTGTTTATAGTTGAATCGTCCAGGAATACTATCCAAATCGGATATGTGTCACATTTCACAACGTCATTCGCTCTGAGATGGAAGTTCACGTCCAGCGCATACAGGTGGAGGGATGTGAACTTTCATTGTAGCATATTCTAGTCTAATTCAGTTTCTTAGTGATCATATGTACAAGAATACTGGAGTAAACAATAAAAATGTTAACCGAATGTCTTTTTAGATTCAGCTCCATTGATTTAGGTTATAAATATGTCTTATTTCTGAGCCATGAAAGAGCAAATACGTTTCAAGTCAATGTACTGTAGTCATACCGTGGATTTCTTGTTGAATGGACAAGAGCCATTTCGTGTTTTTAGAAAAAATAAGGGTAAAGTCCTGCATGAAGCAAAAGTATGAAGAGCAGTAGGAAAATTTTAAAATTCATTCTGGATCTTCCAAAAATCTAGCGTCTCTGTCATAGTGGCAATATAATTGAAATACACATGCTTTAATTACAAAAAAAGATTAATAGTTTTTGCCCATAATTGTATGAGGAGTAATTGTAGGTTCGATATATGGATGGATACAGTTTCATTGGTAATTCATGTGTAACACACATTATTAAGAAATAGAAGGATAAAGTGTAAAAATATGGTACTCCGGATAATGAATTTATAAACAGCGTACGAAAATGAAATTCACTATTTTATGGACTGATGTAGGAGTCTCTCCTACACACCACAATTACATTATTGACTTATTCAAGTATAATGGTAAATATTTTTATCCGTGTTCTCCCTCTGACCATAGTGAGAATGGTAAAGTATATCTGAAAAGAGCCCGCAAACCTCATAATTATTTCCCATCCACCGTTTGGAGTTTTGATACGTGGAACGTGTCTTCCACGACCAACAGGAGCAGGCATGTCAGTTGCTTCTTCTTTGTTCAATTTGGAATTAACATTTCACAATAAAACGTCTTTTCCACTTGCATCTTGTAATCTGTCTATTGGAGCCACATTACTTCTTGATTCTTTTTCTTGCTACATCATCTTCGAATATGAATTTGCTGTGACTGATTCCACATTGAAAGCAATTTTTAGTGAGCGGTCCATACTGTGAAATTTGTGATGTATTTCCAGTCGTCTTTCTCTACATATCAGACTATTAGATTCCTTAGAACATGTGCTAATTCTTTGGATGTAACAAGTTTCCCTCTTCAGGGTATAGTTGCCTGTCCTGATTCATGGAGTCTTTTCCTAGTAACTTTTTTATAACAGCTGAGAACTGTTTTCCACCGCCGTTCCGTTTGTTTGTAACTTATCTGAGGCGCATAAAAAGGCGCCGTGGCGTGAATGATGACTTCCACTTTGCCGAACCATTACTGCGCATAGTAACAAAACCACACATGACTCGGTGCTGTTTCCAGTTACACCCATTTTATGCCTTTCCCGATCAACTGTATTCCAAATTTTTATCACTGTAGCAAACAGGCGTAACTGGAGGCACGTTTATCTGTTTGGTATGTCCTGTCACTTCCACAGAAAGCAGAAATGTCAGGATTGACAATGTGTCATCCACTCAGCTGGCCATCTTGTCTGACACTTAGTCATCTGTGGTATTCACACCAGAGGGGTTCTTGTAGTGCTACATTTGTTCGCCTGTGGCAGCACCGTATCGATATGAGCCTGCAGACGAAGTAAGGCAGTTAGTCAGTTGTTCGCCAAGAGTCTTACCTGCCAGTTCTATTGCATATCTCAAAATAAGGCGCGGAGGTGTTTGTCACCTATAACACTGAGCATTTCTTTTAAAGTAAGTCATCTGAAATAAATAACTTTCGTTTCCTGCAGACTCCAACAATTTGTGTGCTCCTATGTTGCACTAATAGTGGTGGAAATTTTTATTTCATTTCGTTTGAGATGATTGTTGCAATTGATCGTGCTAGTCTCAGCACGACAATAGACTACTTATAGTTTGTTCAATAATATCATACATTTGTTAATAGCTGATTCTTATGTTGCAGGTATGTACACTCGAGGTGGATACTATATCACGGACTGTGACAAGCTAGTGAGTATATACCGCCAGTTTTATAAATTATTATTGGTGTTTTATAGGACTGTAGTAGCCTAACAGTCTAACACTGTAATTATCTACTTTTAACGCTGTTGGTCATATACGACATCGTAATTTTTTGTGTCTTTCTAGATTTCTGTACTGTGCTCAACATTTGTATTCGTTTTTCATTTAATATAAAACTTTTTTCAATATCTTTCATTTTAATACAACTAAGTGTGTGAAAATAAAAATTATCGATACGAACTTTAAGCAACATATATCTCACCACTGTTTTCAGTTATCTAAAGCCATGCATGAACAATCCATGTGTCATGGCATAGTCAACCTGATCAACACGCACACAGTTCTAAAATAAAATACAATAATTTCATTTACTTTTAAGTAGACATCCAGTTACAGACGCGTCTACTACAACATGCTAGAACGCTTCGTGCCGAAAACCATCTCAGAATACATCCTATTAGTGAATTTTGGTCACTAGTCATCATCGACTAACCACTAGAGGCATTGAACAGAACGTCTGCAAATTTCGGTTTCGGTTATTTCGTTCTATCTCAACTAGAGTTTGTCTGCATAGTTTTTAATTTGACTGTATAATTAATTAATTCACCAGCACGTGAAGGTCTGTGATATGCGGTGTCCATCGCATTCACACTGTTTAGAGAACTCTCGAGTGTATTTGCGCCAAAATTTAAATTTTCGCAAGCGATATGCGACAGTTTCATTATAATACTGCTAAGTTACTGCGTACTGGAAACCTGATGCGTTAACCACTAAAAAGTTGCTGTACGAGGCGTTAAGTCTGCTACACAGTTTTAAGCGTGTTCTAGATATAAGCACCAAAACGGACTTTGGAAAGACTTTTCTTGTTAAACAGTGCCAAACTAAAGCCAGCAATGTTGTTTCCGTATTTTTCATTTTAACGGTTCGTTTTAAGGAACTATCAGAGACACTCTTTATTAACTTGTGATCAACAGAATCTTTATTAGATTCGCTGACGGAAACCCGCGCAATATGCCGCAGTATCGACGATCTTCACAAATTAAATAACGAAACAGATGTACTGAAATTCCCCATTGTCATTAAAATCGCTAGTATCAAACTCATTATGTTCGAATGCGAATACCACGCGAGTGCACCACATTTATGCCCCCCCCCCCCCCCTCCCCATTTCTCCCACCGTGCTCCAGTAGAATGTGGTCAAATTACAAACATTCATCTGCTCTAATAGCGAATAATTGGTGTGCGGAACAGAACACCATTTTCTCTTCAGAAAATTAAAGCTAAAGTTATATGGGTATCACATTAGTCTCTAACAGATCTGACATGTGAAAACTTGACGTTAAGACGAGGCTGTTTTTAAATGTCTGAATGGTGAAGTTGAGATTAAATCGTAGAATGCTGCGTCAAGAACACTCTACTGTGAAAAATTTTGGACGACGAAGAAAGTGCTAGCGCAAGGAATAATTACTTTCTTTCCCTGAGGATGCTCGTAATAGCTTCCTTAGATACTCCAGTGAAGTGTGGCGGACGGAGGGAGATTCGATTCTTGGATATCATCACAATGTGGATAGACACAGATAATGTGGTCGATCACGTCAGAATGCCACGAGTGGAGGAGAGCCTTCACACTGACGGTCGGTATTCATAGAAGAAAACAAAGCAGCCGAAGATTAAAAATAAGAAGAATCGCCGTTTATCTCCAAGAGGAATGTTTGAATTAACGAGAGCGTTTTTATAAATTTTGCAGTACTAGAATGTTAAAAAGAAACAATAGAATAAATATTGCTATCCATCGGCAGCCTTGTCTTGAAGAAAACGGAAAATTATGCCTCGAACAATGGTATGACGTTGTAAAAAATCCTGAATTAATACAACGGGGACAGAAGGATACGAATTATGGGACAATGCTTAACATTTACCTCATCATGGCTTCTCTTAGTGAGTGAAGTGATTTCCTAATGGTTACTTTCTGCGCTTTATCCTATCAGGGCAGTTCACAGGCCATGATGACGTCACCTAAAAATGTGAACGGCATACATCAAGCTGTATTAAAAGTAAATTAAGCTTGCATAGCTAATCAAGAACTTGCATAGCCAGTGAACTATGGTAGCTCTTAACCGTTAAGCCGTCCTCTCAGGGGACGTGAGAATGCACGTAGATATTGTGTTCGTGACGTCACAGCGTGAATTTCAACGTTCCACTACAATGCGGGGTGTGAAACGAAGAATTTGGCCTGTCAGATTTTTGACCCGTCCAGCAGAACGTGGCCCTTGAGGTACGGTATCGTTTTTACACCACAAGCGGAATTTAGGAATCGCCATATTGTATTGAATTATACGTTGTATTTCGTGGGTTTCCTTTATCATAGACTATGTAGTACGAATATAAGTTGTTTCAAAGCATCAGCAAATTGAGTACTTCACTAGAACAGTTAAGGACTTTCTGTGTTTGATGTTTTTTAGTGTTATAACTTAAGTTACGACAGTACACCGTTTCAATTCTACGGCACAATTATCAAAAGCGCGTCGTTTTGGTACAATGTGTCATAGTTAAATATCAAATAATAGCATTTGTAGACACAACCTGTAGACAGTCTATGCCATAATACGGAAGCCTGGTTGCCATGTTGAAGCCTTACTGTACTTGATAGAGTCCTGAGATCTGAAAAGAAAGGTATCAGTTTCGGGTCCACCTCTTCCCAGTTTTGTCACCTTTTGTTTTCTACAAAATTCTGGAACTTCCTTATTAATTCAATAAAAGTATAATCTGCAATAGTCGATGTTACACATTATAAATAAATTAAATTATTTTCTACATTCCTAGTGCGAAGGCAAACGATTGAAATGTTTCCGCTCTGGCTTTAAATCTTAACGTGACTGCCAGTCTGTGTCAGAAAGAAAACCCAAGTTACCCACTGAAAGTTTTTGCCATTATGAGACTTCGTATAAAATATAGTCTCTATACCTATCCCTTTATTTTATGGATTGCTTCATGTTTATATCCTGCCGATAAATATATTTCTCAGTGATGGTGAGCAGCTTTGAAATAAATCTCCTGTTCCATTCAAATAAAATAACGAAACGAATCTTGGTGTTGAAATCTGTGTGTTGAAGTGCGTTACTTTAGTGTCGCGGTTGTGAGTGCAACATCGAGAAAACGGATATTATGCATGCGCAGACTGACATTAGACACTACACCTTAAATGTATTCCATTTAAAACAGAAAATCAGATGAAGATTCAATTGAGTTAACGGATAACGTCTATTAGTGTGCTTCTCAGATCGTTGTACAGCGTTATGTAGTGTTCCTATATCAGCATTTCGTTGTTCAAACCACTGACGAGTCCAGAATCTTCTTCGCGATTTCTCCGCTCTTCATCGCCAGTTAACGGAGCTATTTTACGCGCATCCATTTCCGTAAGGAAACTGTGATTTACGTGCCAGGTGCAGCCGGGGAACTGGCAGCGGAGAGCCCTGATGTCGCAAATCACGACGAGGAGCACGTTTCGTGAGATGTAGAGGGTCGTTTCAGAGCGTGAAGCAACTACGACTGATACTAACTCTGGCATGCTTTGCGGTGAAACACACGTCCTGTGTATAGTTATCCTCCTGGGAAATGTCTTCATGTGAATATCTAATGTATCACAAGCACAGAGCAACCGTAAGTCTAGATAATCATGTGCAACGATCACGACTGCAAAAGGACACACGAAATATGTGCAGATAGCAGCCTTTCTTTTTTTTAAAAAAAAAAGAAAGGGAAGTCAGTTAGAAATAACTGATGGTATCTATCCAAAGTAGTACGTGAGGTATCTTACACTTGTGAATCAGAGACATGATAAAAAATGTTTCTTTGCCCCGACGGCGATCTGTGGTTTCATCGTCCAGTTGATCAGGGATTGGAACTCTGCATCCTGTTCATACCAAGTTTTCACCTGACACTTCACGTTATTGTCAACCAGGAAAAGCTCTTCGTGTGTAAAAATACGCCCATCTGTAGTCTCTCATAGTTCACAACAGGCAGAGGTGAACAGTTCTCACTAGGATAACGCCCAGTAAATCACAATAATAATCGATCCAAGAGCCCGACTGATGCGTGATTAACTCTTTTGAAATGAAACAATGCTGAGACACAGGTTTCAAGCGGAAGAGTAAATTTAGATACGTCGTAATTCCTAAGGTATCCATATGCATCTCGATGTCTGCTTCGTAAAATGCTCCACTTTGATTGCGCTACCGGTGAATGTTGGTTGAGAAGATAATGTGAACAACCGTCTAACGTTACGTCTTTAGTCCATTATTAACGATGCTGTTAGCAGTGATAGATTGAGGCAGGCTATTAATTACCTTTCACGAAAGAGGATTTATCAACTCGAGTATCTCATTAGGAAGGGACAACATACACGTTGTAGTCAGAGCGGGTGTAATTTATATCCCTCCAGCAAGCAGACGCTAAATCACTGTTGCAAGCACGTTGGTAACAACGCTTACCTATACTTAACTGCCGTGCGTATTGCTATTTTCGCCTTTCTCACAATGCCTTTCATCACATAATAGGGACCTCTGCATAAGACACCTCCCCCCCCCCCCCCCCCAACACGGTCCCTTCCGACACACACACACACACACACACACACACACACACACACACACTTTGTTTTAAATTTTTCGTCACTCCCCGGTGAATGGGGCTGTCCGCTAACAGTTTGCCACCGTACAGTAAAGAAATTGTTCCATGGACGTTCACTGTGTTAAACTCAACAGCTATGAACCGAATGTGATGGTATCTGGGAGCTACCGTAGTGCTATCGTTTCCACGGGCAATTGCGTAAAGACCGGAAACTAAAATAAAATGATTTCCATAAATTAACGAAAAATCATAAAACTTGGGGAACCGTTAATCAGTTTGGACAAAAATTTAATGTGTTTTTACAACAGCAGTACTCCATAAAATTACTGAATACAAATTAGGGGTACAGTCCTCTTCCATCAATCACATGCAACAGACAAGTGTTTGTTTGGGGGTACGGCCGCAGTTACTGCTACGAGACTGAGAGATTACAGCTTGAATTGAAAACTCAGCGATGTCGCTTCGAAGCGTCATTTACTGGACGAATTCTGTTAACAGAACACATACAGATGAAACTCTGACAGATGTGGCTTGGTGATAAAATGTCGATTCTTGAATTGTTCACTGATGGGCTTAGCTACAGAACGAAGCCTCGAGCCTATAATATAAGGTGGTCCAAGAAAAACAGTACGTTTTCAGTTGGCCACCGTGCTAAGATGCAGATGTGCTCGCGCCATCTACCGTATCTAAACGGACCTACATGCCATTCAGTTCACTGTCGAACGATGCGAACTGAGGCACTGCACTGCAGGAGTTGTGACGAGTCTGAGCGTTATGGCTGTCCAACGAGCAATGCGCCATGGTAGAGACCATCATTTCCACGCTCCACACAGAAGGTGGCTAAAACAATGGCGTGACGCGAGTTCTGTAGTCCATGAGAAACACAAGGCGCCTGAAATGAAATGACAGTTCAAACGCCGGGAAATATCCGGTGAGTTCGTGCAGCTCTGAACTGAAGCCCACAGTGATCTGTCTTCGCCATTCCAGAACAGTGCCAATCCCTCACGGGTCTTTGATAAGCATTGTCATACAAGATTTAAAATTTCTTCGTCATGAGCTTCTACGGAGGCATATAGACAGTAGTTTTTCCTCGCTCTTTCTGCAAGTACAACAGGAATGGAAATGACTAGCAGTGGTACAAGGTATCCTCCGACATGCACCTCACATATGTAAATGGAAATAGCATTGCTTGCACAAAGACGAACAGTAAGAGTAACAAGTGGTATTTACCCTTAGTCATCATGAAGGTATCTCTTCAAGGAGATAGGCATTTTAACTGCACCGTCACGATACAAGTATTCGCTAATGAAATTCGCCATTAATAATCAATCACAATTTGAGAAAAATACTAACGTCAGTACCGACAACACTGGGGGAAAAGTGGCCTTTATTATCCGTTATTAAGGCTATCAGTGACACACAAAGGAATTTAATATCCAACAAATTTTTTATCATTTGCTCAATATCATAAAATGTCTGACAGGTAGCAAACCAAGTTTTAACTCTCAACCTGAAAACATTTCTCATGGGCAGCTCCTTCTGTTCAGAGGATAAATTTATATTTAAAAACTGGTAGCCTTAAAAAAAACCTAGTTTTTATGGTTCCGTACCTCAGTCGGTAAAAACGGAACCCTGATAGGTTCGCTTCGTTGTTTGTCCGTCTCTCGGTCCGACTATTAAGAAGCCTTTCTCTCCAGAACGGGTAGACGTATAAAGTTGAAATTCGTCAGATATTGACGCTTATGGTTCCTCGATCGTGTAAAACATTGAAGCTTCCAAGTCAATACAGTCAAGAGATACGGCCTTTTACGCCACGTATTTTAATACTCGCAACCTCATTCGTCAGAACATAGAGTATTTTTCGTTGGCTTCGAATCTTGAAGTTTGTCAAAAAGGAAGGTTTCATAGTACAGCCGAAGGCAAAATTCCAAAAATCTGTAAATTCGTAATTCTATCACACAAAAAAATTTGTCATTTTTTAAATCTGAATCTGTCTGGTGATCTGTGTGTTAAGATCCATTTTGCTTAGGAACGGGTGGACTTTCCAAGTTGAAATTGATGTTACCATGCTAAAGTCGATAGGCGCTTACCAGTGGAACACGTGCATGCTCTAAGTCGGTACAACCAAAAGCTACGGCCATTTCGGTCACATTTTTATATTCGCAGACTCACTCACCGAAGTCTATAGGCCTAAAATCACGAAATTTGGTAAGAAACAAGGATTCGAAGTACGAGAAAAGAAGAAAAATCCGAAAATTTTTAATCTCTTATTATAACATACGAAAAACTACTTCTTTTGTCAGTTATCTGATGTGAAACTTTAAATTAAAACAATCGGTAGTTCTGCACACATGCTGAAACGGTCGCAGTGCTAAAAGTCAAACATCAGGCAGTTAATGATTCTTTCGTTCATATGACGCATTTCGGAATTCATCCGTCATCAGATATGAAGGAGTAAGTACTGCATGTAGATATGGCGTGTCAAGTTGTATATGAAACAAACATTCGCAGACGAGTCTGCGCCATATCTACGTGCAGGTACCGCTCCTGGATAAAGAATCTGATGATGGACAAATTCCGAAACGCGTCATATGAGCAATAAAGTAATTCCTTGACTGATGTTAGACTTTTACCATTGCGATCCAGTCAGCCTCACTGGAGAATTACCGTTTATTAAATGGTGGTCGTCTGTGTGCTGCATGACTTTGTCACGTTTGTTTCACTGGAATTAAAAAAACAAAAATAAAAAATCTTGGAATGTCTAGGACTGATATCTTGCCAGTATCAATGTCGAAAACTTGCAAAAATAGTCCAGATTTCCAATCCCGGAATTGAAGGACTGTCTATACAGGGTGAACGATAATAAAATCGACAAACTGCAGGAACGGATTTCCCACAAAAAATGTTTGGAAAAGTTCCTAGGAACGCGTGCGCGGAAATGCGTCATGGCCATGGTAGATGGGGCTGAGAAGACACAGATCAATGACCACGTAACGTGTGTTCCTTGTGTGTTGCAGGTTGTGTGATTGACGCAGGGTACTGTAAGCAGTGAAATGGTCCAGTATTCATGTCGGGAACAAGCAGAGGTGGAGGCGTGGTCGAGCGGCTGGAAATGGTCAAGAGGCAGCTCGGCTACGCAAAACAAGTACTTTCGTAGACGCCAACCGCATCATACAAACATTTAAATCCCGATCTGAGCGTTTCTGTGGTTATGGGTCCTTTCGCACAGCCAAATGTACAGGGAGCTTGCGGGCAGTGCTTACAAAAGTTTTGGAGGACCGGGTTCCACAGGATACTATGAGAAACTCTAATACAAGCTCCAGGCAAGTGGCGCCAACATGGTGCAAGCCAAAATACGGTTGTGTGTATCGTGCATGACAGCCGCTACTAACGCTGTCGCCTGCAATCCCGTGCTGGCCATTTTGAACATCTGTTGTGACGAGGATGTGACGGAGCTCTGTACTGTACTGTTCGTTGTCGTTGCATGCACACCGTCCATTTCCGGACACGTTTTCAGAGGGCGTTTATTCCTCCATTTCCAGTCAGGAATCCGTCTCTGTAGATCGTCGGATTTATCCATGTTCACCTTGTGTGCATAATTAATTTTGTATAGAACCCTCAGTGCGGGAGTCGTACTTGCCCTTTTTAAATGTAGTTTCATGAGCGTATGGCTAAAAAATATGTCAACATTAGACACTAATCACCTATACATGTCATTTAAACTGACTTGTTACACATCATTTCGTTGATGGATGTCTTTCAAATGACCTATGTAACCTGCAAGTAAATAAACTACTGGCCATTAAAATTGCTACACCAAGAAGAAATGCAGACGACAAACGGGTATTCAGTGAACAAGTATATTATACTATAACTGACATATGATTACATTTTCACGCAATTTTGGTGCATAGATACTGAGAAATCATTACCCAGAACAAACACCTCTGGCCGTAATAACGGCCTTGATACGCCAGCTTGGATGGCGTGTACAGGTACACCTGCCCATGCAGCTTCAACACGATACCAACAGTTCATCAAGAGTAGTGTCTGGCGTAATGTGACGAGCCAGTTGCTAGGCAGCATTGACCAGATGTTTCAGTTGGTGAGAGATCTGGAGAATGTGCTGGCCAGGGCAGCAGTCAAACATTTTCTGTATCCAGAAAGGCCCGTACAGGACCTGCAACATGCATTATCTTGCTGAAATGTAGGGTTTCGCAGGGATCGAATGAAGGATACAGCCACGGATCGTAACACATCTGAAATGTAACGTCAATTGTTCCAAGTGCCGTCAATGCGAGCAAGAGGTCACCGAGACGTATAACCAGTGGCAACCCATACCATCACGCCAGGTGATGCGCCAGTATGGCGATGACGAATACACGCTTCCAATGTGCGTTCCCCGCAATGTCGCCAAACATGGATGCGATCATCATGATGCTGTAAACAGAACCTGGATTCATCCGAAAAAATGATGTTTTGCTGTTCGTGCACCCAGGTTCGTCGTAGAGTACACCATCGCATGCGTTCCTGTCTGATGCAGCGTCAAGGGCAACCGCAGCCATGTTCTCCGAGCTGATAGTCCCTGCTGCTGCAAACGTCGAACTGTTCGTGCCGACCGGAGTGGCCGAGCGGTTCTAGGCGCTACAGTCTGGAACCGCGCGACCGCTACGGTCGCAGGTTCGAATCCTGCCTGTGGCATGGATGTGTGTGATGTCCTTAGGTTAGTTAGGTTTAAGTAGATCTAAGTTCTAGGGGACTTAGAAGTTAAGTCGCATAGTGCTCAGAGCCATTTGAACCATTTTTTTGAACTGTTCGTGCAGATGGTTGTTGTCTTGGAAACAACCCCATCCGTTGAGTCAGGGAACGAGATGTGGCTGCACGATCCGTTACAGCCATGCAGATAAGATGCCTATCATCTCGACTGCTAGTGATAAGAGACCGCTTGGATCCAGCACGGCTTTCCGTATTACCATCCTGAACGCACCGATTCCATATTCTGCTAACAGTCATTGGATCTCGACCAACGTGAGCAGCAATGTCGCGATACGATAAACCGCAATCGCGATAGGCTACAATCCGACCTTTATCAAAGTCGGAAACGTGATGGTATGCATTTATCCTCCTTACACGAGGCATCACAACAACGTTTCAACAGGCAACGCCGGTCAACTGCTGTTCGCGTATAAAAATCGGTTGGAATCTTTCCTGACGTCAACACGTTGTAGATGTCGCCACTGGCGCTAACCTTGTGTGAATGCTCTGAAAAGCTAATGATTTGCATATCACAGCATCTTCTTCCTGTCGGTTAAATTTCGCGTCTGTAGCACGTCATCTTCGCGGTGTAGCAATTTTTATGGCCAGTAGTGTAAATGGCTACATACTGCTCCGGTGTTCTTATCACGGGCAACAGTAGCGGCATATTCCTCGACACTTCGCCTCCACCACAATTAGTTGCTGGAGGGTATTCATCCACCTCCCTCTATATTGGCACATTTTGGCCATGCTTGCAGTTCAGATGCGCTAAAGTGAGAGCAAGACGAGGCTACCTCTTCTGTAGACGGAGCGTTAACGAGGCGAGCCCTGCTAGCGCAACTCTTGCGTGATTGCTGCCGACCGACGGGCGTTAAGCACGCAGTACGCGCATCCCAGCTCCCGAGCCGAAAGGACTAATGAAACTCTGCCAGACTTGGCCCCGTTCGCCCTCCGCTGGCACCAAGTAATATTGTTCTGGCATCGGAGAATTCGCCGCTATCTGCGAGATCTAATGGCAGGCCTTAATTAAGTTTCTGGTTTGCATGGGAGCGGACCCGTGTCGCTGGCGTGGTGTGGTTAGAGGGGAGTCGGGGGGTTGCGGCGCAGCGCTCGTTATGGCCATTATCGCAGATAAATACTGCCACGGGATGATGACTTTGGCGCACTTCGTACGTCCCGCAGCTGAAGCCAGGCTACTGGAGCCGTGGCTGGGTGCTAAACCTAATGGACGAGCGTATTACCGGCGAAAACAAGAGCGTAGCCATTACTTGGGTAATTCCGTGTAGAAGGCTCTCTTATACGAATAGTTACATTTCATCGTCTCGTTTCTGAGACATCACGGACCAAATCAGAACGGCCGATTATATATTCCTGAGAATTAAAATGTCCATAAATTCAAAATCCTCGCAGTAAGTGTAAACGTTCAGGATGTTTATGAATTACTTATGAGACATCCCCTTAGAAAAATTAATGAATTACTGTGGTGATAAGCCTCTTAAGTTATTTGATTTTCAAACAGCTGAGCAGAACTGGACGTACTCAGACATTTCGCTCTTTACTTATTCTGATCAACACTAAACTGACACACAATATTTCTACCGCAACGCAGTCTGACTCAGTAATCCCTACCAAAGAAGGACCGTGACTAACAATAACCTACACCTTTAATGAATCACTTATCTCACAAAAATCGTCGTTACTCGAACTACTGCAATACAGCGAGCACCAATACTGGCAGCTAAATAAAAGATTCTGACTGTTGAAGGCATTAACTACGGATAAGCGTCCTTAGCAAATGGAAGATTTTGATAGGGAACGGATAATGTATTTACCTTAATAGTGTTCGAAAGTCTACGTCCAGTCTTACAAATTTACTTTCTAATGTACACACGTCCAGATCATCTGCTCTCAAAATTCTGCCGTCTCTCTCCCCACATCCAACAATGCTGGCGGCTCACTCCCAACTGCGGAACGCTACGCGCTGTTCATATTCATTGCCCAACACTACAATAGCAAATATTCCAACAATGCAAACCAGCCACAGACTGCACACAGCAGTCAGTGATTTTCATACAGAGCGCTACGTGGCGTTACCAACATAGAAACCTAAACAGCCTACTTACACTTATACATAAGTCACCTGTAACTGTGGAAGAGATAAATAACCTACAGAAATGTTTGGTGCAGCACGGAATGCAGTGTACCTTAAGAGCTTTATTTGAAAATGTTCAATGAGGCTACCACTTGTAATAAGGCAAGTGTCCCATGTGTAATCAATTTCCTGCCAAAACCTATAACGCAAGTCTTTACGTATGGTGGCAACCTGCTTGTATTATCCGTTGTCACAGCTCGTTGACGTTTCCCGGAAACGGAGGAACAAACACTCGGTCTTTAACGTAACTCCTTACACAGAAGACGATTGGTGTTGAATCAGGTGATCGTGCTGCGTCAGAGACTATTAGCTGACGTTGACCTGGCGTCCTATGTGATACACAGCTAGCTTCAGTGAGGTGATTGTACCTGTTAATTACAGTTTGTCTTTGAAGTGGCGCTCTGCAATATTTAGTCCTGAACTGTATCAGTGGATTTGGATTTATGAAACCATAAACAACACTGGGCACGCTCTGCACATTCGTATGACTCTAAGATGACTTTTGGAATAACACATGCCGCCTAGGGGGAACGTCGGGAACTGAGTATTGGGTGGGAATAAAACTTGAAGATATGCTGCGTCCAGTATTGTATCAAACATTTCTGTAAGTTATTTACTTTTCTCACAATTAAACATTACTTTTGTACTGTATACCTAATTTATAAACACTCTGCGTTATGGTTTGTTATAACCTAAGTAACAAGACAAGAAATTGCCATTAGTCAGAGCAAATGATTTACAGTGCTTGAATGCAGTAATTCAGAGCTCCTTAATTACGTGGAGGTATGTGCCGTCTATGCAACTAAATGAAGGCAGTTTGTTTGTTGCCATACGCGTTTCGCTTCATTTATTTGGGAAGCATCATCAGTGGCCTGAAATACATGTTTCTTTTTATATATACAATAAGCGTATTATCTGCTAGATATAATAAGTTGATATATTACATTTTGTCGGGTTTTTTAGGTTAGAAGCAACTTTCGTAGCACAAGTTCCGTAAAATGATGTATCTTTCGTTTTACTTACGATTTCCAGCACTGCTAACACATATATGTGTTTCTGGAGATGTATTTGCTGGTCTTCATGCTCCAGTTAGCCGAATCAGGTGTTGTTTAGCCACTTGTCACATCACATTTCACTTTCACTGCCATTTGGCGATCAACATGTGTGTTTGCAGTGTGTAGTGTTGCCAACTGTTGTTATGTGTTTGTCTTTTGTTTCTGTTGTGTTTTGTGGTTTTCATTTGTTGTATGTCTGTGTGTGCAATCCTTTCTTTTATAATTTTTTTTATTTTTTATTTATTATTATTTTTTTCCTTCTGTGGGTTCATGTGTTTGTCTGTGAGTATGTGTGTGTGTATGGGGGGGGGGGGGGGGGTTAGGAGGGAGAGAGAGAGAGAAGAGGGGAAAGATATTCATTAATTATTTATCCTGGTTGCACTTCAGTTTGTTATTGTTTTGGTGGCTAGCATGATCAGCGAGTTATTGTTTATGTGGATTTGGTCATTGAGTACCTTCTTTTCCATTGCAATGGCTCTTTGTATGTGGAAGTTTTCTTGCAATATCAGGAGGTTTTTGTTGTGATTATTCACTCTGATAACTGTCATGTCACATTCCATGTTGGATGGTTCATGTCCATGTTTTATCAGGTGTTCGGCAAAGGTAGAATGACTGTTCTCATATTTCCAACTTCTTATATGTTCTTTATACCTAGTTTTAAAGTTCCTGCTTGTCATCCCCAGATATACTGCTTTACATTCTTGGCACTCTAGCTGGTATATACCTGCTCCTTGGTATTTGTCTGGTTTTTCTGTTGTTTGTAAATGTGATTGGCGTGTGTTTCTTGTTCTGTAAGCTATTTGTAATCCCTGTTTCTTTAATATATTTGCTATCTTGTGTGTTGTTTTGTGTTTGTATGTGAGAGTATACCATTTTTTTCTGTTATTCATGTCATGAGTGTTATTGTTTTGTGTTTCTGTGTGTGCTGTAGTGTTTGTGGGGTTCTGTAATCTCTGCTTGATTTCATTTTTCTTTAGTTTGTTTTAATTTTTTCATTGAGTTTTTGTACTATATGGGTGCTGTAACCATTGTTAGTGGCTATCAGTTGTATTGTTTGTAACTCTTTTTCATAATTTTCTTTGCTGAGTGGGATGTTATTTAGCCTGTGTAACATGTGTCGTAGGGCCGCTAATTTTTGATTTAGTGGGTGGTTGGATGAAGCATGTATGATTATGTCTGTGGCTGTATGCTTTCTGAAGATGTCAAATGTGTGTTTATTGTTCTCTCTCTTTATTGTTATATCCATGAAATGTATTTGCTTTTGTGTTTCTTTTTCTATGGTAAATTGAATATTTTTATGTATGTTGTTTATATCTGTATGAAGTTTATCAATTTTCTCTGTTGGTTCATCTACCATACAGATTATGTCATCTACTTATCTGTACCAGTAAACAATTTTGTATCCTTTCTTTCTGATGACTGTATCGAAGATTGTGTTTTCTATGTAGTTGATGAATATGTTTGCTAGTGTTCCTGAAATTGGGGATCCCATTGGGAGCCCATCTTCTTGTAAGTAAAATTCCTTTTCAAATTTGAAGTAATTTTGGGATGTGATTACTTTGAGGGTTTTTGTTATTTCATTAATATTGTCTACAGGTAGTTTGTTGTGTGTTAGTAAGTTTTCTTCAATTAGTTTTATTGTGTCTGCAGTGGGTATTGAGGTGTACATGTTCTCTATGTCAAAAGAGATGAGTGATGCTGTTTGTGGGATGTGTAAGTCTTTTATATGTGTTAAGAGTTCATTTGTGTTTTTCACTGTTCTGCTGTTTTTCATTTCATAGTGTTGCATTATGATTTTGTTCATGTGTTTTGCCACATGGTATGATGGTGCCTTCATGAAATTAATAACAGGCCTCAATGGAATGTGGGGTTTGTGGACCTTGGGTTGGCTTCTGAGTGTTGATGCTTTTGGGTTCTTCTGTGTGATATGTTGTTTTTGTTTATCTGTAAGTATGTGTCTGATCTCTCTGAGGTTGTTTTTTATGTATGTCTGGAAGCGTGCTGTTGGATCAGATTTTAGTTTTGAGATATTGTTAGAAGAGATGAAATCCACAGTTTTTTCTATATATTGTTCATTATTGATCAGTACTGTGCTGTTCCCTTTGTCAGCTCTTGTGACTATGATGTTGTTAGCTTGCAGTTTTTCTTTTAATTTCTTAGTGGTATTTTTTTTGTGTTTGAAGTTTACTGTTTTGCTCTTTCTTTGACATGGTGATTATGTTATTTATTTCTTTCTTCACTAGTTCTCGTGTTAGTCCAATATTTATAGTGTTATTTTTATTTTTCTCTTCCTGTGCCAGGATGCTTTCTGTTTCTACAATCAAATTTTCTATGTAGTGGTTATCTATTTTTGTGCTGATGTGTTTGAGTCCTTTCTCTATAGCTGTGTTTCTTTCTCAGTTAATTCTGTGTCTGTGAGATTTAATTACATTTGCATATCATCATTCAAGAAACAGTACTGTTAACTGCATCCGACATCGATTTTGCGTTTAAATGCAAAAGCGCTCACAGCCACAGCACGATGTTATTGCCTGTTACCTGTCTCTGCATGTTGGACATTAGTTATGGACGCAGTGTTTTAGTTGATGGAAATGGACAGCATGTCACAAGACGAATTTTTTTACTGATAACGAAATCGTTACTCATTTGGTAGCATCGTTTGAATCTGGGGATCTACTTTAGAGAATGATAGACAGCTGCCAGACACTGCACCGATCGTAATTCCTCTGCAGCTCTTCCTGCATTTCGCTACATAGTTCTGGTGTTGCAACCTCAACACGAACAACAGCATCGTCCGCAAACAATATAACGACCCTTCCGACGCTCCAGTTATGCAGTATTTCATTCTTTTGCACTTACGTGGAATTTACACCTTTTTAAAACTTGTTTTACGTACGAGGTAGTGTTATCGTGTACATTTTCAGTACAATGAATCTAAAAAATTGGCATCTCGCGGGAACAGTATGTGCACATTCAAGTAGGTCCTCTGCCCGAAGTCTGGAAAATCGGAAAAGTCAGTTACGCGGGGTTGATTCTTCCGTGACCCTATGTGCGTGCAGTTGGTCAGAGCGAGTGAGCGAGGCGTTAAAGCGTACTTAAAACCACCTGTTGACATAACTTTAGAAATTTTAAAAGCAGACATCCACGGAAGTCAGGTCCTGACAAAATATCAGCCTGGTGCCACAATTAACACTCGCTATTCTAATAGGGAAAAACGTAATTGCACGCTCTATGAAATATAAAAATGCAATAGCTTTTGAGCGCAGAGTTAATGAGTCATAACTGTAGTCTGACGATTCAATAAAATACGTGAGAGTAACATTACGCGGTGAGATATTACAGTATGAACACTTGCGTTGGTCTGAGTGGACTCGTACAGGGGTGTACTTTACCATGCCTAATACGCTGCCGAAAACCTTCGCATTCAAAACAACGTCTAGTCGTCTCCAAGTGGATAAGTATTGGTACAGTGAGGTTTTCAAGAGAATCTTACACCAATCTTCCGGCAAAACAGATATGATGTCTATGGTGGACAGCGCAGATGCGACAATTCATTCCCATACTCACAAAACCAATCATGGATGATGCGAGCTGTGTCAAGAGGGGCGCTTTCGTCTTGGAACGCAGCATCACCGTCGTGGAACAAACATTATACCTTGGGATGGAAGTGATGAGCCACAAAAGATCACGTAATCTTTGGCAGTAATGCAACTTTGGAGAGTACCCTTGGGCCGTATGGAACACCACGATTTAGCCGCGCAAATCATCACTGAACCATCCGCCATTCTTCCCTCTAGGCAGCAAGCAGTCTGGATCATACACCTGGGCCACGTATACCAGACGTAAACTCAGCCACAAGTTGGAAACAGTGTGAAACAAGACTCATTCGACGAAATGATACTCTTCCATTGATCAGTAGTGCAATTTCTAGGACTTAGGAACCACGTTTTCCTCTTACAGCCATTTGCAATAATGATTTATGGTGTTGTAACTCCAGCTCGCTCCACATTTTACAACTTATGAAGCTCCCTGCGTGATGTTTTAGTGCTGACGGGGTTCGCGAGAGCGACATTCGCTTCTGAAGCTACTTTTGCAGATTTCGTCCTTTTGTTTTTCCTCACCGTCCGCTTCAGTGTCCGACGGCCACGATCACACAACTTCCTTCTGCGTTGTGACTTAGCAGTGCCTCTTGGAACTACAAACGTTTCGGCTTCCTCTGTTACAGAATTTCCCACCGTACGAGCACCAATTTTCCCACGTTCGAATTCACTTAGCACTGACTTAATGCACTCTCAACTACATTAGACTTATTGAGGGCATTGCAGGGGTGCCGTCCGTGGTCAAATACAACAGCGCCAACTGCAGGCTCCCGAGATGTTTTCCTATTTTTGTCCAACACCTGTAATTACAGTGCAGAGAAAGAGGTTCCAAGAGACGCAAATGGGCACTGGGGAACTTAATAATGTGGGTTTCACAGTGTTACAGAATTCCGGCGGCGAACACTGGACATAGAGTGCTTAAGAAAACGAAATTTGTCGCGAGCTCGCAGCCCAGCTTAAAATACTTTTATGGCGGCCCTTTTGGAAGTATTGCAGTACCGGACGTCTCTGTGTGTAAATCAGTCCGAGGTTTTTCCAGTTCGGAAAGCTGAAAGGGATTCCACTGTTTCGTACACGCTTTGGCGTGCCATTTAGAGCGGTAAAGATATTCAAAGGCTGTAGTAATATTAAGGGCAGGTAAGCTGGGCCGGCCCGCGGTGTTCAGGGACCGATACGCCTTCATATGAAATGCTCGTCACGAGTGACTGAGGTGGAAATTCCGCCGAGTCATAAATGTTGGCCAGATCGTCCGAAAGTTACATTAAATTGCAATGTAATGCGCGTGACCAGGACGGTGAGACGAAGTTGGGAAGAGACCACACTAGCGGCCAATAGGAAGCAAACTAAAATAAGTAGTGGCGGTAATGCAAAGTAAGCTGGTCTTGGGCGCCGAGGAAAGGTGAAGAGCTCTGCCTACAGAACGCAGCTTGAAAAGTTCGTGTGTTTTGATTTCTGTGCGGTAAGTGGCCGTGTAGTGCACATGTTACCAATTTTTAATTATTAGCGAGTTCAGTTCACGTTGGCGAGTGAGACTACAGGAGAAGAGTTTTGCTACACAGTGTGAAATTAGCAGTGTGATGAATAATGCGTGAAATTCAAGGGATAATTACGGTATGCTTTTCGTGAATGTGGCTGCCAGCGACAGTTTGCTGAGATAACTAGAGTAACTACAAAAATGGCTCTGAGCACTATGGGACTTAACATCTATGGTCATCAGTCCCCTCGAACTTAGAACTACTCAAACCTAACTAACCTAAGGACATCACACAACACCCAGTCATCACGAAGTAACTACAACAAAGGCTTTTTTTTACTGAATAAACTACTGAATTTCGAAGACAGCTTAAGAAGACAATCAAACCTGCGACAGGTATTTACGTAACGATACTTCTACTGATAATCGACAATATGGCTTTTCCTTGTTCTTCACTGCAGAATTTGTTTGGTCATTCCGCATGGGATAGCGATACGCACATACACAAGTGACGGTAGTATTGCGTACACAAGATATGAAAGGGCAGCACATTGACGGAGCTGTCATTTGTATTCAGGTGACTCATCTGTAAAAGTTTCCAACGTGATTAAGGCCGCACGACAGGAATTAACAACTCTGAACGCGGAATCGTGGTTGGAGCTTGACGCATGTGACGTTGCAGTTCGGAAATCGTTAGGGAATTCAATACTGCGACCTCTACAGTGTCAAGAGTGTGTCGCGAGTACCAAATTTCAGGCATTACGTACCAGGGATAACGCAGTGGCCGCCGGCCTTCACTTAACGAGCGAGAGCCGGTGTTTGCATAGAGTTGTCACGGCTTACAGATGAGCAACACTGCCTAAAATAATCGCAGAAATCAGTGTTGGACGCACGACGAACGTATTCGATAGGTCAGTACGGCGAAATTTGGCGTTAATGGGCTGTGGCAGCAGACGATAGATGTGAGTCCCTTTGCTAACAGCACGACATTGCATGCAGCGCCTTTCCTGGGCTTGTGATTATTTCGAATGGAACCCAGACGAGATTGTAAGGCCTGATGATATGGTTCAAGTGAGTGCCACAGACTCCACGAAGCAGTGGATTCTTAATTGTCAACAAGGCACTGCGCAAGCTGCTGCTCGTGTGGGCTGTGTTTACAAGGAATGGACTAGGTCCTCTGGTCCAACTGAACCAGTCATCGATTGTGGTTATGTTCGGTTACATCGAGACCTACACTACTGGCTATTAAAATTGCTACACCAAGAAGAAATGCAGATGATAAACGAGTATTCATTGGACAAATATATTATATTAGAACTGACATGTTATTACATTTTCACGCAATTTTGGTGCATAGACCCTGAGAAATCAGTACTCAGAACAACCACCTCTCGCCGTAATAACGGCCTTGATACGTCAAACAGAGCTTGGATGGCCTGTACAGGTATAGCTGCCCATGCAGCTTCAACACGATACCACAGTTTATCAAGAGTAGTGACTGGCGAATTGTGACGAGCCAGTTACTCGGCCACCATTGACCAAACGTTTTCAGTTGGCGAGAGATCTGGAGAATGTGCTGGCCAGGGCAGCAGTCGAACATTTTCTGGTTACAGAAAAGCCCGTACACGACTTGCAACATGCGGTCTTGTACTATCCTGCTGAAAAGTAGGGTTTCGCAGGCATCGAATGAAGGATAGAGCCACGGGTCGTAACACATCTGAAATGTAACGTCCACTGTTCAAAGTGCCGTCAATGCGAACAAGAGGTGACAGAGACGTGTAACCAATGGCACCCCATACCATCACGCCGGGTGATACGCCAGTATGGCGATGACGATTACGCGCTTCCAATGTGCGTTCACCGCGATGTCGCCAAACACGGATGCGACCATCATGATGCTGTAAACAGAACATATTCTATTAGAACTGACATGTGATTACATTTTCACGTAATTTGGGTGCATAGATCCTGAGAAATCAGTACCCAGAACAACCACCTCTGGCCGTAATAACGGCCTTGATATGCCTCGGCATTCTGCCATTCGTGCAACCAGGTTCGTCGTTGAGTACACCATCGCAGGCGCTCCTGTCTGTGATGCAGCGTCAGTGGTAACCACAGCCATGGTCTCCGACCTGTCATCCAGATCACCCGACATGAATCCCGCAGAATAGTTACGGGACATAGTCGACAGATCAGTTCGCGCACAAAATCCTGCACCGGCAACACTTCCGCAATATAGACGGCTGCAGAGGCAGCGTGACTCTGTATTTCTGCAGGGGACTTTCAGCGACTTGTTGAGTCCATTCACGTTGAGTTGGGGCACTACGCCGGACAAAAGGAGACCTGACATCATAGTGGAAGGTATCCCATGTCTTTTGCCATTTCTGAGCCATTTTTGGAGCGACGTCACAGAAACTGAGAGTTTCGTTTTACTATATTCTAACTACGAGGGCAATGTTCTATGCACCCGTTTTTATTAGACATTCATTTTGCGGAGCCAATTGCCAGTCAGTGGCAGCTGCAGTAAGCAATTATTTTGCTTGACGTTTCATGAATTTCACAGACACCGTACGTTATTACGTATCTATTAGTAATAAATCGACCGAAACAGTCACAAAGGACTGCTTATACCACCTACTTCGTTCCTCTATATTTTTATTGTAACCTGAAGTTGTTCCCTAAGGCATACGTCATACCTTCTAAAAAATCAGCGTCAGACAGCCTGTCTAATTAAATATTGAAGAGCCGTATCATACTTATTAAAATGCAGTATTTACTGGTATCAAAAGGCCTCCCGGAAGCAAAAGAACTTGCCATCCATATCACCTCCTTCGTTTATAGCAGGACGGGAACGAACAAAGCTAAAACTTACTGGCAGATTAAAACTGTGTGCCGGACCGAGACTCGAACTCGGGACCTTTGCCTTTCGCGGGCAAGTGCTCTACCAACTGAGCTACCCAAGCACGACTCACGCCCCGGCCTCACAGCTCGAGTCTCGGTTCGGCACACAGTTTTAATCAGCCAGGAAGTTTCATACCAGCACACACTCCGCTGCAGAGTGAATATCTCATTCTGGCAACGAACAAAGCTAACTGTGCATGATCGTCACTCAAATTCGTGCTGGTTTCGAAATTGAAAGTGCTATGTTACATCGGTAATATCACATTTTATCGAAAGTTATTGAGTGACTGCAGATTACATTGACTGTAAAATTTCGTCGTTTTCACATTTACCGTAATGTATAAAATAATTGAATACTTTGGCACACACGTACTGGAAAAACCTGTTCACGATTTTCTCTGATCAGTTTCACGCTGAACGTTCGATTTCAAGATGCTGGTAGTAACATGACAAATTCTTCCCTTTGTCTTTCTCATTTATTACTGTTATTAGCAATTATTTTATTATTGGATACACAGTTTGTCTTCATGGGTCATCGAAAGATACTGAGACGTGTTCTTACAATGAAAAGTGTCTGATCACCGTGCTATTATTCTCACTATTCTTGCTAGTATCCCTGTTGGTACATTTGAGTCTGTAAAGCAAAGCAGACGCGTTACGAAGATTATGCCTATTCTCCAAGGAGCAGCCGATAAGCGTATTGTCCCCTATTTATAGTGCTTACGTCTAGAATGACATAAACAGAAATTGAATTGTACCTATATAAGTTTAGCAGAGCGCTTAATACTATAGCTGAAAGTATATCCTTCTGCATAGTTATCTTGTACTGTCCCCAAACTGTTCTGACGACTATATTTTTATGCTACATTCAGTTCCTTTTCCTCGACGAATCGGTGTATGAAAATCGTCATATTCTACAAAAAATTACTCTTTTCAGCATATGTACTCGTTTAACCATTGAATATTATTCATAGTTTTAGTCTCTTTGCTGAATAATATTTGGAGGATTCCAAAGCCATCTAGAAACTAATTGTTACAACGTCTACTTACAACGAAATGGATTTCCTACCGAAATTTGCGACTAGAAAGAGTGAGAATTCATGCAGATGTTCGGTAGATGTTCGAAAGAAAACTCATTGGACAACAGATATACCAGCGTCACCTGACTCTCATTCGTACTCACTCTTCGGGGAAGTAATACGTCATTGTTGAAAAGATGTTAACAGCTTCACGGAATAGGTAATAACTTTTTATGTGGGCAATTTCTTTGCGTTTTCTTCGCTTTACATGATTCGCTATTATGCCAAGTCGCTTCAAATGAAGATGGCTTACGTAGGTTTTATGGCCGCTTTAGTTCGTTGCTGCAGCACGATATTCCATATAAGAGAGAGAGAGACGTCTCAAATGGAAACCAAGCTCTTTGTAGTACTCTCCTGGAGAGAAATGCCAGGACACAGTTTGTAGTCGTACGTTTGTGTTAGGCTATGCCACTGAACGCTGTCATAAACGATAACCCAAAAAATACTGTGCACGCGATTACCGCGCAAGACGTGGGGCAGTATAGAGCCAATTTCCGCTGGGCACTGATTGCCGTAACACTGAAGCGATACCAGGTAGAATTATTAGAGCAGATAGGAAAATACAAGCAAGGACGGCACCTTAGGTCACGGATTTGTTTAGCAAGCGCGATAGCATCGCTCCAGTCGCAGACGCTACAAGAGACGCATTGTGCATCACGAGATAGTTCACTGTTGAAATTCCGAAAGCGTACGTTCGTAGAAGAATCTTACAACATAATAATTCCTACCGCATATACAGAGTGATCCAGAACTCTACCTACAAACTTTCAGATGTGTTAGGATGGATAAAACCAAACAAAAAGATCTAATAAAATCGGGTCTAAAATGGATACCGTAAGAGATATGAACCCGCGTTCATCTTCGATACTGCATAACACATTTCTTGTACCGCACGAGTGCTCGCATGTAAGCATTTTAGAACCCATATGTACTAGTCTTTTTTTTATTTATTTGGTCCAAAATACCACCGCCGAAAGTTGTTTCCGGTGTTATGGTTTTATGTGGCCATAAAAATAATGATAAAATACAGTTATTCATACTCACACTTTAGGCTTAGTGATAGTCAACCTTCACTTGCACCATTCGCGATGTGGTAAAAGGAAAAGGTATGGGGGAGATAAAGATCCTGTAAGTAACCTCCACCTGCTGATTATGAATGTAGCCTTGGATGAAACATGGTCTAGCCTACTTCGTTACGCAATGCTGTGTAAGTGGCATGCAACTATTTCCTTAGATAGTGGTCCATGAACTAATCTGCTTTCAGAGTTCTCTTTACTAAAAGTAGAATAGATACTCATAGGGGTCGGTTATATTCGTCATTACAGCTGCAGGCTTTAGTGAATTCTTTATATCACAATAAGCAGAGTGGTAAAGACGTGGAAATACAACTATTTAGGGTGATGTTTTTAATATTGGACAATTTATAGATGGTTTATTTCATCGATGTTTAAATTTTTATGTGGAAATCGTTCTTTCTTTGAAGTCCAACATGTAGCTGTATATAGAATATATAGAATCTGTTAACTAAATTAATTCTGCATTCGAAGTATAGGCGGTAAGACTTACTGTATGCGCTAGACACAAACAATGATCCCATGGATCGATGCGATTCTGCTGTTTTTTTATGTCGTGTGCCACACACTATCCATTATCTTCCTTGTTCTATAATTCTTACTCACACACACATTGGTTCGTTTCCCCTATAAGGTTCCTCTCTGTCTCCTCCATCCTTCCCTCCCTCCCTTTGTTACTGTAACTGAAGACAAAACTAAATTGTAAAAAATTTAATGATTTTTGTACAGGATCCCTCCTTAAACCGTTAGGCAGGAGTCCCTAATATGCAACAGAATAATGGGTTTATCCATTTTCTATTAAGCAATACCGTTTGTCTATAGTTTTATTTTGACGCCTTTGTCAATTTTAAGCACCTTACTCTTTTATTAAACGTTCTATGTGTTACTCAGAAACTACAGTTTGTTTAATTACTGGTATTTTCATATATAGTCACTCCAATAAGGATATTCCGCGTGTATTTGTCACGTTGTGGGACTGCCAAGAGATAATCGAAGGAATTATCTCTGCGAAACTAGCGTAATCTACTGCTATTATGGGAGTTGGCTAAAACTCATTTTAATGTGGTTGTGATCCATGGGCCATGATGTAGGCAAAATTGGTGATATAAGACCACACTTCTCTCTAAACTTAAAACGTTCTGCCGATATTTGTAGTAGATATTTATTGTTTTCAATTCGCTTTTTTTCTGTAGGACAGATCGTCTTAGATTACAATTTACTTCCGCCCGACGTGTACAAACATAGAAAAGTTACTGTTTTCATTTCGTTTTTTTTTCCTAATCTTCCAGATGTAAAACTTATATTTTCATTTTATGTTAGCTATCCCACATTCGATTTATTGTGTAACGATACATGTTCAGTGAGTGCTCGGCCAATGATGAAATGCATGGCCACAACCGAGCGAGGCAGGAACTGAATCACCTCGCACTTTACTCCTCTAAATACGTTGTGACACCGGTGACCCATTTATTTCTTATACAGCCCCAAATCACTCATTGGATGTCCAATTCGTCGTGAAATACGACACAAATTCAAAGAATAATATCGACAGAAAATTGTGAGCTGCATTTTGCAGCCTTATTATTTTATTTTTGGCAGTCCCTTAGTAACAAAACTATTTTTTTTGTCTCTATGGGACTTTCATTGAAGTTACAACTGCACAAACTAAAGCACCGCACAGTCATAAACTAATACTGTAGCCCTGTCTTGAAAAAGAATCAAGTATGTCTTTGTTGCTCAGAACTACTGCTAAAAGAACATTGTGCATGAATACTTCCACTATACGAGCAAGTAAAGGTGATGTAAATACAGGAAACAGAATAAGTATACGCACGTTCTCTCATTTTCCAAGAAGTCAGATCTTCCACATTTCTGAATCAGTTCGCGTAACACGCAGAAGAACGAACTCCTCATCCATTGCTGAGGGAAATGAGTGGAGTGTGTGCAATGATGCTCTCATGGCATGCACCCACGCCTCTTTGTTGTGTAAAAACAATGTGCTCTCCCCTTCGCCCCTTACCATCACCCCCACCCCTCCCCCACCCTCGCGTATCCCATGCAAGTAGTGGGCGCAACAGGGTATTGCTCCCTGCAGCCGAAAGAGTGTGAGTGAAGATCTGTTGCTTGACTTCCTCTGGGCCGTTGAAGAAAAAAAAAAAAGTCTTTCAAAGCTGTCAACGACAACACCCGTAGCAACGTCAGCAACGCTGCACTTCGTCTTTCCAGCAAGGGGAAAATACACTCTTGTCAGCAGGTCTACAGCAACTGATGACAGAGGGATCGCAGAAATAACAGAGTGAATAGGACGAGGCGAAGAGCATGCAGGAGGAGAATAGTCTTGACGAGAGTTGCTATTAACTGGAATTAACATAAAAAGTTCTTTTGCGGGCTCACCCAAAATAGGTGTTTTGCACAGAGGGACGAAAGCATTCCAAACCATTATGCAAATAAAATGTAATACTACTACATATATATGTGTTATGGTTGGACTCTAATGTGTCGTCGATAGCGACTTCATTCAGGGTAACTACACAAGAAAAGGGAAAGGATTCGACTGTAAGTTTGTTGAACGACCAATACCGACATTCGTGAGTAATTGTTTAGCGAAACGTAAGCATATAAACCTACTTTCTTTCCGAATACGGATCTGTTAATGTACCACTGTAGTGAGCGTCGCGTTTAATAGTCGTTGGGGCACATGCCACTGGAGATACGGGTGACTCAAGCTTGTGGCTCGTGAGAGAGAGAGAGAGAGAGAGAGAGAGAGAGAGAGAGAGAGAGAGTACGGGAGCTCGCGCTGACATCCATCAGAATGCAGCAGCATTTGATGAGTTCCAAGGAAGGAAAGTAATGTGACATTCCGGCACTCGATGACAGGAATTTACGAAATCTACAGCCAGCGTCCATGAATCACTTCAAATTCCATTGCGTCCGCCACACCCGTCCAGCCCACTCGCCCTCTTACAATGGGAGCGCACCCAGTCTTCGTCACCGATTTAGTCCAAATTTATGGTTCGTGCAGTATTTGGCTAAAATTGGATCTCGGGAGGCACGAGCCATTTCTATTCACGAACCGTACAGGCAGCAGTTGGCCCAGCGGAGAGGGTACAGGACCGTAATACGAACGTCGTGTATTCCAGTCCCTGCTGCGTGCAAACTTTTTTTTTTACTTTTTTTCCCCTGCAGATACACGGGACAACATTGAGGTGACAAAAATCATGGGATACCTCTTAATGTCGGATCGGATCTCCTTCTGCCCGACGTAGAGCAGCTACGCGACGTGGCATAGGCTCAAAAAGTCTGCCTCTGTAGCCGCGCATGAATGCGATACTGTTGCCCGTGCAGGATTTTGTGCACGAACTGACCTCTCCATTATGTTCCACAAATGTTCGATGGGATTCACGCTGGGCAATGTGCGTGGCCAAATCATTCGCTGGGGTTGTCCACAATGTTACCCAAACCATTCGCGAACAATTGTGGCTCGGTGACATGGCGCATTGTCATTCATAATAATTCCATCGTTGTTTGGGAACTAGAAGTCTACGAATGGCTGCAAATGCTCTCCAAGTACCTGAAATAACAGAGGACCCAGTCCTTTCTATGTAAACACAGCCCGTACCATAAGGAGCCTCCACTAGCTTGCGCAGTGCGTTCTTGACTACATGGATACGTGTTCTCAGCGCCACTCTCGAACCCTACCATCAGCTCTTACCAACTAAAATCGGATCTGATCAGACCAGGTCATGGTTTTCGGTCGTCTACGGTACAAGCGCCCAGGTGAAGCACTCGAGGCGATATTAGCCAAAGGCATTCGCGTAGATCATCTGCTGCTATAGCCCATTAATGCCTAATATCACCGCAGTGCCGTAACGGATACGTACGTCGTACGTCACACATTGAGTACTGCGGTTTCACGCAGTGCTGCTTGTCTGTTAGCACTGGAAGTTCACGCAAACACCGCTGCTCTCGGTCGTTAAGTGAAGGCCGTCGGCCACTGCGTTGTCCTTGGTGAGAGGTAATGCCTGAAATTTGGTATTCGCGGCACACTTTTGACGCCGTGGATCTCGAAATATTGAATTACCTTAGGAATCCCGAAACGGAATGTCCCATGCTGGAAGCAGGCTGTTTAGGTTTTTATATTGGTATCGCCACGTGGCGCTCTGTATGAAAATCACTGGCTGTCCTGTGTGCAGTCTGTGGCTAGTTTGCATTGTTGTCTGCCATTGTAGTGTTGGGCAGCTGGATGTTAACAGCGCATAGCGTTGCGCAGTTGGAGGTGAGCCGCCAGCGGTGGTGGATGTGGGGAGAGAGATGGCGGAGTTTTGAAATTTTGTAAGACTGGATGTCATCAACTGCTATATACGTTATGACTTTTGAACACTATTGAAGTAAATACATTGTTTGTTCTCTATCAAAATCTTTCATTTGCTAACTATGCCTATCAGTAGTTGGTGCCTACAGTAGTTTGAATCTTTTATTTAACTGGCAGTAGTGGCGCTCGCTGTATTGCAGTAGTTCGAGTAACGAAGATTTTTGTGAGGTAAGTGATTTATGAAACGCATAGGTTAATTTTGTCAGGGTCATTCTCTTGTACGGATTACTGGAAGTCAGATTGCGTTGCGCTAAAAAAATATTGTGTGTCAGTTTAAGCACAGTCTTGTATAATTTTTCTAAGGGGACGTTTCAACTGCCATTCCTCGGCCGAAGTCTGTTAATTCCCGTCTTGAGGCCATAATCATGTATGAAACCTTTCCACATGAATCAACTGAGTGCAATGACAATTCTGCCAATGCACTGCCCTTTTATACCTTCTGTACGCGATACTATGGCCATCTGTATATGTGCAAATCTCTATCCCATGGTTTTGTCACCTTCCTGTAATGCTCAGGGAATAATGCCTTTGTTAATATATACATAGAAGGAAAAACAAAAGGGAAATTTGAACATGCGAACGAATTTCCAAGAAGGGATTGTAAGGCATACACAAGATTTTCGCGTATAAAGTTAAATACTTTTAACATCGCGCAGTTGATGTTTGCACACGCTGCGGTAATATTCACCGAAAAAACAGGGGAAGCACTAGCATGCTCGTTATACTCGTAAACGCAGCATTTTTACAATTACACGGTTGTTTCAAACATTTGATTCAAAAACGAACCTCGTTTATATTCATAAAACGTCCTTTCTCATCGCACAGTTTGACAGAAAAACACGCGTAACACGTCATTTCATCAAATATTGACGAGGACAGCTGGTGATGTTGAAAAGAGTTTATTTTGATGCAGTCTTCTCGGGATGTGATCTCTTTTTTTCCCGACTTTTTTATTTTTTTTATTAATAGAGGTGGAGCCCCTCCACGCCCACACGGGCATGATGGCCAACTCAATAGATCTACTGCCATCTCTGTATAAGGGTTAGTTTTCACTAAAGTGAGGTGTCACAGGATGTGGGTACTGCGATGTTTGCGTACGTCTGGTTAAGGTTAACCATTAATACGCGCTGGAGATAGATTGGGTCGAAGTCGAACGAAGAAGGGTAGCGGTTTGAAGGGCAGAGAAAAAAAAAGTGCCAAGGCAAGAGCCAAGGGAAGAAAACCTGTGCGATAGTCGGGTCTGGTGGGAAGAGCAGTATCGGATGTCTTGCTGCCTGCGATAGGTCGTTCAAGGGTAGGCTTCGTTAGTAGTGGGTATCATGCATGTCGATACCTTTGACGTTGTGCGGTTGTGTTGCTCGGAGGCTGGCGCTGGGTGCCGGTGTAGAGCTATCGTTCAGCGTCAGCAATGTGCAACAGTTAGGTTTATTATCGTTTTTGCGTCCGATAGGTCATATATCGATGCACAGTGAAAGGTAATGTTGGCGGTTTGTTTGTGCGTCAGTGGGCGAGCTCGTCGGTGTCCCCGCTGTGGCATGTTGGTCGGCTCTAGTAGCAGCTGGTAATTACCAGTCAGTGTTGCCGACGTTTGTCGCTTGTTTGTGTGTGTGTGTGTTGTTTACCATAGGTGGCTATCCCCTAGCTAGTAGTGTCTTTGGCCGCTTGTGCTTCCACCTATGGTTGAACAACCCGACGAGATAATAGGAGTTTTTAAGCTTTTTGATGAAATTCTTTAGGTGATCATACAATTGGGCCTTGTAGGGTTATAGTAACGGAGTGCATTTGACGGGGGGTATACATTTGAATAATTCACGATGCTATTCCTCTTCCATTTTGAAAATCTCGTGACCTATTTGTAAATTTGTTTGCTATCCCCAAGAGTCAATGAATAAAAGAAATTTGTTGTCCTCCACATAAGGTCATCATATCAAACACAATACATTGAGCATTATTTAGGTTTATTCGCGTAAAAATTGAAAATAGAAAGAAATTTTCCGCTTTGCGACTCGATCCTACCAGTCTCGGATTACCGTTCTGTATTCTCTCCATAGCGCCAACCACCACCTTGAAACTACTGTAACATTGAGAGGTTACTATGAGCGGACGATCTGCACGTGTGTCCGTCAGAAAATGGAAATATATATATAATGACTTTTAAACACTATTAAGGTAAATACATTGTTTGGTCTCTATCAAAATCTTTCATTTGTTAGCTATGCCTATCATTAGTTAGTGTCTTCAGTAGTTATAACCTTTTATTTAGCTGGCAGTATTAGCGCTCGCTGTATTGCAGTAGTTCGAGTAACGAAGATTTTTGTGAGATAAGCGATTCATGAAATTTATAGGTTATTGTTAGTCAGGGCCATTCTTTTGTAGGGATTATTGAAAGTCAGATTGCGTTGCGCTAAAAATATTGTCAGTTTAATGATGATCAGAATAAGTAAAGAGAGAACTGTCTGAGTGCGTTCAGTTTCGCTCAGCCGTTTGAAAATCAGCACTGTCATTCTTGACATACAAAGGGGAAGTTTTAGTGTGTGGCGCAGACCCGGCGAAGCTATATATTAGGTTGTCGACAAGGCACTGTGCAAGCTAGTAGTGGCTCCATAGTGGTACGAGCTATTTTTGCTTCTAATGGACTGGAGCCTCGGTTATGTTCGGCTAGATGCACAGCATTTACAGCCATTTGTTGACTCATGTTCCCAAACAACGGTTCTAGGCGCTCAATCCGGAACCGCGTGACAGCTACGGTCACAGGTTCGAATCCTGCCTTGGACATGGATGTGTGTGATGTCCTTAGGTTATTTAGGTTTAAGTAGTTCTACGTTCTAGGGGACTGATGACCAAAGATGTTAAGTCCTATAGTGCTCAGAGCCATTTGAACCCAAACAACAACGGAATTTTGTGGATGACAATGCGCCATGTCACCAGGTGACAATTATTCGCGATTGTTTTGAAGAACATTCTGGATAATTGGAGGCAGTCATTTGGCCATCTTCATCGCCCAACGTGAGATATAATGGAGAGGTCAGTTCGTGCACGAAATCCTGCACCGCAAACACTTCCGCAATTATGGACGGATATACAGCCTCAGTATTCCTGCAGAGGACTTCCAACGACTTGTTGAGTCCATGCCACGTCGAGTTGCTGCCCTATGCCGGGCAAAAGGAGATCCTACCCGATATTGTAAGGTATCCCATGACTTTTGTCATGTCAGTGTGTAAGGGAAAAACATTAACTTTCGTAGTGGTAATGCCCCTGAGCGTCTAAGCGCATTGGCAGCAGGTAAAATGAATAGATACACTACGTACTAGTATTTTGGCAGCCTGTGACTTCCACGTGTTTGCAGTTACGTGGAAAGCATTTTGATTTCAGGGAAGAAGCGATTGGACAGCCAGAGATGGGTGTTTAGCACCTATGGATATTTCTCATTGGAGTGTCGTTGGGCAAATTGCATTGACCCTAAATGGCGTTAAATAAGAAACTAAGTATCTTTTTGGGAGGCCTAGAGCTTTTTACTCCTATCTGCGAATGAAAGAGGCGCTGCGTGTTGTCGGTCGCCGCCGCAGCCCAGACCGTATTGCCGTAATTAGCGGCCGCCTCGGCCAGTAATTGCAGTTTATTGTTTCGTAATTTGCGCAGCCACTGCAAACCGCGCTGTGCCATGTCTGTGTTCTCGCCCCTACCAGACACCTGGCGCGATACTTCCTTCTGCATTCGTAGTACACTCGCATTGTGAAGAAGACGAGGTGGACTGCGGACTTAGCGAGGACACAGTTCTCAGTAAATGATGCGCCGCTCCAGGTATACGAAGAGTCGTAGCTGTGATGTACGCTGGTGTGCTAAATTTAACAATGAAAGTTACTTCCTCATGAAGTGTCTCTGCAAAGTAACGTAGGCAGATACTTGTACCATAAGTAGACAGAACTGCTACAGTATAGTAAGGGAGGTAACTGAAAAGAAATACGTAATAAGACGAAAAGAAACGACACTTTTATTGAAACGCAATAATTACACCTAAGTCACCGCGAGTTGTAAAGGACTCCTGGGAATGCAGTAGGAGGATAATGTTTCTTAATAGGACGTGTGACCACCACGGACAGAGCCAAAAGGCTGGTACTGAGTTTCTTTTGCAGGGCGTTCCGTTCCTCCAGCAGCGAGGCTGACTACTGCTTGATGGCCATTGGTGCATGAGGACGTGCTGCAGTACGGCTCCTCAACGCATGTCACATGTGCTCTATGGAATTTAAGTCATGGGAACGGTCATGTCATCCCATTCGCCAAATTTCTTTTCGTCCCAAAAGGTCATCCATTCCTCCATCTGTCCGATGCGGTCGCGCACTGTCATCTATAAAAATGAAATCGGGGCCGAATGCACCTCTGAAAAGATGAACATGCGGAAGGAATACAGTGTCACATTAGTATTGAGCGGGAAGCCCTCCGTGTTCAAAGACAAGGAGGTCAGTATCATCAAGCAACGTTCTGCCTCCAAATACAGTAACACCTGGGACACCAAAACGATCATGTTCGACGATACTCCCACCTCCCTTCATATTATTGTACGTCCAGAATAACTACTCAGATTGAATCGTCTCTCATCCGAGAACAGCGCGCGACCCCAGTCCTACTTGGTACAGTCCCTATGCTTTTGGCACCATCGCGAGCGCCCCCGCCGATGTATGGGTGTCAATGGTACACGAGGTACTTACTGGTCCACAGGCAGAGAGACCACACCCATGCACCCGCCCTGCGAAACTGTGCAGCGTGAGGTTACGTGGCTTGCACTCATGTTAAATGTGGCTGCAATTGCACCCGCTGTTTGACGTGGGACCCTTCTCGCCTCTTTCACAACGTAGCCGTCATACTCTGCTGTTGATCTCAGTGGTCGACCACCTTCTCTCCTTCGGGCAGTAGTGCGTGTGGTTCGCGACGCTCCCTGTGCATGTCAAACAACGCTGTGAGCAATACCAAACTCCTGTGATGCACTCGTCACACTTAGTCCTTCTTCCAGTTTCGTGATGATTCTTCCGCGTGTGAACTTGTCCAAATATTTTCTCCAGGCCGTGTTCTAATGAAGAACACCATCACAGGGCACCGTAACTGCTCGCTGATTGACATAGTGTTTTTTCCCGTTCCTTCAGCTCCCTCAAGTTGCAGGGCCAGCTCCACTTGCCGAACGAGGTGACACAGTTCGCACTGGACTCGCATTCTGGAGGACGACCGTTCAAGCCCGCGTCCGACCATCCTGATCTAGGTTTCCCGCGAATACGCTAAATCGCTTCAGGTAAATGCCAGGTTGGTTTCTTTGAAACGACACGGCCGAATTCCTTCTCTACCCTTCCCTAACCCGATGGAACTGAAGAGTTCGCTGTTTAGTCCCCTCCTCCCAAATCAACCAACCAACCAACCAGCTCCATTTGGCGCTGTAGTTAGGCTGATCTCATTCCACGTGACTTCCAGCTCTGTTTGCAAGACTGGGACACCTCTGGCAACATGCTCCCACACTTTTATTCATTTCCACCTACTGGTGAATATGTTTTGCCACTGTATGTATCTCGCCATTAAATTTCGCAGAGCAGTATATATACCTTCCCGGGACGAACGTTTCTCTCTGTCTCATGGACTACCGCATACTGAACAGGACACGACGACGATTACTTATGTATCTCCAAAATTGCGTCGTTGCTTGATACTACAACTTCGTATTTGCTGTGCATGAAAATGCAAACGCTCGAATTTCTAAATTGCCTATCTGTCTTGTTAACCGCTAGTAGGCTATTATCTGGCAATAGAGCACCCATGATCCCGGTGTTTGCCGATTAAAATTAATTAATTACCTATTATCTTCCAGCATGAGTATCATAATAGCAGAACTAACGACACAGTCCGGGGAAACGAACAATACTTTTCAAAGTTGCGAAAAAGAAGACTTACCGTAAGTCTCACACCCAGTTGTATATCTGTCTCTTCTCAGCGATCACAGGCCCTGTAGACCACGCGCTGCACCAACGATCTGCTTCCACCGCCTTCTATCTCTCGCAGCCTCTCTCCACCCTGTGCAAATTCCCAATGCTGCGATGTCCTTCTCTATGTCATCTTCCCACCTTGTACGGATTCGGCCCAGTGGTCTTGTTGCCTGGAGAGTTCCTTCAAACGCTTTCTTGGTGATTCTGTTGTTTTCAATTCTAGCCACGTGTCCAGCCCACTGCTGCTTCCCACTTTTTAGTTTCTGGATGATAGTGGGTTGCTTCATTAACTGATAAATTTCATTGTTCTTTCGAATTCTCCATGTACAATTTTTAAACACAGGTCCCCAGGTTTTTCTCATTATTTTTCTTTCGAAAACATTCAGTTTTTCATTCTTTGTAAGCGTCAAACTTTCTGAACCGTCCAGTACTATGGGGCAGATGATAGTGTTGTATATATCTGTTCAAACTATATCTTCGAAGCAAGTGTTCAAAATGCATAACTGTGCTTGGTTCGCTCAAACTACACTGCTCGCCATAAAAACTTGCAACGTAATAAAGGAGACAGTCCGTGAACTTCAGTTTGCCATTAAGTGTACCACATACAAAAGCAGGTAGGACATATACCATGTACATTCCGTACATAAAGAAAGTTCATGCGCCGAGTGTATTATTCAGAAATCGTATCTGAATGTTGCTTTTTTGTGAGCTGATAGTCATACCTCGTATGAAAAGGAGCAGAAGTGTCTACCAGCACTTGTCCGATCAAACAGTAGCAGTAGCCTAAAGAGAGTGCGGCTCATCGTTCCGCGATATCACTGCTCGCGTTTTAGAGATCCCACGGTTGCCATGCGAGTATGGAATCGGCGGATTCAGGAGGGCTCAAAGCTGCGTATACCAACGACTCCACTTGACTAGCGCCCGAGAGGACAGATTCATTGTTCGCTCGGTTTGATTATGGCATGAAAAGGATCCGCATGGACAGTTGAACGACGTCTGGAGCATCATGTACTGTCAACACCGCATCCGTTGTTGCGGCTTCCCTTGATGTGGCAGTCGACAGTGATGCCCCCGTCGACAACACTTGACTCAGGATTGGCACGGCTATTTTTTCCAGACGAGTCCTAATTCTGCATGTAGCAATACGATGGACGTACTCTCGTGTGAGGCCTCAAGGAATTCGAACGCTACCAGGTTGCATTCATCATCGTCATAGAGATCCAGCACCCGGCTCTCTGATTCACATAGGTAATTTGGACAGCAGCGATAACACTTCTGCCATGTTACTGCCGTTGACCGAGCCATATCTTCGAGGTCTCTGTGACTTTATCTTGCACAAGATGTTGAAAGATGGCATTTACTTGTGCTGTCCTGACCTGTGGAACAGAGGGTGCCTCGCTGCGACCTTGGCCAGCAAGTTCCCTAGAGCTCTCATCCACTGAGAACATATGGCGATGGATTATCGAGAGACCTGCGCACCACCACATACCAGCCACTACGACCGATGAACTCTGGAACAGAGGTGGATCAGCATGGAATGCCGTTCGCGTACCCGTTGTCAAATGTAAGTTCGACTCTATTCTCTGCCGCGCGGGAGTAGCCGAGCGGTCTTCGGCGCTGCAGTCATGGACTGTGCGGCTGGTCCCGGCAGAGGTTAGAGTCCTGCCTCGGGCATCGGTGTGTGTGTGTGTGTGTGTGTGTTTGTTTCTCCTTAGGATAATTTAGGTTAATTAGTGTGTAAGTTTAGAGACTGATGACCTTAGCAGATAAGTCCCAAAGATTTCACACACATTTCAACATTTTTCGACTCTATTCCCAGCCGGATGAGAACCATTGTTGCTACCAGAGGTGGCAGGTATGCGTATTAAATTTCACGCTCTCCACACGCCGAAGTCGCTTTCAAATTTATTCATGTATTCTTTCTACTATATCGTGTATGCACAAGAAGTTAAATTTTGTTATATGTTCCCCTTCCTGTTGTTGCAAATTTAATGGCCAGCAGGGTAGAATAGACCAGTGACGATATTCAGTTGCGGTTGCAGCACAAGCAGCTAAGTTGTGCGAATAGCAATGTGTGCTGTGTATACTAAGATCCTGTAATTGTGGACGGCAGACTATGTCAACATCAAATGAATCTTTAACGTGTCACTAGAGAAGAGTTCACTAAAATTTCATCAGCTATCCTGGAGATTAACTTTGAGGGCTTTCTTTCCAGATTCGGTAGTGAATGTTATTTCAGACTGTGTGCAACCGCAGTCAGAGTTCCACATTTTGAATGAAATAATCTGCACTGGTTGTAAAAGACTTTTAATAAGTCACGACCGGTTTCGAGTCGATTGACGACGCATCCTCAGGTGACCTGTTCAAAATTATTACGGAATTTTTTTTACAAATAATTCCTAACAATTGTCCGAAGACTAAAGAAACAATGAAAACTAGTAGTACATAACAATACTACGAGAGCATTCACAGAAATTCTTTTCAACAAGTCATAGTGGAAAGGTAACTGCCTAAGAGCCACTCCCCATGATTCACGTCAATTTATAAACAAATATCGCGCTTAAAGCGGTAGTCCGTAGTTAAAATGAAGGGGACAGCAGAACCTATAGAGATGAAACACTGACAAATATCATATGGGACAGAGTTACATACAAGTAGCGCACCTAGACCATTTCAATGTATGTACGCATTATACGGGAAGAGTCCTACCGTGCCACGAGCAGGAAGGTGGTTGAGCGGCAGCAGGTGAGGCAGAACTGAACTCTTTGCAGTGCGGAATATCTTCATAGGTGGAGTCAGAGGCAACTGAAACTAAACCGTCAATATAGAAGACGTGAAGGCTGTGGAGAGGCTGTAATGTGATAACCTACGTAAAAAAAAAGTATGTAACACAGTATAGAAAGGACTAAGTCCCGTTTATCCAGGTTTTATTTCTACCCCTTAATTTTAACTTCGGGCTATCGCTTTTAGCGCGCTATTGTTTATAACTTGCTGTTAATGATGGAGGGTGACACTAAGGCAGTTACCTCTGAGCACTATGGGACTCAACTGCTGTCGTCATCAGTCCCCTAGAACTTAGAACTACTTAAACCTAACTAACCTAAGGACATCACACACATCCATGCCCGAGGCAGGATTCGAATCTGCGACCGTAGCAGTCGCACGGTTCCGGACTGCGCGCCTAGAACCGCGAGACCACCGCGGCCAGCTAAGGTAGTTACCTTACGGCTAAGAACCGCGAGACCACCGCGGCCAGCTAAGGCAGTTACCTTACGGCTAAACATCTATGAATATTCTTCAAATATTGTTGTATAATAATACTATTCAGTATTCCTTTATTCTTCATACCACTGTTAAGAAGTCTTTTTAAAAACGTTTTTCCTTAATAATCTTGTACAGTTCACCTGACAATGCGTCTTCAACTAATGCGAAACCGGTCGTGTCTTTTAATAAAAGTATTTTTCAGCCAGTGCGGATCATTTCATTCAAATCGGTAGTAAATCCTTCATTATAATCTCGAGTTACGCTCCTTGTCATAAATACGTACCAATTTACGTGAATAACATCTCTAAAAACAGGATTCGAATCATAAGTGAAATTTCTGTTGAAGGAAACAAACATACGTCGATTGATAACTCCTCAGTGGTACTGCCAGCTCATCGTGACTGGCAGTAATTTTCGGAGCGTGCCTCGTAGTCACCAACACGGACACAGGATGCACTGGCCTGTGAAGTGAGTCATTCACTCGGCAGCCCAGAGAGTGGGGCGCAATGGCGACGACAGCACACGCCGCTGAAATGTGACGGGCAACCTCCGCTTCGTGCCTACACTCGCGACGCAGGTGCTTAAATGAAGCAAAGCTCCGCTGTAAAGTTACGTACTGGTTTCAGAATAAGCATGTAACCAGTCTGTTTTCGAAGAATTTCGTCCACCCATTTTTCTGGATTTTACATTCAGTAGATTACGTTTCTATATTGGAACGTACAATTTTGGGAGTTCCATTTACTACAGGGGGACGAAACGAAATATATCTTGCCCCAATTTCTCAGATATGAGCAAGCACCCAAAAGTTACCGAATGAAACACATTTTTTACGAATGTATGATCTAAGTATTTCATAAGCACAATACCTCATTTCGATTGTTTTCTCCAGAATGCTCGTATTTTACTTCAAAGCCACGCAAATTAAAAAATGTTTAAATGTGTATGCAATCTTATGGGACTTAACTGCTAAGGTCATCAGTCCCTAAGCTTACACAATAATTAACCTAAATTATCCTAAGGACAAAACACACACACACACACACACACACACACACACACACACACACACACACACACACACACACACGTCCGAGGGAGGACTCGAACCTCCGCCGGGACCAGCCGCACAGTTCATGACTGCAGCGCCCTAGACCGCTCGGCTAATTGCGCCCCACGCAAATTAATTGACATATAACATATCATTTACGTAGTTTTTACACTACTAACAGCTCTCTGGGGAGGACAACAGCTCAGAGACATTATGGTTCAAATGGCTCTGAGCACTATGGGACTTAACTTCTGATGTCATCAGTCCCCTAGAACTTAGAACTACTTAAACCTAACTAACCTAAGGACATCACACACATCCATGCCCGAGGCAGGATTCGAACCTGCGACCGTAGCGATCGCGCGGTTCCAGACTGTAGAGAGACATTATGAATAACAGTAATAAAACTGAATAATAATTCAAATTGTCGTAAAAATAACAATCAAAAAGTCAAGAATGATGTGTTTCCAAAAGCAGTATAGCTGTATGAAGATGCTTTATTCGCAACTAGCAGTTTCACATGGGTGTAGACGTATCTTAAGGTTTACAATGGTTATCCGTAGATGTCCATCTGCTTTATGGAAACTTAAGCATTATGAACCTGAAGGTGCGTCTACACTGACATGAAACCGATAGTTGTGAATAAAGCACCTTCATACAGCTGTACGGCTTTTGGAAGCACTTCATTATCCTGTCTTTTTAATTCTTATTTTTATGATAATTTGAAGGGTTGAGTGTTTCATCGTTATTTTTGCAGAGACTTCATTTTTTACGTCAGAACTACGGTTAGTTTTTTTTTTCATTACTGAGGAAAGATGTAGGCAAAGTACGTTACTCTTGTTATACATGTTAAGGTGGTTTTGAGAAATAGATTAAGAATGTGTAAGGTGACCAGCACTACTATTATCCTATCTCGGAGGCCACAAATTAGATAAAAATCTAATTTCGCTTCTGAAAACAGAACATCATTTATCAACAATAACAAGTTTTCAAACTTTTAGGCAAGGATTCGAAAACTTGTGAAAATATTAAATAACAGAATCAATGTCTTGGCCACATACACTCCTGGAAATTGAAATAAGAACACCGTGAATTCATTGTCCCAGGAAGGGGAAACTTTATTGACACATTCCTGGGGTCAGATACATCACATGATCACACTGACAGAACCACAGGCACATAGACACAGGCAACACAGCATGCACAATGTCGGCACTAGTACAGTGTATATCCACCTTTCGCAGCAATGCAGGCTGCTATTCTCCCATGGAGACGATCGTAGAGATGCTGGATGTAGTCCTGTGGAACGGCTTGCCATGCCATTTCACCTGGTGCCTCAGTTGGACCAGCGTTCGTGCTGGACGTGCAGATCGCATGAGACGACGCTTCATCCAGTCCCAAACATGCTCAATGGGGGACAGATCCGGAGATCTTGCTGGCCAGGGTAGTTGACTTACACCTTCTAGAGCACGTTGGGTGGCACGGGATACATGCCGACGTGTATTGTCCTGTTGGAACAGCAAGTTCCCTTGCCGGTCTAGGAATGGTAGAACGATGGGTTCGATGACGGTTTGGATGTACCGTGCACTATTCAGTGTCCCCAGAGGTGTACGGCCAGTGTAGGAGATCGCTCCCCACACCATGATGCCGGGTGTTGGCCCTGTGTGCCTCGGTCGTATGCAGTCCTGATTGTGGCGCTCACCTGCACGGCGCCAAACACGCATACGACCATCATTGGCACCAAGGCAGAAGTGACTCTCATCGCTGAAGACGACACGTCTCCATTCGTCCCTCCATTCACGCCTGTCGCGACACCACTGGAGGCGGGCTGCACGATGTTGGGGCGTGAGCGGAAGACGCCCTAACGGTGTGCGGGACCGTAGCCCAGCTTCATGGAGACGATTGCGAATGGTCCTCGCCGATACCCCAGGAGCAACAGTGTCCCTAATTTGCTGGGAAGTGGCGGTGCGGTCCCCTACGGCACTGCGTAGGATCCTACGGTCTTGGCGTGCATCCGTGAGTCGCTGCGGTCCGGTCCCAGGTCGACGGGCACGTGCACCTTCCGCCGACGACTGGCGACAACATCGATGTACTGTGGAGACCTCACGTCCCACGTGTTGAGCAATTCGGCGGTACGTCCACCCGGCCTCCCGCATGCCCACTATACGCCCTCGCTCAAAGTCCGTCAACTGCACATACGGTTCACGTCCACGCTGTCGCGGCATGCTACCAGTGTTAAAGACTGCAATGGAGCTCCGTATGCCACGGCAAACTGGCTGACACTGACGGCGGCGGTGCACAAATGCTGAGCAGCTAGCGCCATTCGACGGCCAACACCGCGGTTCCTGGTGTGTCCGCTGTGCCGTGCGTGTGATCATTGCTTGTACAGCCCTCTCGCAGTGTCCGGAGCAAGTATGGTGGGTCTGACACACCGGTGTCAATGTGTTCTTTTTTCCATTTCCAGGAGTGTATTACCTTATTAAAATTCATGCCCAGTTTTTTGCCGCGCGGGATTACTCGAGCGGTCTAGGGCGCAGCAGTCATGGACTGTGCGGCTGATCCCGGCGGAGGTTCGAGTCCTCCCTCGGGTATGGGCGTGTGTGTTTCTCCTTAGAATTATTTACGTTAAGTTGTGTGTAAGCTTAGGGGCTGTTGACCTTGGCAGTTAAGTCCCATAAGATTTCACACACACATGCCCAGTTTCTGATTTCCACATATCATCAGATCCATCGAGTACAGCGGTGACACATGGGCGCACAGTCAATACCAATGTATTGGGTTCTGAAGTATTCTGTAGAATACCGAGTAATACTTAAACGTACTTGTGTAGTGGCAAAAAATTCATTTGCTTCACCGAAGGCTGCGCAAGCGGTACAGCTTCACACTGGCGTTGTTGAAATTAAGCGGTAATTTTGCTCCGAAGCTTTCGTATAATTCTTGTTAGCACATAATTTTTGGGTCGCCCATGGTCAGCAAGCTTTCTTAATACTTTCTCATTCACTGTCCGCTTTTCTGGCAGCTTGAGCACTACGATTTGAAAGCACAGCTTTAACAGCCATCATCTGAGATTCTCCATCTGTGTCTTACACACGTACACTCTCAGTCCTCGGCTGAGCGCTCGAATTCCTGCCCATTGTGCTGTGCCCGGCGCGGGGTTCTGGGGAGCAGTGGCCCATTGTTCCGGCTCCACGAGGTTGCGGCGCCGTCATTCCCTTTCTAGCCGAACACGCGCCGCGCATTGAGACACGCGTCACGACGCGGAACAACGGAAAACGCATATCAAGCACGGTGACAATGCCAGCTGCTCCCCCTGCGCCTTGCCGCCTCTTTCAGCACAGCCACCGGCTTCCGGCTCCGGCACCGGCTACAGCGCTGGCCGTGGTACCGTAAAGAAGACCGGACCCACGTTGTCGTGGCACTCGGACCGAGGGTTGTACGAAGTTTAGTCATAAAGAGGTACTTACAACCTGGAAAGAATGACTTTCCGCAATTATTTTCATGGTGGGATAAAATGTTCTAGGATTCCCAACCACTACAAATAGTTAAAATACCACGGCATTCGACCAAGCACCCCTGACCATTGGCAAGTGGAGTGACTGCACAAGGGGCTGTTGGTACGCCCTTATATATTCTACCCACCTGCTGTGACTTCACTAGTGCTCACGGCATCGCCGTATCATACTCGAGGTCCAAGACAAAGGCAGGCTTGGCGTGTACGTCACAGCATGTGACACTGCAGACCTGAACGAGTGCCAGCATCTCTCTCTGGTGTATGGCGAGTAACTAGTTCAGATGAGTTTAATACTCTTGACTTCAAGTTTAATTCACCCAAGTTCTCGATAGCAAATGACGAAGTTAAGACCTTCAGTGGGTACCTTTTCATTGAAATATTGATTTCTCATGGGCCCTGCACGTAGAGGAGTGTTAGAGAAGTGTGGCGGACAAGCCGACTAGTGTGACGTCACCAGTTCGTTGCAGGGCTCGTATTTCTCGAGGGCTCCATCCATACGGTGACTTCGCATCCGCTACGTCAGCTCTAACCCCATGATCACTGGATCCCTCGCAGCGCTGAGCTGCAGGTCGCCACCTCGACTGAGTGTGTTATCGGCAATTTTTATTTCGGTGTATTCTTTAATTACACAATTCCAGAAGACTACCGTGCGATCTATGGCAGAGGTTTCGTCAAATTTGATTCGGTGACCGATCTCTACTTGCACGGCATCAGCCACCACCACACGGCACAGAAGATAACTATGTTACTAAAATTGGTACATCGTGTAAGACTGATACAAGACGCCGATAACCTGCCCCATTGGCTAAGTCACCTATGCGAGGTCTTCAAAAGCGACGGCTACAACTTTCACCAAATAAAATATGAAGTGATCTCAAGCAGGAATCACAATCAGATCATATCGACAAGGAATGTGAGGAAAAAACTTGCCTCTTTCCTGTTCTGTGCCTTCGTCTCGGGCAAGATTAGCCGCCTGCTGAAAAGACTGTCAGATCGAACTTCAGACAGGTCTCAGAACACCTGGGGATTACAAGATGCCTTGCGAGTGTGGTCAGTGCGCAGTGTAGAACAACACTGGAACGACCGTGAGACGTTTTACCGTCTGCGTTACCTGGGAAAATCAGTTTCAGCTGGGTATGCTCTGGGAAACGGTCACCGGATCAGATTTGACGAAATTTGTGGTGGCTGACTCTAACGGCTTCTGGAACTGTGTAATTCAAGAAAATATCGGAAAAAATGACCAATAACAGCGTTAATGGAGACGGCGGCTGTAACTCAGAGTGATGTGGGATCCATTGATCGCTGATCGCGAGGTTGAAGGGGTCCTACGAACGCGAAGTCCACTATGCCCATATATAGCGATGCCTTGAGCATTATTGACGTCACAGCCGTCAGCTAGTGTGTATAAGGTCGTACCAGTGATCCCTTATGGACGACATATTCCACTCGAATATTTCGTGCATAACGGACGGCATTATGACAGCTGCGATTGTTGATCAATACAAATAAAAGTTTCTGCATCAGTCAGTTTCTTATTTTGCCACTATGCGTTTCGATGGTTCACGCCATCACCTTCTGGTGGAGAATTGTTTATTTTCGTGGCTTGTGGTGGTGAAAAGTACAAACGTATTTCCATAATCGCACACCAATGTTAGTGTAGGTTATTTTGCCTCTTTTGAGAGCCGACAGAGATCGAAAAGATCTGCATACTGTTGCCTAAAGTATGTCCTCTCCACTACACATAGCATTTACACTGAAACGAAAACCCAGCCGTCATCGAGCAAGTTGCTGCTGAGTGCTTTTTGGGAGTACAATCGTTCGCTAGAATGAGATTGTGCTCGTAAAGGATAAATCTTCACAGTAGCACATTACTGAAGTCTCCTGAGAGATTACAAGGAGGCTTTCAAGACGAAGGGTCGCGGGAAGCTGCCCGAGGGGTTATTTTTACTCCACTGCACCGCACCAGTTCATTCTTCACAGCCAGCCGGAGTGGCCGAGCGGTTCTAGGCGCTACAGTCTGGAACCCCGCGACCGCTACGGTCGCAGGCTCGAATCCTGCCTCGGGCATGGATGTGTGTGATGTCCTTAGCTTAGTTAGGTTTAAGTAGTTCTAAGTTCTAGGGAACTGATGACCACAGCAGACAAGTCCCATAGTGCTCAGAGCCATTTTTGAACCATTCTTCAGGGACATGGTCACACGTGATGCTTCTGTGCTACCACATTTTTCCTCCTCCCCTCCCTGACACAATCTACTGGTATAGCACCCAGTAACTATATCCTTTTCCGTCGGATGAAGTAATTGTTGTATGATAAACATTTCAAGAACGACAAGAAAGAGGAACGTTTCTTTGTAAGCCAGACGCAGACTTCCCCATCTAAAATCTCCGGCAGTTCAGCAGTAGTTTGCACTAATGTGTCACACTGGAGCGTGAAAGCGTAGAGAACTAAGAGCATCACAGAGGTTCACGGCTATATATTTCTCACCCCCCTCCCTTTTCGAGGTGTAATTAAAACTTTCTGACTACCGTTCGCAGTATCGAATGGTGCTCTTGGCCGCAATGAAAGATACCTGCGTTTTAAGCGCATTATCGTAACGCCATCCAGCTAATTTTAAGCCGTCAAAATGACAAAATCTAAAGAAAGTGATCCATGTATGATCCAGCATGATTTTCTTTCTTAGCCGTAGGAATACAGTACTTTTTGGTCGCGCAGCAGCTGAGACGCCAAGAGGTATTCTGTCAATTCCGATTATCAGAGAAGATAAGCGTGACTCGTGTTTTGAAACGTTTGTTGCCGATGTGCTCAGTAAATATCATCTCACAATAAAAGTAAATAAACAGGAACGGCTACAAAAATCATTATTGTCCTGAAGGACGGCTCTCCCCTAAAATGGATGAACGCAGGAAAAGTCCAACAGAAGGAGAAGAATTGTTAATAAACTATTTGCCTTTGAGATTGAGTGTTCCAGATATTTGTTATAGGCGTTTTACTTTGTAAAGAAGCTGCCTTTTTAGTGCTGTAATGTTGGCAGTTATTACGCCAGACGCGGTTCGCCTATTATGTGAAATGGTTTTCTGAAACGGTACGAATTTATTTACGTTAATGAATGTTCTGTGGAAAGACCAAGTAAAATAAGTTGTCATTTCTTGTATGCAATATGTCATGCTGAGAACTATTTTGAATTTGTAGATAATACACTCCTGGAAATTGAAATAAGAACACCGTGAATTCATTGTCCCAGGAAGGAGAAACTTTATTGACACATTCCTGGGTTCAGATACATCACATGATCACACTGACAGAACCACAGGCACATAGACACAGGCAACAGAGCATGCACAACGTCGGCACTAGTACAGGGTATATCCACCTTTCGCAGCAATGCACGCTGCTATTCTCCCATGGAGACGATCGTAGAGATGCTGGATGTAGTCCTGTGGAACGGCTTGCCATGCCATTTCCACCTGGCGCCTCAATTGGACCAGCGTTCGTGCTGGACGTGCAGACCGCGTGAGACGACGCTTCATCCAGTCCCAAACATGCTCAATGGGGGACAGATTCGGAGATCTTGCTGGCCAGGGTAGTTGACTTACACCTTCTAGAGCACGTTGGGTGGGACGGGATACATGCGGACGTGCATTGTCCTGTTGGAACAGCAAGTTCCCTTGCCGGTCTAGGAATGGTAGAACGATGGGTTCGATGACGGTTTGGATGTACCGTGCACTATTCAGTGTCCCCTCGACGATCACCAGAGGTGTACGGCCAGTGTAGGAGATCGCTCCCCACACCATTATGCCGGGTGTTGGCCCTATGTGCCTCGGTCGTATGCAGTCCTGATTGTGGCGCTCACCTGCACGGCGCCAAACACGCATACGACCATCATTGGCACCAAGGCAGAAGCGACTCTCATCGCTGAAGACGACACGTCTCCATTCGTCCCTCCATTCACGCCTGTCGCGACACCACTGGAGGCGAGCTGCACGATGTTGGGGCGTGAGCGGAAGACGCCCTAACGGTGTGCGGGACCGTAGCCCAGCTTCATGGAGACGGTTGCGAATGGTCCTCGCCGATACCCCAGGAGCAACAGTGTCCCTAATTTGCTGGGAAGTGGCGGTGCGGTCCCCTACGGCACTGCGTAGGATCCTACGGTCTTGGCGTGAATCCGTGCGTCGCTGCGGTCCGGTCCCAGGTCGACGGGGACGTGCACCTTCCGCCGACCACTGGCGACAACAGCGATGTACTGTGGAGACCTCACGCCCCACGTGTTGAGCAATTCGGCGGTACGTCCACCCGGCCTCCCGCATGCCCACTATACGCCCTCGCTCAAAGTCCGTCAACTGCACATACGGTTCACGTCCACGCTGTCGCGGCATGCTACCAGTGTTAAAGACTGCGATGGAGCTCCGTATGCCACGGCAAACTGGCTGACACTGACGGCGGCGGTGCACAAATGCTGCGCAGCTAGCGCCATTTGACAGCCAACACCGCGGTTCCGGGTGTGTCCGCTGTGCCGTGCGTGTGATCATTGCTTGTACAGCCCTCTCGCAGTGTCCGGAGCAAGTATGGTGGGTCTGACACACCGGTGTCAATGTGTTCTTTTTTCCATTTCCAGGAGTGTATGTGTAATACCAAACCTGTATGCAATTTCAGAACACACATGGCATGTAATGCAAGACGAAAATGCGATTTTGAAACTGTTGTGGCCGCCAGCGACTGCTTTTAGAATCTGATTAAGTTTGTGAGGATCTACTTCTCACTTCGCAAAGTTTATCAGTTGCACGTAAGTGTGTTCGCAGTGATTTCCCACACATACACTATTACATCAAAAGAATCCGGACACCTATTAGTGAACATTAATATGCGGTACGTCCACTCTTCGCCACTGTGACTGCTTGAAATCTGCTGGAGACACTTTCAGTTACCTTTCTGAATGTCCGTGGAGGAATAGGAGCCCATAATTCGTCGGGAGCCGAAACCAGACTAGGCAGGCGTGTGGGGCGCTGGGGTCCGGAGCGAAGTTGACGGTCTAAGTCAGCCAGAGATGTTCCTTTGGGTTCATGTCGGGAGTCTGGGTACGGCAGTCCACTTCAGGTATGTGATTGTTCATAAACCGTTGCTGCATTATGACACGGTATAGTATCGTGCTGAAACAATAAATTGCCGGCTCCGAACCGTCCCTCTACTGTGCACAGTACACAGTGCTGTAAAATGTGTTAATATCCTTTATCCCCTATAGTTTCATGAAGTTATGATAGGTGGCGGCGCTATACATGGCCTTCAAAATGGCGCCTGCAACGAAGGTACGTTCCAAGCAGAGAGCTCAGTGAGTTTCTTTCGGCGGAAAACCACAGCATGGCAGGTATTCATAGGTGCTTGAAAAAGTTCGCGGAGACCTGGCAGTGAACAAAAGCAGGATGAGTTGTTGGGCGAGGCATTTGTAATCATCGCAACTAAGTCGCACAAATCTGTCAGATCTCGCGCGTGCCGGCCGGTCGCATGCAGCTGTGTGGACGCGCGGACACTGTCATTCGAGGTGATCAACGGATCACAGGCAACTCGTTGCACTATTGTACGTCTCTGTTGGTAGTGCTGACATACTCGTCCACCAGCTGAGGTACCCAGATGTGTGCCCGCTGGTATCCTCGCCGTGTACCAGACAATACAGCGCAACGTGGAACCATCTGCGCGGAATTGGTTGCACGTTACAAGGCTGATCGTGATAACTTTTTTGTCGAAACATGGATTCATAACTTTTAACAGGAAAACAAAACCGAAATCCATGGTGTGGCGCCATACCACCTCTCCTCCGAAGAAAATTTTTAAAACGACAGCCTCAGCCGGTAAAGTCATGGCGACGATCTTCTAGGACGATGAGGGACTATTCTGTTTGATGTCCTCCATTATGGTGCAGTGATCAAGTCGGAACTACACTGTGGTACTCCCAGTAAATTGAAGAAATGACTTCAGCGTGTTAGTTCCCACAAAAATGTAAACGAACTTCTTCTCCATGACAACACGAGGCCTGCGCACCCAAGAGGAGATCGAAGAACAACATTAGACTGTTCTTCTTCATCATCCACCTTACAGCCTGAATGTCACATCTTTCGACTTCCATCAGTTTGGATCAATGAAGAATGCACTCTACGGGGAGCAGTATATGGATAATGGGGAGGTATTGTATTGTGTGTTAACGGGGGGCTATAAACGACGGAGAGGCTCCGTCCGCGCCGCAGCCGCAGTGGTCCACAACCCCACGACGACTACCGCAGTCCACTTCACTCTCCGCCGCCCCACACCGAACCACTCTTTCAGGGTTATTGTGCGGTTCGACCCCCAGTGGACCCCCGCCCCTTCTCCCCCTCACACCAGAGGAGTGTAACCCTTATGTTTGCGTGGTAGAGTAATGGTGGTATACGCGCACGTGAAGAACTTGTTTGCGCAGCAATCGCCGACATAGTGTAGCTGAGGTGGAATAAGGGGAACCAGCCTGCATTCGTCGAGGCAGATGGAAAACCGCCTAAAAGCCATCCACAGACTGGCCGATTCACCGGACCTCGACACAAGTCCGCCGGACGGATTCGTGCCAGGGACCTGGCGCTCCTTCCCAATCCGGAAAGCCGTGAATTAGACCGCACGGCTAACTGGGCGAGCATGGGGAGGTTATTGATGCAGCAAGACGTTGCCTCCGTCAACCACTAGAGGAGTACCATGCGGGCGCATTGAGCGTCCCAGTAAAGTGGTATAAGCCCATCACATTGAAGGAAGACAATGTTCAAAAATAGAGTTTTACAGCCAAAACAGTGGTGAATAATATGGTGTATCGAAATACTGAATGAAACGAACCTGCTTTCAGAAAAAAATGTTTCATTGCATATCGAACGCCCCTCATATTTATATACTTGTTCAATCAGTACACAATTATACTTCAACTTGCTGCCTTAAACTGCTGTTAGTTGATACGGAAAATGGCGAGTTGCACCGTGGTTCGGAATCCACGTTAAACTGTAAGACCCTATACAACCTGATGGACTAGGCAGATGACAGGTCGGAAGAAGCTAACGGCATACCTCCTCAAACAGGACCACCCCTAGTAAAGCACTACGGTGTTTAAAACAAGTGTCGCGCTGATGACTCATTTCTCATTTTTATCGCACGATAATAAATCAGGGGCCGATGTGGATCGTGTTGATAAGCGATTTTGGTTGCGACACACAAACTTAGAGCTCCCAGACGGAAATCCTTAAAAAAATTCCGGACCTCCAAGGTTTCTAACTCTGTGACCACTTATCACAGACAGAGCTTCAATCCAGAGAACGATGAAGTTGGGCCTGACTCTTGGTGATCTCCAGAGCACAACTTCTCTGATGTGCTCCTAAAGCGAAACTGGTCCATAGCATGCCTCGTAGCGAAAAATAAAACTCTGATTATCAATGTTCGACCTTAGGACATCCTGCCTGGCCCTATAACAAAATAGCGTTGAGGATATTGGTCTGTAATTCTGCCCATGCGTTCCCGTATAATTAAATGAAGCTAGGTTTCACAGTGTTTAAGAAACTTACCTATCATTCGGAATGAGGGAGAAATGAATCCCCGTACAGCAATACAGATTTAGATACCCATTGACTTCCATACGGCAGTGAAGGCGAAAACTGCGATGGTTCTTCTAAAAAACACACAGCCGATTTTTTTTTCTCAACGTTGTCTTGCCTGACCTTGTATTTTGTCAATAGCGACGTTACCGTCGGTGGGATGTTAAGACTCCTATTTTTCCTTGCTATAAACAGGAGTGATCTAAACAGCTTTTCAGGCACGAGAAACTGTTCGTTATGTGCGAGGTTCTCGATAAATGCGAACTGGAAGAACGGTTTATGTCAAGGCACTTTTGACGTGAAACTTCTTCACGGTCTCTCAAGACCTTTATTTATAACAGTTGTAACCACGTTTACTACCGGGAGTCGTTATGTCAGTGTCACGCGTTTCTAAGTTTGGGTTTGGGAGGAGAGGGTGGTTAGAGCTACAGTTATCTAAGACAGCTATGGAAGTCGTGTCTGTGCTGCCTCGTTTGCGGAACTGCCTATTTCAGTAAGTAGTCACGTGGTAGCAGCTACCGAATGCTTTGTGTGCTCCACTGTACTCTGTGTCGTGCGTAGCTCGTTGTTTCTTACAGGGTGTTTCAAAAATGACCGGTATATTTGAAACGGCAATAAAAACTAAACGAGCAGCAATAGAAATACACTGTTTCTTGCAATATGCTTGGGACAACAGTACATTTTCAGGCGGACAAACTTTCGAAATTACAGTAGTTACAATTTTCAACAACAGATGGCGCAGCAAGTGATGTGAAAGATATAGAAGACAACGCAGTCTGTGGGTGCGCCATTCTGTACGTCGTCTTTCTGCTGTAAGCGTGTGTTGTTCACAACGTGCAAGTGTGCTGTGGACTACATGGTTTATTCCTTAGAACAGAGGATTTTTCTGGTGTTGGAATTCCACCGCCTAGAACACAGTGTTGTTGTAACAAGACGAAGTTTTCAACGGAGGTTTAATGTAACCAAAGGACCGAAAAGCGATACAATAAAGTATCTGTTTGAAAAAATTTCAACGGACTGGGAACGTGACGGATGAACGAGCTGGAAAGGTAGGGCGACCGCGTACGGCAACCACAGAGGGCAACGTGCAGCTAGTGCAGCAGGTGATCCAACAGCGGCCTCGGCTTTCCGTTCGCCGTGTTGCAGCTGCGGTCCAAATGACGCCAACGTCCACGTATCGTCTCATGCGCCAGAGTTTACACCTCTATCCATACAAAATTCAAACGCGGCAACCCCTCAGCGACGCTACCATTGCTGCACGAGAGACATTCGCTAACGATATAGTGCACAGGATTGATGACGGCGATATGCATGTGGGCAGCATTTGGTTTACTGACGAAGCTTATTTTTACCTGGACGGCTTCGTCAATAAACAGAACTGGCGCATATGGGGAACCGAAACGGCCAATGTTGCAGTCCCATCGTCCCTGCATCCTCAAAAAGTACTGGTCTGGGCCGCCATGTCTTCCAAAGGAATCATTGGCCCATTTTTCAGATCCGAAACGATTACTGCATCACGCTATGTGGACATTCTTCGTGAATTTGTGGCGGTACAAACTGCCTTAGACGACACTGCAAACACCTCGTGGTTTATGCAAGATGGTGCCCGGCCACATCACACGGCCGACGTCTTTAATTCCCTGACTGAATATTTCGATGATCGTGTGATTGCTTTGGGCTATCCGAAACATACAGGAGGTGGCGTGGATTGGCCTCCCTATTCGCCAGACATGAACCCCTGTGACTTCTTTCTGTGGGGACACTTGAGAGCCCAGGTGTACCGCCAGAATCCAGAAACAATTGAACAGCTGAAGCAGTACATCGCATCTGCATCTGAAGCCATTCCGCCAGACAAAGGTTTCGGGTAATTTCATTCAGAGACTATGCCATATTATTGCTACGCATGGTGGATATGTGGAAAATATCGTACTATAGAGTTTCCCAGACCGCAGCGCCATCTGTTGTTGACAATTGTAACTACTGTAATTTAGAAAGTTTGTCTGCCTGTGTTCTGTTGTCCCAAGCATATTGCAACAAACGGTGTACTTCTATCGCTACTCGTTTAGTTTGTATTGCCGTTTCAAATATATCGGTCATTTTTGAAACACCCTCTATATTGAAATGACTGACGATATTAACGCTGATCCGCCACGAGATTCGAGTACGACTCCCACGATACCACAAAACATTAGCGATCCCTACGACCAAGCGTCAGTTCTGCTTTCGCAGAAGCACAAATAACGAGTGCAGACTGCCAGCCCTGCGAGAGGGTGGCGGGGTTTACTGAAACTGTGTTTTGTTTGCGCTCGCAGCCGACTGCTGCGTGAAGTATTCGCAGTATAGGGATGGTGAGTCCTAATGCCAGTCTCTGATGGTTGAACCCATTTATCCAGGCATTTACAGAGGGCCTGCAGTTTAATATGGACTGTGCAACTTGCAACGTGTGAGTTTCCACAGCAAAGCGTCATTATTAGAGGTGAAAGAAACGATGAGTGATAGAAGGCCTGCTAGGACTGATTCTGAATGGAACCTGGGATCTTTCGCTACACTGTAAGCAAAATATAAACTATCAGGTTTCTAGTTTTAGGCAGAGAATGAAGCAGCGCCGACAGGTAGACCGATGCTCTACGAGATGATGTGCCCACAGATTTTAAGTAACTAGAATTAGCTATTACGTCACATGCTCGTACAGCGTAACGCGCAGGGCGCTGGATTGTGAGACAGGAAGATGAGTCCGCCTCGAATCGAATCCGCGCATCGGAGTAACGACCATGGGCAGCACCTCTCTATAGGGGGCGCTGCCATGGGCCAGTATACGGGCCAGCCTGAGTGTGCTTCTTGGATAGTTTCCCTCGCTTATTTTGGCAAATGCTAGGTTGGCCCCAAATTCCGCCTTAGAGAATACGACAGATGAACAGTTATAATACGACAACAAAATGAGTAAAGTTATACGACTTCCCTCCCACTATACTGAGGTGAGAATGGTCATGCGAAATCGATATGCTCATATACAGATGACGGCAGTATCTCGCACACAAGGTATAAAAGACCAGTGCACTGGCGGAGCTGTTGCTTGTAATCGGGTTGTTCACGTGAATTGATTTCCGACGTCTATTGCTTGAAAAGAACAAGGCCGATTTACTTCCCCAGCCCTTAAAAAGCAATCAGAGTTTGTGCTCCGTCTCTAATGACTTCTTTGTCGACGTGACGTTATATCCTAATCTTTCTTACTTTCTTATTTCCTTCCTTACTCGTTATAATTATAAAAGAATAGTTCATACTTCTGGAGATTGCTTCCCGCGTCATTCCTCAAACATCTTTGACAAGGTCCCAAGCTCCAATATGAACTTCGAGATATCGCTGTAATCCACCTGCGCTACTTTAGAACAGCATGCAGAGTGAGTAACTGGTTAACTAGCAGTGGACAACAAAAATACGTGCAAAAGTAGCGGCCATGGCAGCCGCTTCCGCACAGTCCGGCAAGCGTAGCGGCGTATGCCTGTGTCGCCGGTATCTGTGCCAGTGTCAGCGGACGGCTCGGCGCCACCGCCTCTTCCGCTGCATTCGCGACGCCGAGTCCGCTGTGGACACATTGGGAACGCGCGCTGCTCCCATGTCGCTCGCATAACGACTAGCTATTTCTGCTTCTTTTCCTGTCTAGAACGGGGTCCACTCATGAGGATTTGACAAATTTTATTAATTAACTGTTATTTAACTCTGTGGTCCGAGACAATAAGCGGCAAGGTAACATTCACGGAGGTGAGAAAAGTCATGGGATACCACCTAATACCCTGTCGAACAGCCTTTCGTCCGGCAGAGTGCAGCTACGAGACCTAGCATGGACTCTACAAATTTTTGGAAGTCCTCTTACAAATATTCAGCCACGATTCCTCTATAGCCGTCCGTAATTGCGAAACATTGACGGTGCTGAGTTTTGTGCACGAACTGACCTCTCGATTACATCCTACAAATGTTCCATGGAATTCATGGTGGCGATCTGGGTGACCAGATCATTATCAGGAATGTTGTTCAGACTGATTGCAAATAACTGTGCCCGGTAACATGGTGCATTGTCATCCATAAAAATTCCATCGTTTTTTGGAAATATTAATGAATGGCTGCAAATGGTCTTCAAGTAGTCGAACATAACAGAGGACACAGTCCATTCCATGTAAACACAGCGGACACTATTATGCAACCACCACCAGCTTGCACAGTGCCTTCTTGGCAACTTGGGTCCATGGCTTCATGGGGTCTGCCCCACACTAGAACCCCACCACCAGACCGTATCAACTGAAATATGGACTCATCTGACTAGTCACGGTTTTTCAATCATCTGACGTCCAAGCGATATGGTCACGAGCCCAGGAGAGGTGCTGCAGTTGATGTCGTCCTGTTAGCAAAGGCACTCGCGTCGGTCATGTGCTGCCATATCCCACTAATTCGTAATTTCGCCACACTGCCCTAACGGAAACGTTCCTCGTACATCATACACTGATTTCTGAGGTTATTTCACGCCGTGTTGCTTGTCTGTTAGCACTGACAACTCTACGCAAACACCGCTACTCTCGGCCGTTAGGTGACGGTCGCCTGCCACTGCGTTGTCCGAGCTGAGAGGTAGTGTCTGAAATTTGGTATTCTCGGCACACTCCTGACACTGTGGACCTCGGAATATTCAGTTCTCTAACGATTTCCATAATGGAATATTCAACGTGTCTAGCTCCAAGCACCATTCCGCGTTCAAAGTCTGTTAATTCCCGCCGTGCGGCCATAATCACGTCGGAAATCAATTCACGTGAACAACCCGAGTACAAGCAACAGCTCCGCCAGTGCACTGGTCTTTTATACCTTGTGTGCACGATACTGCCGTCATCTGTATATGAGCATATCGATTTCGCATGACCATTCTCACCTCAGTATAGTGGGAGGGAAGTCGTATAACTTTACTCATTTTGTTGTATTATAACTGTTTATCTGTCGTATTCTCTAAGGCGGAATTTGGGGCCAACCTAGCATTTGCCAAAACAAGCGAGGGAAACTATCCAAGAGTTAGAGAAATCACAGGACGTAGAAATCTGAATGGCTAGAGGTGCAGTTGAGCCGTCGTCTCGCCAATTTCGTTTAGTGATCGTGAAGATGTTGGTTATGAAAACATCCGCGAGTGGTTAAATGGCAATGCCTTGAACTGTGATTTCAGCAGCTAAGAGTCGTAGATGAAATGAAAAGTTTTCGGCAGAGAGAGAGTGATTATCACGCACACCGAGGCACTTAAATTCATTGATCTCTTGTGAGAGCAGCAGCACAAAATTCATTGGACCGTGCCGATATTTTGACTCTTCGAAAATGAGATGTGACAGAGATATCCAACATTGGATTGGGCAGGGCGGTGTGGCTATCCAGAAATTAGTTTAAAGGTTAAAATTCGTTTCTACAAATTCTTCTTGGAACCAATAACAAGCTATGGGAGAGAGTATCGGGAACTCAGAAAAATAAAGGGACTTAGAGTTTTAGTAATGGACCTTTTGATAAGAACTTGTACTATATCCTGACTTGATCACTTAAGAAATCGGGAAGAGGATGAGGAAGAATAGAGAGATCGAAGAATTTGGGGACATATGCGGGATGCGGCGACAGCTTTAGGAGCCCCGCAACAAGGTACACAATGAGGACCTCCATCAAGGAAACAGTGTAAGAAATACAGAAACAGAAAAAAAATGGACGATTATTTCCCGAAAGTGATATCAAATTAGTGTATTTTAAATGCAATTTTGTAAATAATTTCTCATTTTCCGGTGATTAATGCGTAAGTAATTCAGTTGGATTTCAGCTGTTCTACGTAGCATATTTTGTAAATACAGAAGGCCTAAATAGTTTTGTGCAAAACAGTACGTATTTTAGTTTGTCCATGTTTATCGAGTATGTGTGCAGTCTCAGGTCGGTATTAAACCGCATATGAAAATTTATCATACACAGTTTCGATAAGCAGTTCATGAAGGCATTCTAAGTGACCACAGATACTCAGCTGTTTCTATTCTACAATTTTGGAAACTGCAGTAGATGCTCCAAATCCATTCAAACTGCTTCGATATGTACAGTATGCCACTAACATATGATCTAGACTGCAGAGATATCAGGTACACGTAGAGACAAGAGTGAGATTTCCATTGCACCAATAAGGTCAGTTTTACGAAATGTTTTGTCACTGGGGAGCTGACAGACGACGCAGAAACGGGAAAGCGACTGCTTGTATTCACCGTCGGCGTCGCAGGGCACAATATCAGCAAGTAGAGTCAGTTATAGAAGGGTGTAATCATTTCTCCCCACGAAATGGATCTGCCATATTGCGTCACCTCAGTTTCCAAATAACATTCTGTTACGGCAGTGTTCGCGCTTGCAATCAGGAAATTAGCTGGCTGGTCAAAGGCCATGCCAAATGCGATGAAAGAATTGCCTGACCTCCTTATACCTGTCACTGGTGTACGATATCAGGTAAGCAGCTAATTTAAACTTATTGGAGGAAGAATGGCAATCCACAACAAACTCCAGCAAGTTAAGAGTGATTAAAGAGAGCCAATGACTCGTCGAGGACCTCCCAAAACGGCCTATCGGAAATAATCCGTAGAGTTATGCAGCCTATGAATTGGTCGCACCAGGTGCCCGCGTGATAATATCTTAGTGAGCGGATCCAAGCCAGTATGAACGAAGTGCTCTCTTGGTAGTGATCCACATACTCACGGAAAGCGCCGCTTTGACGAAATATTCTGCATTATCAATCTGCAGCGGCCGCTCAGCCCGTCCTTCCACATCACAGACACACCTAAACAAAATGCCACTGTACTGTTATTAGAAAACCAGTCATTTTGTTCATTGGACCTGCTTCGCTTTGCGCCACCATATCTAATTTCCTTGAACGGAAAATAGTTATTTCTTTTCCTTTCCGTCAGAGATAACTGTTTGTCATTCCACAGTCGAAGGGACCGATGAGCAAAAGGTTCTGTAAAATAACAATAACAATAACCATAAAAGAGGATTCTGTACAGCGACAAGTGATTACCGTTCATCCCGTACGATACTGCACGGTGTGGCCCATATACAGTCTGTGTTGCTGTAACGGACTATAAAGTTTCGTCCACAGTGCTGGCTCCACGTTGGAGTGCGACCCAGGGCGTACTGGTCCGCGTCGACGTCGTATGCTGCAGCCTTGACAATTGGCAAGCATGCCATTTGCGTCGATTTTGAAAGTCCAGAAGCAGCGAACGCCTTAGGGTAGAACAGGCCCGCGAACGCCATCGATGCCATGGTGAATGGAAAAGTATACTGATTTCGTTCGAATGATGCTAGAACTACTATTACAGAGGCGACCGCATACACTACCTTGCCGACCTTATTCTGGCGGCCTATATTGTTCAGCATCATATCCGACAAACACCAAAAGCGACTGTATGAACTGCTATTGGATACATCATGCAGCCACCATCTCTCCTCACAGAAAGTCATCATAGCGTAAATTACTGCAAGAGAGAAGTTTTACGGTTCAAGGTACTGCCCACTTATAGGTACCTCAACATGCCATATTTCAGCAATATCTGACCATATGTGACACAAAATTAGCAAGATTTTTCGTACAGCCGAGGTCACCATAGCCTCTGTGGTATGCTTGTCCATCTCATACATTCCCTCAGTAGGTCTGTGAAACTGTTGGCTGGTTTCTTATTCGTCACAGTCCTCTAATAAACGTTGTTGGTGTCTCATCGATTTGCGTACAAACCATGTGTAAGAATATTGGATTGATTTTGTGCTACGTACTTTAGAACCTCTTATTTCAGTGCGAATGAGCTTCATAGTATACTTGATTCCTAAGAGGAGAACACTTACAGCTCCGTAATACTAGCCGGTCGCTGTGGTCGAGAGGTTCTAGACGCTTCAGATCGGAACCGCGCGGCTGCTACGGTCGCAGGTTCGAATCCTGTCTCGGGTGTGGATGTGCCTGATGTCCTTAGGTTAGTTAGGTTTAAGCACTTCTAAGTTCTAGGGGACTGATGATCTCAGATGTTTAGTCTCATAGTGCTCAGAACCATTTGAACCATTTTTGTAATACTAATCATTTGTGTATTGTCATTTTAAATACACACGTAAACGTAAGTTTAATGAAACAGGGCTTCAGAAACTTTGTAGAATTTTTGAATATCATCTAGACCACTTATGAATGTCAATATATTTTTTATGTACGACTGCAATTTTGAGCGTTTTTTTTTTTTTCAATCATACATATCGAATGCTGTGGCTGACGTTACCAATGTGAAAAGCGAAGAAAGTCGGCCAGGTCCCATTTCGGACTATAGATACCTCTATATCGACGAAAGGACAACATTAAGATCTGAAATTTGTTAGTTTATTGCTTTTGAAAACCAGCCATCAGAAATCATGTATTTTCTTTCACCGACAATAGTAGATTGTGTATCGAGTTGCAGTCGATTTTGTTCGTTTGTAGTATTGTTTACGTCTGCCAAGACATTTGATATGGCAACAGTCGAAATTCTAACAGCAAATAATGGGTATATTGACAGCCATGAACAGTAGCCGGGCGGTGTGGCCGAGCAGTTCTAGGCGCTACAGTCTTGAACCGCGCGACCGCTACGGTCGCAGGTTGAATCCTGCCTCGTGCATGGATGTGTGTGATGTCCTTAGGTTAGTTAGGTTAGTTAGGTTAGTTAGGTTTAAGTAGTTCTAAGTTCTAGGGGACTGATGACCTCAGCACTTAAGTGCCATAGTGCTCAGAGCCATTTGCACCATAAACAGTATGTATTACATTAAAAAAAAGAACATATACAATGTGGTGCACACCGTTACGTTTTTGTTCCCTATGATGTAGGGTAAATAAAAAGGTAAAATTAAGTACTAATGTTAGCAAATACGTGCAGTTTAATCTTCCCACAGTTTGCAAGGTCTGCAGTTCCGAGATTGATAGCTAGCTCCGTTCACTATTTCTTCTTCACTTAGCGTCACAGTTCTCATAACATCCCACGTACGTAATGCCAGAAATATAAGTGACACGCGTATTTCATTGTCAGACTGAAATGTTTATACCACATAACCACTCCACAATCTCGCGCATACGTGGAAGAGCAATTACATGAATTTAACTAAAGCTTTTTAACAAGGAGCTAAGAGCAATGATTTGTAAACAAATCGTCAAACTTCATTACCGCTATCTCTGTTCATTTTCGTTCTTCTTCTTCTTTTTCTTCGCAGATACGATGTGGTATCTGCCATTTCACTTATCAGGCTGGTATGAAAGACAAATATCCGTTTGTCAACAAAGAAATGGCTCTGAGCACTATGGGACTCAACTGCTGTGGTCATCAGTCCCCTAGAACTTAGAACTACTTAAACCTAACTAACCTAAGGACATCACACACATCCATGCCCGAGGCAGGATTCGAACCTGCGACCGTGGCAGTCGCACGGTTCCGGACTGCGCGCCTAGAACCGCGGCCGGCGTCAACAAAGAACTACAGAGGTATTTCTTTCATCAGCACTGTGGGTAAAATCTTCTCAAGTATTGTTGAAAGGAAAGTGCGAGTATTAGTTGAGGACCAATTGGATGAAAATCAGTGTGGGTCTAGGCCTCTTAGAGGTTGTCAGGACCAGATCTTTAGCTTACGGCAAAGTGTTATGAGTGGAACAGGGAATTGTATCTATGCTTTATAGATCTAGAAAAGGCATATGACCGGGTTCCTAGGAGGAAGTTATTGTCGGTTCTACGAGATTATGGAATAGGAGACAAACTTTTGCAAGCAATTAAAGGTCTTTACATGGATAGTCAGGCAACAGTTAGAGTTGACTGTAAATTGAGTTCATGGTTCAGAGTAGTTTCAGGGGTAAGACAAGGCTGCAACCTGTCTCCACTATTGTTCATATTATTTATGGATCATATGTTGAAAACAATAGACTGGCTGGGTGAGATTAAGATATGTGAACACAAAATAAGCAGTCTTGCACATGCGGATGACTTAGTTGTGATGGCAGATTCGATTGAAAGTTTGCAAAGTAATATTTCAGAGCTAGATCAGAAATGTAAGGACTATGGTATGAAGATTAGCATCTCCAAAACGAAAGTAATGTCAGTGGGAAAGAAATATAAACGGATTGAGTGCCAAATAGGAGGAACAAAGTTAGAACAGGTGGACGGTTTCAAGTACTTAGGATGCATATTCTCACAGGATGGCAAGATATTGAAAGAACTGGAAGTGAGGTGTAGCAAAGCCAATGCAGTGAGCGCTCAGCTACGATCTACTCTCTTCTGCAAGAAGGAAGTCAGTACCAAGACTAAGTTATCTGTGCACCGTTCAATCTTTCGACCAACTTTGTTGTATGGGAGCGAAAGCTGGGTGGATTCAGGTTACCTTATCAACAAGGTTGAGGTTACGGATATGAAAGTAGCTAGGATGATTGCAGGTACTAGTAGATGGGAACAGTGGCAGGAGGGTGTCCACAATGAGGAAATCAAAGAAAAACTGGGAATGAACTCTATAGATGTAGCAGTCAGGGCGAACAGGCTTAGATGGTGGGGTCATGTTACACGCATGGGAGAAGCAAGGTTACCCAAGAGACTCATGGGTTCAGCAGTAGAGGGTAGGAGGAGTCGGGGCAGACCAAGGAGAAGGTACCTGGATTCGGTTAAGAATGATTTTGAAGTAATAGGTTTAACATCAGAAGAGGCACCAATGTTAGCACTGAATAGCGGAACATGGAGGAATTTTATAAGGGGGCTATACTCCAGACTGAACGCTGAAAGGCATAATCAGTCTTAAATGATTATGATGATGATGATGATGAACAAAGAAGAGTGTGTTGTGACGTGGCTACGGCGGTGAACGACGCTACGTTCATGTTTGTAGCGTTGGGAAAGCCTGTGACGCAAAATCTGTGCCGGCCTGCCAACTCTTTTTTATCTAATCAAGCTGCGAAATGGAAACAATCAGATCGTGCCAGTTTTGAAACGCATTTTGAGGCATAGTCGTTTGCTTGCTGTACAGATGAGAGGCACTGCTAGGGTGCTAGCACCGGGGTTCTGCAATGACAGGTGAGCGGACATGCACTGCCTTTTGCTCACGTTTCTTGGCAAAAATGACTGCACTGGCTACTCAAAGGTTTTGCGAACCCTACAACATTAGAGGTTTCTTTATGAAACGTGTTACATAGTTATAATAATCATCACTGCACTCGTCGAAACACACAGAAATACTGTCTTACAAAACTGGCAACAGCTTTAGGCGTGTCTTAAGGTAACAGAAAATCAGAAATAGTCGATAAGCGTTTTAAGACATATCTAATCGATGAGTGAGTCAAGACTAGTATAATCTGTACAGTCCAAAGATCCGTAATTCGCATCCTGAAAATATGATGCCTTTTAAACATGCATTTTTAACATATGAAGGGATTTTTCATGACACAATACTTTCATGCAACCTCTTGACTACGTTCTGTACGAATAAAAGGAAATTGTGAACTAGCCTGTTGTCGTGTAAAGTCTTTATCCACACAGAAATACGCATAAATTTTGTATGATATTAAGGACTTCAAACAATCAGTATGTTTTACACAAGATATTTCACTGTTTTATCAGTAATTAAATTATCGTACTCATTTACATCATTTATTATCATCGGACAAATTCGTTTTGATATGTAATAGGTATTTCACTGTTTTATCAGTAATCAAATAATCGCAATCATGTACTTCATTTATTATCTTCGGTGAGATTCATTTTGATATTTAACAGTACGCCTTCAAATCAGAACAATGCGGAACTTGCAGAAAGGAACACATTAAAAGTAGAGGCAGAAGAAGAATTTGAGCTTTCGATAGTCAGAGAATGCGTCTCAAGTGACAAGCATATTTTCCATTGGAGACCTAAGCATATCTCCTTCCCAAAGTGATCAGCTAATAATCGCTAAACAGAGTGCTCGGTAATGAATTACGTGTGTTTTGGCGTTATTTTCCACATCTGCTGTTGAAACTATACCCTCTGCTCTAAAATTTCTTCTCAGCAAAGAAAACAACTTTTAGATTTATCCTACACTTTAGCTGGGTGGCATCGTGGTAGATGACCATTCGTTCAGCGGGAATTCTAGAGGCAATCCTTATCGTGTAGCAGGCAGTTTCCATTACATCGAAATTTCGACTCTTCTGAGGACACTATAGTAGTCCGCAAAATTACGTACAATTAATAGGACCATTTAATGTTAGATCAAGTGAGTAACGATAAGTTAAAAAGGTATTTTAATTTTCAATTTGTTTCCTTAAGAATTACAGCTGGCAGGTACTATTTACTGTATATTATGCTGAAAGTCAGGAAGATTTAAACAAAACAAAACAAAAATGCTGGAAAGAAGATATATGGCAATATTGCAGGTCGCAGGTTTCTTGTTTTGAAGTCAGTATAGCAAGAGAAACTGATTTCTTACTTAGGATTCATCACGCTGAATCCAGTTAGCAGTGATGTCCTGAACTCTGCAGAACTTATAGTTACCTCTCCCTTTTGTCATATAGCACTACAGGTATCAGTAAAGTTTAGTTAGTCGTTACGAGACAATTATAAATACATTCTTGATTACATTCAAAATGACACACCTCTCAGTGAGAAAACAACAGTGAAGGCGATCATTAGAATGAGAAATGCCTTATGCTAAAAGCATACTTAGGAGGTGAAAGCTGATTACAACTCTGGGCTCACATTCGGGAGGGCGGAATTTGAATTGTCCATCAAGACTTCCCTAAATAGATTAATGCAAATGTCGGGATGGTTCCTTCGGAAACTACACGATTGTGTTCCTACCCCACTCCGAGTACGTACTCCGTCTCTAATGACCTTATTGTCGATGGAGCGTATAAAGCGTATCTTTTCTTCCTTTCTTTAGAGCACTGGACACTCTTACAAACGTTGCCCGCTACGTTTATTATAATACATTTCTAACATGACTTTTTGCTGTCAACAGTAAGTCATGCCGAAACACAATGGTAACCTAATTTTGACCATTGTTGTCGGTGTAGTCGCCGTGATGCAGAAGGTAATGAATAAAGGAAAGAAGGAAGCTTATGATTAACCTTTGAGTTGATATCTAGGTCTTGAATGCTTGGTGCTCCGCAGCCTTAGACGTTTTTAAAGGACGTCTTCTAAACGCCATGCGCTGCACTGGAAATGTTTATTTGCGAATTCGGTGTTCAGGTGCATAACCCATCGTCATTGGCATCTGATGCACGGGAACTAACAGCTGTATGTACATCATTTTCCACAACACGATGACTGTATGTATAATAACAGAAATATAAGTCTACATACATAATGTATCTCTGTAGCAATCACACGTCAGTTACAAATTCTTTGATGTTCACCTCGGTATGCATTTAGAAATCAAACAGCCATGTGTATACCTACAACAAAATCACAATCATGTCCGTGTTAATAAGACAGGATATGAAATCCGGCTTACGACGATAAACTAGGCCTCAAATTCGCTTCAGGACAGAGAACAAAGTAATTCACGTGTTATAAAAAATGTTCGTAAGAGCCAAAGTTATCACATGTATATAAATATAATGTATATGATGTATGTAAAGTAACATGTAGTAAATGTGATAAAATTTATGTTAGCGAAACGGGGGAAAACTTCAAAACGAGATTCAGAGAACATACTAACGTTAGTGAAGGTTATCCCTGAGCATTCAGTGCTCGTTTAAGAGAATAAGACAATAGCCATCCTGCTAATGACATTAATAAAATCGTCACCACTCTTAATAAAGCAGAAAAAGGCAGATTATTGAATATTCTAGGATAAATTGAAATATACACCCATACGACGAAGCATCCGGACAACGTACTCAACGAACAAATAGAATTATAAAATAAGATGTACATAAAAAATTCAACAGTGTTTTAACCTTATGATTTCCACTTGGAGTGTCTCCATGTCCTGCATGCCACAATTGTCTAATTTGACGCAATATGTTGGGTTATTTTGCAATTTTGTACGTTTCGTATATTCTGCCTTCATATACCAATTGCCCAGAAGCTGTATTTTACATATGTGAATGAATTCACAGATATATCTAGACATGACCATAGAAATAACAAAGGAGAGGTAATATAGCCTCCGATTTGTTTCATGTTTACATGCTGACAGTTATGTCAGACATGATAAAGAATTGACACTGCCTGAGATTTGACAACAGTAACATATGCGACAACCTGTTAACTATGTGACAGAATAGATTTTATATCTTATCGCATTAACATGGACATGAATGTAATGGGTATGTTGTTTGATTTCTTGATGCACATAAAGCTGAACGTCCAAACACGCACACCCCAACGTCCTGACAAGCATGTCATTTCTGTAGAGTCACTTAATGTAAGTAGACTTAAATTTCTGTTATTATATATACATCTTTCATGCTGTGGAGGCGGTCGATGTGGCCGAGCGGTTCTAGGCGCTTCAACCCGGAACCGCGCTGCTGCTACGTTCGCAGGTTCGAATCCTGCCTCGGGCATGGATGTCTGTGACGTCCTTAGGTTATTTACGTTTAAGTGGTTCTAAGTCTAGGTGAGTGATGACCTTTGATGTTAAGTTTCATAGTGCTTAGAGCCATTTGAACAATTTTTTATCATGTTGTGGAAATTGATTAACATACAGTCGTTTGTTGCTGTGTGTCTTATGCCTTTGACGATGGGGTTATACTCCCGAATACTGATTTCGCAAATACGCATTTCAAGCTCAGTTCGTGGTGTTAGGAAGACAAAAGATGAGTTATAGAGAGGGCGGAAAACATAAATAAGAACGGGCTGACTGGGGTTTGACCACCCCGACCCCTCGCCGGGCCATAACAAAGTGAACTGTGCGCCATAAGGGTCTTTGGCCTCCTGCTCACTTACGTACAGCGTCTAACAGGCACTAAAAATAACTTTAAAAACGATGTAATCTCACATCTTCGTGGCATCTTGGTCACCTACATAGCAAGATTTCATGCGAGTATGGTCTTATTCTCCAACGTCAACAATTAAACTATGGCCTTAGGAAAACTAATTCGTGGCCGCACTTAAAATATTTGTTTCATGTATTGGTTTGGAGCCAAATGCCGTGCCTAACGTGGAACAAGCATCATCGTACAACATACTAGACTTCATCCTCTCGATTTGACATGCTGTGGAAGGCCAGGTGTTTTGATATCTATTCTGAAAGTCTACGCCATGGTAATTTCGCAGTAGTTTATTCCTGAAAATGTCATGGACGTATAACATATTGCAACATCCAATTGATGAGACCCGTAAGTTTTTGGGTGTACATATAGATGAGAATTTTAATTGGAAAATTCATATTTTGGATCTCCTAAAGCGACTAGGTTCAGCAACTTTCGGGATCAGAATAATTGTCAATTTTGAGGATATAGAAATTAGTAAGCTAACGTACTTTGCATACTTCCACTCTCTAATGTCATACGGAATAATATTTTGGGATGACTCAACATTTAGGCAAGAAGTATTCACTGCTCAAAAGAAAGTGGTTAGAATAATGTGTGGGGTTCAGAGTCACACATCTTGTAGGCATCTTTTAAAAGATTGGGAATTCTTACAACAGCTTCACAATACATCTGCTCACTAATGAAATTTGTTCTCAACAACATGGAACAGTTTAAAAACAACAGTGACATTCATGATTGTAATACCATAAAAAAGAAAAACATACACTATCCTTTGCACAACCTGTCTTTGGCAATGAAAGGGGTAAAATATGCTGCTGTAAAAATTTTCCACAAATTACCGGATGAAATAAGGTGTCTGGCTGACAGCAGTAATAGCTTCAAAAATAAATTGAAATCATATCTCCTTGACAACTTCTTCTATACCGTAGATGAATTCTTGAATAGGAATAAATAAATCTATAAATATAGTATATCCATTTTGTGCCATTTAAGGGAATGGGGTAAATAATAGAAATATTAATCTTTAACTCCGTGTATGAATATTAAGAGCTCAGATGGAAACAGAGTTCTAAGCAAAGAAGGGATAGCAGAAAGGTAGGAGTGTATAGAGGGTCTATACAGGGGCGATGTACTTGAGGACAATAGTAAGGAAATGGAAGAGGATGTAGATGAAGATGAAATGGGAGATACGATACTGCGTGAAGAGTTTGACAGAGCACTGAAAGACCTGAGTCGAAAAAAGGCCCCGGGTGTAGACAACATTCCATTAGAACTACTGACAGCCTTGGGAGAGCCAGTCCTGACAAAACTCTACCATCTGGTGAGCAAGATGTACGAGACAGGCGAAATACCCTCAGAGTTCAAGAAGAATATAATAATTCCAATCCCAAAGGAAGCAGGTGCTGACAGATGTGAAAATTACCGAACTATCAGTTTAATAAGTCACAGCTGCAAAATACTAACGCGAATTCTTTACAGACGAATGGAAAAACTAGTAGAAGCCGACCTCGGGGAAGATCAGTTTGGATTCCGCAGAAATATTGGAACACGTGAGGCAATACTGACCCTACGACTTATCTTAGAAGCTAGATTAAGGAAAGGCAAACCTACGTTTCTAGCATTTGTAGACTTAGAGAAAGATTTTGACAATGTTGACTGGAATAAGCTCTTTCAAATTCTGAAGGTGGCAGTGGTAAAATACAGGGAGCGAAAGGTTATTTACAATTTGTACAGAAACCAGATGGCAGTTACGAGCCGAGTGGTATGAAAGGGAAGCAGTGGTTGGGAAGGGAGTGAGACAGGGTTGTAGCCTGTCCCCGATGTTATTCAATCCGTATATTGAGCAAGCAGAGAATGAAACAAAAGAAAAATTCGGAGTAGGTATTGAAATCCATGGAGAAGAAATAAAAACTTTGACGTTCGCCGATGACATTGAAATTCTGCCAGAGATAGCAAAGGACAGAGCAGTTGAACGGACTGGATAGTGTCTTGAAAGGAGGATATAAGATGAACATCAACAAAAGCAAAACGAGGATAATGGAATGTAGTTGAATTAAGTCGGGTGATGCTGAGGGTATTAGATTAGGAAATGAGACACTTAAGCTAGTAAAGGAGTTTTGCTATTTGGGGAGCAAAATAACTGATGATGGACGAAGTAGAGAGGATATAAAATGTAGATTGGCAATGGCAAGGAAAGCGTTTCTGAAGAAGAGAAATTTGTTAACATCGAGTATAGATTTAAGTGTCAGGAAGTCATTTCTGAAAGTATTTGTATGGAGTGTAGCTATGTATGGAAGTGAAACATGGACGATAAATAGTTTGGACAAGAAGAGAATAGAAGCTTTCGAAATGTGATGCTATAGAAAAATGCTGAAGATTAGATGGGTAGATCGCATAACTAATGAGGAAGTATTGAATAGGATTGGGGAGAAGAGAAGTTTGTGGCACAATTTGACCAGAAGAAGGGATCGGTTGGTAGGACATGTTCTGAGGCATCAAGGGATCACCAATTTAGTATTGGAGGGCAACGTGGAGGGTAAAAAGCGTAGAGGGAGACCAAGACATGAATACACTAAACAGATTCAGATGGGTGTAGGTTGCAGTAGGTACTGGGAGATGAAGCAGCTTGCACAGGATAGAGTAGCATGGAGAGCTGCATCAAACCAGTCTCAGGACTGAAGACCACAACAACAGCAACAACAACTCTGTATTGTTATATATTTAAAAATGTTGTTTCATATGTGCATTTCTTGTGCACTTGACAGGTTCTACGCCATAACGGCTACAGTACCGTGAGATTGATCAATGGTACACGGAACCAACTAACTAAGAAAAAGATCTTAAAATTGTGTTGGTGAGATTAGAATATGTGAAACCTGCAGTGTAATTCGGGTTTCACGTTAAACTGCCGATTCTTTCTCGGTAAATTGGTTCACAGACTGAAAGAAGACACGACTATCCTGTATCTACCAACGCAGGCCTGCGGACCTTCAACTAAAGTCTTGTGGATGATGACGATGTCGGACACTTTACTCGTAATACTGATATGCGTTTGCATGGCCTGGATGCTTACGCGGAGAGCAGGAGGCTACCCTCGCCTCCTCTCAGTCTTCGAGTGCAGGAAGACGAAGAGCGCTGTCGCCGTGTGACGCACGCCGGCAGCCGCCATTGACGAGGCGGCCGGAACGGCTGTGCTGCAGTGCTGCGGCCCTCTTCTGCAGTGTCGCGGTGGGCGGACGGATGGAATTGATTACATTTGCGGCTTCAGTGCAGAGCTCTTAAAGGCGAAGCGGCCACTCTGCTGCCGCCGGTCGCTTTCTCGCCTCGTCTCCACTGGCACGTTTGCGAATGATGCATTCTGCTTCACTACAATCGTCGTACTCTCGGAAAGTCGCTAGGTTTCTAAACATACAACATTGCTTATTCAAAACGTCCCGCCAATATACTGAAGGCAGCCGTTTACAAAAAGAGAGAACAGTTTTGCGTTTGCGTAAGAACAACATCGTTGACAGAGGAATCCTAAGAAATGAAGGGGCTGTAACATCGTAGATTAAGGGTCGACCTGCGACAGCAATCGCACAACTTGCGTACAGGCCGCTAGAAGCATCCGCGAGCGCTAAGAGTGCACTGCCGTCGCAGGCGCGCGTGTTGCGTACGGGCCGCGAGCCCAACGTATATAAGTGCCGACGGCGTTCGGCCAGCTCTCATTTTGTTGGCATCTCATTTTTGCCTATTATCTTATTTGCTTAGCTCTTATTCGTTTATGGCTCATGTTATTGGGCTCCCTTTCAGCCATTCTGATTGTTTTAATTTACTACCAATTGTGAAGTGCTCATTTTGGCATTTCACTTTTGCATATTTCTCATTTTGCTAATAATATGCTCCTTAGCTTTTTACAGTTGAATTGATTAACATAGTCTCATGTACTGTTTTTTCATTTCAGCCTGTTCATATTTTGATGTTCTTTAAATACTGTAATAATTATCGGAAGCATTTCTTCCCTTAAACCTGTGTAAAGTATTCTCGATGTAGGATTTGTTCTGTGACACAGGTGTAAGGTTTTGAATATAAATTATATACGAAACTGTGCTTTAAACGGAATTTATTTTTTCAGTTTGTACTACATCAGAAGACAATTTTGTGCTATGAGGGAGAAATTTGACGGGCGAACCCATGGAAATTGTCTTAAGTGTGTGACACTGAAAGACGTGACACTGTAGACACCGAAAAATTATATATATAAAATTATACGTCACAGGGCTTAATTTCCTCCTGACTCTAAAGTTTATCCTTTGTGATTACACTCCTGGAAATTGAAATAAGAACACCGTGAATTCGTTGTCCCAGGAAGGGGCAACTTTATTGACACATTCCTGGGGTCAGATTCATCACATGATCACACTGACAGAACCACAGACAGAAATAAGAACACCGTGAATTCGTTGTCCCAGGAAGGGGCAACTTTATTGACACATTCCTGGGGTCAGATTCATCACATGATCACACTGACAGAACCACAGACACATAGACACAGGCAACAGAGCATGCACAATTTCGGCACTAGTACAGTGTATATCCACCTTTTGCAGCAATGCAGGCAGCTATTCTCCCATGGAGACGATCGTAGAGATGCTGGGTGTAGTCCTGTGGAACGGCTTGCCATGCCATTTCCACCTGGCGCCTCAGTTGGACCAGCGTTCGTGCTGGACGTGCAGACCGCGTGAGACGACGCTTCATCCAGTCCCAAACATACTCAATGGGGGACAGATCCGGAGATCTTGCTGGCCAGGGTAGTTGACTTACACCTTCTAGAGCACGTTGGGTGGCACGGGATACATGCGGACATGCATTGTCCTGTTGGAACAGCAAGTTCCCTTGCCGGTCTAGGAATGGTAGAACGATGGGTTCGATGACGGTTTGGATGTACCGTGCACTATTCAGTGTCCCCTCGACGATCACCAGAGGTGTACGGCCAGTGTAGGAGATCGCTCCCCACACCATGATGCCGGGTGTTGGCCCTGTGTGCCTCGGTCGTATGCAGTCCTGATTGTGGCGCTCACCTGCACGGCGCCAAACACGCATACGACCATCATTGGCACCAAGGCGGAAGCGACTCTCATCGCTGAAGACGACACGTCTCCATTCGTCCCTCCATTCACGCCTGTCGCGACACCACTGGAGGCGGGGTGCACGATGTTGGGGCGTGAGCGGAAGACGGCCTAACGGTGTGCGGGACCGTAGTCCAGCTTCATGGAGACGGTTGTGAATGGTCCTCGTCGATACCCCAGGAGCAACAGTGTCCCTAATTTGCTGGGAAGTGGCGGTGCGGTCCCCTACGGCACTGCGTAGGATCCTACGGTCTTGGCGTGCATCCGTGCGTCGCTGCGGTCCGGTCCCAAGTCGACGGGCACGTGCACCTTCCGCCGACCACTGGCGACAACATCGATGTACTGTGGAGACCTAACGCCCCACGTGTTGAGCAATTCGGCGGTACGTCCACCCGGCCTCCCGCATGCCCACTATACGCCCTCGCTCAAAGTCCGTCAACTGCACATACGGTTCACGTCCATGCTGTCGCAGCATGCTACCAGTGTTAAAGACTTCGATGGAGCTCCGTATGCCACGGCAAACTGGCTGACACTGACGGCGGCGGTGCACAAATGCTGCGCAGCTAGCGCCATTCGACGGCCAACACCGCGGTTCCTGGTGTGTCCGCTGTGCCGTGCGTGTGATCATTGCTTGTACAGCCCTCTCGCAGTGTCCGGAGCAAGTATGGTGGGTCTGACACACCGGTGTCAATGTGTTCTTTTTTCTATTTCCAGGAGTGTATTTGACCATTACTGTAATTTTGTTCTCCATTATATTTCCCAAATTCATTGACAACAAGTTACATCCTCCATATTCGTATACGAATGTAACATTTCGAAACATCACGACTGACGTACTTTTGATTGGTCAGTACGTCATTTGCCTGTATTCTGAAGTGGCGGAGCGATACTCAAATCTCAGGCATAGTGTGCTACTCGTAGTTCCCAGTACAGTGACCGCGCCTCCGCGTCCAGCAATCAGGTATTGAAATCATTGTTTCATCCAATCACTCATGTCCTGAAAATTTTCTGCCCAAGCTCCCACTGTGCAGTCTTGTATGATCTATTTGCGTCTATCGGCATACTGAAATCCCTTCTTCTACTACTCTCTTAATACACTACTGGCCATTAAAATTGCTACACCACGAATATTACATGCTACAAACGCGAAATTTAACCGACAGCAAGAATATGCTGTGATATGTAAATGATTAGCTTTTCAGAGCATTCACACAAGGCTTATGCCGGTCCCGACACCTACAACGTGCTGACATGAGGAAAGTTTCCAACCGATTTCTAATACACAAACTGCAGTTGACCGGCGTTGCCTGGTGAAACGTCGTCGTGATGCCTCGTGTAAGGAGAAGAAATGCATACCATCACGTTTCCGACTTTGATAAAGGTCGGATTGTAGCCTATCGCGATTGCGGTTTATCAAATGGTTCAAATGGCTCTGAGTACTATGGGACTCAACTGCTGTGGTCATTAGTCCCCTAGAACTTCGAACTACTTAAACCTAACTAACCTAAGGACATCACACACATCCATTCCCGAGGCAGGATTCGAACTTGCGACCGGAGCAGTCGCGCGGTTCCAGACTGTAGCGCCTAGAACCGCTCGTCCACCCCGACCGGCTAGTAAGCCTTATAATTTAAACTAAAAGCATATCATATATCAACAGATTCTTAATCGTACATTCTGTGTCACTGTGCAGTGATAAATAGTTACTTTATAGTCGAACAAGTTTTAATGATTTAATTAGTGTTCAGAACACTTAGAGCATGTTTTTTCCTTGTGGTAGGAGTTATATGCATCATTTGTCTCCTTTCCACTGATGGGTACCTAATAAGTATGTCGCCTTATTTCCAAACATAAGTCTCTATCATAGCTGCATGCACTGTGCGTGACGATATTTCACGGCGTGAATAATACATGTCTCCGATACATATATTTTTGCCCACTTTAAAAGCGCCCAGAGGCTGTCCTTCGCCTTTTGTCGTTCCTTTAGTATTTCTAAATCGCCTGACAGCTTCTCACCAACCGAGTTTGTATTCATTCTAGCTATACTTTCCGCAATGTTGCTAAGTTTTCTTACTCAAAATGTTGATTTACAAGCATAAATCTATTACTGTTGCTCACTCTCCTCGCTATTTATTTGGAAAAAAACAATAAAAAGATTAAATTTGTGTGAGTCTGACTTTGATAAAGGAACAAAAATTTCAGAGGCAAAATAATCAGTACTTTTACTGCAGTGCGTGTCCATATGTCGCACGTTGTATACTTCTTCAGGTGGGTGGGAAAAAAGCATATTTTGCCTTCTAACTGGAGTTGTTTGCTATGAGTTGCTGTCGATGAGTGAACCACGACACAACTTGTCCGTCGTCTTACGATCTGCGAACCAAGACAGTTGAAGGTTGCGTCAAGTACAGTTTGGAAACACGGCACCCACTTGAGAAGTACACAAACTGTCTTACCCACAGCCAAAAGCTATGCCTGTTGTCCATTTATAGGCTCGACGACTCTTTTCGCTGCTATCGTTTACTCACTTCGAGAACTTCAGTACCACTCGAAAATTTCACCAGATAGATTCAGTCATTTACAAAACAAATATTACAATAAAGTTTGTTTATGCCGGCCGCTGGTGGCCGAGCGGTTCTGGCGCTACAGTCTGGAACCGCGCGACCGCTACGGTCGAAGGTTAGAATCTTGGCTCGGGCATGGCTGTGTCTGTTGTCCTCAGGTTAGTTAGGTTTAAGTAGTTCTAAGTTCTAGGGGCCCTATGACCTCAGCAGTTGAGTCCCATAGTGCTCAGAGCCATTTGAATCAAAGTTTGTTTATTTGAGGTATTATTTGCTTCGTATACGTCTGAGATACTTTAACAGTCTCAGCAAGAAACCTTATAAAAAGATAAACACAGCTGCACATATTAGCACGAATAAAAAGCGCTTTCTAATGCCGCAATCGGCACGCTTCTAAAACTTTCAATGTAAGAGTTTTAATGAAAGAGATGCGCTGGAGAGATGACCGTGGTATACAAGCGTAACTCAGAATCAGCAAAAGTAAACTAGCTGTCGGTGTCGTGCGCTCAGTCCAACTAGACAACGTCGGGAGAAACCAATGTCTGACAATACTCGCCAATTCCTGCAATACAGTCGCTTAAATAAGTTACAAATATTAAGTAGCAATGGCTGTTGATACCTGCGACGACAGTTTAGAGAGTATAGTACCAAAAGCTCTCAGTAAGAAAACGCACCATGTACTTTGTTACACACTGTACGTTCGCACTTACGGGAAAGACACGAAGTCGTTCTCCAAAATAGTGGAAATACTTAAATGTTTCAGAAGGGAGAAGATTAGTCTCTTCGAACCATCGATAGCTTCAAGTGTAATCCGAGTTTACTACTTCAGGACAGGTGCAAAATGAATGTCGCTGTTATGGGAGTGTTGAGAGTTAAGGACATCACACTGTCACTTCACTTTCTCACCTGGTAGAGTGCCCATATTCGTGGCGACGAAAATAAAACTTGGACAAAAATTGTTTGCACCTGACACGAAATAACAGGAAAACTACTCCTCGCAGAAGATCCGGAAGTGGTCACAGTTGACGGTTTCTAACAATCTCACTGCTGTTATTATTAAATTGTCGCAAATTTCGAAAACTCTTGCCGTGTCGATTTTATTTGGTCCTTCCTTTCTTGATCTGCCTCTCGGAATAGACCACAGAGAAGGGCTCTGGGATGAAATGCTAGAGTCCTGGCCCTTTGTTTGGATCTCTTTATTTTAGATCGTTTCGTCACAGTTCTGTTCGGCTGCACTAGGTAATTTACCATTCGTAGGTGGCAGGGCTCTGGCAGCATTACGATGAGAACAGAAGAGCTATATTTACCAGAAAACTGCATTAAACGTTTATTTTCTTCAGTTTAAAGACTTTATCAAGATTTATACTTGTCCGAAAGAACAAACACCACATCCATATACACACATAGTTCTGGCAATAACAGCCATGACCTTCTTCTTCTGTGCGGATGCACACATATTCCCCGAACTCTTACGGGACTTGATAAGAATGTCTCCCACGAGTAATGAGTGTGTTGGGGTGGGACACTACGAATGTAGTGTGTGGACATTCAAGGTGAGAATGTGAGTCTCGCGGGAGGCGTGCGCGAGATAGTCCCTGCAGTCGCGCTATCCTCTGTGCCCTCGGGGGCTCAGATGGATAGAGCGTATGCCATGTAAGCAGGAGATCCCGGTCTCCAGTTCCGATCGAGGCACACATTTTCACCTGTCCCCGTTGATATATATCAACGCTCGTCAACAGCTGAAGGTATTAAGTTAATTCTAATTTATCAAGATTTTCCCGTTACACACACAGATGAATCTAAGCAGAAGAATATACTTCGGTCCCGGTCTTTTTAAGTAAGCACAGAGCCATGTAACAGGCAGAGTGTCATTGGGACGTTTTCCGAAACAATTGGAGCATATCAGTACACTAAGAGACAAAAAAAATGCACCATGAAGAAATTTTCCGAATGGAACGGAATCTCACTGACTGAAATAGATTGGTCTTCATTGATAAGTCCCGCTCTGAACTGAGCCCTGATGACCAGTGCAGACGTGTCTAGAGACGCCCCAGACAGCAGTGGTATACGAACCTAACTGTCTCCCGCCATACGGCCCGACAACCAGGACACCATTTCATATCATAGCAGGACGCCTTTGGTTGTCATAAACAGCACCCTTACAACAGAGCGGTACGTTGACTATATTCTACGTCCCATTTTGTTGCCCTTCAAGGCAAGCTAATACCCACCTGCACACGCGAGAGTTTTTACTGCTTGTCTTCGTGTTTGTCAAACCCTACCTTGGCCAGCACGGTATCCAGATCTCTCCCCAATTGACTACGCTTGGAGCATTACGGGATCTCCAACCAGCTCGGGATGTTGACGATATAACGTGCCAACTGAAAAGAATTTGGCACGATATCCCTCAGGACGACATCCAGCAAGTCTATTAACACTTTCTCTTCAATAAATCGTCCATTTTTTAAACTATAATCATTGTTCGTTTTCGCATGTACGTCACATCTACCTAATTTGGCGACATTTGAATACATTGAAGAGCCAAAAAAACTGGTACACCTGCCGAATATCACGTAGGCTCCAGCGAGCACGCAGAAGTGCCGCAACACTACGTGGCATGGACTAAACTAATGTCTGAAATAGTGTTGGAGCGAATTGACACCATGAACCTACAGGGCGGTCAATAAATCGATAAGATGGTTCAAATGGCTGTGAACACTATGCGACTTAACTTCTGAGGTCATCAGTCGCCTAGAACTTAGAACTGCTTAAACCTAACTAACCTGAGGACATCACACACATCCATAAGAGTACGAGGGGATGGAGATCTCTTCTGAACAGCACGTTGCAAGACATTCCAGATATTCTCAATAATGTTCACGTCTGGGGGAGTTTAGTGGCCAGCGAAAGTGTTTAAACTCAGAAGAATGTTCCTGGAGCCACCCTGTAGCAATTCTGGACGTTTGGGGTGCCGCATTCTCCTGCTGGAATTGCCCAAGTCCGTCGGGATGCACAATGGACATGAATGGATGCATGTGATCAGACAGGATTCTTACGTTCGTGTCACCTGTCAGTCGTATCTAAACGTATCAGGGGCTCCATATCACTCCAACTGCACACGCCCCATACCATTACAGAGCCTCCACCAGCTTGAACAGTCCCCTGCTGACCTCTAGGGTCCATAGTTTCATGAAGTTGTCTCCATGAAACGAGACTCATCCGACCAGGCAACATGTTTCCAGTCAACAACAGTTCAATGTCGGTGTTGACGGGCACAGACGAGGTGTAAAGCCTTGTCCAGTCATCAACGGTACACGAGTGGGCCTTCGGCTCCGAAAGCCCATATCGATGACATTTCGTTGAATGGTTCGCTCTCTGACTCTTTATGGCCCAGCATTGAAACCTGGAGCAATTTGCACACTGAACGGCTCTCTTCAGTCGTCGTTGGTCCTCTTCTTGCAGGATCTTTTTGCGGCCGCAGTGATGTCGGAGAGTTGATGTTTTACCAGATTCCCGATTTTCAAGGTACACTTGTGAAATGGCGACACAGGATAATCCTCACTTCATCGCTGCCTCGGAGATGCTGTGCCCGATCGCTCGTGCGCCGACTATTGCACCACGTTCAAACTCACTTAAATCTTGATAACCTGTCAATGGAGCAGCAGTAACAAGTACCCCAGACACTTGTTATTTTAAAACAGGCGTAGTGCTCAGAGCCATTATAAAACATGCGTTGCCGACCGCAGCGCCGTATTCTGTGTTTACATATCTCTGTATTTAATATGCGCGACTGTAGAAGTGTCTTTGACGGTTCACTGTAATTCCTTAGTGGTGCGTCGTATTGTTTGTCTTAAAATGTACATACAAACCACATATCTCTGGCGACGTGACCAGAGATTCTGAAGAAACCTGCTCTCTCAAGAGAGAGAACAGTCACTTTTCAAAACTACGAGTTGTGTATGTTGATATCCAGTAAAGGCGCTGATAACCGTGCTGTTGAGAAGCCCAAATCCAACATCGGTTAATCAATCGGTCAAATGAAATCATGTTTAAGTTTTAAAAAAAATGGTTCAAATGGCTCTCAGCACTATGGGACTTAACATCTATGGTCATCAGTCCCCTAGAACTTAGAACTACTTAAACCTAACTAACCTAAGGACAACACACAACACCCAGCCATCACGAGGCAGAGAAAATCCCTGACCCCGCCGGGAATCGAACCCGGGCGCGGGAAGCGAGAACGCTACCGCACGACCACGAGATGCGGGCATGTTTAAGTTATCGCTCGGAAATTGTCACAGAGATTTCGGAGGTTGCATCAAATATTTTAGAAGAATGTCGAAACGATTCCTACTGCAAGGACTCATCCTGGTCGAACTAAATGGCCTCAGCAAAGTCCTCCATGTTGAGGGAAGTTTAATTTTCTTTTTACGCTCAGTGAGCGTGTAGCACGTCCGAGCGGAGAGACAAAGTGTTTGTAGGTTAGACTGGCGAGAGCGGCAGGCGGGGCAGCGCAACACGAATAGTTTGTTGTGCGCGGCGCGTCCACACAGCTGGTTCGTTAAGGCAAGCAAACATCGTTTTCTGCAGCGGCTTCCCATATCAGGGCCGTTCTGCGTGCGGTCGCCTCCAAGTGGGGCGCAGCAGCCTGACGGACGTGTCTGCGCACGGGCTACATTAACGGCTTCTGCGCCACAACGGCCAAGTTCGCAGACTATGGTTTCATTTGGAATACAGCAATGCACTCATACTGCGCGGGACAAAGCGAGCAGGAAAGCGATGTTTTGGGTAAAAAGTAGCAACGAAAGAATCAAGATAAGCAAAATTGAGGAGAAACAGTAAAAGAAGTGAAAGAATTCTGCTGCTTAGGAAGTCAGATTATAGAATACAGCAATGGATACATCAGAAGCAGAATGGCGTGAGGGAACAAATCTTTCTCCGACATGAGAATTTTACTGGTATCGAATGATGACACAGAACTGAAGAAGATATCTCTCAATCGGTAGTATAATGTTGTGGAATTAAATCAGGCGATGTTGAGGGAATCTGATTAGTGAGATCATAAAAGTACTAGACGAGTTTTGTTACTGGGGCATCAAAATAACTGACGATGACCGAAGTAGAGTGTATATAAAATTCAAAACGGCAGTATCAACAAAATCATTCCTGAGAGAGAGAAATTCGTTAACAATGAGTCAAGTCGAACAAGAAGAGAGCAGAAACTTTTGTTATCTGGCACCACAAGAGAATGCCGAAGAGCAGATGAGTTGACTGGATAACTAATGAGGAGTTACTAGACCTAAGTGATGAGAAAAGAAATTTAAGGGACAATTGGAGAGACGTCTTGGTCCAGGGGGACATAACGAAAGAATACTACATGGAGGAACTATATGCCTCGGAACCTCCTCAGATTTCTCTAACAGAGCAGTTTGAAATTAGATTGCCAGCGATGGTTACTGTTGAAACGTCCCCTTAGAAAAATGTATGAATGATTGTGCTTATAAACCCCTTACTTTATTTGATTTTCAAACAGCTTAGCGAAACTGAACGTGCGCAGACATTCCTCTCTTTACTTATTCAGATCATCAATAAACTGACACACAATATTTTTAGCGCAACGCAGTCTCACTTTCAATAATCCCTATAAAAGAATGGCCCTGACTAACAATAACCTATACCTCGCATGAATTACGTACCTCACAAAACTCTTCGTTACTCGAACTACTGCAATACAGCGAACGCCAATACTGACAGCTAAATAAAAAATTCTAACTACTGAAGTCACTAACTACTGATAGGCATAGTTAGCAAATGAAAGATTTTGATAGAGAACAAGCAATATATTTACCTTAATAGTGTTTAAAAGTCATAATTTATATATCAGTTCATGACATCCAGTCTTACAAATTTGCTGTCTCTGATGAACACACGTCCAGATCATCCGCTCTCAAAACTCCGCCATCTCTCTCCCCACATCCACCACTGCTGGCGGCTCACCTCCAACTGCACAACGCTACGCGCTGTTCACATTCAACTGCCCAACACTAAAATAGCGAATATTACAACAATGCCAACTAGCCACAGACTGCACACAGCACAGCCAGTGATTTTCATACAGAGCGCTACGTGGCGTTACCAATATAAAGACCTAAAAGCCTACTTACACTGTATTGCATTTTAGTTCAGTTATTTGCGATTTTCGTTACATTTTTGACCCATTTCTCCAATAGATTTCAGAAAACTGGACAATATAATCACTATTAATCAGTTTCTTATTTCTGAACACCACTTAAGGACACAAAATATATGTACCGTTGAGAGCGCTTGCCATTAGAGATACACATGGCAAATTAAACCAAGCGTGGATTGCATGACTGCTGCTTGACGGCTCCTAGGACATTCCTTATTTCTTTTATACGACCAGATTGGTAATTATGATTTTCACTTTATTCAGCCTTACATAGTTGATTACTTCAGTTTGTTACCTCCTCCAAAAATGGTTCAAACGGCTCTGAGCACTATGGGACTCAACTACTGTGGTCATTAGTCCCCTAGAACTTAGAACTACTTAAACCTAACTAACCTAAGGACATCACACACATCCATGCTCGAGGCAGGATTCGAACCTGCGACCCTAGCAGTCGCACGATTCCGGACTGCGCGCCTAGAACCGCGAGACCATCGCGGCCGGCTTACCTCCTCCTGTAGACCGCCAATGCACCAGACAAAGAGCTGTTACCGTCAAGCCCTTTGGTGTGAAAGGACGCGGGTTCGATTCACGGTGCCTCCCCAGGCCCGTTTTTTTTAGGTAGGGAGGTCTGGGGCAACTCGGCCATGGTGAGGCCATACGAGTAGATGCTTCAATAGAGAAGCAGTGGCATCATCAGGATTCATTTACTGGCGACAACGGCTGGAGAGATAGGCGACATGCTGGAACACGTGTCCCACGAAGATAGATCGCTTCTCGTGACGTGAGCGTCTTTGCTAACAGTACGAAATCGTCTGAAGCGCCTCACCTGGCCATATCGATTGGACGCTAGACTATTGGAAAACCGTGTCCAGGTCAGATATGTCCGGATTTCAGCTGGTAAGAGCTGATGGTAGGGTTCGTGTGGCGTATACCCCGCGAAGCCATGGACCCAAGTTGTCGACAAGGCAGTGTTCAAGCTGCTGGTGGCTGATTAATGGTGTGGGCTGTGTTTACATGGAACATTGAGTGGAAATTGACCTGGAGAATATTTTCGGCTATTCATGGACTTCATGTTCCAAACAACGCTGGAATTTTTGTGTGTGACAACGCGCCATGTCACTGACCCACAATTGTTCGCGATTGGTTTCAAGAACATTCTGGATCTTTCGACCGAATTATTTGACCACTCAGAATCCAACATTTATGGGACATTCTCGAGGGATCAGTTAGTGCACCTCCTGCACCGACAACACTTTCGCAGTTATGGAGACTATAGGGGCGGCGTAGCTGAATATTTCTGCAAGGGACTTCCAACGACATGCTGAGCCCATGGCGCGTCGAAGTGCTGCATTATGCCGGGCAAAGGGAGGTCCGACACGATATTAGGAGGTACCCTATGACTTTTGCCACCGTAGTGTGTGACTGACTGCAGTTGTCACTCGTTATTCCCGTGTGAACAAATTTTTGCATTTTCTGAAGTGCGCCACTTAACATTTCTCTGGATTAAGAGTGCCATTTACAAACTAGACTTCTTTTCCTTCCTCTTGTACGAATTACTCAGACTTGTGACGATATTCATCTCTGTAGACGAAGTGAGGGAAGAAAACTATTCCAAACTGCAATGCTGGACCCCAAATTCCGGGATATAAAATATTGGTGGACCGCGTACAGCAGCGTGCCTTCGCCAGCGGTAATATTGATCAGCATTAAGCGTAATCCCATATCCCGAGGTAAACGAATTTCCGGCGGCGGCTTCGGCGCTCGCCGGCCGTAGATTGGCGCCGAGTAATGGCTGGGCGCCGTCCATTAGCGGCCGAAGCGTCCAGCCGAGGCAGGCGGGCGCAAAAACACTGGGGGGAGGAGGCAAGTCACTCCAGCGGCGCTGTGAACACCGTGCTGTACGTCTCTGAATCCTGCAACAAACGAATCCCTGCTCACTTGCTCTTGCGTCAAAACTTAATTTAAAAGTCGCGTAATTTAACTGTGCCAGCTGAGGGCGTAACTTACACTAAAGAATGACCTGTTTTTCCATATTTGTACAAGAGATGGTAATGGTCGAAACTAGATATAAAGTCCCATAAACATGTTAGGCTGCAAATACTTTTGAGGTATGCCGATTCTCCCCCTTAATGGACACCTGTCAGTTGACAATCGCGAGGTGTTCGGTGTCCTTACTACTCATCGTTACACACCTTCAGCCCACCCCCCTCAAATTACCTGCGCTGCTGGAGATCATTACCACTGCAGAAAAACAACATATGCACAGTGGGGCACCAACCCACTTTCCAATATCAGCGATGTGTGCCTAATGTTATGCACCTATGTACAACTACCCTTCTTGTAAAACAGGAATGGCCTTTACAACACGTTTTTATTAAGTCGCTTCGTTGTTCCTGCTTGTTCAGCACAAATTTTGCAACTGATCCTAAACTAACTTCCCAATGAGTTAAAGACTTAAAATTTTAAACATAGCTCAGAACTGAATGACAATGCGAATATTAAATAGGTTTCTTGATGTGTTTGGTAGGGGTGGGGTTGTGGATGGAAAAGGTTGGTAATGCCTGGCATCTCGGCTGCCCCACAGATCTGGCGTGTTGTGCAGGTAGTAGTAATGGAAAGTTTCCCAGGCTGAGCGATAGTGGGCAGGCACAGCTGAGCAGGGAGAGTGCAAGAGGAGATGAGTAGAGAGGGGAGAAGGAGATGTGTGCAACATATGTCATGTGTATAGAGGTGAAGCTGAGGGTAAAAGGGTTTTCAAATTGGACTAAAAAATACAAAATAACTTCTCCTAGCCCCATAAAGATTTCTAACTCGATGCGCACAGTCCTGAAAGGCTGTGCTTGTGCGTTTATTGTAGTCGTGACAATACTTACAAGATTTATAGCGAAAAGGTTAGGCTTAGTTATGAGGTGAACTATTCATGGATCAATTTTGGATTACACGTATCGTACGTTTTTCTTAAAAATCTTGCAAGTACTGCCGTAGGTACTAAAAATTCACAGCCACTTAAAAAATCACAAGCACTTATTTTCAGATCTCTGTATGGTGTTAGGAATCTGTATTCAGCTAGAATAAATTTTCAGTCCAGTTTAAAAACATGTTATATTAACAATTTACTTTTACTTTAATAATTATATTTTCAATCGTTTGCAATGCTTAATAGCTCCAGCGTCCTGTGATAAAATATTCTTAGGAAGTGGTACAACCTCTTTTGCATAGTCTGTATAGAATTGCACAGGTAGCTCATTCTGTCCAGTTGTCGTTCCTCTGCAGAGCGAAGTCAGTTGATTTTCTAAGCCGCTATCACATATCTAAATACCTGTCACTTCAACGTACGTCCGACCATTGAAAGCAGGTAGCGACAAGAGCTTCTCCTGAGGAGGAGGGGAACGGAACGGACTCCCTTAGGCTCGAGATAAGGCCTTTGGTTAGATGGTAGTGGCCCCGACCTGAAACCTTGAATTTGACTGCTGAGAGCTATGCTGACCACTGTGCTCCACTTAGTACCGCCCTTTGACGCTTTAGGCAGAGCGTCAGGTCCAAAGTCCTACGTAACAACAGCATCAAGAACTTACAGATGTAAAACACTAAATTCCTTGTTTCCATAAATCCATAACTGTCCAACATTTGTGAGTTACAGGGTTTGGCAACGACGACTATTGACACGTGAGACAAGAAGCGTCCGGAAAAGAACTACTCGAAGCAAAGCTCAAATGGTTCAAATGGCTCTGAGCACTATGGGAGTTAACATCTGAGGTCATCAGTCCCCCAGAACTTAGAACTTCTTAAACCTAACTGACCTAAGAACATCACACCCATCCATGCCCGAGGCAGGATTCGAATCTGCGACCGTAGCGGTCGCGCGGTTCCAGACTGAGGCGCCTAGAACCGCTCGGCCACAGAGGCCGGCAGCAAAGCTCACAAATCAAAAAATCCTTAGAACAATGGGCGAACAAACATCGCTGCTACGAATAGCATGGAAAAAATCAACAAATTGACCATCTCTACCTACGCAATAGTATTCTAGTTAATGTAATGGAAATGATGATCAAGGCAAGATATTACGAAATATACAGATAAGGTATGATGTAGGAGCAGGTTCTTATCAAAAGGAAACAAAGAATAATAATCGAGAAGAACTGCTGACAACCAATCCTCCAATAGAGAACTAGGAAACGATTCTATGGCGGACCAAGGCGCCTTCCTCAAAAGCTACGAGGGATGGTCTAAGATACTCTCGCTTCATGGACTCGAACCTAAGAAAGAGGACTAGGAGAGTCAGCTATACGTTGAGGTAAAAAGAAAAGAAAAGAAAGAGGAAACGTGGACGGTCAATGTGGCCGAGCGGTTCTAGGCGCTTCAGTCTGGAACCTCCGACCGCTACGGTCGCATGTTCGAATCCTTCCTAGGGCATGAATGGGAGTGATGTCCTTAGGTTAGTTAAGTTTAAGTAGTTTTAAGTTCTAGGGGAATGATGACCTCAGATGTTAAGTCCCATAGTGTTCAGAGCCATTTGAATAGGAAACCTGGATGGAGAACAATAATGCACTTTCTAGCAGTCACTTGTGGAAAACCCCATAATAATTCGACCAGTTACAGCAGCTCGTGGTTCAAAATGGTTCAAATGGCTCTGAGCACCATGGGACTTAACTATGGCCATCAGTCCCCTAGAACTTAGAACTACTCAAACCTAACTAACCTACACAACACCCAGTCATCACGAGGCAGAGAAAATCCCTGACCCCGCTGGGAATCGAACCCGGGCACCCGGGCGCAGGAAGAGAGAACGCTACCGCACGACCACGAGCTGCGGATTAGTAACTTATTATCAGTGCGTTGCGCTCTTCTGCTCTGCTTCGTTAGCAACAAAATATCTGACAGTGTAGAAGCACTGGGTTGGTATCCTGCTCGCTTACGTGCAGCAAGCCTTTTCCACTGGAGGACGTGAATAGGGTAGCGAGGTGAGGCTGAAGCCCACTCTTCGCAAGGGGCAGCATTTCCCAGGGCCGGTGAACCTGCGTACGTGCTCGCGCGGGCACGCCTGCGTTTGTGTGTGTGTGTGTGTGTGTGTGTGTGTGTGTGTGTGTGTGTGAGAGAGAGAGAGAGAGAGAGAGAGAGAGAGCGCGAGAGCGGGTCCCTCCCTTTCGTTCCGGGCAACTCTATTACGGAGGCGGCCGGCTGCATATGCGGACCGCGCCGCGCCGTCCCTGGCGCGGCGCAGTCGGTGTTTTATTAGCCCCCCGGTCCGCAGCTGGTGAATTTTATAGCGCAATGTTTCCTCAGCCCGGGAGCGAGTGCCAGGGCGGCACTCTGCCGCGCTCCGGCCCAAGAGGCGATCCGGCTGCTACGTGTGCTGCGGCGACGTGAGCCCTGAGCTACGAGCCGTCCGTCAGACTGAGCTGCTGCGGAATCTGTTCCTTCTCGAAATGTGTCAGCAGACTACCGAAAAAAAGCCTGCTATATCAAATGTCCTCTCTGAGGATTTTATGCAGCTCTTTAAAGCTACCGATATCAGTGAACAACTACACCGGTGATAGTTTTCGTTTAACTTGCTACGTCGAATTCGAATAAAAGCCCTAGCTTTCGAAGTGTCCCCTTTCATCATCGTCAGGGATTGACTCTGAGCGTTCTGAGCACTATGGGACTTAACTTCCGAGATCATCGGTTCCCTATAACTTAGAATTACTTAAATCTAACTAACCTAAGGACATCACACACATCCATGCCCGAGGCAGGATTCGAACCTGCGACAGTAGCGGTCGCGCGGTTCCAGAGTGTAGCGCCTAGAACCGCTCGGCCACCCCGCCCGGCGGAAGTTAACAGAAAACTTTCCATCCAAGGACTCCATCGTGAAAAGACTTCGAGAGAAGATGGCTCAGAGAGATCCATAATTGACGACACCATAAATCTGTCAACAGTGCTGAGTCTGTAAGAAGAGACAGGGGAATAGTGAACTGGTATACACTGAGCAATTTTAGAAACATTTACAAATCTGAAGGCAGCAGTAGTAGAAGCTGAGTACTTTGTTTGTACGGTCTTCTGATGGGATGCTTACGTTGGTTCTACATACAGTATGCGAAAGAAACTTGCTCCTCTTTTAGCGGCAGTCTATTATAGGTCATGTAGAAATGAAGCGTTTTAAATGCTTGGAAAAATCAGCAGGTTATTCTCTTTTTCAAAAAGGATTGTCGAATGGATGCACAAAGGTACAGGTTTGTATCACTGATTTCAATGTGTTACAGAATTTTGGAAAATGTTTCATGCTCCTCTTTCCGTAACCGAAAAATCTTCTCTGTACGAATCAACATGCATTCCGTAAAGAACGGTCCTGTTTAAATCATCTCCACATATTCGTCCATGAGACCCAGAAGGCAGTAGATACGGGAGCCGAAACTGATGCCGTGTTCCTTGACTTCTGACACGTATTCGACACAGCACACTTCCAGCTGTCATCATTGTACAGAATACGAGTCTAAGGAGTATTAAACTATGTAAATGGATTGGGTCTGCTTCCGTGGGTAAGTGTTCAATATGTCGCACTGCCATTTGGAGGGCTCGGGTTCGATACTGCAAACGCCTTTAACATGGTTGGTGGTTGTTTGGGGAAAGAGACCAGACAGCGAAGACATCGGTCTCATCGGGTTAGGGAAGGACGGGGAAGGAAGTCGGCCGTGCCCTTTCAAAGAAATCATCCCGGCATTTGCCTGGAGCGATTTAGGGATATCCAGGATGGCCGGACGCGGGATCGAACCGTCGTCCTCCCAAATGCGAGTCCAGTGTCTTCCTTTAACATGGCGGGAGAACTGGAAAGAGGTGTATGCAGCCTCGTGGTCCCACTTGCGGAGCTACTCGATCGAGAAATAACGGCTTCAAGGTTTGGGAAACTAATAAGGGCCCAGTGAGCAGTGTGCTGACCCCACGCACCTCCACACTGCACCCGGATGACGCCATATGGCAGAGGCTGACACGGCGGCCGGTCGGTACGTCCTGCCCGATCAGGGTCAGTACACGGAGCTCTGCTGGCAGGTCTCCCGAACACCTATACATGCAACCAGCTGTACCACAACTCACTTGCGTCACAGACAACAACATTGGTACCTGTTTCATTTTTCACTATTATTCTTGATCTAAAACTTTCTGTCGGCTGCTGTACTGCGTCTTTCAGGTACAAGTGGAACAATATTGGTGATGGAAGGCTTTACGCAGGTCTGCAATTGCCGTGAAAGTATCTTTTAGTTGAATCTTCCGGTCGTTGATGGGCCTATTTGCATTGAACGTGGGTGAATTCAACAAGCAATAAGGGAAAATTTACCACTGATCACTCGCAGTCTCCGTTGACGAAATACACTGATGAACGACGAAATCGGTGTACCTACGCGGAGCCAAAACCATCAGCTAAAATGCGGGACCGCACGCGACAACAGCAGGGAGATGTAAATGGACAGAAAGGGACGTCGCACTAGCGCCATTGCACAGAGCGTTCGCTTGCCCGCACTACGTGGTGTAGGAGGCTAGCAGCAGGGTGCAGGGATGGATGCTAGTGGCTCGGCTCGACGTCCTACTCGATCGGATTACCAGCAGTTGGGCGCGTTTCAATGGGTTTCGCATTGTCAGCATGCACGCAGCCGGATGTTCGGGCCGCCGCGTAGCGGTCATACCGGTCGTGTAGCCATCCCTGCAGCAGCATGTTGCAGGCGTGGGCGCAGGGGCGTTACACGCAACGCAGATCAAGTACCCTCACCCACGCTCATTACAGAGAGGGAGAGAGAGAGAGAGAGAGAGAGAGAGAGAGAGAGAGAGAGAGAGAGAGAGAGAGAGAGCTGGAATCGCCGGTGCACAGCAGCAGATCGTGCCGCGTCGTACAGACGCGCCGGACACCGCGTGACGCGCAATGCAATTTCAGGGCTGCAAACGAACCTCTCGTCGCCATCGTGATTGGAGAATGCAACGTTGCCACTGCCATTGTTGCAGACAAAGGCAGCGCTGTAAGCATCTTAGCCAGACACGTGCGTCTCAGTGCCCGGTTCGATACAAGTAACTTTCATTAGAGCTACAGAGTAAACTTTCATACTGGAAACAATTTGCAGGTTGCGCTCGAATCGTTCTCCCGCCATTTCCTTTCTATCTTGAGGTCTAACTGAAAGAAAATATATTACCCGACCACAATATTACTGCATTTGGTCTCCCGTGGCCGTTACCGGAAACACGCGGTCACGTTACGGTAAACAAGTATAGTGGTGACTAAAGATAAAGGCGTCGCACTGTGAATGATTTCAAGACAGTTGGGTTCAGAAATGGTTGAAATGGTTCTGAGCACTATGGGACTTAACATCTGAGGTCATCATTCCCCCTAGAACTTAGAACTACTTAAACCTAACTGACCTAAGGACATCACACACATCCATGCCCGAGGCAGGATTCGAACCTGCAACCGTAGCGGTCGCGCGGCTCCAGACTGAAGCGCCTAGAACCGCTCGGCCATACTGGCCGGCCAAGACAGTTGGGCATATGGTATCAAGTGGTTCAGCGTGTCCTCGTGAAATATGACGATAAAACGACGCGAACGTCCTCACTCACAGGTGCAATAGTATTGTGGTCGACTGATTCCACAGTGCTCTCGTCAAATTTTCAGCTAAGGAGAGCGGATTAAGCGTTGATGCCCGTCCTGAGGTGAGCAAGTATGCCTCAGTCGGCGTATCAGCATTTGAAAGGCAAGCACCAGGAATTGAGGTAGTGCCCTACACACTATTTTAGCTGTCAGGACTTTTCGTAAAGCATAATTACACTGCTCTGAAAAACCTAAGGTCGAGCTAGCTTAAGCAATATAACATATTAATTATTCGTTGAAAATGAATGAAAGTGCGGGAGCATGTTACCGGAGGTTTCCCACTCGTTCACAGAAAGTCTGATGTCATTCGGCGTGAAATTAGCGTGTCTATAAGACATTTGAAGAAACAGGAAAAGATAGTGTGTGTCAAAGTACTTTTGTTGCACTACGTTCGTGCTCTTCATTACATGACCCGGAGATAGCATCTGGATGAGTTCACATGAGGAAGAATCGTCGGGAAACTGGAAGGATCATGAAGCGTAAGGAGTGTAGCCCAGGAGTTTGATATTGCCAACAGCACGATTTTTTTCGCGTGCTTGGGGAGCGTTCCGAACCACAGAAACTACTGCCCGATGGAGAGGGCGTGGTCGTCTACTATCAGCTACAGCAACAATTGATAGCTGCATTGTGCAGCGGGCAAGAAGGGTGCCACGTCATTCGGCGAGTGCACGTGCAACCACATGTAACAGCACTGGAAGGCACGCAATGTCACACTGCACGGCGGCACAGCTGAGTGCTTGGTGGTGATCTCTTTGCCTGACGACCAGTCCCTTAACATCCGCATGCCTGAGGCACAGTTAGGGATGGTGCCGAGAGCATAGGGACTGGACCAAAGAGAACTGGGGTCCCGTGCTATTCTGTGATGACAGCAGATGCAGTACGAGTAGTGATCTCTGACGTACCCGCATACGGCGAGCGGTGAGAAATTTTAATACACAACTTGTCTTTGAATAAATGTGTCCGTCTCGTTGGGCATTTCTTTGTTACCTACTGTACTATATTGCAGTGCTTCGTTCTGTGCGTGGTCCAAGCTTCATCGAGTTACGTTACTCGACAGTTACGCTTGATGACAAACTTATTTTCGTCCTTCCTTATTGCACGCTAGCGTGCTTTGGTGGTCATTACTTACGACAGCCGATCATTACTTGTTTACTTCGATCATGACGAAAGGCTCTGCAGTGCACTTCCTGTCATTTCACACAAACGTGTACCCACCACTATTATACTAATCTATAATTCACTAATCTATAATGCACATCACAGTTGCTAGAACACACTAAAAGATGAGAACACCATTCATAGCCTCCAGTCACCTGACTTGTCACAGATCAAATACATTTGGCACCTATAAGGATGGCTTTTGCTTTGTTGTAGTTGACAAGTGCCGATTCTGAAATTTTACGCATATCTTTTCCGGAATACTTTTCCTCGCGCGCGCGCACACGCACACACACACACACACACACACACACACACACACACACACACAGAATCTGTGGCTCGGCGAAACGCCTTGGAGAACAGTATTTCGTAGTTAAACACAGTCTAATGATAAGATGGTTGCAGAAGGGAAACTCCATATTTCTACAACCTTTCCGTTATTCACCTGAGCAGAACATTGCTAAGGAAAGGAAGCTACTGTACCAAAGAGGAGCCTGCGTGAAACGACCAAATATATTAACGTTTGCGTCTATGGCTTCCGATATATTAACTTGTGGAAATGTAACAGAAAATGTGTGAGTTGAAAGTTAAGATCAGACTAGCTATTTTCTTTATATAATAATCTAAATGTTCATCTCCCGTAGATGGGTGTGAAAACATCCGAAACCGATAAAGCGTAATGATCTAAGTTTGGTGACATAAACTGGCTGCTGTAGTTCCTTCCACAGCGACACTTCATTCATTGTGCAATAAACCGATATCATCCCCTTCTCCAATTTACGTAGAACTCATCGTTTATTCATTACTCCAAGCAGCCAAATACATACTGCAAATTTTTGAATGCTTTCTTGTAGCCAGTTCGTCAAAGCAAATATTGTGACACACGTTGCACGCTAGGAGCTGCGGACTTATCTAACAGGTAATCATAGAAATGTCATTCTATAAGTTTTTAATCTAGAGTCATACGAGTCCGAATCGTCTCTCTCTCTCTCTCTCTCTCTATGCGAGCGCGCGCGCGCGCGCGCGTGTGTGTGTGTGTGTGTGTGTGTGTGTGTGTGTGTGTTTGTGACCTCCGGAACGAGAAAACGTTAGAGCTCATTTGCATGGGTGTGTTCGTAGATCAGTTTAATATTTTCTGTTTGTGTCGTGTGCACAGCTGTTAGCAATAGACCAGTTATTTGCTTTACGTAATTACCAACACGTGCAGCTGTTACACTGAATTTGTCTACATTTTTATGGAAATGACCAGGGAAAGCGGCTGACATCGAATGCCGGCGTCGTGTATTCCTCTCCATTGTCATGAAAGGCGATCCCGAGGTTAATGTCCACATCTGACGGGCAGATTAAAATCAATATTATCTTTTTCGTCATTGTGTGAGCCACTATGGAGAAATTTGTGGTCCAGTACAGGGCTATGTCGCACAGCGTTCTTTTTGCGATCTGTAAGCAGTCGTTTGTGTAGCTCTACATGCCAAATATTGCCGATGAAACTTTATTCGATCACCATGAATAGACCCTGCCTCTTGAGCGTACAACATGGCGAACGTCAGCAAACTCGCTTGCGAAGAAATAGCTTTGGATAGTTGGAAAATAAGAAACCAATAAGGGGGGGGGGGGGGGGGGGGGGAGGATGCAGGGGCAGTGATAAGTTTGTCTAAAGGATAGGTGCAGGCTCAGAGATGCTGAAAAAGTCAGTTGCCAGTTGTCTGAAGGGAGATCGAATACGCTGAAGCGCCAAAGAAATTGGTATAGGCATGCGTATTCAAATACAGGAATACGTAAACAGGCAGCATACGGCGCTGCGGTCGGCAGCGCCTATATAAGACAAGTGTCTGGCGCGGTTGTTAGGTCCGTTAGTGCTGCTACAATGGCAGGTTATCAAGATTTAAGTGAATGTGAACGTGGTGTCATAAAAGGCGCACGAGCGACGTGACAAAGCATCTCAGAGCTTGCGATGAAGTGGGGATTTTCCTGTGCGACAATTACACGAGTGTACCGTGAAATCAGGAATCCGGTAAAACATCAAACCTCCGACATCGCTGCTGCCGGAAAAATATCCTACAAGGACGGGACCAACGACAACTGGAGAGAATCGTTCACCGTGACAGAAGTGCAACCCTTCCGCAAATTGCTTCAGATTTCAATGCTCGGCTATCAACAAGTGTCAGCGTGCGAATCATTCAACGAAACATCATCGATATGGGCTTTCGGAACCGGAGTCTCATTCATGTGCCCTTCATGTTTGCACTCCAAAAAAGCTTTACGCCTCGCCTGGGTCTGTCAACACCCACATTGGACTGTTGATGACTGGAAACATGTTACCTGGTCGGACGAGTCTCATTTCAAATTGTATCGAGCGGATGGACATGTACAGGTATGGAGACAACCTCATTAGTCCATGGACGCTGCATGTCAGTAGAGAACTGTTCAAGATGGTGGAGGCTCTGTAGTGTTATGGGGCGTGTGCAGTTGGAGTGATGTGGGACCCCTGATACGTCTAGATACGACTCTGACAGATGACACGTACGTAAGCATCCTGTCTGAACACCTACATCCATTTATGTCCATTGTGCATTCCGGCGGACTTGGGCAATTCCAGCAGGACAGTGCGACACCCCACATGTCCAGAATTTCTAAAAATTAACTCCAGGAACACTCTTATGAGTTGAAACACTTCCACTGGCCACCCCACTCTCCATACAGGTGTGCCCCGGGCACTGTAATAGGTCCGCTGATTTTTACGATTTACATAAACGATCTGGCGATGCTGTAGTCTACAGGAAAGTAGTATCACACGAAAGCTGTGAACAAATCAATGAGGATTTGCAGAAAATAAATGCGTGGTGTAATGACTGGCAGTTATCTCTCGGTATTAGTAAGTGTAACCTACTGCGAATAACAAGGCAAAAATCCCCATTAATGTACGAGTACAAAATAAATGCTCAGTCTTTGGAAGCGGTAACAACCGTCAAGTATCTGGATGTGACTATTCGAAATTATCTCAAATGGAATGATCAGATTACACAAGTAACTGGCAAGGCGAACTCTAGATTGCGGTTTATTGGTAGAATACTGAAGCGAAGCAGTCCTTCAACAAAGGAAATAGCTTACAATACGTTAGTTCGTCCAGTCTTGGATTCTTGTTCTTCTGTATGGGACCCTTACCAGTTGGGTCTGATTCAAGAGATTGAGAAGGTCCAAAGAAGAGCGGCAAGATTCGTGACTGGTACATTTAGCCATCGCGAGAGCGTTACAAATGTCATAGACAGTTTGAAGTGGGGCACATTTGCAGATGAATGACGCGCTAAACGGAAGGGGCTGCTCACTAAATTCCGAAATCCGATTTTCGCCGAGAATGTAGAGCAAATATTATTACCACCAACTATCAAATCGCGCAATGATCACGATTCAAAGGTAAGGGAAATTAGAGCTCGTACTGAGGCGTTCAGACAGTAATTTTTTCCCTCCCGCGATCCGCGAGTGGAACAGTGGTGGAAGAGGGGGGGGGGGGGGGGGGGGGAATAGGACTGGCGCGAATTGTACCCTCCGCCACACACCGCTTGGTGGCTAACGGAGTATATGTGTAGATGTAGACTCATGAACAGTATTGAGCATATCTTGGGTGATTTGCAACTTGCTATTCAGAAGGGATCTCCACCTCCTCATACTCTTACGGATTCATGGACAGCCCTGCAGGATTCGTGGTGTCAACTCCTTCCAGCACTACTTCAGACATTAGTCGAGTCCATGCCACGTCGTGTTGCGGCACTTCTGCATGTTCGCGGGGCCCCTACACGATATTATACGGGTGTACCAGTTTCTTTGGCTCTTCAGTGTATATCCTCATTCCGTTTCTACACCGTTCACCGCTTCTGCTTTTTAGAGGAATCTAGCAAGGCAATGATGGCATAGGTGAAGAACGCGCTCGTTATGAGGTAACGGCTGATGGCCGTGTAACACACCTAAAGTCGTTGGCACACGGACCTTGCTGTCGAACGTTGAGCGTGCCGAGTTTCTGACGTCATAGCGTGGAATAGCACGTTCGGGAGTCTTCCCGAACGTGCAGAGCAATATTTAGCATGTCATATATCCTGAGCACGCGTCTGAGCGTTGACCAATCAGATTCACAACGCCACCTACGTCACACGCACAGCACCCTTCAGCACAGAACTGTGAGGCGTCATTTTGGCATTCAGTTCAATCCTACACGTATATATGTCGTTTCTGAGCACCAGCAAATTGAGAATCATTCGAAAACCTGTTGTTAACTGCATGATTCGTTGCAATAAAATAATGCGAGACATCATATTCGTGGCAAAAGAATTATTGTAAGTTGCGTATTACGAGAGTATGCCATTTAAAGGTAGCGACACACAGAGGATCCACGAAAAACACATTGTTCTTGGTACAATTTGTTACAATTAAATTTCAGTTAATAACATAGCTACGATTACAGCTTTTAGCAAGTGGTAAGATCCTATAACAGGGTGCTGTAGGAATTGTTTTCACTGTAGCGTAGTGAGTAGCGTTGATGTTTGAAGACCGATTGTTCGAATCTCGCTGAATCTAAGTATTTTTTTCATAATATTCGTGTATATAATAGGTTCTGGTGCTTTATTGTTAGTTTAATGTAAGTATATACTACAATATTTGATGTTATGTGAATATAAGTTCACCTCTTTTGAGGAGTAAGTTTGTTTGATTGGCTTAGTGTACAGGACAGCTTGCGCTAGTTGTGTAAATATATTTTGTTCCTTTTTCTTTTGATTTTCGTGATTTACATGTTGTAAAGTTTCTGCTACTGGGTAGGAACAGTGATCATGTAACAATTTACTAAAATATGTGGAGAAATATTGCAAATTTGTGTCGCAATGTTTGTAATGGAACTTCTATACGCCTGTGTCCTTATTGATTGGACGTGGTACTTTAGTTTTGTCTTAAAACTTTACATCGATAATGAAGTTTTTATTTGTGTATATTATATATAGAACAACGTGACTAGGGTATGAACAATGGAGGAAATGCGCGTATTAATAGAGATAACGTGGGAATTTTACGCAGCCTGTTGAGTAAACAGTGTGGTTTACGAACTAGAAACATCCCACAATTGCCGCTGGAGAGCGTTGCGATTGCGTATACCACGTTGGGGCCCACGTACCGTATGCACAAATCGCATCATCCCTGAGCGTTCAGCAGCACGTTGAACTTGGCACGCACAACGTTAACGTTCGACAGCACGGTATGTGTGTCGACGGCTTAACGTACATGTAACGCGAGTACGACCATAACTGACCAAAGCTGCTAGGAAACCCACCGTGGACTGCGCTTAGTTATGATAGTCTACAGAAGCCTACTGTAGTTTGACAACTGTAGTAAGTGGTCAACCTGTGACCACAAGGCCAAGGTGAGTGTTTGGCGTGTTGTTGATGTGGATTCGGATCTTTGCGCGGGAGGTGGACTGGGCGGAGCCGCTCCGAGGTGCAAAGCACCGCCGCCTCGGGTCAAGGCCGGCTGCCCAGTGAAAGCACGCCGTGGTGGCCGAGGCGGCGGCGGCGGGCCGGTTTGCGTAACGCCGGCTGTCCTGTCCTGTCGTGTCTTAGGCTATTTATAGCCGCTCACAGCCCCCTGGTGTGGCGGTCGGCTGGAAGTCAATCAGGCCAGCGCCGATCATCCCCTCTCTTCAATTGTCTACTGTGCAATGACCAATGAGGCGGTTGATCGCACGAAACTACTCATTGCACCTACAAGCTAGGGATGGCGGTTCTCGGTAACTGGACTGTAAAAATCGTTCAAAAACAGCGTTTTCTAAAATAACCGATTGCCGTTTTTTATTTCTATTATTCCCTATAATAAATGTAGAAATTAAACAAAGACTGAAAAATTCTGACTCCCTCACTTTCAAGATACACAGAATCAAAATGTTAAATTAAATAGGTAACTAAAAGAAAATTTTGTCATTCCACCGTTCACTGCTCTTCTCGAAAAGTGATAAATGATCGAGTGATATAAAAAATCACAAGTATTCTCCTATTGATTCTAATTTTTTGAAAGTCTGTTAAAAATCATGTTGTAATCGGAGATCATACCATTATTTGGAAATTTACGAGTAATCAGAGCTAAAGCGTGAATACTGAGGTTGAAAAACTATTTTTCGTGTTAACTTTTTCGTTTTCGGGGCTCAAACAGACTCATGTTTGTAGACACAGGCACTAGATCAGCTACTCTATGTTTTTATTGTAACTAAGAGTGAACTGTTTGGAGCATTGTACTTCACTGATACCACACTTTGTAAAATACTTGCAGACTGGGCATGGTGCCATTCTGTAATACTATTGATGTCTCCCGATAACAGTGAGAAACTGTCACAGAAACTATATGCGGCAAGTCCTGCACATTGCCTACTATCTAAGATGCCACTCCACATGGTAACAGGTACATCACTGTCCCAGAAATGTTGTATCAGTTCTTACGCAATGTCTTTGTTGCTCGTTTCCGTGGATATTGCTATTAAAATAGCATTCATTGCTTTTTCCATTTCCTATAACAACGCAGTATCTCAAAGCGATACAACTTTTAGGAATAAAATTACTCTTCTTTAAAAAGGTTTGTTTAAAAACGAGAACTTGTAGCACTAACGCTACGGGTAACTGAAACTTTGGTTTTTCCCCGGTTATTGGTAAAAAATAAAAACATTTGTCATAACTGATTCAAAAAATTACCGTAAAATACTGTTTACTTAGAACTAAAATAACGGTATCGGTTTTATCCGGTCGGTTTTTCCCATACCTACTACAAGCCCAACTGACAAACATTTTGGTCTTGCCCGTCTGCTATAGTTGTAATTTGGATTGCAAAACTGCCCTAGACTACCATAAGTAAGCATATATTACGGAAGTTTCCAGACTAACTAAGGTCGTACCTATTTGTTCGGTGTATTGCATTCTTTCCTCTCTGCGGCTTAAGTCTTACTTCCTACATATTGTCAAATTTGCCTTCCCAAATGGGAGAGTACTCTTCCTTAATCTTGTATACGTTCCTGACATTTATAAAACTTTTAGCAGTAGTACTATCACACTACTGCGAGTCTTCGTTATTATTGTATTTCTTATATTATGTTTGGAAGGAAGGGACGTTAGAAATTTACAACTCATCAATGTTAAGTAAACTAGTGTAATAATATTAGTTTTCTTAGATCGTGAAAGACTCGGCCTTGCCTTTTTAAAGAACCATGCCAATATTTCCCTGAAATGACTCAGTCAAAGCAGAGAAACGCTGTTCCAGGGACGTCGGACGGGCATCTGAACACCGATCCACGTTCATACGACTGTGTTGCTTCAGCCAGCACTTGCCCGCCTTTTGTCCGTCTACAATTCTAGCCTCTCTGAAAATTACCTATGGCATATGTGGTGTTATATATGACGCTTGTGACTTTAAGTATTCGTAAACTCAACTCAGTTGCAGGCGCGTAACTTCCCGCTTTAATCACTCTTCTCTAGCGCGCATACCCATAGCATAGTGCGAGACCAGCGCTGATCGAAGCATACCATAGGCACAACCCACAGCAGGACATCGTTCACAAGCTACCAGACGCGTGCATCTTGCCACATTTACGCGTCAGCGCCCGACTGAGGCCGACCGCTCCGATTTGTGGCCCACGCCACGGATAGCCGAACTCAACTGTACCGGCAACAGAGCGCGGGAGCCGCGATGCGCCGTCAAGGGCCCCGGCTTGTCGGGTACCCGCCGAGCCCGGTTGTCAACGGGGAAACACGCAGCGCTGGGAAGGCGGGACTGCTTTCTGAATAGTCTGCACTCCTTCGGATGTGCTAAGAGCAGAGCGCTCTTGATCGTTTTCAAAGAAAAATAACGCGCAATGTAAAATGATGGATGTTACACAAAGAAAGTACTTACTGTAACGTGGAAGTAATTGAATTCAAAGAAAATGGTTTAATAGCCCTAATGCTTTTATAACGCTTTACATTTCACTTGTACCACATCAAAGGGGCTGGTGAAGTTTTTGCACAACGGGTAGGTCTAGTATGAAATATTAAAGTATTTTACACTTTTCTGTTAATCTAGAAGTTTTCATTATGGAACGACTGGCACAACCCTTCCTCTGAATTCGTTGGGGATGATCTGCCTGCTTTGCAAGTGACATAGCTTTGAAATCAGGAACCACAGAAGGTAAAGACAGTTTCAAACTATTTTCATTGTGAAGTTTGTTTCCGGATTTATTTTTTATATCCGTATAAGAAACAAAAACCTTTTCGGACTGATACGTGGAGGGGACAGATAAAAATACTGTTACCGCTTCATTTGATTGCGTTGGAAACTCCGTCTTTAAGCTTAACCAGAAACATCCCGTTGACAGAGATTTATTTTCTGTAACTTAGTCACTGGAAGTTCCCAATAGCTCCTCGTTTCAATTTACACTTCATGTGGATTCCAAAATTATTGTATTTTCCAAGCAATCGCGAATCCATTTATTATTACTAGACGAGCAGGGAAATAGTGTTAGAAATTGTTCCACATCCCTTCAAATGTTTCTTAAGTTTATTCTTGACTGTTTCGTCCGAAGTAAGATGAATTTCTTTTAGGAAATCGTGAAGGGCATCGAAGCACCCCAATTTGATTGGGATTTAGACAGATTTCCTAAACTGCAAGACTTTTAATGAAGGGTGCATACGGTCTTGCACATAGCACAGGTTTGTGTTTGGAATTTGAAATAATAAATTTCAGCTGTTGATTTTTTAACAAAATTTCTGTGAAATAAGCTACAGTCGGAAGGCAGACTTTGCCTAGGGAAAGATGTACCTGTTGAGAAAAGATAAACGTCACACAAAACGAGAAAATTTTTGCTTTGTTATAACCATATTACATCCGTGATAGCAAATAAAAACTTTTAAATACTTAGGTTAGTATTAAAAAAAGTTCTCTAATTAGTAGAATGGTAAGATCACCATTAATAAAATTAACTACTTTCACTGCATCGTAAGGTACAGAGGCTTTTCATATGCGCCTAAAAATAAGTTGATTTAATAATTAGAAGCAACTGTGGAATTTGAGTAACCATCCTGTTGCTGATGTTACAGCCATCAGTTATTTTAATATAAGACCGGGGGTCTGATTTTTCATTTCACTTATTGCATATTGAAAGACCTGCGGCCTATTTTAAAAATCAGGTCGTACGTTTTACTTTGCTGCATCTTACAATACTTCGTTCCATATTTCAAAATTTTTTTCCTTGAGCAATAAAACAAGAGTAACAGTAATGAGTTGGTACTGGAATAAAATGAACATAAACTGAGGAAAAGGACACAAGAACATTTTAAAAATTTTAAGGAAAAAGCTGGCTGTTCCAGGTGGGAGGGCCTCGAAACAGTTTCGAGCTAGTCGCAGATGGAGCAGCAGTTTGCTTAGATCTAAGTACAAATGATATTAATACCTTGAAACTTCCTGGCAGATTAAAACTGTGTGCCCGACCGAGACTCGAACTCGGGACCTTTGCCTTTCGCGGGCAAGTGCTCTACCAACTGAGCTACCGAAGCACGACTCACGCCCGGTACTCACAGCTTTACTTCTGCCAGTATCCGTCTCCTACCTTCCAACCGGGCGTGAGTCGTGCTTCGGTAGCTCAGTTGGTAGAGCACTTGCCCGCGAAAGGCAAAGGTCCCGAGTTCGAGTCTCGGTCGGGCACACAGTTTTAATCTGCCAGGAAGTTTCATATCAGCGCACACTCCGCTGCAGAGTGAAAATCTCATTCTGATATTAATACCTTATTTAATTTTTTCATTAAATATAATAAATTAGTGCACAGTTCTAATATTAAATTTACTGTTGATTAATGGCAACGTCATAGACTTTCGTGCGGGAGGGGAGGCTCGGAGGTTCGTCGAGCCTCGCTTCCGCAGGAAGTTTCACACTCACTGTATTTCTGTAACGTACGTCGTTATGAAGTTAAACTCCGCAATTATTTACATGTTACGTAATTATAGCTACAATCCTCACACATATCACACATTTTTATACATTTTCTATCGTTGGATAATGTTCAATATACACTTTTTTATTATTTTTCTTATTTTTTATACACGGTAGGTGTCGGTAAATACTGTACGAAGTAAAAAAACTGCCTGTAAACGGTCCACAGAGATATCGTTTCGCGCCCGCAACAGTGCAGTGCCTGGCGGGAGGGCGACATGAGGATGTGCCGAGCCCCACGGGCGCCCGGCTTCATTCTGGTTCCGGCGGGCCGGACCGGCTGACCGGGCAGCGCGAGTCGAAACTCGCCCGGCGGTCGAGGCTGCGGTCCCGGGCAGGCGGCGCAGGCTCGGTGCACGTCTCTGCAAGCTGCCACAACAAAGTACGGACGGTACAAATCCCCGTAGAACTTAGGCGATTACTGGTAAAAATGGCGCGCCCGGAGGTCCTACGACGGAAGCACCGAGAGGGGAAGCGCAGTGGTTACTACATTGGAATAGCATCCGGGAGGACAAGGGTTCAAATCCCCATTTGGTCATTTCCGTAATTTTCCTACGGCGCTGCAGGCAAATGCCGGGATGGTTCCTTTGGAAAGGGACACGGCCTGTTTCCTCCCCTTTCTTTTCGTAACCCGTGCCTGGGTCTGCCTCTGATAACCATGTTGTCCTAGGGACGTAAAACACTAAACCTTCCTTCCTTCCTTCCAAGACGGAAGTTATGTAGCTAGAGAGCGGCGCTCCTGGCGAGCAGGCAACCTGCGAAGCAGCCGACGCACGAGCAGCTCAGTTCAGTTCAGCTCAGCTCGGCTGGGCTCGGCTCTCACGCTGCATTCGGTATTCATAGGCCCGGAGCGGCTGACACGCCTCCTGAAAACGGTCGCCCCAGTCGATGCGTAGTCCTGGGGTACCTGGCGGCTAGTGTGTACCCGCCTGACGTATCTCGGCTATAGGGGCTTCAAGATGAAGAAGACAACCGCCTCAAAAGTTACTATTGAGCTTTAACAAAGTGTCAGTGAAAACAAATGCGCAACAGTAAGGGTAGAACTGAAGCAGTTTGAGAGGTACAACACAACAAAACCTAGACTACCAACAATTAGGAGGGGAGTTCAATACGTAATGCAATTCTGGTTGAAAAAATTTAGAAGTTGTTGTGGGACATCGTAGCAAATTCCCGCTTTATTCCTAATAGTTTCATAAAGTTCCGATAGGTAGCGGCGCTATACGTATCCTTCAAAATGGCGACTGTAGTCAATTTACGTTCCAAGCAGTTAGATGTCACTGAGTTTCTTTTGTCGGAAAACCAGAGTATCGGAGATATTCTTAGGCGCTTGCAAAACGCCTACTGTGACCTGACACTGAACAAAAGCATGGTGAGACGTTGGGCCATGTGTTTGTCATCATCGAAACAAGGTCGCGCAAACATGTCTGATCTCCCGCGTGCCGGCCTGTCGGACACGCTTTGATTCGAGGCGATCGACGGATCACAAACAACTCGCTGTTCAATTGGACATCTCTGTTGGTAGTGCTGACACACTCGTCCACAAGTAGGGGCACCTAATAGTAGTGTCTGCCCGCTTGGTTCCTCGCCGCCTAACGGAAGCTCGTAAACAGCAATGAAGGACCATCTCTGCGGAACTGCTTGCGCCTTACGAGGCTGATGGTGACAATTTTATGTCGAACATCGTCACAGGCAACGAAACATGGGTTCCTCACTTCGAACAGGGAACAAAACGGCAATCTATGGAGTGGCTCCTCGCTACCTCACCTCAGAAGAACAGCGCAAAGCCGCACCCTCAGCCGTCTAATTCATGGTAACGGTGTTCTGGGACTCAGGATGGTTTATTCTGTTTGGTGTCGTCTCTCATTGTGCAACAGTCGCCGCGCGACGTAGCCGCGCGGTTTGAGGCGCCACGTCACGGATTGCGCGGCCACTCCCGCCGGAGGTTCGAGTCCTCATTCGGGCATGTGTGTGTGTGTGTGTGTGTGTGTGTGTGTGTGTGTGTGTGTGTGTGTGTGTGTGTGTGTGTTGTTCTTAGCATAAGTTAAAGTAGTGTGTAAGCCGATGACCTCAGCTGTTTGGTCCCTTAAGATTTCACACACATTTGAATATTTGGGCAGCAATCAAGTCTGAAGTGTATTGTGCTACTCCCAGGAAACTTAAGAAACGACTTCAGCGTGGCGTGTTCGTCACCAAAAAAGACAAATGAACTCCTTTTCCGTGAGAACGCAAGGCGTCTTAAAAGTCCGCACACCGAAGAGGAGCTCACAAAGCTTCATTGAACTGTTCTTCCTCATCTACCCTACAGCCTGGATCTCGCATCCACGAAGTTCCGTTTGCTTGGTCCCATGAAGGATGCACTCTGCTGGAGGCAGTACGTGGATGATGAGAAGGTTACGGATGCAGAAGATTGTTGGCTGCGACGTCGACCAATGTATATTGCGTCTTAGATTGGTAACATGAAGGCATACAGGCCTTCCCAGTAAGGTGCCGTTAGTCCGTGCACTGAACGGCGATTATGTTGAAAAATAGGATTTTGTATCCAAAAGAGTGGATAATACTATGGGGTATTGGAATCGTGAATGAAACCACACTGTCTACAGAAAAAAATTTGTTGCATTATTTACTGAACGCTTCTCGTAAAAATACTCTGACAGAAATGAGTGGTGTTAGACCACGAACACTCTGACCGAACGCCACCAAACAGTTACTGCAATATTGACAAGCTTGTGGGACGTGTTGATTTAAATTTCATCCTTAAGCAAGCTTAGTTTCACTACAGAAAGGAAGTCACTCCTGCTGATGAAATACGGTGTGAGTGCAAGATGTCTGTTGGGTGTATAATGGCACTGAAACTTTTCAAGTGGGAACTTTTGAGGTGGAGATCGCAATATGGCATACCCAGAGGACGTGCACCTGCATCCAATCGCCGTCCTTGGACTTCGAGAAAGCTCGAATTATTGGAATGGTTGGTATGGGGACCTTTTACCGTCAGATGGCACAGGCAGTTGACTGTAATGCAATGGCTGGAGAACGAGTGGTGACGGAATGGACCAGGGGGAACAGTGTGGCAAGAAGAGCGATCATAGGTCCTTTTATGAAGACCACACGAAGTAAGAGCGTAGGATTGTTCGACTGGTCCTGACGTGTAGTCGGATGACAGCTTGAGGCTACAGGCAGTATGTCACCACCGACCGTGGGCAACAGATTACCGCTAGTTCGATTGAGATCTCGAGTTGCCATGCTTCGTTTACCTACGACTTTGTACGACAATCAACAGAAACTTGCATGGTGTAGAACCAGAGCCAACTACGACGTAGAGTGGATTCCTGCAGTGTTCAGAGATGAGTCTCGCTTCTGTTTGTGGCGGTCATATCGACCATAACGTGTCCGTAAATGATACGATAAAATGCCACAGGGAGCTACGGTTCCCGAGACCTGCACGTCTCCATCTCTAGGAGCTACTGGATGTGACAAAAGACTGAATTGGTAATTAGTGAAGACATGCTTAATGCTCGCCAGTATGTGGCAAGAAGAGTACATCGTATTGCCGTGCCCTTCACGGTGAAGATGCCAAATGGCTTATTGCATAAAGATATTACACGATGCCACACTAGAGTTCATAGGTTAGAGTAATGTAGGCATCCGTGATTGGAATACCCCATTCTCTGATTTGTTACTCACAGAGAGTGTCTGGGATGCTATTGGAAGACGTATACTTTCATGTTAACCTCCAGAAGGCAATATTCATAGCTGACGCAGGACGTGTTTCAGGCACGGGAAGAAATTCAACAAAACGACATTCGGGGGCTGTTTGCTTCCATGCCACAACGAATACAAGTGTGTGTTCCTTCTCATTGGGGGGGGGGGGGGGGGTCACAGCTTATATTGATACTGATGATGGAGCTCAGTTCCGAGTGAAATGAAAGTTTAATTATTTAATACCCGTTGTATGACGAACATCACAAAGTTTGATAAACCTCGGACTGGGGCATAGTGTTGTAACAGATTTATTTTCGTCAGTGAATTTAGTGTGGTTGGTGGTATCGGCTATGAGCGCAGAAGGTTTCAGAGGAAGCCAAGAAGCTATTTTTCTCAAATGCGTAGAGTTTCTACATTAGTTTGTGCAGCCACATTGTAGTCTTCCTTTGTCATACTGAAATTGAAGGTGGCCGGTAAGGTCCGGTAATTCTGTGAGACCTTAATAACTTTTCGCGGCGAATTGAATGTTCAAATAACTTACTTGTTTGCTGCCGGGTGACGTCGTCGAACACCGCCGATATTTCGATAGGAGCGCCTGTCGAAATATCGGCGGTGTTCGACGACGTCACCCGGCAGCAAACAAGTAAGTTATTTGAACATCCGGAAATACTGTTTAACTATGTTGTCACCTGTATGGATCCTAAATGGGGGAATCCATTTAAAATCACGATGAGACTTCTCACACATATGGACAGGACCATGATGTGGTTGATTGGGGTATGAAGGAAATAAAACGTCTTTTATGGTCCCAAAAATCGCCAGATTTGGATATCAAACTATTATAATAAAAACCAGTTGTAAATCTTGGCCTCTTCTCTTTCTCCAGCTGTCGCTTCCTTCCCTCCCTGGACATAAATAGTATCTTAGCTCCAGAGAATTTCCTGTCACCATTACCATGTCAGACTTCTTGCAAGGATACATCGGGACGGCGCGGCTACAGACAATTACTTACAGTTTAACTTGATTTAGTTACATTCTTCAGCATGAATGAATGTTAAGGCAGAAAGCAAGGAATGTGGAGTTAAATTAAAACAAAAAACGTAACACCACATGATCCTCTCCACCCAAACCTCTTCTACTTCACCGCTGTTGTAGACTCAGTCTGGTGTGGAAGTGTGTCGTGTCGTGTAGTGCAGAGCAGAGAGACGACGGCCCGGTATACTAACCAGGAACAGGCCGACATGGTCTTTGCGTGCGAATATAACTGTAAAATTTAGTTGCCACTGGTTGATGAGGTGGGTTTTACTCGAATTTGCGAACATTTAGATACCCGGAGAAGCCTTTATTGCAGTACGAACACTTTACTACTGGTTGCGTGACTAGGGCCTCCTGTCGGGTAGACCGTTCGCCGGGTGCAAGTCTTTCGATTTGACGCCACGTCGGCGACATTCGCATCGATGGGGATGAAATGATGATGATCAGGAAAACACAACACCCAGTCTCTAAGCGGAGAAAATCTCCGACCCAGCCGGGAATCGAACCCGAGCCCTTAGGATTGACATTCTGACGCGCTGACCACGTTTTTGATTCTTTGTTGATCTCATTTTGTTCTATTTTGTTCGTTGTATATATGATCAGGGCGGACGTCTCATGACAGCCGTTCAGGTTATTCGTTAAACCGTTCACTCAGTTTTTTTTATTACAGAGGGTAGCTACACCATCTTACCGAAAACGCTGAGCTACCGTGCCGACTGCCGACATCACTCAGCTACTGGGGGGGAGGGGGGGGGGGGGACTTGCGACAGGTTAAGAAGTAATGCTTCCTGTGATATCAGGAGAACTCGCTTACTCATTCTCTTGACAATTAGGTTACGACTAGTTGTAACAACTGGTGGCAACTTTTGGGTATAAAAGAGGAAGGATCAATAAGAACACCATCGAGTGAGAAACAGACCAATTATTCCGTAGCTACAGTTAAGATTGGCTGAAAGGCTTGAGCTGTTCGAAAAAGTTAGTGTATTGCTCTGAATTTGAAAAGTCAACTAGTCAATCGCAGACCTTCGTCGATCGAGGAAAGCAAATTCGGTGGAACCGTGACGCCATACTCTTGACTGCGTTATGGGGTCCCGTATACTGAAGACGCTCGCAGCCGTAAAAGCACGGAACGGAGTTATTTACGTAATTTCGCGCAGTTATGAATAAGGAGATATGGGCCGTTATAAATTATCTAACTATGACCGTCTGCAGCACAGTATAACGAGAAAGAGAAACATTTTCGTAGTTCAGTCCAGAAAAAAGATACTTTTGTAATGTAGTGATACATATACATTTAAAAGTTTAATAGGTAGTAATCAAAGACGTTTCTTCAACACTTCCTTAGCCATCCTCACAAGTCTTGCAACAAAAACACAATATAAAAGAGGGACGTGGTACTAGTTCAAAGGGTGAATATAAATTATCAGAAGCCAGGGAGTAAACTTACAGGATCAGTATCACACCCATTTTAAGCCAGTTACCTTAAACAATTGCAAAAACCATAGAATATCTATTAGTGCAGTTTTAAAACAATTTACAGTAAATGGAAGAAACAGAGGCTATAGAATTAAGTTTCTGGCATGGAAGGAAGCGAGTTGCCAAGATATTGTCAATAATAGTATAGCTACTGAGTAATTTAGAGCTCCAATGAAGGTAGTCTCCATCTACTCAGGTGGGAAACAGTCAGGCATCAGCAACAACTTAAGCTTTATGATCGAAGGCCATTAACATCTGTTTCCAATGAGTTTAGAAATAGTAACCTCTGTATTTTAATGCCACTCATAGTACTATTGCACATTATACTTGCTTCTGTAAGAAGAAAGTAATTTGAGAGACTGATTCAGTTGCGAAAGATGAAGGTGAAAGATAGTGTGTGTTTAGTAGTATCCAAAATAGCAGCGACACACTTTGAAGTAACACCTGTCCACGCTCAGAATAGAGTCCGAATACTTTTTTCACCCGAGTTGCTGTACCTTGAAGAACGGCGACCTGGACTTACTGTTGCTGAGACTGGAACCGATGAGTTACATTCATCCTCTCCACTACTAGTGTGATAGAGGAATCAGATCCGAGAGCGTAAAAAGCAAGGCATTCAGCGAACTTCCTGCATACCAGCCAACAGTACATGCTGAAGAAATAATCCGCAGGAACGTGCGCCGGTACCAAAGTACCCTTTCCTCTTCAGCAGCATATTGAAACTGTGTCACTGATAGGAAGTAAAGTAGTTGGACCGTTGATGAGTCGTTCCAATTGAAAATTTGAGACAGATCGATATTTGGTCATATTTCTTGCTTATCGTGAACATCGCCTTAACCAGTGGTCATCTGAGCACACTTCGTATAAAATCAACTGTAGAGTTATTCCTCTGCTTACTCTCAAACACTATAACCAGTGGTTCTTATTGTGCATGTGTGAACAGCGCAGCACTGGGAAAATATATTTGGTGGCAGTCAGGCTCTAGTTTTGACACAATGATGTTGATATGCATTGCCGGCCAGGGTGGCCGAGCGGTTCTAGGCGCTTCAGTCTGGAACCGTGCGACCGCTACGGTCGCAGGTTCGAATCCTGCCTCGGTCATGGATGTGTGTGATGTCCTTAGGTTAGTCAGGTTTAAGTAGTTCTAAGTTCTAGGGGACTGGTGACCGTAGAAGTTAAGTCCCATAGTGCTCAGAGCGATTTCAACCATTTTTTTGATATGCATAAAACCACTGAAACAAAGTAAGTCAGGCCACAATCTTATTCATCTATCATCACAAATTTTCAATCGTCATGGCAGATTAATAATATTGTGGAAACTGTGTTGGTCATCTTTTAATTATTTGCCATAAGGTTTCTATCAGTATGAGAACCGTTGTCTCCAAAGACAAAGATTCGGGTTACTGTCTCGTCCAGTCACACAGAGGTTGTCTGATGGGATGTTTCAGATCAATGAGCAGTTCACTGCAGCATGTGCTTTATTCTGTATGAAGCTGTTTACTATTGATCTTTTATCTTTTCCTCTTCAGATTTCTTGTTTACGATGGGCTAGTCTGGGTAGGAGCTGAGAGTTCTTCGATTAACAAGAAACACTGTAAATAAAACAGTTATGAATTCCTTACTTATAATGATTTATTTTTAATAAAAGGAAAACTATCTTTTCTTACATAAGAATATTTTAACCGCAATTTAACGTGTCATGAGAGACTTTCAACATAAGAAATTCAAGTAAAATTCAACAAATGTATTTGAAGATTGTGGGAATCCGAAAAAAACGACTGAAATTTTTAGATTCTATGTTAGCTACTAGCATTGTACTTGAAAGCAAGGATGGGGATTTGTAGGCATAAAAAGTCATAAAATGAATTTTAGTCATAACTTGAAGTTCTCAAAATCTCTGGACTATAACCCAAAAAGGATTCTGTTGTTCAATTTTTTTTCTTGCGTTCAAATATTTCAAATTTTCGTTGGCTTTAAGTATCAAAGAAGCATACTTGTTGATCAAAAATATCTAGACATCTATTAATTGGGGAATGTCCATTCATTTCCCTTATGATAGCTTCAACTCTGCTGGGGATGCTTTCAGTGCATTGTCTGAATGTCTTTGGAGGAACAGCAGACCATTTTTCCACAAGTGCTGAAACCAGCATAGGTGGTGGTGATTTTGGATGCTGGGTCTGGAGTGAAGTCGATGTTTTAACTCATCCTAAAAGTGTTCCATCTGGTTAGTAGTAGGATAAAGGCGGCATCAGCATGTTTTGTTAACCTATCAATCAAAAGAGAACAATAGGTTAGCCCCTGTGTGCATACCTGCCCCTGATGGGGCAACCTGCACAAACAAAACGTGCTAATGCTGCCCTTGTCCTACTACTCTGGTTTAAGTTGGGACTGTTCACAAGCCAGTGCATTACAGAAATGTGTCCACAGACTACTGTATCACAGATGCTGCGTGATGATAGGGTGCATTGTCATGCTGATAGAATCCATCATCGTCTCCAAAAGGTTCCTCTACCATATACAGTACACAATGGTCTAAAATATATTCATATCCAACGGCATTTGGGGTTTTCTTAAGCACAATAAGGGGACCACACACTAGCTACGAAAAACACCATCACACTGCAACATTACTTCCTCTGGCACTACACATGTTGGCAGGTAACGTTCTCCAGGCATTCACCAAACCCTTCCATCAGGCATAAGGTATAGTATGATTCATCCCCCCAAATTACTCATTTCTAGTTATCCAGTGTCTAGAGGCATCGCTTTTTAGACCACCTCAAGCGTCACTTGGCATTAGCTACAAAAATTTGTGGCTTATGAGTTGTTTGACCCTTGTACCCCATTCTTCTTAACTCCCTATGAACATCATTGTGACAGCTGGAGTGCTGGGAGTACTTTGGAACTCAAGAGTGATTCCTTGTGCTTATTTCATGCAATTTTTTACAACCATCCTCCACAATGCTCTATGGTCCCTGACTGTCAGCACATAAGATCTGCCTGGTTTTGGATTATCTGTGACTGTTCCTTCACTTTTCTGCTCCACAATCATATCACCAGAAGTCTATTTTAGGAGCTTTAGAAGGATTGAAAAATCACTGATGAATTTTTTCTCAGGTGACATCCAATAACTAGCCCACATTCTGCCATTTACTGATCCAGCCTGCTATTACTGTTCCTCTATGGACAACACAGTAACCTTTTTCAAGTCCACCCCCTCCTCATGTTCTCTCTCTCTCTCTCTCTCTCTCTCTCTCTCTCTCTCTCTCTCTCTCTCTCTCTCTCTGTGTGTCACGACAGCCGCGGTTTGCTGTCGTTTCTGATGAGCGTAACGCTTTCATTGAATTTTCTCAGTAATTGAGTCACTTCCCTACTTTCCTCTTCGTGACAAATCTTACTTCCATTAAATTATTTTCTGTTGCTGTTGATATTACTCTGTATTCGTCTGACCATAGATCCTTATCTTTTCCCACTTCACTTCGGCGATGTACACTTTACCTAGACTGAGCCTTTGCATTTCCCTTTTTATAGTTTCTTGCTTCATTATCATATTCAGGCTTGCGTCATTCCTCGATCAGATTAGTAGCGTGTTACCCTTTCGTTGATTAGTTAAATATTTTACTTGCCGTTGGCATTCTCAGCCCAGTGATCCAAATACGCAGTTAATCAGAAATATTGTTGCCCATGGAGATATCACCATAAGCTTTTTTTTCCATTTTAGGCCACATGTCATGTAGAAAACGTTAGGTGTCTTTAATGTTGTGGTTTCAGTTGCCTTCTGTATCCGCATGCCATTTGTTCATTGCCGATTCTTTCGTCTTTTAGAAACAATTTCCTACCCCTCTGTCCGCTCTTCTGTGCACTTTGACAAATGTGTTGGAAGCTAGAAGGTGACTCATTATAACAGAAATCATTATGTATATTTGCTGACGGTTTTTATTTGGACTTTAGAGAGTGGCTGGGATCGAACGCGAGATTCAGCGCATTTCATTAGTGGACAAAGACACTATCCCTCATCCGTGACCAAAGTTAACGTCGCCACGGGAGTTAGAGCCGTTGTTGATCTGAGAGGTGACAGTTCTATGCTCTAATTTCGCAGCCGGTATACCGGCAAATAAACTACAAATTTAATCATGTGTTTTTCCTAGTATGCTTCATGTGCACAACTAGAAAAAGGTCGATATTTGCTATTATTTCTGGTGTTGCAGTTTTTACAACAAAGTTACATGGTAAGGTCATACTTGGGAGCTAATTAAGAGAAAGAGAATACTGGATGTATCTTATCTTGTCGAAGCGTAAATCGGTATCACCATGTGCGTGCCTATTGGACCGAGCTTATTTAATAAACTTGAAAGTTTACGATCTGGACTATCGTCTCTACTAGAGTTATAATAATATAACATTTCCTACAAAGAGTATGGTGCGATCTATGCAATACGGGAAATTCAGGAAGTGTTCATTGTGAAACTTCCTGGCAGATTAAAACTGTGTGCCCGACCGAGACTCGAACTCGGGACCTTTGCCTTTCGCGGGCAAGTGCTCTACCAACTGAGCTACCGAAGCACGACTCACGCCCGGTACTCACAGCTTTACTTCTGCCAGTATCCGTCTCCTACCTTCCAAACTTTACAGAAGCTCTTCTGCGAAACATGCAGAACTAGCACTCCTGAAAGAAAGGATACTGTGGAGACATGGCTTAGCCACAGCCAGGGGGATGTTTCCAGAATGAGATTATCACTCTGCAGCGGAAGGTAGGAGACGGATACTGGCAGAAGTGAAGCTGCGAGTACCGGGCGTGAGTCGTGCTTCGGTAGCTCAGTTGTTAGAGCACTTGCCCGCGAAAGGCAAAGGTCCCGAGTTCGAGTCTCGTTCGGGCACACAGTTTTAATCTGCCAGGAAGTTTCATATCAGCGCACACTCCGCTGCAGAGTGATAATCTCATTCTGGAAGTGTTCATTGTGTTTGTGGGCGTATGTTTCACGAAGAAATGGACGAGTAGCCTAGACTTAGCTTACATATTGGTTATAAACTCCCATTCTTGTCGAAAATGACTGCAAGGAATATTTTGCTTTCGGTATGATCATCAGTAACAGTACAGAAAGAAGCGTGCTGCTGTGAAGATACTCGCGAGCAGCTTATCTTAACGCACAGTTAAAATCTTAAGCCCGTTACTGCTTTTTGTTTTAGGGATTTTTCTTTTTCTTACACAGTGTTACAATCTTGGGTGTGGGTAGGGAATCCGTAATAACTCTTGGCGACTTGGCTGGTTTCCCGGATTAGTGAGCGGCGCGTGGGGTTGCAGATTCTCCTGGCGGCGAATGGCGTGCAGGGACGCGGAAAGCGCTAAGAGGTGCGGGAAATCGATGGATGACTGTTCGTGGCGCGCTTTTCGCGCTCGCTGTTCTCCGACCGGCGGCGGCGCGGGATTGCATTCGGTATTCATGGCGGCCCCAGAGCTGTGTGTGCAGGCGGGGGTCGCATTAAGGGAGTCGGTGTCAGCGTCAGCGTCATCGGCTTCAGCTCCCGGGGACCACTTGGGGCCGACATCCGGCCCGACGACTGCTCCGGCATCCTGCCAGCGACACGGCGGCTGCGTCTGCTATACTCCGCTTCATCGTCTGAGCGCGCAGCGGCCTGGATGCAAACACATAGCCTACGAACCAAAGCACGAATTCCCTGTCTTCACAATGGATCGCGAGCTAACGACACCATTGACACTGACACCACGTTAGCAAAGAGATGTCAAAAGAAACATTTATGAATTGACTTAAAGACTGTTAGTTAACCTTCTCCTGATACATATAGTGATCCTTACCTAGCACTGTAGTGGACATCACGAAAATAGGCAAGTAAATGTCATCTCACTATCTTACAGTATTGCCAGTAAGTAATTTCAGAAGTTAGTAAAAACTTCGAAAAAGTAATACATTAATAATTTCTAGTTCAAATATGATGCAGTACTTCCCAAAAGATAGTTATTGCCACTCGTTACGAGAAAAAATGAAAGTATTTTTTGTTAATTCAAAAGTCTCCACCAGGAACAACCTACTGAGAAAACTGGCCGGATCACAGGTGCGGCAGCCAACCTGAAACCATCCGAACTTCTGCACTGGTATTATGCTACTACGTTGCAGAGTATGCTTGTCCTGTTTGGCGTAAGTCAACACATGCCAGGCACCTGGATATTGCCCTATACGACACATGCATAATTATAACAGGCTGCTTGAAGTAAACTACTGTCGAATGGCTCTACAACCTTGCAGGAATTGCACCACCTGCTGTTAGAAGAGAATTAGCACCAAACAGAGAAAGAATGAAATTGGAGCAGGAAAGAACACATCGCATGCATGGGCAACAACCCTACCCACAACGAATAATTCAAGGAAAAGTTTCCTCAGAACTTGGCTGAAACTAACTACAACTGATGAAGAAGCGAGGCTGCAACTATGGAGGGCTGAGACATTCCATCCTCCTGGTTGGAAAATATTTTCAGAATATTTATCCCCTGGTAATGATGGGAATCGGCCAATCTGGAAGTCCTTCAATATGCTGAGTTCAGGAGTGGGCAGATCACGTGTTAACCAGGCAAAATGGGGATACGTTGAAGTAAACAAAACCCAATGTGACTGCGGGCAAGAACAGACTGTTCAACATACGCTTCTGTGCCGCTGTGTCCATCTACCTGCTAAAAACGTTCTTAAGTGCATTTCCATACGTGGTCGCCGGGTTCTGATCATTTTTTGGATACCCAGAACAGCATGGGCTTAGTGCACCTACCCGTTAGGCAGAGGCCTTACATTAGACCAAGTAGCTAGCTAGACGTCTATGTTCAGCGAACGAGGCAGGTTTGGCGAGGTTTATCCGAAGAAAATAAATTACTTCAATTTTTTTATTTTCATTTATTTATTTATGAGGCTTTTTCCCCTGCTGACTGGAACTGTTATCCTGCCTTGTTTTCGCTGGAGACGGTGAGCGGAAGTTGCTCAGCATCAGCTGGAGGCGGTGTATGAACTGTTTGCGGTGCTCATTTTCCAGTCCAGTCGTGGAATCTCGGAATCTTTCTGGAAGCAGTTAGATTGCTACGTGGATATTTATTGTTGAAAATTTTAACCCTGATTTGCGGGTCGTAAATAGGCTGTCGACCCGTATTTAGGTTGCTTTTGTAAGTGTTGCTCGACCCAGTAGTAAAATTGTCGTAATAGATCTCTAAAGCGAGATCTCGCTTATTTGCCTCGAGCACCACCCGTCTTTAATAGTAAGAGGATTCTGGCTGCGGAACCTGTGGGATTTTCCTCGATGCCACGGAAGCTTCAAGAACGAAGGAGAAGGACCTTGCAGGACACGGGGCAAAAGATTCACTGAAAATTCAAAGGAGGTGTTACATTCAGCAATAAAATTGACATGAAATGTCGAAAAGTTTAAGAAGAAGCTTGGATGGAAGCAAGATTCCATGATAAATGCAATATTGAAACAGGATAATGTAGATAGCGCACGAATGCTGGTAAAACGTCTCTTTAAGGAGCGCAGAACGAGGAGTATGGTGCTCAGAGATTAAATGGTAATAGAGCGAAGGAAGTAGAAAATAAGGCTAGAACATTGAAATAATGTTTGGAGTAACTCTATAGTTCGGCGGCAAAAATAAGGCCAATTGAAAACTGGCCCCGTACCTCTGAATTCCAAAAAAGTTTGTACGAACTCGAAAGGAACAAAAGTCCGGATATTTATGAAAAGCGTAATTCTGATGGACTGTGAGGCAAAGAGCGGAGCAAGAAGAGAGAGCTCTTGAGTGAAATTTATGCTATTGAAGAAGCCAAGAGTGGAGAGGTGTCAAAATTACCACACAGTTAGTGTAACTTCACATGCATCAAAGTACCTACAAGAGAACTTTATCAAAAATGGATGGAATAAGGAAGACCACAAATGAATAAGTTCGGTTTTAGGAGAAACAGACAATTCGAGAAGCAATATTATTACGACACTTAACAAAGGCGTATATGGGCAAAACTAGAAAGCATACGTTCCCTTCATAGATTTGAAGAAAGCTTTTGATGATGTGAAACAAAATGGTTTTACCTATTACACAATGTGGTTACAACTGAGATAAAAGGATAGTTTATACTCTTTACGTGAAGTAGACCGGAATAGTCAGTACCAGCAGCACGAAAGTATAGAACAATGTTTTGGCCGAGCGGTTCTAGGGGCTACAGTCTATGCTAGTCATGTGCATGTAGTACAATACATGTCACTAAAGTCTGTCACATGCTGTCTGCATAACGCTGTAGTTTTAATCAGACAGTGTATCAACAAATAATCGTCTGGGACAAGCAGATCCAGAGCTTATCTGGGAGACACTTTTAATGCCATTTATTTCGGATTTTATTAAAGGACTATACTGCTTATGCTCATACACAAAAAAAGATTGATTCGTGTGAGCCGGCCGGGGTGGCTGAGCGGTTCTAGGCGCTACAGTTTGGAACCGCGCGACCGCTACGGCCGCAGGTTCGAATCCTGCCTGGGGCATGGATGTGTGTGATGTCAAAAATGGCTCTGAGCACTATGGGATTCAACATCTTAGGTCATCAGTCCCCTAGAACTTAGAGCTACTTAAACCTAACTAATCTAAGGACATCACACAACACCCAGCCATCGCGAGGCAGAGAAAATCCCTGACCCCGCCGGGAATCGAACCCGGGAACCCGGGCGTGGGAAGTGAGAACGCTACCGCACGACCACGAGATGCGGGCTGTGTGTGATGTCCATAGGTTAGTTAGGTTTAAGTAGTTCTAAGGTCTAGGGGGTAATGACCTCACAAGTTAAGTCCCATAGTGCTCAGAGCCATTTTTGAATCGTGTGAATGTCAAATACACTCCTGGAAATGGAAAAAAGAACACATTGACACCGGTGTGTCAGACCCACCATACTTGCTCCGGACACTGCGAGAGGTCTGTACAAGCAATGATCACACGCACGGCACAGCGGACACACCAGGAACCGCGGGGTTGGCCGTCGAATGGCGCTAGCTGCGCAGCATTTGTGCACCGCCGCCGTCAGTGTCAGCCAGTTTGCCGTGGCATACGGAGCTCCATCGCAGTCTTTAACACTGGTAGCATGCCGCGACAGCGTGGACGTGAACCGTATGTGCAGTTGACGGACTTTGAGCGAGGGCGTATAGTGGGCATGCGGGAGGCCGGGTGGACGTACCGCCGAATTGCTCAACACGTGGGGCGCGAGGTCTCTACAGTACATCGATGTTGTCACCAGTGGTCGGCGGAAGTTGCACGTGCCCGTCGACCTGGGACCGGACCGCAGCGACGCACGGATGCACGCCAAGACCGTAGGATCCTACGCAGTGCCGTAGAGGACCGAACCGCCACTTCCCACCAAATTAGGGACACTGTTGCTCCTGGGGTATCGGCGAGGACCATTCGCAACCGTCTCCATGAAGCTGGGCTACGATCCCGCACACCGTTAGGCCGTCTTCCGCTCACGCCCCAACATCGTGCAGCCCGCCTCCAGTGGTGTCGCGACAGGTGTGAATGGAGGGACGAATGGAGACGTGTCGTCTTCAGCGATGAGAGTCGCTTCTGCCTTGGTGCCAATGATGGTCGTATGCGTGTTTGGCGCCGTGCAGGTGAGCGCCACAATCAGGACTGCATACGACCGAGGCACACAGGGCCAACACCCGGCATCATGGTGTGGGGAGCGATCTCCTACACTGGCCGTACACCTCCGGTGATCGTCGAGGGGACACTGAATAGTTCACGGTACATCCAAACCGTCATCGAACCCATCGTTCTACCATTCCTAGACCAGCAAGGGAACTTGATGTTCCAACAGGACAATGCACGTCCGCATGTACCCCGTGCCACCCAACGTGCTCTAGAAGGTGTAAGTCAACTACCCTGGCCAGCAAGATCTCCGGATCTGTCCCCCATTGAGCATGTTTGGGACTGGATGAAGCGTCGTCTCACGCAGTCTGCACGTCCAGCACGAACGCTGATCCAACTGAGGCACCAGGTGGAAATGCCATGGCAAGCCGTTCCATAGGACTACATCCAGCATCTCTACGATCGTCTCCATGGGAGAATAGCAGCCTGCATTGCTGCGAAAGGTGGATATACACTGTACTAGTGCCGACATTGTGCATGCTCTGTTGCCTGTGTCTATGTGCCTGTGGTTCTGTCAGTGTGATCATGTAATGTATCTGACCCCAGGAATGTGTCAATAAAGTTTCCCCTTCCTGGGACAATGAATTCACGGTGTTCTTATTTCAATTTCCAAGAGTGTATAACAACCGGTTGCTTCCTCACGGAATGAGCAACTATGTGTTTGCATAGCAGCACGCTGGGGTTCCCACTTTGTTGTGTTCGCCTCTGTCAAAACGAATGAAAGTTGGCCGTAGCAGCGGCCGCTAGTCTTGCACAGCGAGAGCAGCGCCGGGGTTAAAGTTGGGCTGTTGGGGCGACGACTCCGCGAGTCTGCCGCCAACTTTGCGTGGTGCAAGCGAGGTTCGCAATTCCGTACATGTCAAGCGGCTTCCGTAAGAAAATCTGAAATTCAGCGTTTTCTCCTCGCGATGGGTACGGGGGTGAGGATGGCGCGATCTCGTGAGAGCACGGCAGGGCGGCTAAGATGGATGGCCGAAGCCGGGTGGCGGCCGATATCCCGCAAGAAGGCGCTTGCCATCAGCCCGGCGTCTGTTCGTGTGGAGTCCCTGCTCTGCCCGAGCGGAGGGTTAAAGCGGTAGGCGCACCCTTCTCTCTTCGAGGTCTCTCTCTGGAAGCAGCTCATTAAGGGGCGCCAACTTATCCCCAAGTCAATTAGCTGGACAAGAAAGGACAACTCTTTTTACCGTGCTGAAGGGAGAGAGATGCTTAGTCTCTTCCTCGCTGTATTAACGGAAACACTTGATGCCTCAGCCATTACGGCTGCGTCAGGATCGCTAATGATGCAGGAGCTAAGCTCCAGTGGGGAAAAGTTATCGGCGGACACAGGCAGTCGACAATTATTCCCTCTGCGAAATTCGGAGTTTCTTTAAAGTTGTTCTGGATAGATAAACAGAGAATGTTGTTACTTCCTGAATCTAATAGGAGACCATTTGCCAAATAATGATTAATTCTCCGATTTTATTACCATGGCACTCATATTCCATACATATCACAGAAACAGTTGTACGTATATATGTACGTTTGTTTGTATGTGTGTGCGTTCCGTATATCCTTCTAAATCACTGTATCGACTTCAACAAAACTTGGTACACATATCACTTATTGTCTGGAAATCATCGCTGTGGGGTAAGGAACCACCTACGTATCAAAGGGGGTGGAGTTTTGGTTGAAAAAGCTGTGTAACCCACATGGCATGAAAGCCTGTACTTCAGTCATCCACTATTTGAGAATGTGAACAATTATACACTTGCAACAAACTTTGCACATAATTTCCATCTATTAAGAAATTTTTTTCCTTGCCAATGACGCTCACAAAGTAATAAAAGGAAAGAAGTTTATCGATTAATACGTTTTCGCTGTTCATGCGATAAAACTGCTTCACGAAACATTACGTTTTAATTTTTTTCTTCTTTACTGAAGACTATGTTCGTGACACATTTTGCAGACAGTATTCACATGCACCACTGTATAAACCAGAAGAATTATGTCATTGTTCGACACATAGTTCAGCAGATATGTTGTCATAAACACTGAGATACGTGAGATACTGACGCATCATGCAAGACGTTTGAATTTATTACTCCTTTGCTATTAAACCTATTAGCATCAACGAGGCACTTACTGCCGGCCGCGGTGGCCGCGCGGTTCTGGCGCTGCAGTCCGGAACCGCGGGGCTGCTACGGTCGCAGGTTCGAATCCTGCCTCGGGCATGGGTGTGTGTGTTGTCCTTAGGTTAGTTAGGTTTAAGTAGTTTTACGTTCTAGGGGACTTATGACCTAAGATGTCGAGTCACATAGTGCTCAGAGCCATTTGAACCCATTTTTGAGGCACTTACTTTTACACATTGACGACAGAACTTGAAGAACAAAACACTCTTGGTTATAATTTTCTTTACGCTAATTTCTTTAAAAAACTTGCGGAAATGTCATCCACATTTCATGTAACGGTATTGTTTCCCCCCTCTTCAAACTAAAATTCGTTCTCATTGTTTTTCGTATGTGCAGCTTCATTTGCTTCCCCGATCGGGGCGTTCTGGCTTTTTATTTGTAGTTACAATAGTGCTATCATCTGCAAAGGATTTGTTCCCCTATGCGTAACATTTCTGAAAAGTCTTTGACACATTTTAAGAACAATAATGGCGTACACCATAATTACTCTACCACGCAAACATTTGTGCTATTACATTCGTCTGTTACGAGACTTTCCCTGGGAGGGAGGCGGGGGGTGGGGGGTGTCCACTGGGGGACCGAACCGCACAACAACACTGGGTTCGGTGTGGGGCGGCGGTGGGGTGAGTGGACTGCTGTGGCCTGTTGTGGGGTTGTGAACCACTGAGGGCTACGGCGGGACAAAGCCTCTCCGTCGTTCCTAGGTCCCTGGTTCAATACACACACACACACACACACACTACTTCAGTAGAATTTAATGGTCATAATAAAAACCCTTGGATAGATTTGGAAATACGTCTGTCGGTCATGATTAGCTGTCAGTGGATAAAAAAGAATAGAAAAGAGTTCGTTAAAGACTATATAAAAACACGCAACGTAATGATAAAACGAATGAAATGATCGCTAAAAGTACATGTTGCAGGTGTCGACTCATTGCTCCTGTTGCATTGTGAACAAACGTATTGGCAACAGTAGGCAAACGTCATGGTTTTATAGGTGGAGTGAAAACTATACTTCTGTTAACAAATATAGTTCCCAAATAATTACTTTTGATTCTACTCTATGATGCTTGATTACTACTCATACGCAATAATTACCCTGTTTAATGCATCATCAAGTGCTGTACCCATAGTATCCTGTCACCTACTGCCCACTATACGTATGCTGATATTTAAAAATTATTTTAAATTTGTATAAAAGTCTTTAAAAATCGCGTCAACCATACTCTCTCGAATTGGATATTTCTTCCGTAAATGTAGGCGTATGACTAGGCAAAACAGATAAAATATTGGCTTCTACAAGGTGACAATTATTGAAGTATATCAAAAAACGCAAAATTACTTACAAATTACGGCTTTCACACACATTATTCAACGTGTAAAGCCTATTCGGATTTAGGTTAGGACACGTTGGATATGCCTGCCGTCATTGGTGATGATGTGACGCAGACGAATAGCGAAATGCTGCATGACATGAAGTGTCGGAACATTGATGCTGTCGATGACCTCCTGAATGGCTGTTTTCAGCTCAGCAATGGTTCTGGTGTTATTGCTGTACACCTGGTCTTCAATATAGCCCCACAAAAAGGAGTCGCATGTGTTCCGATCCGGAGAACATGGCGGCCCATCGACGAGCATGCCAGTGGCCTCTGGGTACCCCAGAGCCAGAATGCGGGCCTCAGAGTGCTCCTGCAGGACATCAGACACACTCTCGCTTTGGTGGCGTCCAGCTCCGTCTTGCATGAACCACATCTTGTCGAAATCAGGGTCACTTTGGATAATAGGGATGAAGTCATCTTCCATAACCTTCACATACCGTTCGGTAGTCAGCGTGCCATTAAGGAATATCGCACCGATTATTCCGTGAGTGGACATTGCACACCATACAATCACCCGTTAAAGCTGAGGGAGACTTCTCACTCGCGAAATGCGGATTCTCAGGCCCCCCAATGCGCACGTTTTGCTTATTGACGAACGCATCCAAATGAAAGTGTGCTTCATCGCTAAATCAAATCATATTTACATCAAAGTACTGTCCGTCACCTCTGTGTACAATAGTGTTAGCGAAACACAATCGTTGTTCCGTGTCCCTGGAGCTTAATGGCTGATGAGTTTGAATTCTGCATTGGGAAGAGATACAGGTCTGAAACAATAATTCGTCGCAGTGTCTCTCGTTTGATTCACACTTGTTGTGCAGCTCGTCTGATCGATTTCCTGGAGCTGGTTTGCAACACAGTTCGTGTCTTCTCGCTTTGAGGCTTTTTAATCCTTTTTGTACGATCGACATTGCAAACGCTTGGCATTGCGAACACTACCCGTTCTCTCAAACTTGCGAAACAAATTCTTGATTGTTATCACACTTGGACCGATTGTCTTCAGCTTCAACTCGGTCGCAACTTTTTCCGAGCCGCAGTTGGGCTGTTACTGCTCGCATAGTAGGCCTTCACAAGCGCTATACGCTCAAGCATGCTGTACCGTGACATTTTCACGTGCAAGTGACCGACGACAGCAGCAAGGCACGTGCAGATGTGCATACTAAGTCCACTCATGCTCCGCGGCCAACTGTGCAATTTGAACGTTCAAACACAAACAGTTCAGAAGTTATGACGATTTTATTTCATATAGTTCAATAAAAATGGTTCAAATGGCTCTGAGCACTATGGGACTCAACTTCTGTGCTCATCAGTCGCCTAGAACTTAGAACTAGTTAAACCTAACTAACCTAAGAACATCACACACATCCATGCTCGAGGCAGGATTCGAACCTGCGACCGTAGCAGTCGCACGGTTCCGGACTGCGCGCCTAGAACTATAGTTCAATAATTGTCACTCTCTGTATTGGCCTATCGCTATGTTTTCAACGCGACGGGAACGTTACGTCACCGTTTCAACATGAGCATTTACATATAATGTTATTCTTCTTTTTTTAATTACGTAGTTACAAGGCAAATCTTATAGATTTTCCAACAAATTCATTGTCCCTGTTTTTTATTTGTTGACAGATGAGCAAACCGGTAACACCGTTGTGACTTGTTGCGGTTGTCGTCATAAGGAATAACATATGCCTGTGCGGTGGAACTCCTGACAGAGGTAGTTGCTTCGAAGTCTGGACCTGTAAGAAATTTTCACCATCAGGATTTTGCCGACAAACTTTGCGTCAGAATCGTGGAAAAAATTCGAACGTCTCCGAACCCTATAATGGTGACAAGGGGAGATGACACTCTTAATGACGATCCTTTTGTCGGATGGGGACTACGGGAGTCCACTTGATACAACTAGACAGGTGGCGACTTTGTTCCCATACCGAGCTTCATCCTCTCCTCCCTCTCATCATCATACAGCACAAACATGACATCACATTATTCGCACACATCCATTGCAATTATCTTCACTCAACAGGTATATGTAACAAACGGATATCACATGTCGCGAATCAACGACTACGTAAAAAAAAACGTAGGCCAGTCAAGGGACCGCCATATTTGAAGCCAATTGAAAACTTAGCCGCCATATTTTGAAACGCCATGTTGAGCGATATAGTCGTCTGCTAGCTCAGAATCATACAGTTTTGTTCGCCATATAGTAACATTAGCTACTGTCAGTCGGAATTTTTTCTTTATTTATTGCCCTCCCGACATGTTTCCGGAAATAATTCCCAAATATACAGAGCGTTTTTCGTCTTCAGTGGCATCTCAAACGAGATGTTTGGGATCTGCGAGCTGCCACATTATTCAGGTACTTTGATGTAAACAAACGTATTTGTGTCATTACCAATGTATCCTATCCTATAGATACTGGAGAATTTCAGTTTAACTCCTACTTACAGTTATGACATCCTTGATTTCGATAACGTATAGCGGGATTCGCTGTAGGGCAGTTCTGTCTTACGTATCTACCAAAGAAATGTATTTATATAGGTCGCTAGTATTTATGGAGAAAGCAGACCATAGTAGTTCAAATGGCTCTGAGAGCACTATGGGACTTAACTTCTGAGGTCATCAGTCCCTAACTAACCAAAGGACATCACACACATCCATGCCCGAGGCAGGATTCGAACCTGCGACCGTAGTGGGCGCGCGGGTCCAGACTGTAGCGCCTAGAACTGCTCGGCCACCCCGGCCGGCAGACTATAGTAGTCGTTAAATAAATAGTTTGATATATGACTAGAAGGCTCAATTATCGATGCTGTTCAGGACAATTCCAGATTTATGGGCTAGAGGTTTCTGTTGAAGATTCACAAATGGTTCAAATGGCTTAAAGCACTACTGGACTTAACATCTGAGGTCATAAGTCCCATATACTTAGAACTACTTAAACCTAACTAACCTAACGACATCACACACATCCATGTCCGAGGCAGGATTCGAACCTGCGACCGTAGCAGCTGCGAGATTCCGGACTGAAGCGCCTAGAACCACTCGGTCACAACGACCGGCAAAGATTCACATTTTTTGTGTGGCTTTCAGCAGTTCTAATGGAAGATAGGGCTTTCATGTTTCATCTTATATTGCGTAGGATTTTTGCTTCTCAGAAATAAACATTTACCAGAAGACCCGAGGCTGCCACTTGTTTCCCAGTTTGTTGGTTACCGATAGTTGTCAGCTTCTTGCTTTTAGAAGAATTTTATACAAAAAGTAAAGACTAACTTAGAATTTATATACATGCGTAGTTCACATGCCTATTGTAGTTATCGTTTAACAGGTATTTTATTCCGGACAGACGTGTACTGTGGACACACTGAAACAAACTAAGTGCAGTAGAGAATTATATATTAATAAAGTCGTCTGGCAGATATATATGACCATGAAGATCCAGAAAATACTATGTAGAAAATTGGCAAAAACCACAGTTATGTATAAGAAATGTTACATGTGAAAACGTGGTAGTACCTAGCTAAAGAGCGACATTCCTACCGAATCAGTACTAAGATTAATAGAATCGTACGTTGACATACACTATACATGAGATTTTCACTCTGCAGCGGAGTGTGGGCTAATATGAAACTTCCTGGCAGATTAAAACTGTGTGCCTGACCGAGACTCGGACTCGGGACGTCATTCTGGAAATATCCTCCAGGCTGTGGCTAAGCCATGTCTCCGCAATATCGTTTCTTTCATGAGTGCTAGTTCTGCAAGGTACGCAGGAGAGCTTATGTAAAGTTTGGAAGGTAGGAGATGAGGTACTGGCAGAAGTAAAGCTGTGAGGACGGGGCGTGAGTCGTGCTTGGGTAGCTCAGTTGGTAGAGGACTTGCCCGCGAAAGGCTAAGGTCCCGAGTTCGAGTCTCGGTCCGGCACACAGTTTTAATCTGCCAGTAAGTTTCATACACTATATATGTTTTACGATCAACCGAAATACTTTTAATTTACATTTCGATGACAGAAACACGTGATTTGCAGCATCTGTCCAGTTGAAATATTCGGTTCACTTGAAATTATAAAATACGACAGCCTGTGTTACTCCTTACTGCCACCAGAGCGCTGTAATGCATAGATAGCCTCTCTGTTGATTACATGTGTCTTTGAAGCGGATGAAAGATGCCACTGTGCGCGAAGGAAGACAAGCCTTTCCTATTAGCTCTTCTATCGGGTCTCAGCCGATCATGGCATGCGGCTTTATTTACTTAAAGCAATACTGGACCGCATACAGCACGGACGAGCTGTGTTAGGTTTAAGCTGTACGCTTGTTCTGCAGCGGGAGCCTGAGTGAGTGGTGGTGTGTTGCAGGTTGCGGCGGGTGCGATGTAGGCGGCGGCGAGGCGATGGGATCGAGCGCGAGCCGGCAGCCGGCGGGCCTGGCGGGGCGGCGCGCGCACTCCTCGGGCTCCCTGCCGCGCACCGCGGCCGCCGCCACCGCCGCCGGAGCCGCCTCCGCCGCGGGGCCCGCCCCCGGCGCCAGGGGCCGCAGCTGCGGGGGCGGTGGGGGCGGCCGTAGCGGCAAGCTCTGCAAGGACCGCGCCGCGCTCTGCGGCTCCTTGCCCAACCACCTCGACTGCAACGACGCCAGCAACGGGCTCGACCAGGGCTACGGCTCCGAGCGGTCGCCCGACGACGAGGAAGATGACGACGACGAGGAGGAGGAGGAAGAGGAGGAGGAGGGCGAGCAGGCCACCTGCCACTGCGCCACCTACCCGTTCCTCAACACCGGTGAGTGCGCCTCCCCATCACACACTAAAGCGAAAGACGACCCTCACCACTAGCGGTTCTGTCACCGGCTTTCATTCACATCTGCTTCTGTACTCCGTAAGCCACCTTTTGGTAAGTAGCAGAGGATACTTTGTGTACCACTGTCATTTGTTCCTTGTCCTGTTAGTCGCCAATGGTGTGCGGAAAGAACAATTGTTGGTACGCCTCCGTATGAGCACGAGTCTGGCTAATTCATCAAATGTATTCGGAGTTGCAATTATGGATAGCCAGAAGCTGTATAATGTATGACAATGAAAATTTGTGCCGGACCTGGACTCGGACCCGTATTTCCCGCTTATCGCAAGCGGTCGCCATACCATTTCGTTACCCGAGCACTACTCGTGGCCAAACCCAACGTCGTCAACCACGCATCTACAACTTGTACTCGTAAATCCATTATGTATATTCCTGTGCAGGAGAGAAATTTTATTCGTAATGTGCTTGCCCGGTGTGGGCGGATAAACACGATATTGCAGAGCCAAAAAACCAAGCCACTGCAATACCCTCATCTCTCTCTAATACTGTACTCATATTATACGACGGTCACTCCAAAAGAAATGCACACTATTTTTTTAAATCCATCTTTTATTCTACAAAAAATGGTTCAAATGGCTCTGAGCACTATGGGACTCAACTGCTGTGGTCATTAGTCCCCTAGAACTTAGAACTACTTAAACCTAACCAACCTAAGGCAATCACACACATCCATGCCTGAGGCAGGATTCGAACCTGCGACCGTAGCAGTCGCACGGTTCCGGACTGCGCGCCTAGAACCGCGAGACCACCGCGGCCGGCTTTATTCTACATGTTTGAAAGTTTTGCAGCGTGTAGATACATCCTTTAGGAACAATATTTTCACTACTCCACATAATTTCCATCCCTCTCAACTGCCTTACGCCATCTTGGAACCAGCGCCTGTATACACGCACTGTAAAATTCTGGACCAACCTGTTGGAGCCACTGTTTGGCAGCGTGCACAAGGGAGTCGTCATCTTCTAACCTTGTTCCACGAAGAGAGTCTTTCAGTTTCCCAAAGAGATGATAGTCACATGGAGCCAGGTCAGGACTGTAAGGCGGGTGTTTCACTGTTGTCCATCCGAGTTTTGTGTTCGCTTCCATGGTTTTTTGACTGACATGTGACCGTGCATTGTCGTGCAACAGCAAAACATCCTGCTATTGCCGATGTGGTCGAACACGACTCAGTCGAGCTTGAAGCTGCTTCAGTGTCATCACATATGCATCAGAATTTATGGTGGTTCCACTTGGCACGACGGCCACAAGCAAAGTCCTGCGGAATCGAAAAACGCGGTAGCCATAACTTTTCCAGCAAAAGGTGTGGTTTTGAATTTTTTTTCTTGGGTGAATTTGCGTGATGCCACTTCATTGATTGCCTCTTCGTCTCTGGTGAAAAATGATGGAGTCCTGTTTCATCACCTGTCACACTTCTTCCAAGAAATTCATATCCACCATTCTCGTACTGTTCCAAAAGTTCGCTGCATACCGATTTTCTTCTTTCTTTGTGAGCCAATGTCAACATCCTGGGAACCCACCTGACACAAACCTTTTTTTTATCGCCAACACTTTCAGTATTCTGCAAACACTTCCTTCCCCTGTCCCAACGTAACATGACAATTCGTTGACTGTGATGCGTCTGTCAGCAGTCACCAATTCGTTAACTCTCTGCGCATTGTCTGGAATGTGTGCAGTACGAGGCCTGCCGCTGCGAGGGCAATCCTCAATATAGCCGTGCCCGCTTTCATCATGTAACCTGCTTGCCCACCGACTAACTGTACTACGATCGACAGCAGCATCTCCATACACCTTCTTCAACCTCTTGTGGATGTTTCCCACTGTCTCGTTTTCACAGCACAGGAACTCTATGACAGCACGTTGCTTCTGACGAACGTAAAATGTAGCAGCCATCTTGAAGATATGCTGTGACGGCGCCACTCACGGGAACCGGTTGAGTTAAACTAAGTTTGAAAACAAGCGGTAAGGATGTATCTTACACACTGTAAAACTTTTCACACATGCATAATGAAAACTGTATTTTTACAAAATTAGTGTGCATTTTTTTTGGAGTGACCCTCCTAGATGAAGAACAAATTACATTGGTCAGCTACTGACAGTAGCTAGTACTGTTATGTATTTTTCGGTGTCCATTAATTATCCCGATAGAATGGGTCTTTACACTATGATTTTATATACGCTACGGGGCTGTTTCCGAAAAAACGGTAGCGTAACGTACTTCACAACTCATTCTGCTGTAATACAACCCGACATCATCTTCCCACCGTCTGCAAAATTCGTTAGCGTAAGCTGCTATATGCAGTGTGATCCTCAGCTCACTTTAATCTGTGCGAAGCCTCGGCGGCGCCTAAGCAATTTTCAACTTTCCACGCTGCACCAACTTCCACGAAGATGGGAAACCTTGCACTTGCAGGAGCAGCCGCAAACGGGAAAAAGCTAGGCCCGCCGTTCCTATGCGTTAATTGATGTTGCAGCGATCTGCGTAGCGCTTTTGAGTTCTCGGAACAGCAGCAGAAGCGTGACAGCTGCCTGCAACTGCGTGAAACGCGATTTACTGATTAACTTCCGCGTCTCGCTTTCTCCCAGTCGTCTGTTAAAATTAACTGCGGCGCCGAACAAAAGGCAGAGGAAATTACGCTACAGCCTCATTATGAAGCAGCGCGCTTTGTTTAACATTCCGCGAGGCGTACATGGACGCACGTGGCGAGAATGCAGTTAGCGCAGGTGCTGAACTGAATGGGAGAATGAAACGCGGAATAAAAGTTCATTCAGGGAGCGCGTCGGCGGGGAGGTGCAAAGGAATTAGGTGTACACAACACATCTGTTCCACTAGAAATTCTGTTCACATTATTGTGCATAGCACGTCACCTGTTGAACGGAACAGAAAGATTCTCCCTACGCATTCAGTTATGATGCCGCTAACAAATCCTCGTACCGGAACAGGCACACCAAAAGAATTTCCATCACACTTTCCTGCTGCTGTTTAGAAACTAATGCACAGCAGAAATACTCTAGAGTGATATTTGAAAGAAAAAAATAGGTAAAGCTAGTGCAAATAGGTCATGTATACATTTTCATTCGTCGCTTCGGACTGCATATAAACGTCACAGATATTTGAAACTTGAAAAGTTATGTTGAACCACACAGTTTCATTTGATTAAAAAAAGGTATCGAATATTTTGACAGGTGGTAGTAACCATCAAAGCCTGATATGGACTGTAAAATACATATCTGAGGAACTGTGAACACTTGTTCAGTATAAGATACGTGGTAGTCATTAGCGAAGATGAACAAGTGTTCATACCCCTTAAGTAGCCCATGTTTGCTGCACTTTTTTCCTTGTTTGGTGGTTATTACCTTTTGTCAAAATATTCAAAATATTTTTAACAGTCTGTGCACGGTTTTGTCGCAAAATACTGAATACTGATCAGTTATTTAATATATCGTGACTAATTAGGATTTCCTATTTTTCATGAACAGTATCTCAACAATTAAACTAAAAGCCCAAAATTACTGGCCGGTTTCTCCTGATATCATTTGTATCGCTGCATTTTCATTTGTTATATACCAATCACGTTTGATTTCATTTTAACAAATGTAACTCAGTAGTTCGATAGTGGATCTTCAACTACCAGCAGTGAAAGTTCTTACCAGTTTTGAATGCGTAAGAATCGCGTAAGTATGATATTAAAGACTCCGATCTGGTATTCAAATTTATGACACCTTTAGTGTTTTTCTCTTTTTTTTCTCTATTCATAACAACATTTCTCTCTGACATTCGTTTATCTATGTGTGTTTCATTCTTCGTAAATTCACGGTATCTAACGTCCTCAGTTTAGACAGAGTTTTTGGTATCTCAGCAATTGTGTCGTTGGGATAATTCGTTAATCGGATGAGGGCAAAAATAAACAACGTGAAACACTCATTCCATGTGCATCAACCACCTTTCAGAGAGATTGCTTTGCGTATCACATAAAGATTGAAGCCTATGTAAAGAACTTCCTTAAAAGGACAGATCAGAAGTGAATAGGCATACAACATTTCTTCACCTTATGTCCTCACATTAACTGAAAGGTGTCAGAGCTCTTTTCAGTGTTTCGTGCAGTGTGCTACTCGGCGGAGGGGCTAGACTTTGTTGGTCGTGATCCAGACGGGTACGTTATGTCCTGTGACAACCTTGCTGCTGTTAGATAGGAAGAGGTTACATACTGGCAACGGGTTGCACCCCCTCCGTAACCCTCTCTTCATCGACCGTGACGAATTGCACATTATTCTGGATTAAGCTCAACCATTACGGATGTTTAACCACACGTAAGCGTTAATTCAAATGCTCAGAGAAGTGACTGCAGCTTTATGTATTTACACTACGCTAGAGTCCGTTGCCTGTGCTGATTAGTTACACCTCAGACAAATGTGCGATCTGTCGAAGATTTGGAATTCCTCTATTCCAACACACACAATTTTCATCTGCGTCTATACTACGCAAAGCACCTTACGGAGAGTGGCGAAGGGTACTCCTGATACATCTATCTTCTCGCAACTTCCCTGATCCATTCGCGAACGGTGGGTGGGGAAAACGACTGTTAATAAACCTCCGAATGAGTTTATCTTCTCGTCGTAGACATTTCACGAGAAATATGCGACAGGAAGCAATATGTCGACCGACTCTTCCTAAAATGTACGTTCACAGGATTTCAAGCCGTGCGGGGTGGTCGCGCGGTCTTAGTCACATTGCCACAGTTCGCGCGGCTCCCCCCTGTCAGAGGTTCGGGTCCTCCCGTGTGTGTGTGTGTGTGTGTGTGTGTGTGTGTGTGTGTGTGTGTGTATTGTCCTTAGCGTAAGTTAGTTTAAGTTACAAAAGTAGTGTATAAGGCTAGGGACGGACGACCTCAGCAGTTTGGTCCCATAAGAACTTACCACCACACCGTCGCCGGAATTTCAACAACACACCTCTCCAAGAGAGAGAACGTCTCTCGTGCACACTATGCCACTAATCTTGATAAACATCTCCGTAACACTCACGAACTTACTAAACGATTCCTTTGCGAAACGCGGCGCTCTTCGTTGGATCTTCTCTCTAGTAATCCAATCTGGCAGGGTCATAGACTGACGAGCAGTACCCAACGATCGGTCGAACAAGTGTTTTGCGAACCATTTCTTTAGTTACATTTCCTTAACATTCTTCCAGTGAATATACAATTAGGTTTATGTGGTCTTTGGACGTTTGATCATCCGGGCTGCTACCGCTGGATATTTTACTGTCGTTTTTTGGCCTACAGCATACCCAAGCAGCAAGAAATCTCTTAGGAGTTTACGCCTGATACCTTGGATTTACTCACGTTCAGCATCAATTATCAGTCCCTACACTAATCTTCGTTTCTGCGCAGGTCTTACAGCATTTTGCTACAGTCGTCTCACTTCAGGACTGACTGCTCAGACTTTCACAAATGTATGATGATGCAGTATTTGGACGCTTCATAACAAGATTATCAGTAATAAAAAATGAAAGTTAACGGAAAATCAAAATGCTGGCAATGGCCAAAGTGCAGAGAGACGGCGCCGCCCACTTGTGCCGTCACTGTTCTGGAATTTATATTAAATATCATAGTCGAATGCTATTGTTAGAGGAAAAATATTCCCGAATGGAATTACAAAGCTTTTTTCTTTTGACAGGACTCTACAAATTATTTTTCCTATTGCCCTTATTATCGTTGTTAGCTGTTCCACAAACTTTTCCAACTATGCTTATGCTTCAGGTTGAATCCTTCATTAATAGGACTCTCTTATGAGAGAAGAAGTCAGACCAGATCAAAAACTGCAATAATTTAGAACACAAAAATTGCTGCAAAACAATGGACACTTTGGGAAACAAAAGAAAAAACGAAATTTGGTTTATCATATTATAGATCGTGGATATGTAGACCTCGAATCTCCTGATAGAAGTGGTACTGAAGAAAAATCGACAAGTAGTCGCTTTTATCTTATAAAATTTACTACACGAGTCTGTGCTCCGTCTCAAATTTTATTGCATGAGAAATTAAAGCTTAGTCTTCCTGCCATTAGTGCTCACTGGCAGATGATACAGGAGTTTCTACCATTAGCAGAAACACGAAAGATTTTTTTTCCACTCATGCACCAGTTTCCAGATGCCTGTTCACCCACGTCACTCAACTGTGTTCCACAACCAACAGTTGAGAATGTTTGCGCACCACCCAGAACTGGGTCGACTAGCTGGGATCTGACTCGATACTCTGCTGTACGACCTCCAGCGGCGTCCTTTAGTCTCTGTCCCTAGATCTCCCTCTCGACGCCCCCTATGGTCTGTACCCTGGCCCGTGATATGGCTGCACCTCTTTTGTGGCACCAAGAAGGACGCTGATCCGACCCTTCTCCGACACCTGCTTCGTTCGATCCTCCACAATTATTTTAATTCGGCATGTATCGAAAGTCAACGACACTATCGGTTACGCTTTTGCATATGCAAGGGGACATTACAAGCACCCTCTGCCGAGTGCTTGCAGTATATACACCGCAGAGTTAGTTGCCATTCTTAGCTTTGCGGTACGTCAAATTCCTCGCCACGACGAGCTTCCTGATCTGTAGCGATTCCATGAGTTACTTAAAAGCCATATCCCTGTGCTATCCCAAAAATCTTCCCGCCAAAGTACAGAACCTACTGGTTGACCGCTACAACTCTAGAAAGATAGTGACGTTCATCTGGACACCGAGCCGTATAGGGATTACAGGAAATGAACTCGCCGATCGTGTAGCTGAAACGCAACTATAGAAATCAACTTGACGTCGGAATACGAGGCACCGACATTATTCTGAACTTCTGGTAATTGGAATGGCAGGCTACTGCGACCCAAAACGGTGTGGCGTACGTCTTTCCAGGCCTCTCTGAAAGATGCCATTGTGTTGTGCCAGCTACGCATCCGCCACACGAGACTCGCCCACGAATTCCTTCTGCTTCGGGAGGAACCTCCTCTCTGCATCTGCGGTAGTCTACCGACGATAGCGCATGTTCTTGTTGTTGAGTGCGAACTGCTGGGCGATCTGCGGCAAGCAAGGGGATGGTAGGGGGGGGGGGAGGGTGAGAGCATCCCCCTGCGGCTGGTACCCCCCCCCCCCCCCCCCATACAACCACTTGTTACTTTTTCTCTTCTCTACCCTTGTGGCACAACTTGACTAGAAGAAGGGATCGGTTAGTAGGACATGTTTTGAGGCATCAAGGGATCACCAATTTAGTATTGGAGGGCAGCGTGGAGGGTAAAAATCGTAGAGGGAGACCAAGAGATGAATACACTAAGCAGATACAGAAGGATGTAGGTTGCAGAAGGTACTGGGAGATGAAGCAGCTTGCACAGGATAGAGTAGAATGGAGAGCTGCATCAAACCAGTCTCAGGACTGTAGACAACAACAACACCCTTGTTGTGTATTAGGCCGTCTTGTGCTGCCTGGAGTATCTCAATTTCCTTTTACCTATCGTGTTAAAACTACTGTCACGCCCTTTTTCAAACTCTTTTTGACTTCATGGCATAGTTGGAGTAGTGAAGTCCCCAGTTTTTCGCTTCTTACGTTTTTAAGTGTTTCTCTCACGAGATGGAGGGACTGATGATCCAGTAGTTTAATCCCTTTGAACACACAAGCATCGTCATGCACCAGTTTCCACCCGAAGAAGACGCAGTACTCACGCAATAGGCACAACTACACTGAGCGCCAATGAAACTGTTATAGCCATGCGTATTCAAGTAAAGAGATATGTAAACAGGCAGAGTATGGAGCGTCGGTCGGTAACGACTATATGAGACAAGTGTCTGGCGCAGTTGTTAGGTCGGTCACTGATGCTACACTAGCAGGTTATCAAAATTTAAGTGAGTTTGAACGTAGTGTTATAGTCGGTGAACGAGCGAAGGGACACAGCATCCCCGAGGTAGCATGAAGTAGGCATTTCCATGTCACGAGTGTACCGTGAATATCAGGCATCTGGTAAAACATCAAATCCCCGACATCGATGCGGCCGGAAAGATATCCTGCAAGAATGGAACCAATGACGACTGAAGAGAATCGATCAACGTGTCACAAGTGCAAACCTTCCTCAAATTTCTGCAGATTTCAGTGCTGAGCGATCAACAAGTGCCAGTGCGTGAAACATTCAACGAAACATCATCGACACGGGTGTTCGGAGCCGAAGGCCCACTCGTGTGCTCTTGATGACTGCACGACACAAAGCTTTACGCTTCACCTAGGCCCGTCAGAACCAACATTGGACTGTTGATGACTGGAAACATGTTGCCTGGTCGGACGAGTCTCGTTTCAAATTGTATCGAGCGGATGGACATTTACGGGTATGGAGATAACCTCATGAATCCATGGGCCGTGCATGTCAGCAGGGGACTGTTCAAGCTGGTGAATGCTCTGTAATGGTGTGGGGCGTGTGCAGTTGGAGTGATATAGGACCGCTGGTACGTCTAGATACGACTCTGACAAATGACATGTACGTAAGCATCCTATCTGATCACATACATCCATATATATCCATAGCGCATTCCGACGGACTTTGACAATTACAGCAGGACAGTGCGGCACACCACACGTCCAGAATTGCTACAGAGTGGCTCCAGGAACACTCTTCTGTGTTGAAACACTTCAGCTGGCCACCAAACTCCCCAGACATGAACATTATTGAGCATATCTTGGATGCCTTGCAACATGCTGTTGAGAAGAGACTTCCACCCCCTCGTACTGTTACGGATTTATGGACAGTCCTGCAGGATTCTTGTTGTCAATTCCCTCCAACACTACTTCAAACACTTGCGGCACTTCCACGTGCTCGTGGGGGCCCTACACGATATCAGGCAGCTGTACAACTTTCTTTGGCTCTTCAGTGTACTACCGCTTCGCAAACTGCCACGCCACGCCCCGTATGTACTGTGCAGCGGACAGTGTGTGTGTCGGACAAGGTCGGCAAATGACGGCGCTGCAGCGCAGCTGACGCTGAGGTTCCGGCTTCGAAAGTGAAAGCCCTGCGGTGCTGACAGACCGGCTGGACACCGCCGTAACCTTTAAGCTACCCAGGAAATGCTAGGCCCTCCAGGTGAAGGGAGCACGGCGCGCGCCGCTCCTTAACACTCAGCTAGGCGCTCCTCTAGTTGCTCTTCCAGGTTCGTCGGACTTCTCACCGTGTTCTCATAACATTGCTCCGACCCTTGTTATTTACTTATGTGGTCTTCGGACATAACCCACCCCTTGTCATGTACGAATTAAGAGATATTCAGCAGAGATAGGCGGAAAAGGTAAAAATTAAGGGGATGGGATCTTTATGAATTAAAAGAGCCAGAGATTGTTCAGACGTTCAGAGGCAGCGTTAGGCTACGACTGGCTGAAACAGAGGAAAAGAGTAGAAGGCTACTGGGAAGCTTTGAATATTTGATATAGTGAAAGCAGAGGAGAATCAGATAAGTAAAAGGAATTGTTGCTTAACACGAGAGACATGAAATTTGATTGAAAAAAGAAGAAAATGAAGCAGCTGCCAGACGACTGAATTATTACATTGACAGAAAATGCAAAATGACTAAGCAGGAATGGCTAGGTGACAAACCAAAGGTTTTAGAAGCTTGCATAACTACGGGAAAGGTATATGCTGCATATAGAAAACTAAAGAGACCTTTGGGGGACAGAGAAGTAGCTATATGGATTTCAAGAGCTCAGATGGTAAGGCAGTACTAAGCAAATAAGGGAATGTTGGAAGGTATACTTACGAAAGGTCTATACAAAAGAAATTATCTTGTAGAAAGGGAAGGGGAAGTAGATGGGAGATATGATACCACAGTTCTAAAAGTAAAAGGGCATGAAATGGAAGCAGTGATTGAGAAAGGAGTAAAGACAGTATTGTAACCTACCCCTGATGTTAATCAGTATGTATATTGACTGAACACTAATGTGAACCAAAAAGAAATTTGGGAAGGGGGTTAAAGCTCCGGGAGAAGAAATTAAAGCTTTGGGAACTGCCGATAACATTGTACTTCTGTCCGAAGTGGCAAAGGTCTCTGAAGGGCAGTTAAACGGTATCGACATTGCCTTGAAAAGAAGTAATAAGATGAACGTTTACAAACTAATAACAAGGGTAATTGAAAGTAACCGAATTAATAGAGACGACGTTGAGGGTATTATACTAGTAAATGTGACACTGAAAGAAGTCGAAGAGTTTTGCTTTTGGGTGATGGTCGAAGAAGAGAGGATAAAATATGCAGAGTGGCAGTAGCAAAAACAGTATTTCTGGAAAAGAGGGATTTGTTAAAATCTAACATAAATGTATGTTTTATAAAAATTAGCCTTGTACAGAAATGGAACATGGACGATAAGCAGTGCAGACAATAAGATAGGAGAAGCTTTGAAAATGTAGTGCTAAGGAAGAATGGAGAACATTAAATGTAACTAATGAGGAGGTGCTGAATCGAACTGGGGGAAAGAGATACCTGGCTAAACTTGAGTAAAATATGGGGTCGGTTGATAGGACACATTCTATGGCGTCAAGAGATCGTCAACTTGGTAATGGAAGAAGTGTGGGGGCGGCGGGAGGGGGGGGGGGTGGGAGACCAAGGCATGAATGTAGTAAGCAGGTTCAAACGTATGTCGGTTGCAGTAGTTATTCAGAGAAAAAGAGTCTCGCACAGAAGAGACTGGCGTGGAGATATGCAGTAAACCATTCTTCGAACTGAACACCTCAACAGGACCAGGCCGTTCGAGAAAACTAAGATATCATAATAGTGTGGGCTGCAGGTGGAACATGCCTGATGGCTAAAGGTTGGAACTGGACAAGAGTCTTGAAGAAGTAGACAAATTATGCCATCTTGGAAATAGAGTAGATAGAGAAAGAAAGCACAAGAAAGACCTAAGAGCAAGAAATGCGTATGGTAAATGAATCTTCACATATTATTTCCGATCTTCACTTCTTGGAATCATGAAAATATTAACTATTAATTTTTAATACCTTTGTGGAGGACCTCGCATCCATTGTTGTTCATCGTCGATTGCCATGCAGATACCATGTGAAAAACATTTTATAATTCGAATTGATCTTCTGTCAAGTTTACTAGAAGGTAAACGACACTATCATCTGCAAACGGTCTACCAAATTGTCTCCTAGATCCTTTATAAAAATTAAAAACAGCAGATGGCATCTACACATATCTACTCCGTTTCTAATGACATCGATGCTGAGGAGATGTTAAGTCCCAAGCTAACATCGCTTTTCTAATAATCTCACAAGTCACTTTCGACTAGTTCACAAATTTTGTGTAAATTTCTCGCCATTAATACTCAGCAGACGACTGTACACAGCAAAGCAGAGACTACTTCGTACCAATATTAGAGACTTCCCGTTACTGAAAATTTGATTCTATTTTTGGCAAAATTCATTTATTTTATATACTTTTTAAAATCCTCGTCTTGTGTGTTGTTTCTGTTACACTTGCACCACAATTTACCAGAAGCCTCTGTACAAATTGGAGTCTTCCATTCGCCTTCCGTGCTACTAATTCGAGTTGCTACCTAGTATTAATGCCAGACATTCGAATTATCAGTCCGGCTTTAAAAGTGTATCACTAATCATCTACTAGATACAGTCGAGTTCTGTGTCTTTGTTATAGACTATATCTTGGATTTATCAACATTTAAAGACAGCTGCCATTTCTTGCAGCAACTTGAAATACTGTCTTAAGGCACTGTGCAGTTTCTTTCAAAAATGGTTCAAATGGCTCTGAGCACTATGGGACTCAACTGCTGTGGTCATTAGTCCCCTAGAACTTAGAACTACTTAAACCTAACTAACCTAAGAACATCACACACATCCATGCCCGAGGCAAGATTCGAACCTGCGACCGTAGCAGTCGTACGGTTCCGGACTTCGCGTCTAGAACCGCGAGACCACCGCGGCCGGCGCAGTTTCTTTCCTGCAGACAATATCACCGTTAGCGAACAATCTTCTGGTGCTCCAGATCCTATCTAATAAATCGTTTACGTATATTTATAACAACAGATGTCTTACTACGCCTGTTTGGGGCACATCCGATGCTATTTCCGTTTCTATTGAACATTCACGGCGCAGTATGACTCCAAGGTTTTGTCAGTCGCACATTTTTCAAGCCAGTCATAAATTTGGAAAGATACTCGGTCCTGGTGATATGACGCTCATCATTCGACATTGTGGTTAAGTATGGAACGCTTTGAGTAGACGGAACGTACTTTTTCATTTGCATCTACTACTAGACATAGTCTGCGAAGAGAAAGAGGTGTGTTTCAAACGAGTTATTTTTTCCTGTATCCATGCTGCGTGAGGCTTCTTATCGCTCCAGAAATGCTGTTATTTTCGATGTTAGAAGCAGCTCTAGGATACTGCAACAGACGGATCTCAGTGCATTACAAGAGTACATCACATTCTACGACTGTGTACATGTCAGATCACACGATCACATAACACAATTTGTAGTAAGGAAGTGTCTGAAGAATTGTTCGTCCACCGTTTATATAGTACGTAACGTATATGAGTAAAATACGTATTGTGTACTTTGATATTTCTGTTAACAAGTGCGATGAACTCGAAGCCTAGCGTATGTAACTAGTTTAAACTTGGAAAAGCGACTACGATAATTTTGTTGGGATTTAAAACTGAAAAATAAAATCCCATTTTATTTTTAACTCCGCTGCTTCATTGCAGTGAGATAACGTGTTGGGCCATAAACAACGCTCTAAAAAGGACGTAGATAAATTTTTAGTACCCGCGCAGATAAATTCTTTATGGAAATTTATCGCCGTGGAAAAAGTTGTGATGGTGGCGGAAACATAACTTTACACAATGTTAAATTGTTTGGTGAATCATCTATATGAAAGAGAGAGAGAGAGAGAGCGAGAGAGAGAGAGAGAGAGAGAGAGAGAGCTAGCTAACTGTCATCTTCACTGTTGGAAAATGCTAGAGTAAATCCTACTGTTGAAGTTTCTCAGAAATTTATTTATTACTCCACAGCATTACATTATCACTTTTTAAACTAATTTCGTGTTTATTGAGTGGTTCTATGGCTCAGTCGTAATCTGCCAGACTATAGATCCAAAGGTCTCGAATTCGATCCCCGGTCACACCTAAAGTACTTATCTGTTACTAATCAGTTCTTTAACACCTGGTAATGTTTCTAATGTGAAAAATGCCGAGTTGCACCCTGACCCAGAGTACACGCTTAAGTCTGTTTCCTGGAAAAATTTTGGAAATATGTGGTAAGTTTCTATGGGACCAAACTACACTACTGGCCATTAAAATTGCTACACTACGAAGATGACGTACTATAGACGCGAATTTTAACCGACAGGAAGAAGTGCTGTGATATACAAATGATTAGCTTTTCAGAGCATTCACACAAAGTTGGCGCCGGTGGCGAAACTTACAACGTGCTGACATGAGGAAAGTTTCCAACCGATTTCTCATACACAAACAGCAGTTGCCCGGCGTTGCCTGGTGAAACGTTGTTGTGATGCCTCGTGTAAGGAGGAGAAATGCGTACCATCACGTTCCGACTTTGATAAAGGTCGGATTGTAGCCTAACGCGATTGCGGTTTATTGTGTCGCGACATTGCTGCTCGCGTTGATCGAGATCCAATGACTGTTAGAAGAATATGGAATCGGTGGGTTCAGGAGGGTAATACGGAACGCCGTGCTGGATCCCAACGGCCTCGTATCACCAGCAGGCGAGATGACAGGCATCTTATCCGCATGGCTGTAACGGATCGTGCAGCCACGTCTCGATCACTGCGTCAACAGATGGGGATGTGTCTTGGACAACAACCATCTGCACGAACAGTACGACGACGTTTGCAGCAGCATGGACTATCAGCTCGGAGACCATGGCTGCGGTTACCCTTGACGCTGCATCACAGGCAGGAGCGCCTGCGATGGTGTACTCAACGACGAACTTGAGTGCACGAATGACAAAACTTCATTTTTTCGGATGAATCCAGGTTCTGTTTACAGCATCATGATGGTTGCATCCGCGTTTGGCGACATCGCAGTGGATGCACATTGGAAGCGTGTATTCGTCTTCGCCATACTGGCGTATCACCCGGCGTGATGGTATGGGGACCATTGGTTACACGTCTCGGTCACCTCTTGTTCACATTGACGGCACTTTGAACAGTGGACGTTACTTTTCAGGTGCGTTACGACCCATGGCTCTACCCTTCATTCGATCCCTGGGAACCCCTACATTTCAGCAGGATAATGCACGACCGCATGTTGCAGGTCCTGCACGGGCCTTTCTGGTTACAGAAACTGTTCGACTGCTGCCCTGGCTAGCACATTCACCAGATGTCTCAATATTTGAAAACGTCTGGTCAATGGTGGCCGAGCAACTGACTCGTCACAATACGCCAGACACTACTCTTCATGAACTGTGGTATCGTGTTGAAGCTGCATGGGCAACTGTGTTTGTTCTGGGTACTGATTTCTCGGAATCTATAGACCCAAACTGCGTGAAAATGTAATCAATGAATACCCGTTTATCATCTACATTTCTTCTTTGTGCAGCAATTTTAATGGCCAGTAGTGTACTATGGTCATCTGTCCCTAGGCTTACAGACTACTTAATCTAACTTAAAGGTAACTTACGCTAATTTGCTTTATAGGGTTGGCTGTGTGAGGTTTCGCATTGTCATGCAACAAGCACACTTCTTTAGTTAACTTCACCTTCTTTCGTTGTGTATCGTACCCTGTAGGTTTTTTTCTAAGGGTTTCGTAGACTCTCTCAGCTTTAAACTGTTTCCCTCGGGGCAAAAAAAAAAAATCCTAAGGAGACTCTCTTTACGGTTCCAAAAGGAAAAGACCATGACTTAGAGGATCCAATCAACTGTTTTGATTTTTTTTCCACTTATGTTCAGGTGGGATGTTGCCACTGCATTGGCTGTCTTTCCGTCTCAGGGTTGTAGCGGACCACTACGTTTCGTCGCCAGCCACAACACAGTCAAGAAATTATTCACTCTTAAGTTTCTAAGTGCTTAGGAAATTCCCATGAAGACGCGATTCTGTTGATTTTGTGCTCATTTGAGGCTGTTTTCGTACCCCCCTGGCGCACAATTTCCAAAAACAAGTGTTTCAGTAATGGTGTTAAGCAGACGAGATCTGGAGATTCCTGGAAACATTGCGTTCTTCTCGTCCAAAGGCAACTAACAGTCACCATCAATCATTTGTTTGAATCTTGCTCAATATCTCATCAGTCGCCATTGAAGGACTCCAATTCCTTTGTTCATTATAAACATGCATTCTGCAAGCTTGTACATATTAGCACGACTTATCACACTATCCTCACAAACAATTTTGTTTTCGTTAAAAATCTGTAACGGTTCCTTTTTCTTTACAAGAAGAAACCTGATTACGCTCCTCTCTTCGCACTTGGTGCGATTAGATACAGAGTCGCCCATTTCAATACGCGACTGCAACGGGAGGTTTCAGGCAACTGAGAGAAATGGACGTGCTTTCTACTGCCAATACTTTGGCCGTGAACGTAATGCTGTCAACTTTGTCGAAAACATTCCCTTTTAGAGTCAGAGGTTCAGTACTCTTACTTTCTGGACATGCCTCCGAGGCTCCAAGCAAAGAATTTCAGGAAAGCACAATCTACGGCTTGAATTTTCGTGGTATTCATCGTTCCATTATAAGACCTGATCTTCAGCCACGACCGCATACGAAATGAGAAAGGCTGGCCAAGACAGGAAGCATCTGACGAATAATTCCTAATACGGCGAATTTCGTAATCCAGTTAATTAATTATTGTGTGTGTGTGTGTGTGTGTGTGTGTGTGTGTGTGTGTGTGTGTGTGTGTTACAATAAGGAACTGATGTGCGACTATAAGAAAGCAAGAGAATCAAGGTAAGCCGTTACTGACAAACCCCAACGCTGAAGTAGTCAGCTAAGAAATGGATGTCAATACCAATAATGTCAATGTGATGCATATATTCATGGTATAGGTTTAAACAACCGAACTGTTTTTCCAACATAGTGTAAAGCGCTTTGCAACCATTAAAAATGAGACTCTTGAATTTTGATTGATAATTGTTTAAAATGATCAGCAATAAAGAAAGAATCACTTAAATGTAAAGTTGATTCTTGAGAGATAAGTCGAAAGTAAGCAGTGTAAAGACTCTGGACTCTAACCGGGGGGGGGAGGGGGAGGGGGGGGGGGAAGTTCGAGGTTCAAACCTCATCCGACCACCCTCGCGTAAGTTTCTTGTAGATTGTTAATCATTACTGTTTAAGGCCACATTCCTTGCTTCTCAAAGGTCATGCGTAATTGATTTTCCAAAAGAAAGCCACTGACAAATCCTACGTCATCTCATTACATTCAAATAAAACAGTTACTTATTCCATGTAAGCTTCCCTACATTTAGCCCCTATTACCTACACAAGATTTTATATCAGAGATTTAAGGTTTGAAAATATCACCGTATGACAAAATTTTTCACAAAAGGTTTTCATCCGGGGACCCATCGTCGCTGCCCATGTCACAAAAATGCAACTTCGCTGCCCCAGGGTCGTTTCCAAGGTACTCAGTATAGCGGTACAAGTTGTTGTAAACATGTCTCACTTTGACATCTCGTGGAAGTCGGGTTTTCTGCCGGATATCAGCGTCTTCCAAACACGATATTTCGACGTCATTACTTGACGTCTTCATCAGGTGTGACCTGAGACTGGTCACACCTGATGAAAACGTTAAGTAATGACGTTGAAATATCGTGTTTGGAAGACGCTGATAATCGGCAGAAAATTCGACTTCCACGAGATGTCATCAAATCGCCAGGAAAGTCTAAGAAATTACATGTCTCACTTTCCTTTTCTAGACCGATGAAGGATGTACGTGTGACAAACGTGACTTTAACTGGTAGTAACGTGAAGACCATCTACTGTGCCCGGGTTTGACGGAATTTATGTGCAGATATGAGAAAGACAAAGGCAGGCACAGCGCAAAAAACGACGGCGAAAGTGTAATTTGTACTGGCCAGTGAGGGGTCACTTGAACTTTGCTGTCGTGCTTTGGGGGTGCTGTGGACTCCAAGGGAAAAAGGGCCTGACGACAGTGGTCGAGCACTGAAGAAAATTGAAGGTTGTTATATAGATTCTATGCTATGCTATCTCGACTTAAGTACGAACTTAAGCAAGCATTGAAGCATCACATATGAACATGTTGTCTGAACAGCTTTGTTAATTACCAGTTGTTGAAAGTTGAGAACTTACTTGAATATAGAAGAATTACGGAAAGTGTATTTTGTGATTTCTTCGTTAGTCGTTTAAATGTAAGAGCTCTGTCGTAGCCCTCGGCGCTCTGCAGTCGGAAAAGAAGTCAGCAGTCAAATACGTGGCGCTGTATAGCAGGACAACAGCATCAAGAGAAAACAAGGAGGAGACTGGGAAATTCGGAGAAGATAACTGTTGTCACAGGGAACGAGCAAAGACTTGGCATCTCGCAGTATATCGATCATTTAATATCAGCCCACAACAAGAAAAATACCTCATCAGGCGGTGACCATCCGGCGAGATAGCCTTACTTTATACCGATTTCACGCTCTGTTTCGCGCGATAAGAGCTTCCACAACCACGTTCCACAGCAATTGCTGTCTTACGATGTTCTGGCCTTTCTGGTCAAAGTTAATATGATAAAAGGGAGGAGTGAAATACAAAGTTCAATTGTACCCACAGTTTCTCTTTGCAGTGTTTTCTTTTTGTGTTGAACGACCAATCAAATAGATGGTCGGTGCAGAAAAGCAGTGCACAGTACAGGCAGTCTCCCGCAGTGGGCCGTTCAGATGAGATTGCAGGTACACGGCCGTTTAATCCTCACAAAGCTTCAGGAACTTTTGTGGAAAAGAGGGGCCCTCGATATGGGCCGGCCACGGCCGCGGAGCCTTATATCTCGTTATTAATGCGTCCGCTCCGGGGAAAAGGCAAACATCCGCTCTCAAAGCGCAACATTAAAAATACAGGGCGCCATCTGAGACGGAACGAAATGAATTTCATTGCCGTATCTCCTCTGTGCACGAAGGGCAGAACTGGGGTGTGTTTAATAATGCCGCTTCAGGTTTCACTGAGGGCGCAGTGGTTTTCTAGCATGTCTTCGATATGAAAAGTATGCCTCGGAAATGAAATTTCTCGTCTATTGCCCACTCTCTGTAGTGCGAACGTAGCCTGTTAATTTTCAGGCTTGTGTTATTAATGTGAAAAGTCTCAAGAGCACTACAGTAACGATTTTCAACAAATAAATTTGTAAGATATCAAATGATGATCTTTCCCATCAAAATTAAATACCCCGAGACTTTCAGCGAACCTTTTCATGCTCCATCTTAACATTCTCTTCTGCCTTGGCGTGCAAGAAAGCACGCTTATCTGTAAACCAGTGGAGCGTTGGTTGAATTCAGGGCTCCTACACATCTGCTCCAGCCCTTAACCTTTTGTTTTGCCCGAGCGAGGTGGCGCAGCGGTTAGCACACTGGACTCGCATTCTGGAGGAGGACGGTTCAATCCCGCGTCCGGCCATCCTGATTTAGGTTTTCCGTGATTTCCTTAAATCGCTCCAGGCAAATACCGGGAAGGTTCCTTTGAAAGGGCACGGCTGACTTCCTTCCCCGTCCTACCTTAATCTGGTGAGGCCGATGACCTCGCTGTTTGGTCTCCTCCCCCAAACAACCCAAACCCAACCATTTTGCTTTGTACAGTTTCTGCACCTTGCAGTTTTGTAATGCGATTTACGACTTTTTCTTGCTTCTCTATTTCAATTGTAACTGCCAAAGGAAAATCGAGCGCCAGAAAATGCGATGTACCAACCACAGTGCGTTAAAGCCTTTGCTTGCCTGTAACAAACGTACGAATGGGTTATGAAACTGACGGCCCCTGGTGGCCGAGCGGTTCTAGGCGCTACAGTATGGAACCGCGTTACCGCTACGGTCGCAGGTTCGAATCCTGCCTCGGGCATGAATGTGTGTGATGTCCTTAGGTAGTTAGGTTTAAGTAGTTCTAAGCTGTAGGGGACTGATGACCTCAGTAGTTGAGTCCCCTAGTGCTCAGAGCCATTTGTACCAATTGATTATAAAACTAAGTTAAACACTATCATGGCAGGCCAGGTAACTATTGTTGAACGCTGGTCTACACTCCAAAGCGACTCAGATACGTGACACTATTTTTGAACATATTCACCAAGTCTCTGTTAACAACAACCGGAACGTTCTACCGATCACTCAGTTCCTCGACGATAGGAATCTTTGGTACGAAGCCATTCTAGAACTTCTGTGAGAGTGTCTCCATCGTTCAAAAGTCTCTTTCCTCCCAGATGTTCGTTCTGCTAGCCGAGAAGACAGAAATCGCACGATACATGATCTAGACTTCATGATCAGTATCATCCACATCTGTGCTGTGTCGTTGACACCATTTCGCTACAGCTGCACGCGGCGTTACAGCTGGTCCACTTACTACCAAAATCTGTTTAAAATTCAGACGTTTTGCCCTCGGTACTCGTACTACTGCTCCATTTCAGTCACTCACTGTGATGCACCTGTCTTCGGGACTTCAGCAGAGCCGGCCGCGGTGGCCGTGCGGTTCTGGTGCTGCAGTCCGGAACCGCGGGACTGCTACGGTCGCAGGTTCGAATCCTGCCTCGGGCATGGATGTTTGTGATGTCCTTAGGTTAGTTAGGTTTAAGTAGTTCTAAGTTCTATGGGACTTATGACCTAAGATGTTGAGTCCCATAGTGCTCAGAGCCATTTGAACCATTTGAACTTCAGCAGAATGTGCATGCAGGAACCTGTCAACGTGTAATCTCTTCTGACAATGCTCTCCTCTTGTTGCGCAATGGTCTTAACGTGGAACAGCACGTGGAACTTACTTTCCGCACCCCCGACGATATAACTTCCTTTTGAGTGCTTTCCGGCAGCCATTCCGAGCTCACGTTAGTTCCGAAAGGAACACCTTGTGGCAAGTAGTACTTCTGGAAGGCGTTATCGTAGTATTCCAGTACGGATATTCTCGAAGTACCCCTAAACTCACATCAGTGAATATTTTGCGAATAGCCTACGAAGTGCGAACAAATCTTCCTTTTTTTTCATTTCTTCCACCTCTTTTAATTCCACCCACCATATTTACATATTGCGCACTAAACTTTTCATCTCTACCTTGCGTAGTTCAAATGGTTCAAATGGCTCTGAGCACTATGGGACTCAACTGCTGTGGTCATCAGTCCCCTAGAACTTAGAACTACTTAAACCTAACTAACCTAAGGACGTCACGCACATCCATGCCCGAAGCAGGATTCGAACCTGCGACCGTAGCAGTCGCACGGTTCCGGACTGCGCGCCTTGCGTAGTCAGTGCACATACACTCCTGGAAATGGAAAAAAGAACACATTGACACCGGTGTGTCAGACCCACCATACTTGCTCCGGACACTGCGAGAGGGCTGTACAAGCAATGATCACACGCACGGCACAGCGGACACACCAGGAACCGCGGTGTTGGCCGTCGAATGGCGCTAGCTGCGCAGCATTTGTGCACGGCCGCCGTCAGTGTCAGCCAGTTTGCCGTGGCATACGGAGCTCCATCGCAGTCTTTAACACTGGTAGCATGCCGCGACAGCGTGGACGTGAACCGTATGTGCAGTTGACGAACTTTGAGCGAGGGCGTATAGTTGGCATGCGGGAGGCCGGGTGGACGTACCGCCGAATTGCTCAACACGTGGGGGGTGAGGTCTCCACAGTACATCGATGTTGTCGCCAGTGGTCGGCGGAAGGTGCACGTGCCCGTCGGCCTGGGACCGAACCACAGCGACGCACGGATGCACGCCAAGACCGTAGGATCCTACGCAGTGCCGTAGGGGACCGCACTGCCACTTCCCAGCAAATTAGGGACACTGTTGCTCCTGGGGTATCGGCGAGGACCATTCGCAACCGTCTCCATGAAGCTGGGCTACGGTCCCGCACACCGTTAGGCCATCTTCCGCTCACGCCCCAACATCGTGCAGCCCGCCTCCAGTGATGTCGCGACAGGCGTGAATGGAGGGACGAATGGAGACGTGTCGTCTTCAGCGATGAGAGTCGCTTCTGCCTTGGTGCCAATGATGGTCGTATGCGTGTTTGGCACCGTGCAGGTGAGCGCCACAATCAGGACTGCATACGACCGAGGCACACAGGGCCAACACCGTGCATCATGGTGTGGGGAGCGATCTCCTACACTGGCCGTACACCTCTGGTGATCGTCGAGGGGACATTGAATAGTGCACGCTACATCCAAACCGTCATCGAACCCATCGTTCTACCATTCCTAGACCGGCAAGGGAACTTGCTGTTGCAACAGGACAATGCACGTCCGCATGTATCCCGTGCCACCCTACGTGCTCTAGAAGGTGTAAGTCAACTACCCTGGCCAGCAAGATCTCCGGATCTGTCCCCCATTGAGCATGTTTGGGACTGGATGAAGCGTCGTCTCACGCGGTCTGCACGTCCAGCACGAACGCTGGTCCAACTGAGGCGCCAGGTGGAAATGGCATGGCAAGCCGTTCCACAGGACTACATCCAGCATCTCTACGATCGTCTCCATGGGAGAATAGCAGCCTGCATTGCTGTGAAAGGTGGATATACACTGTACTAGTGCCGACATTGTGCATGCTCTGTTGCCTATGTCTATGTGCCTGTGGTTCTGTCAGTGTGATCATGTGATGTATCTGACCCCAGGAATGTGTCAATAAAGTTTCCCCTTCCTGGGACGATGAATTGACGGTGTTCTTATTTCAATTTCCAGGAGTGTATTTTGAAATCTGTCAAGTCGCACAAATGTGTACCCGTCCACTATTTTTTGAGTTACTCAGACGCGTCAGCACATGTCTCTCAAATACGTTCATTTAGCCGCTGCAGGTTTCGAAAAAATCGTGTTTCTTTTCTTGTTCTTTCCCTTTTAACTTTACTTTAATGTCTTTCTCTTGCATCATCTTTGAATAGTTTCCAAATTCTCCTTCCACGTTTTAGTTCCATACGTACCGTATCAGAAGCTTCTTCCTCAGTTCCATATCAGAGTTTGCTATTGTCAAAGAGAGCTATCTTCGCCTGTATCAGTCTGTTAATAGCATCAACATTTGTTGTATCTTGCTTTCTTTCAGCACGAAATTCCTTCATATTTTGTGCACTCTCTTCACTTTTGATGTTGAGCAAGTCATTAGTCCCCTTTCTAGTATTCTTCTTCGCCTATAACTGAAATTCTGGTCCAATTATCCGTTCCCTTCATTCAACAGCTTGCCTATAAAACTTAATTACTTCGGCTGGAAGTGTCATATCCAATCCGTACCATTATATTTATTTCGCTTTTCTTCAATTCTGTTTCAGCCCCATCAGTGCATTTGCAACATACAAGTCAAACAGTAGCGATACGCTGCAACCATGTCTTATCAGGATCTTAAAATGGAAAAGGAAGGAGGACAAGATAGTATTGTTTACCCCAACTTGGTTTTGTAGCTGCTGTAAATCATTCGACTAAATGTGACCTTCTTTTCTTACTATTCTGAACCTCGTACCTTTGCTTACAATGTATGCTTTTTCTGGGTCCATAAATGTTATGATGGTTTACTGGTCTATCAGTAACCCTCAATATTACAACTGCGACGTCAAAATATTTACAATTGCATCTTTACTTTTGTCTCTCAATTGAACTAGTTTTTACTCAATAATCTTCGGTTTCTCTTTCTGTACTTCCGCACACCTTTCTATTCATTATATACAGGAAGGACACATGGCACAAACTTCAGTACATTAGGTATGTATGCCGTCGGATCTACTTATATACCATAACGACAATCATTGTACTCGAAATTCTGTTATGTTTCACGTGTTTTGGATGCCATTCTAAGTAATCTACTTTCTCTACCTTCCACTGTTTGAGTAATCCTGGAGGTAGTTCGTTGACAACAACTGACATGTTCGGCCTCAAGTCGTATCTGTATTATTGGATGCACCATCTCTTTCCTTTCAAACTACTTCTCCTGTGTCCTCCTCTCCCCTTGCAGTCTATGTGCTCTTTCTCCCACATTCAAAATGTAACACCTTGACTTCCACGAAATTATTTTTAATTTTCTTTTGCCTGTTCTCAATTCTCACGACAATCATTTCATTCTCACCATAAATTCCAAGGGTAATGGGTTTTATGAGGTCTGACTGACAAGCGTTGCACAAAGTTTATCTTAGTGAACAGTTTGTAGCGTCTTAGTGAACAGTTTGTAGCGCCCTTATGTTGGCACACTTCGTAGCTGTCATTACTCAACGCCTGACACCCGTCGTTACTTTTTGTCAACATGTCTTAAACGAGTCTAGAGCTCTGCGGTCTGCTGTGAACTAAAAGGAAACCGCTCAATCAAGAAGACAGCCGTGGACAAACACAATGACGTAACAAACCCACTGACGAAAAGTCCATAGCTGCCGTAGCTATTCAGGATTTTGGGATTGAAAGTTTTGTAACGGGTAAACAGAAGGCGAAATGTCAACAGAAGCAGCTTAACAACTCTTTATACACACACTGTCAATGGTGGACGATGTTGAAACTGTGGAGACGAGAAATATAAAACAGTAATGCAATCAGTGAAACAGTGCCTGGCACTTAAATCTGCGACATCGCATTATTGAAGCTGTGAATTCAACAACGAGAGACGGCTGCTTCTTGTGTGGCAGGAAATGAGCCAACGTTTTGATATTTGTCGTGTAACACGTGGTGCTCACATTGAATGCATAACAATTTGAACTTTTCTCTTTCCAGAAACGATAACAATTTGAACTTTTCTCTTTCCAGAAACGTTGGAACTGTGTTTCTATCTTTTCTTAGTTTGTAAGGATAAATATTTGAAATCTGTTCCTTCTTTTTGAATAGCCTTGTATTATATCAACATGGGAATTTATGTCTGCGAAAGTAGTTTGTATCTAGACTGTTCGAATTTACTCTGAAGATAAAGAGCTACCTAAACTTTTCTGTTACAAAGATCTCCCGCATTCCCTGCTACTTGAAATGAAATCAGGCTGCTTCAGCTCTCAGTAGGAGTAATCACTGACAGATTTACATTTATGGTGCAGATGGTTACCAGAAAAAATTACGAAGGCGTTGCTTACAAAAAATGAATGGAATTACAGCTGGGAATTTGTGAGCGAAAACGAAAACTGCGTGGGAACGGAATTAATCTACTTCGCACTGAAAAAGGCAAAAGAGACGCACTCGAAAAGCTCGAAGTTTTTGAATACCCAATCGGTATTCTTCGCCCACTTCTGTTCCTTTTCACAGTTCGCTGCGGAAGCTCGATTGGAGGACTTCTATAGAGCGCGCCGCTGCCTGTCTTATCAACGACATCCAGACGAGAGTGGGCCGAAGGACTTCACAGCGGTTTCACAGTGGCTAGAGATTTATATGGTAATCACTTCAGAGATCAGACCCGCAGAGAATAATGAAAACGTCTCACTGGATTGGCACGGACATCACTTCGCCACTTAACTAAGAACACTTTTTCTGCTCGACGAATGAACTTCATATCTAATGCGGTCTTAAACTTTTTTCCAACAAATATGCAATGATCAATGAAGATTTAAGTTCATATTCAATACTGGAACTGACAGTTTTTGTAGTGTTCTAAAGATTTGGAGATATTACTAGAAGTTTCGTAAATGAGACATAAATCTTTGTTAAATGGTTTGTCAGTGGAATAGACAATAATATTTTATTGATAACACTGTGGTCATCCACTTACATGTGGAAACCAGCTAGAAATCCCTTTCAGACTGGCTTAAACGTTCACACGGATTCTCCTTGGTATCACAGGTACGCCTAAATATGCCTCGTTAGTCTGCACGTATATACGCGTCACGTAAGAATTATTCCCTTATTCTCCCACTTTGAGGTGACAGTATCAATCTCAGCAGTCTATTATCGTATCGTCCTTCGATTTATTAGAATGTTTTCCTTCCCAGCGCTGACGTAGGTTCAAATCAGTCACATTACGAATTGTATTTATAAACTGAACCGGTAAATAAATGTTAAAAATAGCAACCGTTTTGCTCAGTCACGCTGCGTACGGCTTTTTTCGGGAAAAATATATTTTAAGCAAGTTATTAGTTCCGAAATGAATTGTGGATCTCAATATTTGGAGTCCGTTGGATAGTGGGGAAAACGAAATCAACATGTTTGTGGGTAGTTAGTGTTTCATTTCATAAACGATATGACTGGTACATTGTACTTACAAGCGATACACCAAAGCTATAAAAGGTAGTAAATGTATTCAAATTGAACCGGCAATGAAAGAGTCGAAAACTATACAGCCTTCGAAGGGTCCTGGTTTATTTTTCCATTGTTGACCTCCTACGCAACTCATTTATGAACTGTTTAGTAACATGAAACGTGTATCCCGGGGTCTCTGATAAGAGCGAGATGGGACAGAGGTTAATCAGGACAGGGGATTCGTGTTCTACACGAGCTAGAAGTGAATGCCGTGACAGACGTTTAAAAATGCCATGGCCGATTTCTTCTCCCATTTATGTCCATTTTGACCTAGTGCTTTTTTTTTATAATGACCTCAACATCAACGGGATAGAGAACTCTTTAGAGAAGTTGCCTGGTATGACTGAGGTCTTTTTTTCTTTATTTCCATTTTTTTAAGATTTCGACTCAAGGGTTGTTGCACTCATCTACATACAGAATTTGGTACGACTAACACAGCAGTAAAATATGGACGAAATATTTATCACGTGGCAAAGTACAAATGAATCTTCAAGTATTTGTTTGCAAGTTGACTAGTTCACAGCGAGTTTAAAAAAAATTACTTGCGACTAATTAATCAACCGCGAGCTTCTTTTTATAAGAAAAACATATTATTAATCATGTGCAGAATGTTGTAAGAGTCTACATACACGGATGTATGATTGAAATATGCTTATAGTATTGTTCGTAGACATCATAGTTTTACATACAGATGTCTTAACGGTACCAACTTGGGATGTTTATGCTTCTATTGGTCATTGATGTGGTATGTGGGTGGTTAGTTTGTGTGTTGGCAGAGTACGATAGATTGGAGTAAAAGGTTTTTAAATATGGAGTGAATCTCTTCTGAAATGATTTTAGTGTGCAAGTAATTATGAGCAGTTGAGTTTATGATAAACTACGAAATATATGAGAATACTCGCAGTCTTGGACAGGTTAGATTCTGTTTATGTGTTAGGCACAGCATATTCCTGTATGATCAGACGTACAGCATTGCTAATTTTATAATTCACGTACAAGGAAAGAGATTGTTTTTCCTGTTCAGGGATGATCTTCCGTTCATTAAGAGATATAACATAGTTAACACAGTTTGTTGTATTCGCTATTTCTGTTACCCACTTTCTTAAACGTAAGGCGTCTTCCAAATAAACTCCTACATATTTAACGTAGGTTAGTTCTTACAAAGAAGAAAACAGCAACCAGCCACTATTAATACTGCTATTTATTTAGGTAAATAGCGCCGTTACCGGTTTCGAACTGGCAAGTTCATCATCAGACGGCTCTTCACATGATTTTTCAAGATACACTTTACATTATCGTCCGTTTTCGATTTTTATTATTCCACTGTGGCAAAGTATTTTTGGTGTGTTGTCGCCCAAAGGTAGAAAACAGTGTTAGAAGCGCCCTGTATGAAAATAACTAACCTCTAAACGATGAAATATAGCATAAATAAATATGTGAGGTTAAGTGGTTATGGTACTTACATCGAAAAATTCCGCGCGATTTTGTTGCAAAGTTGTATTTTTCGAATGTTCCAAAATATATCCATATCCAGCACTCATGTAATTTGTACATCACCATATTGTGCAAAGCAACACACACACACACACACACACACACACACACACACACACACACACACACACCAAAAAGAATTTGCCACATGTGAAGTTATCAGAAAGATTGCAGATTTAGAAATACAACAGTGTCAGAGACGTTCTCTCTGAGACATCACAATATACAGATTGCTTTGATTTCACGGAATGACCTTTTTTTAAGAATAGCATAATATAATGAAAATTAAAACACAACGATAAATACAAGGAGCAACATAGAGGTGAGATAAAATGATTTTTTTTTTAGAGGAATCAACGTAGCATTACAAGTATTTATATTACAAAGAATACCATATTCAGTGAGCATTAATTACAAATAAATTGGGAATATGTGGTGGCCAGTTGTATGAATGTTACTTATGTGGTATTGTGTAAATACAGTGCAATGCACAGGTGACAAGATATACATGAGATACATGAATAATGTGACAGTAGTAATTTTATTAATGTAGTATGGCACGTCACTTTTATTTTTAAATCAATTTTACAACTGCAGTTATGTGTGATTTGGTGAACCCAGCCCTGGGATATTTTTCTTGAAGAACAGGAGAGTTGTATGTAAATATTGTGCCGCGCGGGATTAGCCGAGCGGTCTAAGGCGCTGCAGTCATGGACTGTGCAGCTGTTCCCGGCGGAGGTTCGAGTCTTCCCTCGGGTGTAGGTCTGTGTGTGTTTGTCCTTAGGATAATTTAGGTTCAGAAGTTTGTAAGCTTAAGGACCTCAGCAGTTAAATCCCATAAGATTTCACACACATTTGAACATTTTTTTGTACATATTGTCTTTCCGTCATACAAAAAGTTACTTGATTTTTGTTTACTTTTATTTTGACCTGAAATTCTGTGAAACCTATTTGACACACCAGGGTAGCCGAGAGCTTCCTGGACTCGGATAGGCTCGCCGGCCCCGGATCGAATCCGCCCGGCGAATTAACGACGAGGGCCGGTGTGCCGACCAGCCTGGATGTGGTTCTTAAGTGGTTTTCCACAATCCGCTAGGTAAACACCGGGCTGGTCCCCGTGTTCCGCCTCAGTTACACGGCTCGCAGACATCTGCACAATTCGCACTATTCCACGGATTACACTCGACGCAGACAGTTGGGGTACACTCAGTCCATCCCGGGGGGGAGGAGGGGGGGGGGGGGTACAGCGTCGCGACAGGAAGAGCATCCCGACACCCCTTAACCATTAACATGACAAATCCGATTAACGATGGCTGACACTGCGGGACAAGGCTCAAGCGATATAATAGAATTCTGTGAAACCTATTGAAAAGAATGCTAGGGTTTTTCAGTGTTCCCAGCCTATAAAAACAGAACCCTTATGGGATCTCTTTGTCGTCGATCTGTCTGCCGCACTGTTAAGAACCCTTTTTCTCAGGAACAGGATTTGAACTCAAATCTGTGTTTCGTATCAAGGTCTTTGGCCCTTGGCGGTGTAAAACTTTTTACGTTTGCAAATGAATTCAATTAAAAGATACGGCCAAATATGTCACATTTTGACACTCGAAACTCTCAGCAATACCCATAGGCTGCTTCTCCTTGACCTACAATCATGAAGTTTAACAAGAAGCAAGGTTTCAGATTATAAGTGAAGGAAAATCCTAATATTGTCCAATTATATCGCACGAAAAAAATATTTTCTGGTCATTTTTATCCATTCTCATCTGCATCTGTTAATCTGTTAAGACCCCTGTTTCACTGGAACCGGTTAACTTATTAAGTTCGGATTTATGTCGCATATTAAGGTAGATGGTCCCTTTTGCTTTTTACAAAATTCGACGCTTTGTACTAAATCATTTATACTATATATAAATGATTTAGTAGAAAGCGTCGGATGCTCTTTAAGACTATTCGCAGATGATGCAGTTGTCTATACAAAAATAGAAACGGCAGAGGATAGTAAGAATTTACAGAACGACTTACAGAGAATTGATGGTTGGTGCAGGCTCTGGCTGTTGACCCTGAATATAAATAAATGTAACATATTTTTCACACATAGGAAAAGAAATCCACTGCTGTACAGCTACACTATTAATTACAAACAGCTGGAGACAACGTATGCAGTAAAATATCTAGGAGTAACTATCCAGAGCGACCTTAAGTGGAATAACCACATAAAACAGATAGTGGGAGAAGCAGACACCAGTCTCAGATTCATCGGAAGAATCTTAAGGAAATGTAACTCATCCACGAAAGAAGTGGCTTATAAGGGGCTTGTTCGCCCGTTTCTTTATTATTGTTCATCTATCTGAGATCCATATCAGGTAGGACTGATAGAGGAGATGGAGAAGACCCAACGAAGAGCGGCGCGTACCGTCACGGGATCGTTTAGCTGACGAGAGAGCGTTACGGAGATGCTAAACAAACTCCACTGGCAGGCGTTACAAGGGAGGCGTTGTGCATCACATAGAGATTTACTATTCAAATTTGGGGGCAACACTTTCAGGAGGAGTCGTCGGACAGCATATTAGTTCCCCACACACACATCTCGCGTATTCATCGTGAGGAGGAAACTCGAGAAATTAGAGGCAATACAGACGCTTACCGACAATCATTTTTTCCACGCACTATTCGCGATTGGGATTGGAGGGATCAGATAGGTATCTAAAGTACCCTCCGCCACACACCATTAGGTGGCTTGCAGTGTATGATATAGATGTTGAATTCTTTCCACCGTGCTATCGGAAATGCGAGGTCGACCTGGACTCTTACCTTTGCGCAATCACCCTGCCTCTTCATATAGGCGATACCAACGACGAATGTTTATGGGTGCAGGCAGATCAATGTCAAAACGCCGACGAAAAGCACGCTGGACCGAAATCAAAACTCACTCTTAGCAAATTGCAGCACACAAAACGTATTCTGTTGAGCGGACACCATCTTATTTTTGACTGACTGCAAACTGAGAAGACGTGTTCCTGATACCTAACGGCGATTTTCTGTAGGTGTAGTCCACGCCCATTCCAACAACACACATTTACTTCCCGGCACGTCCCATATTTCGTAAGCATTACCGGCCAAAGCGAGGTCATTCTTTTTGAAACAGCTTGTACGTTAAACAATGTCAGTCACCAAAGGAAGGCATGTCGTAGTCAGTAGTAGGCTTATACTCGCTCTTTTTCTGTCATTGGCGTCGATTTTGAATTGTTGGTAGCGTAAATATCTGCGTGTGTACAGCGTCAGAGAAGAAAATCCTTGTGCCTGTTAGTAGTTCAAAATGTTTTTGTTGTGTTGGCAGAAGAGCCAACACCGTGTTACTAGAGGCGGCCGAAATGCACGCGTTTTAGCGCACGCAGGCTGGCGTGAGGAGGGTAGAACTATACTGACGTGAGGTCTGGAAGATGACAAGGAATTAGAATTCAGAAAGCGGGCGTAATTAGTTTGATAGTTAACTTTAATCCATTAATGATGAACGTCGCTCTTGACGGTACATGATTCACAATATTATCTGTTCAGAATACATTCGTAGTAACTGAATATGGCGCCTTGCTAGGTCGAAGCAAATGACGTAGCTGAAGGCTATGCTAAACTGTCGTCTGTGCAAATGAGAGCGTATGAAGTCAGTGAACCATTGCGAGCACAATCGGCTGTACAACTGGGGCGAGTGCTAGGGAGTCTCTCTAGACTAGACCTGCCGTGTGGCGGCGCTCGGTCTGCAATCATTGATAGTGGCGACACGCGGGCCCGACGTATACTAACGGACCGCGGCCTATTTAAAGGTTACCACCTAGCAAGAGTGATGTCTGGCGGTGACACCACACTTTTAATGTCTGACCTCCGTATGTATAGAATTTCAACGGCTCTGAGCACTATGGGACTTAACATCTGAGGTCATCAGTCCCCTAGAACTTAGAACTACTTAAACCTAACCAACCTAAGGTCGTCACAAACATCCAAGCCCGAAGCAGGATTCGAACCTGCGACCGTAGCAGTCGCGCGGTTCCGGACTGAGCGCCTAGAACCGCTAGACCACCCCGGCCAGCATCCGTATGTGTCTGTGCGCATTAAAGATGTAACGCTTACTCGGTTTTGAGAAGAACCAAGCTGAAATTACATCCTAGTGATGTGTAAAAACTTAAGTTGACTTCAATGTAGAATGATCTGGGTGAATTTCATATTAAGTAAATCACAAGTTGGGAACTATCCCTGGAAATGTCTCTAGGAGCTCGTGTTTTACGGCTGCCCCAGTTCGCCGGGGCGCTGTTTACGTGGCTGGTAATCTCTGCCATAAGGCACGGTACCACAGCGCGCCAGTCCGTTATCTGAGCACGACTGAATACTGAGGTGGGGGGGGGGGGGGGCGGCTGATGCCAGATAGGGCACTAGCGGGCGCGGCGCGGCGCTACGCGACCAGCATTTGCACACAAAGCCGCAGCCGCCACAATATCCGGGCTCGGGCTTGCCACGGCGCCCAGTGGATGTGTTATTCGACTTGTCTGTGCTGTACTTGACTCCCCTAGCTCTCTCGCCCGTAGCGGCTGCTCCACTAAGCGAACCTCTCGTCAGCGAGGAAAGTGACAGTGGCGAACACTCTTTCGTGCCTGACGCGACTGTCTATGGTACAGCCTACAACTGCAAACCCGGCCTCGACAACTACTCACTCAGATCGCTCGTTCTCTCATCCAAGCGGGAGTAGGAACTTCGGATGCATCAGTCAGAGAGCCCTCCAGGATTCCGTCCTGGGTCTTAATTCATACTGCAGAAATCACGAAGCGACGTACTGCAGTGATACAAGGGGAGGGGGGCTGTTATAGTGAAGATCAAGACCCCCACAGAAAATAACACTTTAGTAGAAGCGATTATATTGTCGAATACATTAACTTACATATTCCACATCTAACACTTGGATAATTAAGTACAAAGGGCGTTCAGCAAGTAACGCAATACTTTTTTTTCCTGAAATCAGGTTGGTTTTATTCAGGATTTCAATACATCACTTCCCACTGTTTTGGCCACTGACACTATTTTTCCACACAATCTCCGTTCAATGTGACGGCCGTACGCCACCTTACTGGGACAGCCTGTTTGCCCCCCATGGTACCACTCTACTGGTCGACGACGCAGCCAACGTCTTGGGACATCGATAACCTCCCAATCATCCACGTACTGTTTCCTGCGGAGCGCATCCTTCGTTTTACCAAATGGAACTCTGAAGGTGCGAGATCTGTGTTGTTGAATGAGTGAGGAAGAACAGTCCAGTGAAGTCTTGTAGGCTCCTCTCTGGTGCGCAGACTAGCGTGTCAGCACTGCCAACAGAGACATCCAATTGAGCAGCGAGGTGTTTGATGGTGATCCATTGATCACGTCGAATGAGACTGTCCGGTCGTTCCAGCAATGCAGGAGCCACAGCTGTGTTCGGCCGGCCGGCACGCAGGAGGAGGACAGGTTTGCGCGACCTTGCTGAGATGATGACAGACGCCTCGCCCGACGACTCACCATGCTTTTGTTCACTGCCAGGTCTCCGTAGACACCCTGCAAGCGCCTAAGAATATCTGCGATGCTCTGGTTTTCCACCAGAAGGAACTCAATGACAACTTTCTGCTTGGAACGTGCCTCTGTTAGAGACGCCATTTTGAAGGTTACGGATAATGCCACCACCTGTTGGAACTTTATGGAGCTATAGGGGCTGAAGCGGGATCGTTCCACAATGCCACATCTCTTCAACCGAAATAAGCTGAGAAAAAATTTTTGCGTTACTTATTGAACGCCCCTCGTAGCATGGAAACTGAAGTTTCTTTAAGATTCCAGGGAATTCTAGGAATTGCAAACTGTGCTAAACGTACGATACTTCCCAGTTGCTTGCGTGGAGGCTAGCAAAGGTGGATGGGATGCAGCATGGTCGGTAAAATTTCATCCAGGTTAATGCGCCAACACCTAATTCGACAAGGTAGATGAGTCGAAAAGTAGAAGCAGCAAACCATATGAAGATGAATAAGGGAAGACTTAAAGGAGAGTAGGGGTAGGGGAAGGAATATAGACTTCCCAACCGTAGTGGGAACCATTTAAAGAAACAACATTTCTCTTGTGTACACGCTCACATAGCCGTAGTTCGTAGCCCAGTGTTCATGATGGTAGTCCGTAGTGAAATACTGATAATACTGGGTCCACATTTCGACTTATATCGTGTATGTTGTGACAGTGCCAAAGTTATAAGAGAGTGTTGCTGTTATGGAGGGTGGTCACAAACAGTTTAAAAAGTATGTAAGGGTGTTGCAAAGTAGGCTGTACTGAGAAAAAATTGGATACGTTGCTCCGTTTCCGAATTAACTAGCATTGTAGTTAGCAAATAGGCCGTTGTTTGTACAAATTCAAGCGGCCTACCAGATATAGTTAGCGTTTGCATAGCGTTGATGACAGCGCACGAGACTGCTCAGGTTTTGGCTCGTGTTCGATACTTACTACTGTCCCGTCTCCAATTGTATCGCTCTCGTGTTCGTATTTAGAAAACCAATCGAAGCACACATTTGGCGGCACCGTCTCTTGCTGGCCGCTTAAATATGCGTTAGCAACGACCTGACTTGCTAACTTCAATACTAATTAACGCTGAAACGGAGCAGGGTATCGATTTTTGTTAACAGTTATTTCGCAGAACCGACTACCATGAAACACCCTTACAAGCTTTTCAGACTTGCTGACCACCCCGTAGTTCTTAAATCACTTGCATGACACAACGTTCTTCTCAAATTTTCGTAAGTGGGCCTTTCAAATGCTATATTTTTCTCAATTATAATTTCTTGGACGGTATGATATAGTGACGTAAGAAGCTCTGATGTATACAAATTTATTATTATTATTAATATTTCACTAAAACATTTAATATATTTGTTAGTGTTATAAAAATCGAGGGCATTTATTGTATGCTATAACTGAGCGTGTAATTTAGACAATTTTAGGGAGATAGTAACAAACGGTGACCCACCTCTCCGCCCCCCCCCCTTCTCTCTTCCCCCCCTCATTCAGAAAGACCATATGTCATACCGACAGTTATTTCTAACTGAAACCTTTCTAGCATGTTGCAATCAGGGTACACCAATAATAGCTGTATATATACACCCGATGAAATTCAGCGGCTGCAGCTGGGCATGAAACTCACATCGGACGAATTTTCAGTGCTTATCTTCGTGGCGGAAGAGCCGAGGAACGCAACCGCGTTCGAATTGTCAGGATGTCGCCACCGCCCTTGCGGGAAATTTGATTCCTTGGTGGTCGATGGCGGAATATCCTCGAGACGCTGCCAGCATCGGAAGAGAGATTGGAGGCGCACGTGGCTACTGCAATATAGCAGCCAAACCGCGCTGGTGTGGAAATACGTTAGTTTTCAGACTGAATTGTTGGGACAGAACCATTCCTATCCTGTTCACTCGATATACATTGCTGTAAAAAATACTGTGAATGCTCTAATGGTTTTTGCTTAATTTCTAGTCTTGAAATACTATTCTATTCTATGACCTATTTATTTAGAACATAGCAACTGCAGTAGAATCACACAAGTGGGGGATATACAGGGCGATTGTAATTAAATTTAAACTTTTAAAACACTGTAGGAATAACATCAGTGATCAGAATGATGTCAAATTGCAACGGAATATTATCGGAGAAGGTGGAAAACGTATGGCAGAAGAAAAAAATTGATCAATAGATGGCGCTGTAGGAGTCATAATACGTAAATGAAAACACCTGCCAATCACACGACCCACGGCCGGCCGTTGTGGCCGAGCGGTTCTAGGCGCGAAGACGGAACCGCGCGACTCCTACGGTCGCAGGTTCGAATCCTGCCTCTGGACATGGATGTGTGTGATGTCCTTAGGTTAGTTAGGATGAAGTAGTTCTACGTTCTAGGGGCCTGATGACCTCAGATGTTAAGTCCCATAGTGCTCAGAGCCATTTGAACACGACCCACTGAAGTTGGTATAAACGCACGGGGTATGCGGCTTTTTCTCCTTTCGCCTCTGCGACGTTCGCCATGACTGTCTCAATGCAGGATCGCACTCTGCTTGTAAAGCTTTATTACAAGAAGCTCTGCAGAAGTTCCGGACATTGAAGGGTTTTAAAAAAGGCGTTTGTCCGATGACTGGTCTGGAGAAATGATTCGGAAATTCGAAGACTGGTTCTTTTGGTGTGCAACCTGGTAGAGGGAGGAAACGAATTGATTCGACATCAGTGGAAGCAGTGGCCACAGCAATGCAGGAGGAGACGAGTGGTGGTGTGCAAACGTGTGGTGCACGGAGAATTGCCCGAACATTGGACATACTCGCCAGCACGGTGCGTAAAATCCTACGAAACATCGTTCTTTGTAACCATTCAAAATTATCCATGTGCACGAGTTGCTTTCCTGTCGACCTGCCAGCAAGAGAGACTTTTGCTTTAGAATTTCTTGCTAGCATGGTGGTGGACAATTATTGGCCGTGGAAGATTTTGTGGACAGACGAAGCCAACTTCCATCTGACAAGATACGTCAATACACAGAATTGTCGAATATGGGCAACGAAAAATCCACACGCAAATCAACCAGTATCACTCCATCCTGAAACGGTCACTGTGTGGTGCTGGTTTACGGTATCATTTGGCCGTAGTTTTTCTAAGAGACAGGTGTTTCCGGTCCTGTTACCTACACCGTCACTGGTAAGCGCTATGAGTGTCTTTTGCGCAAGTACGTTATTCCAACTCTAACAGCGTGGATGGGATCATTTTTATGCAAGATGGCGCACCTCCGCACATTGCAAATCCAATTAAGCAGCTGCTAAAGCGCCATTTCGGAAATGCTAGAATTATCAGCCGCCACTTTCCTACAGCCTGGCCGTCCCGATCATCTGATCTTAATCCGTGTGACTTCTGGCTGTGGAACTATCTGAAAGATGTGTTCAGTGTTCCGATTCCAAACGCAGCTGCATTGAAGGCACGCATTACGCAACACATTCTAAACATGATCGAGGAAACACTTGGATCAGTTGTGTAACATGCTGATTCTTGATTTCATTTTGTTGCAGGAAACGGTGGACAGCACACTGAACATGTTTTGCGCTAGTCACACGGAAATTAATAATCCGATTTGATTTTGATTGATGCTTTTTTATGCGGTTTTTGACTTCAGGACAGTTAAAAACCGATTTTTCCCATCCGATGTGATATGACCTTGCCGTGGTATAGATGGGCTTACGTAAATAACAGTATCACACCCGTACACCCATGCACACTGAGTAGTTCAGTTTGTTTAACGTCAAGCGTACACCTTAGGCATTGTTGTAGGATTGTCATTTGTAGTCGACAACTATTAAATTATGATGCTTACAGCGCCATCTACTGCTACATTTTATAACTATTTATTTTTCTTCTGCCATGCGTTTTCCCCCTTCCCCAGTAATATTCCATTGCAATTTTACGCCATTCTGACCAGTGGTGTTATTTCTACAGCGATTTGAAAGTTTAACTTTAATTATAATCACCCTGTATTTTGAAGTGTTTTTTTATCAAGTTTCAGGCCTGTCGTATATTTCATGTGGTGCTGTAGAGAATCCACGATAGTTTATACCACGTGTTGTCCAAAAGATCGATGATGAAAATGTTAATAACCTATGGAACACGTGTGCTGTATTTCGGGAGAGATAATGAAATAGACTACCATTCGTTCACGGCCAAAGGCAGCACAACGCTCACGGACTGGGGAAGACAGCGGATCTATTACAGTTGTGGTCAAATTACCTGGTGCTGGAGAGGCCTGCCGATTCCTTTCGCCCCCTTTCAATTGCGCCTCAGTGTGTGTGTTTGACAGTGCCATCTAACGCACACTTTACGGAAATCGTCAAAATGTATCCAAAGTAAGAAAAAGAAGCTTGGATACAACGCGCTGTTTAAAAAAAAAAAGTTTCAAGTGGCTCTGAGCACTATGGGACATAACTTCGGAGGTCATCAGTCGTCTAGAACTTAGAACTAATTAAACCTAACTAACCTAAGGACATCACACACATCCATACCCGACGCAGGATTCGAACCTGCGACCGTTGCGGACGCTCGGTTCCAGATTGTAGCGCCTAGAACCGCACGGCCACACCGGGCGGCGTTGTTTTAAGCAAACGCCTTTAGCAAGCAGACAGTTGTTTAGTATGTTACACAGTAAAGAGACGTATTTAGCACCAATATCTCATCTAAACGTCCATGAAACTCTCAACAAGTAGTAACAATTACGTTAGCTTATGCCAGTGCATTTTAGCAATAGATACACAAACTTCTCACGCCTTTACTACATTGTATTGAATCGTGTAAACTTTATCAAAATCTTTTGTAGTAATGTCTGAGTTATCGACACTATTAATGTGGCAGGCATGGTACCACATTCTGGAGGACGACGGTTCAAATCCGCGTCAGGTAATCCTGATACGGGTTTCCGTGCTTACCAAAAATCACTCCAGCCAAACGCTAGGATGGTTGCTTTGAAAGCGCACAGACAATTTCCTCCCCCATCATTGAATCATTCCGATCTTGTGCTCCGTCTGTAACGACCTCGCCGGCCGGGGTGGCCGAGCGGCTCTAGGCGCTACAGTCTGGAACCGCGCGACCGCTACGGGCGCAGGTTCGAATCCTGCCTCGGGCACGGGCACGTGTGTGTGTGTGTGTGTGTGTGTGTGTGTGTGTGTGTGTGTGTGTGTGTGTGTGGTGATCTTAGGTTAGTTAGGTTTAAGTAGTTCTAAGTTCTAGGGGACTGATGACCTCCGAAGTTAAGTCCCATAGTGCTCAGAGCCATTTGAACCATTTATTTTTTAAAAGCGCGTTGTATCCAAGCTTCTTTTTGTTACTTTGGATACATTTTGACGATTTCCGTAACGTGTGCGTTAGAAGGCACTGTCAAACACACACATTGCGGTGTGGGCGTTTCAAAAGATGGCGGAAGATGACGATTGGTTGAGTAACGTGTTGTGGACCGACGAAGCTCATTTCACGCTCCGAGGGTCTGTCAACGCTCACAACTGCAGAATTTGGGCTACCGAAAAACCTAGAACTGTCGTGGAAACTCCATTGCACGACGAGAAAGTCTCGGTATGGGTTGGATGTACCATATGTACCGTTATCGGGCCGTTTTTCTTCGAGGAAATGCGTGATTCTGGTTTTGTAACTGCTACCGTGACGAGTGAGAGGTACGTCGATATGTTACAGAATCGCATCATCCCCAGCCTGGCTGATAAACACCTGCTGCAACGTACGATGTTTATGCAGGATGGCGCTCCACCCCATATTGCTAGACGCGTGAAAGATCTCTTGCGCGCGTCGTTTGGTGATGATCGTGTGCTCCGCCGCCACTTTAGTCATGCTTGGCCTCCCAGGTCCCAAGACCTCAGTCCGTGCGATTAATGACTTTGAAGTTACCTGAGGTCGCAAGTGTATCGTGATCGACCGACATCTCTAGGGATGCTGAAAGATAACATCCGACGCCAACTCCGGACATGCTTTGCAATGCTGTTCACAACATTATTCCTCGACTACAGCTATTGTAGACGAACGATGGTGGACATATTGAGCATTTCCTATAAAGAACATCATCTTTGCTTTGTCTTACTTTGTTATCCTAATTAGTGCTATTCTGATCAGATGAAGCGCCATCTGTCGGACATTTTTTGAACTTTTGTATTTTTTTGTCCTAATAAAACCCCATGTCATTCCAAGCATGGTGTGAATTTGTACCTCTCTATCTACATTATTCCGTGATTTATTTAGTTTTCAAATTTATACTGACTTTTTGATCACCCGGTAGATTAATGACGCGTCAGAGCTTGATAGAGAGATAGGGATTCGAGAATGAACGTTCATCGTCTCTGTTGGTCCCATTTCGTTGTAAGCAGGGGACGTGAAAATGGTGGGGAGTCACTTAGGCTCGATTAGTTGAGCCTCCTACAAGACTAAATGGGTGAGCTCTGCAGAAACCTCATCGTAACACATCTGATACATGGACTTAATCGTCATTTAAAAGTGCAGCTTTAAGACTAGCTACTACCAGTTTGAAAAATATCATTCCATATTCACAGTTCTAAAAACGTTGACTTATTATTTCTATCAGTGTGGAAAATGTGGACAACATTCCATGATAATTTAAATCAGAATATGTATTATTTAAAAATGTGTTAATTTTTTTCCTTTTGTGCGGCCATAACTATGAGCCGTACCTCTTCCTGGCATTGGTGAAACGTTCGGAAGACTAAATCCATGCGGTTCTAAACATCGTCCCCGTGCATATGTAATCTGAACATCAGTGGTTCTAAATATATTGTAAAAATATCGATATCCATTTAGAAAGCATGGTGGAGATCGGCAGTATTTCTCCTGTTTAGACGCTTGTAACACCAAGAGCAGTCGTGTGAACGGACCAGCATACTCTGTTGGTATTCTGCAGCAAAGAGTATGTTAATTCCTTCTTCCATCTACACTAGTCTGTAATGCAAATTATGGTAGCTCTTATTAATATTATCCAAGTTATGAATACAAAGTATGGCTGAAAAGTCAATTGTTCCATTCACTCAGCAGCCAACACAGATCAAAGCAACGATACAAATCCACATATTTCGAGTGATGCGCTACCATCGTAATCTGACTGAGTTAAAAATCGTCAGTCAGATGCCTTTATTGTACGCCTGCTACTTTCCATGATTAAGTTAGGCTGATTGACGATTTAAACAACACAAGAGTCAGATACGAGAGGTTGACTCTTGAAACGTGTAGCTGTTTGTCTTTGTTTGCTGCTTGTTGAATAGAGGTAACGATATTACTTGCTGAAATATTTTGGGCTTAGAAGTCCGCTTATATCACATATCAATCGCTGTCTGACCTTCAAGAAGCTCCGCCACGAAGTCTACAAATCTTAACAGATGATTTTCGTCTGCTCTCACGTTATCAGAACTATCCAAATATACCAACGAGCCAGTAAAACACTTAAGTTCATTAAAGTTCATGAACAAACATAATACAAAAAACTAGCTATACCTAAACTCGAAATTATTTCAGTGGTATAATAGTTGCAGAAACACACAATATTATTTGTACATCCTGTAAATAGCTTGATTACTAGGAAGCGGTAGTAAACTGCTCTGCTCCTAATTAAAATGAGCGTATCGAAAGTTACTTTCGGTCTGCACAATTCTCCTGAAATACTGAGCTCTCCAACAGCGTTTGCAGGAACGCCGACGTAAATTGAAGCAAATTACTCTTTCCAGTGTCGAAATCGAATTTACGTAAACCACGCTCTGTCTCCCTGTAGTTTGTTCCTTCCTTCCTTCCTTCCTTCCTTCCTTTTCTTTTTGTACGCCTGACGTAACGTGATTTCCTTTGTTAATTTGCCTTCGCAATTACTCGCTAGTACAACCGCAGGAGCGTTGGCCGTCGGAGTTTGTGCCGCAGGTTCAGCAATAACAAACTACTTCACCTCCTACAGAAATACATCCCCTCGCGCACAAGTTAACTGCTGTAGCTAAAAAGCGCGAGATGAAGAGCACACTACGTGTCTGTGTGTGTAGCCTCTCTAATAAACACTTCAAAAAATCCTCTTCAGGACGGCGGAACCAGAGGGAAAGAGAGCAAAACAAAAAAAGGAAGTATGAGGAAACTCGGCGAGTCCTCTCACCGCCAAGCTCGTAAGCTCATTACGTGCCACGAACGCCAACTAAAATTCGCTCTCTTCTTATGTAGAAAAATTCTTTTCCTCATCTATTCACTTACTGGTTAATGAGACACTCGCAGTTTTGTTTTCAAGAATGTGTGCTAACGCTGCAATCGTACCATTGCACTGAAATACTTTTCGAAAGTATGAAAGAAATGAAATTTCAACATGATTAAGCCTGTTTCCGTATAGTCACCTATTCATACACGTGAACGTATGAGACATTTATGTGACTATCATGTTTTAGCTCGTTTATTTTTATAAATTTGAACAGTGCTCAGGATTGTGTACGGTTTCTTCTCTTATTGGGTAGCATCCAGGTAGAAGACTGTTCTGATCTGTAGAATCATCTGGAAGTACCGGCCAAATGAAAAATATTTGTTTTGTGGGTATTTCCTACGCGCTTTTTTGGTAGGACTAACAATGAAATAGCCTTAAGTGGTGTATTTTGTTACGTCTGAGTCGTTATTTCTAATAATAGTGAATACGCATGACATCGATATATCGATGGTAGGCAACGAACCCTCGTAATTCCAGAAACCGGTATCTCCTTTATGTAACAGAGATTTGAAAGTGCATGGATTTCACTAGTCTGCCAATAAGTAGGCTTCTAGCATAATGTTACAAATGTAGCAACGTCCTTCATCAGTTTATATTACTATTTAAGAAACGGTTTTTGCTTCCCCTGCAAATTTCAACAAAATTGATTTACGTCGTTTTCATTGCTTACCATCGATTTACACTAAAGAGCCAAAGAAAGTGGTATCGTGTAACGCCCTTGCGAGCACGCAGAAGTGCCGCAGTACGACGTGTCATGCTCTCCAATAGTGTCTGAAGTAGTGCTGGAGGTAACTGTCACTATGGATTCTGCAAGACTGTCCATAAATCCGCAAGTGTTCTAGGGCCTGGAGATCTCTTCTGAACAGCACTTTGCAAGGCATCCCTGATATGCTTAATACTGTTCATGTCTTGGGAGCTTAGTGGCCAGGGGAAGTGTTTTAAGTCAGTGTTCCTGGAGCCACTCTGTAGCAATTCTGGACGAATGGGGTGTCGCATTGTCCTGCTGGAATTGCTCAAGTCCGTCCGAATGCACAATAGACATAAATGGATGCAAGTGATCAGACAGGATGCTTAAGTATGTGTCACCTGTCAGAGTCGTATCTATACGTATCAGGAGTCCCATATCACACCAACTGCACACGCCTCACACCATTACTGAGCCTCCATCAGCTTGAACAGCCCCTGCTCACATATAGGGCCCAAGGATTCACGAGTTTGTCTCCAAAACCGTACACGTCCTCCCGCTTGAAACGAGACTCGTCCGACCAGGCAACATGTTTCCAGTCATCAACAGTCCAATGTCTGTGTTGAAGGCCCAGACGAGTCCTGAAGATTTGTGTCGTGCAGTCATCAAGGAGACACGAGTGGGCCTTCGGCTCCGAAAGCCCATATCGATGATGTTCCGTTGAATGGTTTGCGCGTTGACACTTTTTGATGGTCCAGCATTGAAATCTGCAGCAATTTTTGGAAGGGTTGCACTTCTGACATGTTGAACGATTCTCTTCCGTATTTGTTGGTGCCATTCTTGCATGATCTTTTTCCGGTTGCAGCGATGTCTGAGATTTGATGTTTTATCATATTCCTGATATTCGCAGTACGCTCGTGAAATGGTCGTACGGGAAAATGCACGTGTGACCACTACCTCGGAGATATGTCCCATCGCTCGTGTGGAGACTGTAACACCACGTTCAAACTGAATTAAATCTTGATAATCTGTCATTGCAGCAGCAGCAGCAGTAACCGATCTAACAACTGCGCCAGACACTTGTCTTATATAGGCGTTGTAGACCGCAGCGCCGTATTCTGCCTCTTTACATATCTCTGTATTTGAATACGCATGCCTATACGAGTTTCTTTGGCGCTTGTGTGCCTTATCCCCCGTAATCGCGGATAAGAACGTACGTACTCACATTAACCGCAGTATCAAAAGCAGTTTGACGAATAATGATTTTTAAATTGTAATCTTAATCCAGTGCGTGAATCGTGCAATAAATCAGCTTCGACTTTTAGTAAGTACCGCCAAATTAGATATTCATAGCCAATACTGCAATGTTTCTTAGTAATGGCACATTCTTGCGTAAATTTTATAGAACAGTAATGATCTGTTTTCACTTTAAATAAGAACTCTAACCTGTCTCAGCCGCCAGTCACAAAAACGCAGAACTAAGATTACAAATCAATCAAAGAATAGGCAGTAAGAAATGTATTTAATATAACACAAATGACAGTGGTAACATATGATATGTTTGTTAAGACAAGCAGTTGAACGATACAACTTTGATGCAACTTTTTCGATTTATGTTAAACCATAGAGATTCTTTAAACTGTTCTAAGAAAGATAGAAAGAAAATTTAAGCTATGGTCGTACATAGTAACACAGATGAAAATTTATTTCGTGATGATTTGGGTGATGAAATTTGTGCGATCGAAGCGTGGATCGTATTCCGCAGGTATTAAAATTCCTAACTAGCATCCGCAGACTTGAGGAATTCCTCTGGCTCTGCACCAGCTTCGCTAAATGCGACAAATGAAGAGACGATTCGTCAGCAATCTACAACTCTATGATTCTAGAAATGTGATGTAGCTTATAGCATTTCCCACAAATCTTTCAATGCATTTTGCGTTAGGTATTTCTTAACTTCATAAAATGCTTACAGAAAAACGCAACTACTTCAATAACAACGCCACGTATTAGGACGACAGATACTCAAATAACTATTCCTAGATGTGCGAAAAAATCCGTTCTATAAACCATAAATGACACAGCGAGGACCACACTTAGGTTTTGGTATACAACATTTTAAACACGAAGTTGTTAAAGAATACGTATACGAATTGTTTAGCTACGTGCGAATTCCAAATGGACGTCACACAGCCTCTGCACGAAAGGAAAGAGCGCCACCGCTGACTACAGGTTGTGTTAGAGATAGACTGTTATTCACTGAGATTAATAAAGGATTTCACATCGCATTTTCTAACATAAGCCGCTATTTAGAAGTTCTCTTTCTTTTAAGGTGATCTGGCACACGTTTTTGTATTGTTATATTCTTCAATTTATAAATTTGTTATAAAGCACTTTTGTTATTCATTCGAAAAAGTACTGTATCTCTATTTGCGGTTCTAGGCGCTTCACTCTGGAACCGCGCAACCGATACGGTCGCAGGTTCGAATCCTGCCTCGGGCATGGATGTGTGTTATGTCCTTAGGTTAGTTAGGTTTAGGTAGTTCTAAGTTCTAGGGGACTGATGACCTCAGAAGTTAAGTCCCATAGTGCTCAGAGCCATTTGAACCATTTTTTGAATCTCTGTTTGTGAAAAATAAGTAAAAACATTATACGCTCATAAACACATTTTCGATTATTCGATTGTGCCAAATTATTCGTTTTCTTCAGAATTCTACGACGGAAGCTATGAACTGGACTATATTTGGCTGACGCATAAAATCGTATCGAATCTTCACTGTTTGAATCTTGTTATTCGTGGCACGATAAAGGTATCTAGACTCATGAGGGATCATATTTGAATGTATTAATCCATTGTCTAAGACTAAATCCGTTATTCACCTGGTTTGTGTGGGTGTTATTGAGTAGAGGAAGAGACAAAGCCGACAGGCATGGAAACACCTCCCAACCGAACTACGAGAGACCTTAGAAAAGTTGCACATTATTAGGGCAGGCCAGGTAAATTTTATTGAGTTCTGCACTACCCTTCATAGGGACATAGATACATGAAGCTACTTTCCTGTACAATCACCAACGATCCGTAAACAACGGTAGTATTGTTCTACCAGTCGTTCAATTCCTCGACAGTAGAAGTCCGCTCCTTGGTGATGGATCCATTCCAGAACAGCTGTTTTAGGGTCATCATCGTTGGAATATCTCTTTCCCCCAGATGTTCTTTCACCTTCAAGGAAATATGGACATAGAGTGCTGCAAGATCTGGATTGTACGGCGAATCAGCATCACACACGTCTGTGCTGCCTTTGTCAGATGGTTGGCAACATTTCACGATGACTCAGACCGACATTGCAGTTGTTCCGTAACAAAAGAATTTCACGTTGATTCTGTGTTCGATTTAGACGTTTTGCTCACAATAATCGTGCTGTTTCGCGTACATTAACTTTGGAGTACATTTCGAGTTGCCACGCCGTTCCAATCCCACAGTCTGCTGTACGAGTGCAGGAAACCCGGAACACGTACTCTCTTCTGACAATGCGCCGCTCTTGCAGTGCAGTAATCTTGGTATGGGGCGACAGGCCTAACTTAATTTCCGAAGCTCCTATGTACGAGATAATACTTTCACTTACATCAGCAGAGAGCGGGTGAACCTTGTCCTGCAATAAGACTTGAGAAATTTGCCGACTCGGTCTTCATTAATGTAAGGCCCATATTTCTGACCTCCTGATAATTAATCGATTCAGCAGTGGTCCTTGGATTTGTAGAGATAACGTTGTAGAGCGTAGGGCCATCATTCTCACAAAGGCATGTACGAAAGAACACCCGCTGAAGTGGGGATTATTTCCTGTTTCCTCATACTTGTTGAGGTAAAGGCTCCTCACAAAAAACGGTACTTCACACGAATGGCTGTCGTCACTCATGAGATGACTTGTAAAGCAGTGGCTTATTAAGCAATGACTATTACAACTTGTAATTTGCTTAAAAGCAGCCGGCCGCGGTGGTCTAGTGGTTCTGGGAGCTCAGTCCGGAACCGCGCGACTGCTACGGTCGCAGGTTCGAATCCTGCCTCGGACATGGATGTGTGTGATGTCCTTAGGTTAGTTAGGTTTAAGTAGTTCTAAGTTCTAGGGGACTGATGACTACAGATGTTAAGTCCCATAGTGCTCAGAGCCATTATTTGCTTAAAAGCAGCTAACGCTATCACAGATGACACATGCCCTGTTACAGTTAGTAGTTTTACACTAAAATTTGAAACTAACCCCTTCAATGAATGAAGGATGCATCTAGCTAATCAAACCCAGATTTAAAAATTGTGGCAAAGGAGTTAGAGCTAGTCTGCTAGGTCGCGCGAAATCTTCGACGTCTGTATAACTGTGTCCGTGGGAGTCCGGCAGCTGCTTCTGCGGAATCGCGGCAACCGTCTCTCTTAAATAAAGAGCCAGGACGGACTTTGCGAATCTCATGAAGAGTCTTCTTGCCCCTCTGGAGAATTTTAATATTTAATACTGCCGAGCGTTCCTCGCGCCGAACAGCAGATGCAAGTCCGGCAAACTCGGCTTTAAATAGATTAGCAGCTAGGCTGCGGATGATACGACTCGGTGAGAAAGGCAAACTTGGGTATATAGCTCTGCACCGACACGTTTCGCACCAGCTCCGCTCCGCCCCGCTGATTACGTATTTAGCACAGTCGGACACAGTCCGGCGCCTGGCCCTTTCTCCCGCGCGCACGTTTTATTAACGCCATTAATCTCGCTTTAAATGCGATGGTAAATTTTCATCTTGGCGCTCCGGGCAACTTGTGCGCGGCACCGAAGAGACAGAGACAGAGACAGAGAGAGAGAGAGAGAGAGAGAGAGAGAGAGGGAGAGGGAGAGAGACAGAGAGAGAGAGAAAATCGCCAGCCGGCGGGTGAAAGGCTACGCATTACCACCCGCACTGCGGCTCGCCCGACAGCTGCCAATTAAAGTATTCCGCACGCATTATCGTCAGGACTTAAAATGACTGCTAGAATTAACATAAACCGCCCACGGCGCGAACGAGAACGTGTCAGGGAGAAACAGTGCGCGAATACTCCGACAAGTTTTTGCTCTACGAAACATTTCGGCGCAAAATGGAAGTAGAGTCTGCTGATGTTCCAAGCAGCACATTTGTTTACTGTACCATTGCATGAGCCCTCACAGCTTTACAGACACGGCTTGTTTGGCATTAAAACAAGGAAGGATAAATTATTGTAAATATTAAATATTTATTTCGTAAAATAATAGTTTCTGATGTCACTGAGCAACAGTCACACAATAATTTTTAGATGAACGCACCGCTATTTGACTGCATTGTTGTTTAATTACGACCTAGGTTTCGGCCTTTTACGCCATTTCTAAGTGACTTGAGTTTATGTCAATATATATTGCAGGACATCAAGCTCAAAGTTAGCAGCTAGTGGTCTGGTGGCTAGCATTGCTGCCTCTGGATCACGGGATCCCAGGTTCGATTCCCTGCCGTGTTGGGGATTTTCTCTGTCTGGGGACTGGATGTTTGTGGTGTTCTCTTCATTTCACCACCTCTACCACCACCACTCGTGACAGTGGCTAGAATTGGCCTGTGCAAGAATTGGGACTTCGTACGAGTGCTGATGACTCAGCAGTTGAGCGCCCCACAAACCAATAATAATAATCATCAAGCTCAAATTGGCCATAAATTAAAAAAATATTGGCACGCCACAAAATGCCAGATGTAAAATAACCATCTTGTCAAGAAGATCAGTATAGAATCACGGATTCCGCAAGAGTTGCAAGTATTATTTTTATTAGTGACCACTTTTGAACTTTATCCTTCATTCTCAAACCATTACGTACATTAAAAGATAAAACGTTATAGACAAAACATGAAAGGCAACATTTCCAAACATTTTTGCACGTACATTACAGGAGTTTGAAATACCAGCATTTGTAATGTTTCAATGTACATAATACATTTGTTTTTACGTCAGATCAATATAATATTGTCTTGACACATCCAAAATTCTACAGGCGTCTGTAGTTGTTTATAAATAAGAATTTGACAGTACCTTCAGCTGTTTGTTGTGTGTCAGTCTGCTCGGTGCTTCATAATAAACTAAAGATGCCTGTCAGATTTTTATATATATAAACAAGTAAAAACTCCTACCGAATTTTGGATGTATCAAGACAATCATAACACAGTAAATTAACATTTGTTATACCGACTTGCTGATCCTGATTCCAAAACAATGTTTCAGTTAAGTAAATATTTCTTTTTATATTAAAAAGGAAAACGTATCGCTAATTTCATTGTTTTAGTCTTTCAGATTTTCAGTTTCTCTTTTCGTTTTCCGTGTTTTCTTTAATCTGCTAGTATTCGTGGGCTTCATTTCCGCAGTACCAAGTCACAGCCGGCCGCTGTGGCCGAGCGGTTCTAGGCGCTTCAGTCCGGAAGCGCGCTGCTGTTACGGTCGCAGCTTCGAATCCTTCCTCGGGCATGGGTGTGTGTGATGTCCTTTGGATAGTTGGTATTAAGTAATTCTAAGTCTAGGGGCTGATGACCTCAGATGTTAAGTCCCATAGTGCTTTAGAGCCATTTAAACCAAGTTACCCTCTTCTTGCTCTTTTACCGACTATGAGGCATTGTCTTAAATTTTTCTTTGAAACTTACAAAGTATCGAGTTTTACTATGTTCGCGTGATACAGTTGGGAAGAGAGAAGTGAAAGCTTCCCATGTAGTAGTGAGTTCCAGGTGAGTCTCCAGGATCACTATTGTAGCAGTAGAAGGGGCCATAACCGGACCTAGATACTTCGCTTGTTTATAGACCAGGCGCAATAATGCACAATTGATGTGCCAGAGGACAAGGATACTTATCATCCAACAGCATATGGAGATTAGAAACACAAGAATTAATTACACTTTTAGAATGCGAAAGAAGAGAATTTCGCTACAGCAACGAAAGTTTTAACTGGTGTGATCAACGTCTCCCATATAAAAGTCCACGTGGCAATGTTCCCTTTGTCTCGAAGTATTAAATAATAGCCAGGATGTTGACGCTGTAGTAATTACTAAAACAATAGCCATATCATTCTTTTCCTTTGTTAAAACATATCACCTGTTTAATAACAGATTTTGTAAAGTGTACCAGTAATGAATTTAACTAACCAGAGTCCAGAATAAGAAAACTTTTAAGGAAATAAAACTATCACATACTTCAATTACATTCAAATAGCTGGTGCCTCTAAAGCTCATATTTGCTGTTGATTCCAGATGCCACACTCAAGTATAGTTTTTATCTTTATTAGATGTAATTTATATAAATTAGCTTGTCATTCTCAGGCTGGATAGTGTAATAAAGTCACCACTGTATAAAATAAGTAACCAAAGTGAATTTGACAAAATGCTCAGAATACAAAGTAGCTATCCATTGTAGGGTTGAAAACGTGCATGCTACTCGCTTTTGAGAACCACGTCCATTAAATTACTTACTACTTACTGTAAATCATTTCTATAATGTGTAGATGCTACAATTTACCTCAAGGTTTAAATGGCAAGTTGCAATTTCGTGCTGTTTTATGTGGCTATAGAGCTATTTCACTGGTAAAATAATGTGTCAGATGTTTTATGACATCCTCAAAAAGATTCTCTGAGCTATGCATTTACTCACCTCGGGAGAGGAAATAAACTATGCGCTCAAAAATAGTTTATCCCTCGGAATTAATAATCTCGAAATTAAAAGCCTAGTTTTAGGCCACGATAACTACACACCATGTCCTACCATGAATATCGAGGTAGCCAGTTGTTGTCGTTGGTGCAGTAAGAATGCTCTTCCTTTAAAATTAGCGTATTATGGAGGCAGATGTTATTACACACAAAAATTTACGTTATGACGTTTTCCTTTTAATGGAACCACTATTTGCTACATACAGAATTTCTGGAGGAAGTTACGTTGATACTCTCCAAACTGTCACTTAGCAAACCATTTCCATGTACTGTAGCATTTATCAGTGTTTCCAGTATTCTCCATGTATATTCGTTTTACGTCTTTTTTCATTATATGTAATGTTTAAAGACCATTTTTCGTCATGAATTTGATGGCGTGTATCCGTAGTCTGAGTGGTTTCGGCAGATTTTACTTGTTGATGCCTATTAAAATATCTACCAGTTGTGTCTTGTCTACCTTGAAAGCTTTACAGGTATAACAGTAGTATTACTTGGCTGTGTGTCTGTGTTGTCTAAGAGTATATCAGAGTTTGCTTCCCGTTAAGAAAGCAATGTTCATTTGTGTGATTATAATATTGTGAATTTTTAGGAGGGGCGTTCAGATTGTGTTTCTTTCCTGAATTACTTGTAGAGGATTTGTTTATATTCTTTTTCTGTCTGAGATTGTCATCAATGCCATATTCTTGATGCTGCAGTATTTGTTTGACGGTGTCAAGTTCCCCGTTGTACTCATTTTTATTTTATGGCATATTACTGTTGCTTTTGATTAGTATACTATATGCAAAATGTTAGTGTAGAATCGGGTAACCAGAGGAACTAAATCCTGTGGGTGATGGTACCTGTTGTTGCTTTCCTATGGAAATAGAGAGTATGTTTGGTTTTCTCTTGGTCAAGCGCAGTAAATTAAAACAACTGTTCTTTCAATACTCTATAGTAAATTTCATGCTTTCTCTTGTTTATTAGACTTATAAAGAATGTTCACAAAACCGTCAGTGTCAATATTTTTCAGAAACTGAATGCTTGTTATTCCTCTTGTTGATAGTTTGTCACTAAGTTTCTAGATTCTTAATAATACTGATATTTTCACGTCTAAAATATCCATATGCCTCCAAGCAATTCGGATGGGAAAATTTCTTTGCATGCGCGTAAGATATTACGGATTTCTACGTAACGTGCCTGTATGAATGATGAGTAATGAAATCCAGTTTAAGGCGTGTCCTGATATACGACTTTGTTCATAATAGTTCATGCATTCAAGGTGCCTACATGTACACCCAGCTTTACTAGCACTTACAAAGAAAAGAGTTTAGAGACATTAAAGACTGGCTGTGTTTTATCAGGGTGGAAATACTGTAAGAGGCGCCCTAACCTTCCACAAAAGTCACGCAAAGAAGTATCAGACTATAATCACACTACCACAACTCAGTTATGAGATCCACAAGTAAATGAATGGAGCAAATAAATTAAAACCACGAAAATACTCCTCATATTACTTTCAAATTGCAAACTACATGACTATCTCCTGATGAATGAACAAAAATGGAGGCAAGACATTGGCCGAACTGTACACGTTTCTCAAGACAGCTACAAATTGTAGGTTTGGTATGGAGACACACAAAACGATGCAAATATCAGAATACTACATCTTATGTTTAGATCATAATGGTATATTTTTCCTTCTTTAAGTCTTACGTAGTTCATGGTGTGCAGTCAGAATGGGAGTTAATCCATTGTCATAGCGGTAAGCTGCAATAGCCTTCATAGGCGGCATTTGTGCTTGAACAGAAGTCGTTAGCGACCAAAGTAAATAGAGACTGAGAAAACTGAAGCATCAGTTACAAAAATAATATCAGCCTATCCTCGCATCAGGGAATTCAAAACTGAAAACAATCATAGACTTTTAGGAAAATTTTAGAAATTTATGGTAAGTTTCTGTGGGACCAAACAGCTGAGGCCATCTGTACCTAGGCCTACACACTACTTAATCTAACTTACACAACCTTACGCTAAAGACAATACCCACAGCCATGACCGAGGGAGGACTCTAACCTCCGGCGGGGGGAGGCACGCGGTATGGAAAGGCGCCCCAGACCGAGCGGCTACCCCCAAGCGGAAAACTTTAAAGAGGCTATTCCTACATACATACTCACTTCGTAATATACAAGTATCAATGTAACATTTTTGTATGCATCAGCTGTACTGACATCTTGGGATGTAGGGTGTTCTGCAGGGTATCAGTGTTGTCCATGAACAGTATTTTGACAATGTGACTCGTTATCCCTGAGCCATATGCAATTAGTCACGTTGTCGAAATACAGTGCACGGATAACACTGATATCCGGCAGAACGCCCCACACCTCAAGATGCCAACAAATCGCTGGGTAAGCGTGAAGAATTAAATGAGATGTAGTGCTAACAGCATATTGTGCTGATTGCTTGGTATGTACGCCAAGAGGCAGTGAAATTCTCTAAAATCATAAGATGATGTTATTTCTAGTGTTATATATTTTGCTATTCACATACATTTAATCAAATGTAACAGTAATGGTGATAATGTCTGGCAATGTTTGCCGACAAGTTAAAGAATGCAATCTATAACAATAGACTGCGTGCTCTCGGCAGTTCTGCTTTGCCGTTTTTTGTACGACTTGGAAAGAGAGAAAAATTAATGGATGATCGCTGATGCGTCTTTTCTCGATTGTGTTCAGGAGACGTAAGGTTTAATTACACGAAGATGGTTTCGTGACTGACCTTTGACCCGAATTACCTTCACTCAATCAGAATCTTCGATGAAAATACTTGAGGGACCTATTTGAATAATTAAAAAAGGGAAATGAATGCAAAACAGTGAAATTTTGTAAAAAGTTATCAGATTGGAAATTGAACACAATGTCCTCCCGTATACAATCGAGATACTGCTATGAAGAGCGAACCTGCAACAAAGCTTACATACACTGAAAAATCATGGTGAGTTTAAAGAAAACAATAAGCAGATTTTCTGTAAAGTGAACCATCAATATATTCTCAAAGAACAAAGGCGTTAAACTAATAGACATTAACAAATGTACAATCAATACAAAACTTACATTTTTATGTTTCTCTCATACATGGAGAAGTTCAACAATCGCTGCTTTTGTCTGTTCGAGATTTCTTACAAATTAACTGTTCTGGCGTGCGCGTAAGTTATTTTAGCGTCACACGGTTTACCGCTGCGTTTTTACTGGGTGATTTACATGATTTTTGACACTAAATAACTTGTAGCTGTGCTACAAACCACGTCTTAACAAATCGGGGACCAAACGTAAAAAGGTAATGAAGTCTTTAGAACATTTCTTAACAAATGATGGATTTTTCTTTCAAATGTTTCGCAGCTTATTGCTATCGAGCGCTGTGGCAATCATTTAAATATCTGCGCCCAGTATGTCATAGTGTTTATTTGAAATATTTTAACGCTGGACGCGCGTCTTGGTGTAGGCGCACATTATAAAGCATTTCGTCTCATTACACATGCGCTGTGATGCTTAATATCTTTACGAACTACAGCCCGATGGCTGTTCCTTTCTTGTATGACGAATATCTCATTTGCAAAGTATCTGAAATCCAATAATATTACATAGTAGAATACTCATAATTTTAGATAACATTGTTGGGTAACAGTGATGTGTCAGTTCAGTAAAACAAGTAAAAAATAGTCTCAGTCGCACAGTCATTTATTAGAAGTATGACCGATTTCGGCCTTTAATAGTAGGCCATCTTCAGATAATGCACCATCCGGCCGATGACGACGACGTGTGAAACAGCTGTGCGATCGAGACTATTTTGTTTTTTACTAATTTTATTAGAATAAGGTCAGGCGAGGTGCATTATTTCCGAGTGAACCCGCAAGCTGCTGCTGTAAATGGGGCCGCGGTATTGGTGGTATTACACTGACGGATATAGAAAATGTTCACCACGAACACCTTGGCCGAATGTTACCAAACAGTCACTTTAGCATTTCCGACCCTGTGGGACGTTTTTATTAAAATTTCATCCTTACGCGAATTTATTTTCAGTAGAGGTACAGATGAAAAAGGATGTGGGTATCTGACGGCTACTTGCTGAGTTTTAGACTACTGTAACTTTTAAGGTTGAGATCGCAACAGAGCAGGCCAGAGAACGTGCACGTACCATCATATCGATATCTTAGGGACGATAAGAAAGATCGAATCGCTGGTGGGAGGGACAGGGTGGCTCAAAAGTCTGTTAACATTTGAAAGTCCAACACTTTGCGGAATAATTTAGGCACAGAGGTAAAAATTGATACAGATGCTTGAAACGGCCTCCGGTTTTACTGAAACAAAAAAGGAATGTTTAAAATGACTAACAGATGGATACAAAAGCAATAATTATTATAACAATTGATTCAGGTTTTTTTCCGTCAGAAACTGCATGCTGCATGACCGTATTAATGAAATCCAAGATAGAAGGAAGGGCAGCATCGGTCGTAAATTTTTAACAAAGTAATTGCAAATCGATTTCAGCTACTATGTAGCTATCTTCAGTGCTTATATGTCCAAGTCAGGCTGACTGATCGTAAATAAAATCGCTCATGGTACCACATTGCCACAGCAGTTAATAAATGATTAAACTGTTTAATTGTAACGGCAGTGTGGTACCATTTGCGATTTTATTTAGAAAGAGTCAGCACGTCTTGGATATATATACACTGAAGATAGCCAGACAGTAACCGAAATCGATCTGCAATAAAGATTAAAAATTTTCGATCTGTACCACTCTTCCTCCTATCTTGGATTACAACTGAAGACGTCCTTTATAACATATGCTCAACATGTCGGCCGTAATTCACGAACAATACCTGTAGTCAAGGGACAATGTGAACAGCACTGTACAGCATATCAATAGTGTGGTGAGAAGTTGTCGGCAGATGTTATCTTTTAACATCCCTATTGAGGTTGGGTGATCGCGGTAGAGTTGCGACTCCAAGTAACCTCGCAACCAATAATCACACGGATTCCGGACCTGGGAGGTCAGGCATGACGGACGTGGCGGTTCAGCACGCGACCCTCCCCAAGCCGTGAGCGCAAGAGAGCAATAAGAGGTGGAGTGCTATCCTGCATAAAAGTCGTTGCTTCCAGCCAGTGTTTATCAGGCAGGCTAGGGACGGTCATACACCCTCTCTCACTGCAGCTCAATTTATACACGATTCCCATGCGGCGTCACTGACGTGATGCTGTCAGCACCATCTGTTGGCTAATTTTTGCTCTCGTTTTTAGTTTCAGTAAAATCCTCGTGTCATGTCCGGCATGTGTGACAATTTTTACCTTTCCACCTACATTAGTCAGCGAATTAGTGCATTTTCAAATGTTAACGAGCTTCTGGGTCACTCTGTAGGAGCATCGTAGCTACATATCACACGGACAGTTGGCTGTAGAGCAATGGCTGCGGAAGGAGGGGCAGCGAGATGACTCAGTACAACAGTGTGGCAAGAAGACTGACCATACGTCCTCCGGAAGCACTACTCCGCGGAAAGCTCGTGGGATTTTTCGACTGGCTCTGACGAGCAAACGAATCTGAGCAGATGTTAAAGGCAGTTTGTCACCACGTACCGTCGAAAAGGATCACTGGAAGCAAGTATGAGATGTCTATTTGTCAGTACGTTGTTTACCGCTGACACCATACCACAAACAACAGAGTTGCATGGTGCAGAGCCAAAGTAAACTGGGACAATAAGTGGCATTCTGTATTGTGCAGCAATGAGTCTCGCTTCTCTTGGTGGTTGATAGGTCGACACTCATTGTCTGTAGACGACCTGGTGAAAAATCCATGCCAAATGATTACGAGAGTTATTTGTGCCTGTCGAATCACACTTCATAATAATGTTGCCGTCGTACATAATTCCCGAACGGAACTGAGTAATATCATTTACTACTTGTTGTGTGTCCATCATCAGAGTGGTGCTTCAAGGCACAACACTTTTCATCTCCGTCAGCGCCTGCTATGGTGGTCATGCAGCTGCATCTAAAAACACGCACAAAACCCAGTTTACAGAGTTTTCTGGAGTCTCGATACCGGCAAAAATCTGGCGTCCTAGCGAGTTGTCCAGTTTGGCTGTATGGTGCAGTCGGCCCTTGTTGTAGGTGGTGCGCCTAAAATGAAGATCTTATGTAAGAAAGTGAACAGTGGATAAACGCAAAAAAGGTTGGCGCCTTAAAAGAATAGAAGCAAAATACTAGCCATTTCATTTAGCGACCACTCTCTTCTGTCTCGTTGACAGACTGGCCTCGGCGGACAGCTTCGGGCGCCTTTTTATTAGCAAAACTCAAAACGCGCTGCTTCACTCAAGTCGTCCGCTCTTACTGCAATTTGGGTTTCATGTTCCTAGTCATTCCTCGATATGGCATACAGTCTAGGAGTAAATATCCTTGATCTTAATAACAACAGCAGTTGCTACGAAACGTCTTGCAATCTGCTCCACAACTTGGTCGCAGCTGAGATTCTCCTTGTTTTCCGCCACGGTAAAAACCCGCGCCCTTCTTTCTTGTTCGGCTACCGCCGGAATCCAAATAAACCACGCGCGCTCTTCCCTGTTGGCAGCAACTTTCGCTGTTCCACAGTTTCAGCATGGAATTACGGAGAGCGCACCTATTTTTAGAAATCAGAACTTTGTCCCGTGTGGAGGAAACACTGCGCACTATCGTTCAAGAAACGGACGTAGCCTTCCTATAGAATTAGGAGGAGAACAGCTTGCACTGATACACACACACACACACACACACACACACACAATAAAATAACTCATGTCTTGGCGTCATCGAACTGTTCCTGACAATAAAAGACAGACAAATTTGAGTCACTTACTGTATTCATTTTACTTGGTAACGAGTTCTACATTTGAGACGCCTCTCCCAGTAAACGAGAAGTATGTTTAGAGGTTTGCTCTGCTATATCTCCACACATCCTCACTAGTAAATATTTCACGAACAAAAGACTGCGGTGATAGGGGTATTCGTGGATGTATATGCAAAAAAAATTACTTTTTGGTTAAAAGTTATATGGGATCACAAATAATAATTATTTTTAAGTAGCTGTTACTATGTATTTGGGACGGAATGCCACTGCGTTGACTTCAGTGTCCAGTGTCCAGGTGGTGGTAGATGCTTTGTTGACATCTGCAAGAACTCACGATAGTGACATGCCGTTCTCCCTAGTTTTCTTTACAATTATATGTACATCTTTCCTTCGTCATAATAAGATCTACCTTATTTTGAGTCATTCCTATTTCGTTTGCAGTAACGGATATCACTTATGTAATTACTGAAAACTGCAAAACGCTGTCTGAACGGTCGTCCACGGAACACCATCCGTTGGAATCTTCGCTCCCTAGTTCTACTGTGGTTTTTGTGTCGCTTACCACACAAATAATGTTCGGTATAAAATTAGAGGATTTATCAACGTTCCTCTCAAATATAGTTACAAGTACTCAGTGCAACGTTCATTACAATGAGAAGTGTAGCACGTTCACATTATCAATATTGTGCTTAATAGATTTCAAGTGAACTACGCTGAGTGAAAAAAACTCGTGGAATACAACCTAATATCGTGTGTGATCTCCCTTTGCCCACAACGACGCGACATGGAAGTTGGAAGTCCCCTGCAGAAATATTGGATTGTCCTGCCTCTATAGCCTTCCATAATTGGAAGAGTGTTGCCAGTGCACGATTTTGTCCACAAATTCACCTCTCTATTATGTCCTATAAATTTCTAGGGAAATCATGATGGGCAATCTGGGTGTCTGGATCATTCGCTAGTATGGTCCACAATGTTTTTCAAGCTAATAGCGAACAAGTGTGACCCAGTGACGTGTTGCAATGTCGTCCATAAAACTTCCTTCGTTGTCTGGGAACATGAAATTCATGGATGGCTCCAAATGGTCTCCAAGTAGCCGAACATAACCATTTCCAGTCAACGATAGGACCAGAGGATCCAGTTCAAATGGCTCTGAGCAATATGGGACTTAACTACTGAGGTCATCAGTCCCCTAGACTTAGAACTACTTAAGCCTAACTAACCTAAGGACATTACACACATCCATGCCCGAGGCAGGATTCGAACCTGCGACTGTAGCGGTCGCGCGGTTCCAGACTGCAGCGCCTGGAACCACTCGGCTACCCCGGCCGGCAGAGGATCCAGTCCATTCCACTTACACCACTATGGAGCCACCACCAGATCGTACAGTGCCTTGTTGTCATCTTGGGTCCAGTGCTTTATGGGGTCTGCGCCACACTCCAACCCTACCATTAACTCCTACCAACTGAAATCGAAACTCATCTGACCAGGCCACGGTTTTCCAGTCGTCTAGGGAACAACAGATGTAGTCAGTAGCCTAGGAGCAGCGTTGTAGGCGATGTCTTGGTGTAAGCAAAGGCAGTCCCAACGGTCGTCTGCTGTCACAACCTATTAACGCCAAATTTCGTAGCACTGTCCTAACAGACACGTTTGGCGTACGTCCGACATTGATTTCTGTGGTTATTTCATGCAGTGTTACCTGTCTGTTAGCACTGACAGCTCTGCGCAAACGCCGCTGGTCTCGGTACTTAAGTGAAGGCCGTCGGCTTCTGCGTTGTCCGTGGCGAGAGACCAAACCTGAAAATTGATATTCTCGGCACACTATTGACGCTTTAGATCTCGGACTTTTGAATTCCCTAACGATTTCCGAAATGGGACGCCCCCTGCATCTAGCTCCAACTACCACTCCACGTTCAAAATCTGTTAGTTCCCGTCGAGCCGCCGCAATCACGCCTGAAACCTTTCACATAAATCTCCATCAACGAACTGCCCTTTTATATATTGTGTACGCAATACTACCGCCGTCTGTATGTGTGCCTATCGCTATCCCATGACTAGCTTTACACAGTATCTAGTATGGGTCAACTTGTGACTCGAGTCCATTTCAATTAAACAATGCTGCGGAAATGCTCAACAGCAAATTTCACAAAATCCGTTTCATTAATTGCGACAGAAAGTTAAAACTCACGGAACTTATCCAGAACGTGACCAATTGTGTTACTCTAATATGTGCTCTTGATCAGCTTCTACGTTCTTGGTCAGTGGCATATAAATTAGGAATTCTACTTCGGAACCGGAAATTGGGTGAGAGCCAGTTCAGTCCTCAGAGCTCATGCGTACCAAACGGACTAAACTGATGTACAGTATTTTAATATCGGTGGATGCAGATGCGGAAAAAGACTTGCCAATGGAGCTACAGATAAAGCACTTATGGATTCGAAACTTACTTCTCATATTCGCGCACAGCTGACTGTTATTGTTCAGCCAAGCAGCATCGAAATTATCCTCTGACATAAATGGCTATTAGAATAAAACAGTTATTCACATTGTGGCTCGTAGGCATCCATTGCAAGGTAGTTGTCAGTATAACCGTGGAAAGGACTGAGCGCATTATGAACAGCGAGCCTAGTACGGAACTGGAGAAATGACGGCTGTTTTCTTTGTTCAGGGACAAGAATACCAGCACCTGGTTTTGTCATATACTAGTAATTGAGAGCCATTGTCTTTGTGATAGTAGCTAACAAAAGCGGCGCACACCTCAGACGTATCATTGACTGCAAGCACACATTCATTAACGTTCCTTTTTTTTCCTACGATGCTAGGCAAAGAAGAGCTCTCTACTCTACTTGACAATGGAATAATGTGAAGAGAGTGAAAGCGCTTTGCATACACATGACCAGGGAGACGTACATGCAGAGATACGAGAATCCAGATGAGAATTCTCTGGTCTTGTAGATGCTAGTAAACGAAATGGAGTGTAGTATTACATTATGGTAAACTATGTATATATCCATTTTGGAAAGTAATTTCAAGTTGAAAAGAGTTTTTCAGTCCGTTATTAACATCATCAAAGTGAGAAGACACTTAGAACAAACACTGCCAAGATACACACAGAAAAGACTGAAGGGCTATTATTTGTAACACTACCAAACACATGTTGAAATGCAGTGACAATATACGTTTTATGTCGACAAGAAATGAGGGTGCAAATTTTTTAGAAGAATGTAATGTGAGAATAGAACGAAACGTACTTAATACGTTATAACAATAGTGGAATGATGATGATCGTTAATTTTGAAAAGTTCCAAATCTTGTCAGGCGGCCGCGAGCTGGCATTGCTGGACAAGATAGCCAAAGTTCATCTGATTGTATCATTCTGAAACTTCCGAATATTTTAATGCCTAAGAAAGGGCTTTGATTTCGTATCCGTGAAACTGAAAGTATGGAAGAACAGAGAGAACGAAACTGTGCAGAAATATTTGTTTAAAGTTATTTGTACAGTGCATAAAACGGACTTTTCTTAGAACTTTCTTTGTATGCCAATGTTGAATGATTGCTAGAATAGTATGCGTGCCAAATATATCGCGGTATAGGTCGGCTCCCCATGTCAGTACCTCATTGACCTTCGACTCACAGTCAAGAGACGTGTTGCCTGTTTTGGTACTTTCGACTTTCATTCATTCCTGTTTGACAAGATGTTTGATATACACCAAGCTTGCCAGAGCAAGGCATTTAGTACGACTTTTTTTAAACTTGGTCTGTAAAGATCGTACCAAACAGAAGTGGCCGGCCGCGCTGGTCTCGCGGTTCTAGGCGCTCAGTCCGGAACCGCGAGACTGCTACGGTCGCAGGTTCGAATCCTGCCTCGGGTATGGATGTATGTGTTGCCCTTACGTTAGTTAGGTTTAAGTAGTTCTAAGTTCTAGGGGACTGATGACCACAGATGTTTAGTCCCATAGTGCTCAGAGCCACTTGAACCATTTTTTTAAAACAGAAGTGGATCCATCGTAAGTAATTGTCATATCTGAACATTGTATGGCAGATCTTCGTTGTTCCTTTAACTGTGCGTTAGTCAGTGTGGTATTATTGTCTTTCTTCTGAATTCCGACTTCATCCACTACATTAAGGGTTTGATTATTCACAAACCATTTGGAGCAATAGATCGTTACTATGCTACACACAATTTCTTTTTCCCGAAACAGCAAATCAAGGTTTTTCAGTATCGGCTCTTTGACACCTTTCATTGTAACAGACAACAGATACTAGAAATATTCTTAAGTTTAACATGTTCTGTTGGAATTTGATATTTTATTAGCTATTAGCCCGTTACTAAACGTCTAAAACACATGCAAATAAGATTCAACGATTAAACATAAGTGGTCCCATAAGCGTATTGCAAACGAAGTTCAAACTATATTCTCACTGTTTAATTTTTCTGTCTGTACCAACAAACTCTTAGGGTTATGGTAACTTTTTACTATTGAAATGTTACACAAGTCTTATGCGTAGGGAGCTCTACACTAAAGTGTACATTTTTATAACGAGATATACTTTTATCGCTTAATGTCTACATGTTTCGCAGCGGATTTGGAAACACTTTGTGACGTTGTCGCCTATACAGACTGAACATTAACAAAACCGACTAACTGCAGAGCGATTCCTGATTGGAAATGGTGGGAAAAAGTGCCTATAAACATATGGCCGGAAATGGACGGTGTGCGTCCAACGACAACAAATCGTTCCGGAACACAGACAAAGCTGCATCGCATCTGCATCATAACTGGGGTTCAAAGTGGCCCCCATGGGACTGCAGGTGATAGCGATAGTATCGGTTGTCATGCAGGAGGCATATAATCGTACTTTGGCTGACACTATGTTGGCAGCCCACTCGCCATGAGCTTGTACTTGGCTTCGTCTCAGTATCCTACAGACTCTGGTCCTCCACAGCCCACCGCGTCCCTGCATATTCGTCTGTCTGAAAGGACCCGAGATCACACAAACGCCCAAAAACAGCTTGAAATGTTGTGTTATGTGGTTGGGGTGTGTGTGTGGGGGGGGGGGGGGGGTACATTTATGGTACATCCGTGCTGCATCTCGATGGTTTCCATCTACCTGGCAGTAGACAAACACCATCTCATCTTGTTTCCGAATCATTCTGTTCCTTACAGTACGCTGCATCAATCTCTCAGCCTCTAACATACGAGGAATACACGGCACGTGTTAGAAAAACTGTGATACGTCAGCTACATCTACCGTGGCAACGATGCATTTCCGGAGATACGTTCACACGACTTTTCCCCTCCATTTCCCGTCGCGAGTTCGTCCCTGCAGTGCGTCGGTTTTATTCATGTTCACCCTGCACACATCATGCAATATACATTAGTGTTCAAAGGCGTACTTAATGTGGTAATATGAAAAATCGGTGAATGAGATTAGAGGCAGTTGCTACCAGAGCAAGAGTACGACATTTCACCTATTTGACACATGTAAACCTATGGTCCCTGCAATCTTCAAACAGTACGCATCAATCTGGCGACACCGAAACATTCCTCAATAGAGACGGTTTTCTTATAAAGTACAGACGTATTATCTCTGGCGTTTGTGAGAGCTGTTGGGTGGAACACTCCAAAAGGAAGAAAATAGGCCCTGTGTCATAGAATATGAAAATGTCTCCCAAAAGGATGCCAAGGTCAGGCAGAGGTCCCCAAAATGTAGCACGCGCCCAGAGGTGTTGTATCTAACTTGTCACAGGTAGTACGAGGGTCGGTCAAAAAGTAATGCCTCCCATTTTTTTTCTACTTAAAAAAATTAAGTTAAGTGAAAAATTTGAATTTGGCGCGATTCCTCAAACCTTCTTCTGCAATCCACTGCAGTAGTAACTTTCTGTGTCAACAGGTGGCAGCACAGCAGAAGTTTGTAAGATGGCCGACATCGATGTTCGTTTGAGACAGCGTTGTGTGATTGAATTCTTGAATGCAGAAGGTGAAACGCCCATACGCATTCATGAAAGACTGAAGAAGGTGTATGGTGTTGTGACAGTGGATGTCAGCACTGTTAGACGATGGGTTCGTCGTTGTAAGGAAGCTGAAGGGCAAACACCGTTGACTGACGAATAGCGGTGCGGCAGGCCGGTGAGTGCAGTGACTCCACACAACATTCAGCAAGTTGATGACATCATTCGTGGTGACCGTCGTGTGACTGCAGATGAAGTGTGTCGCATTATTTCTCTAAGTAAAGGCAGTGTGATCACGATTATTAAACAATTGGGGTACTCAAAAGTTTGTGCACGGTGGGTTCCAAGAGTGTTAACCGATCAGAATAAAGAGGCAAGGAAAACAATAGCCTCCCAACACTTGCAGCGCTTCCGTTTGGAGAGAGATGAGTTTCTGAAAAAAATTGTGACCAGGGACGAAACATGGGTGCATTTTTTTGAACCCGAATCGAAGAGGCAGTCAATGGAGTGGCGTCACACAAGCTCGCCGAGGAAGAAAAAATTCAAAACTGTGCGATCGGCAGGGAAAGTTATGGCAACAGTTTTCTGGGATACAGAGGGTGTGATTCTGGTTGATTTTTTGGAGCAGGGATGCACAATAAATTCTGTTCGATACGTCACAACCCTCAAAAAACTTAAAGCACGTCTTCAGCGAGTTCGCCCAACAAAATCAATGGCAGATGTTCTTCTTTTGCATGACAATGCAAGACCACACACCAGTCGTCACACCTCTGACGAGATTGTCAAAATTGGATGGGAAGTTTTGCCTCATCCCCCATACAGCCCTGACCTGGCACCATCAGACTTCCATTTGTTCGGGCCACTAAAAGAAGCTCATAGTGGGATTCATTTTGAAGATGAGGAGGCCATCAAAACATCCGTGCGTCAATGGCTTAGGAAGCAGAGCTGTGATTTTTACCGTGCTGGGATACATGCCCTTGTTCAAAGATGGACCAAAACTGTAGAGATGGGCGGAGATTACATTGAAAAATGACAAAATGATCCTCAATGTTGTGGTTTTCAACCTATGTAATTGCATTTAAATTTCCTGACAATTAAACGTAGAAAAAAAAATAGGAGGCATTACTTTTTGACTGACCCTCGTATGTTCAGTGTCAACCCATACCAAACATATCGAGGGTATCAACCTTTCAAGGAGAACCTTCTGTATCACAGAAAGTGAGGCATTAGGCAGTTGTCTACCAGTCATCAGATCTCGCAGCAGCATCTTGGTCACAAAACAAGTCTGCGGCTATTTGCATTCTGGTCTGTGTGTCCCGCACATCCTTAAAGAGCCTTGAAGCTGCATAAGCTAGAGTGAGAGTTACACGGTCGTGGAGTCATGAGTCAATACCACAGTGTCCTCTACTCCAGCCCACAGGATGAAACCAGTATGACCATGAAGACGGCGTTGTGAGGGCAGGTGTAAACATCGTCACTGGCAGTATATCATGTCGCCGTGCAGCTTATGTATTTGCGAAAGGTGAGCAAGCCCCATGCTGATGGTCACCACCTCTCACAGGCTCATATTTCTCTGTGTCCGTGTGACCAGCCATAGCCCACTGTGTCTCATGTCTGTTTATAGTCTACTTCATTGTTTTAGTGGTATTTTTGTTTCGTTTGGTTTTGGTTTGGTTTTTTATGCTTCTGCATACATGTACACACGTTTTTTTGGCCCAGGAAAGCTAACAATTGTTGCACGAAATGATAACTGGAAGCAAGGTGGTTACTGTTGTGTACCGTTAAGGAAGATACATAATTTCCCTTTTCCGAAATTGAAATAATTCTATGTTGTAAAATAATGATATTTCCTAAGAATTGTGGCTGTTTTATTGTATAAATGTTTATTACGCACAGTTGCAATCAATTTGCTTTTGATTTACGCCATTGAAAACAGAGTTACCTGTTTATAATTCATGCATACAATTTCAGATGGTTTTCATCCCATCACTAAACCAACGTACCATGTGTTTTGGTGTGCATGCCGTCTGACAACGTACGTGTGATTTCGAACTAGTCACGGAGATTCTTCAATAACGTAAATCGAAAAGCAAAATTTTGGTTGCTTGCTGCTGTACGCTAAATGCATTCTGCGCTTTAAACATATATCTCATGGTGTTGCTATTTGGCAGTAAATCGTAAATTTACGTATAATGTGAAGGAAACCACTTGTACGTGTAAGGTCGAGTTTACCAAAAACACGAAAAAGCAAGTGAAAGGGCGAATTACTTCTGCTATTTCGGTCACATCTAGGAATATTTTAAAAGCATGTAAAATGATGCTTACTCATAGCAACGATTATGTTTCCATGTGACTGTAACTGAGCTATTAATAATTAATCAATATCTTCGGTATACTGTTTTATGACAACAAACTTAAAACACTGAATAAATCAAAATTTCAGTGTCCAACCTGTTACATAATATTTTGTGTGTCAACCCTACCTACAGTTATTTTTTCATTGACAATGGTTTCCTAAAAATGTCATACAATAGAGGGTTAACATGTCATATTGAGCACACTAGCAGTAATTATTACGTCGTGAATACTTGGCTATTTCCTTTTAGTACAGCGAAAGAAGAATTCTGTGGTTTATTTCTTAAGAGATGCTAGGACGTCACCGAAAAAGAAGTTGTGAAGGGATGACTGCCGATATGAACGATAAATAATGAGCCTCTCAGAATTAATAGACCATCGTCTGTCTGATCTGAATCTTGATCATGGAGCTGTGCCGCACATTTTATGTGGTTGGGAGTACCTCAGAATGCCAGGGACTGAAAGACACAAAATTTCGTTTTACGTTATCTTCACGCATCCCATGTAACAATTTACCACATTAAAAAAGCGACGGCAGGAGGGAAATTGCGCTATAAGCAGTTTTGAATTATCCTGCAGTCATTCGGCGGTGATAGTTTTTTCTAGACGATCATCATCGAGCACTACTAGAAATGTTCTCTTTTTCTCACACAGTTTATGTACGTGAAGACTAAGAGTGACAGATTACTTTGGTAGACACAGCATACGTTCTTTTTTTCCCGCTTATAGCAGTCATCGAGACGGAAACTGCATGCGTAGTGTTAAATAGTCTTCGATTCAGTCACATACAGTACAACTCACACTGTTGTCGAGAAAAGGTACCGAACCTTAAAACATTCCACAATGGATTTCAAATGGCGGCACGCACACAAACTGTCAAGGGATGGGAACTGAACTTTATGGAACGGATCGTCACCGTCAAGAATAATGAGAAAGAATGTTTTGTCGCTTACGGAGGATGGTGGCACCGTCAACTAACCAACATCTCGAGTTAACCTGTCCTCGCCGCAGTCACGACTAATGGAATTTCTGATTTTGCTTCTTCGAACTCTATTTCGTTGCTTGATTTGTTTTTCTGACACGCTGAGAAGGTTGTGTGAAGAATGACATTTTCCCTAACAGTGTTCTCCCACAAAAGAGGCCAAAAATCTGAAAGCGAAAGATGGTTTAGACTTTACAATACTCGGGCAAAGAAAAACCCTAGAGTATGTACAAATAAGAATATAAACCAATAAAGACGTTGTTTAATGAAGTACGTTTCGGTAGTCTAAAAGCCGGCTCTATTGAGGAAGAAAATGTTTTTTTAATGTCATTTGGTAATCATAAGGACATCAAAATGCGAAGTATAGAGTAAAAGAGTGTTATCTACTGCCTTATAAATATTCTCATGTAATATTTTGTTGCCATAGTGTCCGTAATGGCCGTACAATTATTGATGATGATGATTTGTGGGGCGCTCAACTGCGCGGTTATCAGCGCCCCTACAAATTCCAACCTTTGATAAGCCCAATTTCGACACTTTCTGGAATGATGATGAAATGATGAGGACAACACAGTCTTCTCGAGGCAGGTGAAAATCCCTGACCCCGCCGGGAATCGAACCCGGGACCTCGTGCTCGGGAAGCGAGAACGCGACCGTTAGACCACGACCTGCGGACTACAATTATTGAGGTTATTTTAATTCCACCTTTGCAACTGCAAGACGGAGATGACGAACCCTCAATAACAGCGACACGGATTCGTGCTATATGTTTATCGACAAATTTTTATGCTCTGAAATGTCTGAAAGCCACGTTTACCATTCTTTCAACTTCCGGCAGTGTAGAAAATTAACTTAGATCAGGAGCATGTATTCTGCTTTGGTCAATAATATGCCGTATTACCACTAGTTGCTCTTAAATCCTGATACTACGTCCGGCTTTTGCCGGACGTGTGATTCCTCGTAACCCGTCTTTCACCGTTCAGTGGTGGGCTGAGCGACGGGAAGTTAAGTTGGCGTCCCGTCTAGTGTGAACGCAACACCAACTGACGGTACCGTTCCCTTCTGTAATGGCACGTTAACGTCCATTGTGTATCGTCATTAACTGGAGTGACAGTATTTCTGTCCGAGTGAGCAGTGTAATAGTGGTCAACAGCATGGGGTCAGAAATTGCTTCCAAGTTCAGATTGCTAACTCTACGGTTGTCACTATCTAACGAAACTTGTGCAGACCGAAGAAAGACTGAGTCGAGTACGAAAATATAGCTCATACCAATTACGAGGCAACTGAAGATGTCGGAGTTCGTGTACGTTGGGCATTTGCGAATCTTTCCGAGCTAATTGTCGCTGCGACTGTCCGTGAAAGCGGGTGTGGACGGTACGAACAAAGGTATTCCGCCGGTCGAACGTTGCAGCGCGGTATTTTTGAAGCGCACGGGCTGAGTGGCCCGAATGAGTGGCTTGAGCTGAGAGGCGCTCTCGACGCGTGAGAGCCACGCGGGGTCCCAGGCTGACTGCACGGGTCGTTACGCTGAGAGCCAGAGAGAGGCACGACGCCTACAGCCGCTGTCAAGCCAGGCCACAGCGCTCGTGACAGGCGCGTCTGCCCTCGAGGCTCCGATAGTGCCAGCAAAAATACGATCTCTGCTCTCTCCCGCTCTGTGTACCAACCCAAGGGAATAAGCGGATGCGGCGTCCGAGGAAGTGTATCTTCCAAATCAGGTGGCTCAGTTTGCTCTTCCTCCTACACGCTATATCCTCGCTCTTGAGCTACAGGGTCTTAGGTTCGGCGGGAATAAGATTGGCTGGAAGTGACAGACAATGCCATTGGTAAAATCATCTACTCGGTCGTGGCGTACCTGCTCCCGATCACTGAGGCGACAGGAGACGGATAGGGGACAGTCCGATGGCGTATAGCTCCCTGATACGTCGGCAGGATGCTCCAGTGCGCACAGATTACAGTGCACTACATTTTAAAAGGAGGTACTTGATATTCATACAAGAGGGCAGAGTTTACTAGCTGATCCTTCCTCTATTGTAGCTGACAATGACACAAATATACCACGTGAGTTCAATAAATAATGCAACACTTTTTTCTCACGCAGTTTCAGTTGAAAAAATACGCAATTTGATGCGGAACATCGAGGAATATTTCCACTTCAGACCCAATAGTTTCATGAAGTTCCGATAGGTGACGACACTATACGCAGCCTTCAAAATGGCGTCTGTAACTGAGGTACACTGCAAGCAGAGAGCTATTGTTGAGTTTCTTTTGGCGGAAAAAGAGAGCATCGCAGATATTCATAGGCTCATGCGGGATGGCTGCGGAGACATGGCAGTGAACAAAATCACGGTGAGTCGTGCTGCGAGGTGTCTGTCATTATGAAAATAAGGTCTCGCTAAGCTATTCTATCTCCCGCGTGCCGACCGGCCACACACAGCTGTGACACGTGTAATGTTGCAACGTGTGGACACTCTCATTCGAGATTATCGACGGATCACAGACTCCTCGCTGCTCAACTGGTCTCGCAAAAGCTACGCGCCCGGGGGGGGAGTTCACAACACTTCGTTCGACTGTTGTTCCTCATCTAGCTTACAACTCGAAACTCGCACCTTCCGCCTTGCACCTGTGTGGCTCAAAGCTTGATGCACCCCGCGGGAAGCAGTACGTGGATGATGGGGAGGTTATTGATGGACAAGACCTTGGATCCGACGTGGACCAGTAGAGTGGTACCACGCGGGCACACAGGCCGTCCAAGTAATGTGGCGTAATGCTGTCGCATTGGACAGAGATTGTGTTGAAAAATAGAGTTTTATACCCAAAATAATATGGTGTATTAGAATCCGGAATAAAACTAACCTGGTTTCAGAAAAAAAGTGCTGCATTAATTATTGAATGCCCCTCGTAGTAACACATTTAAGAGTTTTTGAGATGCCTAGCATGCTCCCTAAAATTTTTGGAAGAATGTTTTAATCTGTTGTCAGGGTTGCAGTTAATCATGATTTTTGTAAGTGTTCAGTCAGCCAAACTTTATCGGTTTTTTTAATTTTAATCCTAATCACAGTTGTCTTTGTAATAGCACATATTTTATTTTAACTAGACTAAGCGGCCAAGGGAGATTTTTCAGTGTTACTAAAAATTAATGTGTGCTGCAGAAAGTAAAATATAAGTTACGGGGCGCCGCTGCTAATAAAACGATCGGTGACCAGAGTTGATGACGGATAGGATCATACAGCCGATAGCCGGGTGAGAATCAGGCAGCCGATAAAGAGACAGTATCACCGCCGGGGCAGATTCAAATCATGAGAAACGTCAAAAAGCAAGTTTTGTTCCGATTTTTACATACTTTGTAATGTAGCGTAACGCTCAAAGCAGGATATTGCAACTATTCTTGAATGTAATGATTCACCTCGAAGGCTAGTTAGAGATTCTAGGTGGCTCCCGACTGTATATATTATGGGGAATATTGTGGTGTTGATTTTAATTTCTACTGAAAGTGATTTGTAGTTTAACTCTGATATTTTACTCCGCTGAATTTTAGTGATGTCCTACGACTCGATTGGAAAGTTGGGTTAAGTAGAGTCGGTCTGCATGAAGAATTGGAGGCATATTTTTTTCGCAAATGACACTTCATTACTCTATGCAAGTGAGTTATTCTGAGAAGTAATGTTACTTGCTCAAGATCCATAATACTCACGTTCGCCTCGCCAGTTTCCGAAAAGTCGGGCTAAGTTATTAATTCAGGGTTGTATTACTGTCAGGAGATGGCAAGCGTTACGGGGATTATTATTCAGGCCCAATATTGGTGTGTGGCATCTGCCGAGGTAGCCAATATTTACTCGGTGCCCCTGGGTTCGTACGGGACAACCGATCGACCAACTACGTTCTTCCCAGTGTAACAAGCGCGTAAAGGTATACACTGTGTGTGTGTGTGTGTGTGTGTGTGTGTGTGTGTGTGTGTGTGTGTGTGTGTGTGTGTGCAGTGGTTAGTGGCGAAACTATTTCTGAGGTAACCCGAACGTCGCCCATAGCCAGGCCTCTGAACTATATGAACGGAAAAACGTCTTTGCCGGTCGTATTATGCTGTCACCGATCAACGGTTAGCACACTAGTCTCGTGGTTCAGATCTGTCAGCCCAACCGGCCTTAGGTTTTCGTGGCTTCCATAATTCGTGTATGGAAAACACCAGAATGGTTACTTTGACGACGACACGACCTATTTCTCTTCCCATGATCCTTAGATTAGACCTTTTGCTTCGTCTCTACTGACCTCGTCGTCGACGAGACATTAACCACTAGCCTTTCTTCCTTTCGTAAAGGGTCTCCTGTTGTTGTGGTCTTCAGTCCTGAGACTGGTTTGATGCAGCTCTCCATACTACTCTATCCTGTGCAAGCTTCTTCATCTCCCAGTACCTAGTGCAACTTACATCCATCTGAATCTGCTTAGTGTATTCATCTCTTGATCTCCCTCTACGATTTTTACCCTCCAAACTGCCCTCCAATACTAAATTGGTGATCCCTTGATGCCTCAGAACATGTCCTACCAACCCATCCCATCTTCTGGTCAAGTGGTGCCACAAACTTCTCTTCTCCCCAATCCTATTCAATACCTCCTCATTAGTTATGTGATCTACCCATCTAATCTTCAGCATTCTTCTGTAGCACCACATTTCGAAAGCTTCTATTCTCTTCTTGTCCAAACTATTTATCGTCCATGTTTCACTTCCATACCAATACTTTCAGAAATGACTTCCTGACACTTAAATCTATACTCGATGTTAACAAATTTCTCTTCTTCAGAAACGCTTTCCTTGCCACTGCCAGTCTACATTTTATATCCTCTCTACTTCGACCATCATCAGTTATTTTGCTCCCCAAATAGCAAAACTCCTTTACTACTTTAAGTGTCTCATTTCTTAATCTAATTCCTCAGCAGCACCCGACTTAATTCGACTACATTCCATTATCCTCGTTTTGCTTTTGTTGTTCATCATCTTATATCCTCCTTTCAAGACACTATCCATTCCATTCAACTGCTCTTCCAAGTCCTTTGATGTCTCTGACAGAATCACGATGTCATCGGCGAACCTCAAAGTTTTTATTTCTTCTCCATGGATTTTAATGCCTACCCCGAATTTTTCTTCTGTGTCCTTTACTGCTTGCTCTATATAGAGATTGAATAACATCGGGGAGAGACTACAACCCCGTCTCACTCCCTTCCCAACCACTGGTTCCCTTACATGTCCCTCGACTCTTACAACTGCCATCTGGTTTCTGTACAAATTGTAAATAGCCTTTCGCTCCCTGTATTTTACCCCTGCCACCTTTAAAATTTGGAAGAGAGTATTCCAGTCAACATTGTCAAAAGCTTTCTCTAAGTCAACGAATGCTAGAAACGTAGGTTTGCCTTTCCTTGAGTCTCCTGTGGAACGTAACTAAAGCACTTCAGCCTCCACTTTCTCAAAAATGGTTCAAATGGCTCTGAACACTATGGGACTTAACATCTGTGGTCATCAGTCCCCTAGAACGTAGAACTACTTAAACCTGACTAACCTAAGGGCATCACACACATCCATGCCCGAGGCAGGATTCGAACCTGCGGCCGTAGCAGTCGCGCGGTTTCGGACTGAAGCGCCTAGAACCGCTCGGCCACTGCAGCCGGCAAACTATTTTTACTCCTTTACGCTTTACACTTTGCGCGTCATGGCTATCATTATGTGTTTATTAAAGTGTGCTGGTTCGATAGCGTAACCCATGCTCTACATAATTCTCAATTTCTTCTCGTTCCAGTTCATAAAGTGTATTTTCTCGAACGTATGAACAAAAAAGTGGGTTTCATATAAATAAAAAATCTGCCTTTTATGCAACGGGATGCTTTAGTTCGACTGTCTCTTAGAGCGGACTCCAACCAACACAGCCCGAACTGCCCTAGCGACCCAGAGAGCAGATCGCTTAGCGCTAGACTTCTGGATCAATAGCGGTTTTTGCGCCGTGTAATGTAGGCGAGGTGGAGCTGTTAAATCCGACCTGCGCCAAGGCAAGAAGGCACGAACACCAACCGTACAGCGCTAATGGGGCTCCTAACAACGCGGGAAGAGGGAGGGGGAGGAAACACGGCAGGGGGGGTGGAGGGATTGCGCCAGCTGCGTTCACGTAACGGCGGCGCTGGGCCTCTGTTGCCGATCCCTCCCAACCCTTCTGTACCTACGGGCAAATGGAATCCCTTAAACGTGGAATGCATTTATCACCGCAATTTCTTCTGATTTTAGTTTCGTCGTTCTAACCTGCGGTGGCTGCTCCTTATGTAACTGTCTATCCCGGCGTAGCTGTGCTACATGGGCTATACTGTATAACACTGTACAGGTGCATGTTGATTCCCCGTGACCGCCGATCTTCGGTACACATAGTGGGAATAAATGAAGTGTTTTCCATTAATACAGTACGCTCGTGGAACACGAGTTCTAATTACGCGTCTTGGCGATGTACGTTTGACAAGTTCGGCAGACAACAAACTTAGTGTTGCAAGTACATTGCCGTCTCTATTACTTGTGAGGTGCCGGCCGCGGTGGTCCAGCGGGTCTAGGCGCTCAGTCCGGAACTGCGCGACTGCTACGGTCGCAGGTTCGAATCCTGCCTCGGGCATGGATGTGTGTGATGTCCTTAGATTAGTTCGGTTTAAGTAGTTCTACGTTCTAGGGGACTGATGACCAAAGATGTTAAGTCCCATAGTGCTCAGAGCCATTTGAATTTGAACATTTTTATTTACACTGTGATAGCAACCTCACCAAGCGTTAATAAGGTGCACTATTGAATACTATATCCAATGACTATCGTTTCTATTGATGTGTGACATTTTTACGAAATGGAGCATATATAGCGCTATAAACTACGGAAATAACAGAAAGGAGACACAACCTTTGTCATTCTTTAGACTGACCAGAGATCCGAGTTGCACCCGAGGTCTAGGGATAGCATCTTTGATTAGTAATCAAAACGTCCCCGGTCCCGGGTTCGAATCACGACACCGCTTAAATTCTGAATAACAATCAGCATTGGCGGGCGATGACTTCCGTCAAAAGAAGTCACCTCCATTCTGCCAACGGCTTTGTCAAAGACGGCGGAGGGGCGGACAGAGGTTCAGGGTACTCTCTTGCCCATTGGGGTGAGAAGCTTCTCCAGAAGGCGGAAGATCAGCGATGATCAACAGCTTTGGAATGCAGAACGCAATGGAAGCCGCTGCATTAAAAACACATAATGTGTATCTACAGGACATGTGGCCTTAATCGAAACAGTGTCACGTGACGGTGGATCAGTATCAAACTCTCCATCGGCAAAAGGTTCCGGGGCAGTCGCTCATTTGGATCTCCAAGGGGAGGTGACCATGTGGAAAAGATCAAATAACCAACGAAAGGAAAATGTTCAACGAGTCGGAGCATGAAATGTCAGAAGTTTGAATGTGGTAGGGAATTATATGATGGCTGATGACTTTGCTATCCTCAGTGGAAGTGAAGAAGAGTTAAAAGATCTGCAGAATGGAATGAACAGCCGAATAAGTCATAGCACAGACTGAGGGTAAATGGAAGAAAGACGAAGGTAATGAGAAGCAGTAGAAATGAGGACAGCGAGAAACTTAACATCAGGATTAATGGTCACGAAGTAGATGAAGTTAAGGAATTCAACTGACTGGGCAGCAAAATAACCAATCACGGACGCAGAAAGGATGGTGTCAGCAGCAGTCTAGCACTGGCAGAAAGGGCTTTCGTGGCCAAGAGAAGTCTAATTACTCAAATTAAGGTCCATACTTAATAGTAGTAATTTCTGTGAAATTACGTTTCGAGCACGCCATTGTTTGGTAGTGCAACGTGGACTGAGGAAAAACCAGAACTGAACAGATTCGAAGCATTTAAGATGTGGTGCCACAGACGAATGTTGAAAATTGGATGCACTAATAAGGCAAGGAATGAGGTGGTTCTTCGCAGAATCGGACAGGAAAGTAATATATGGGAAACACTGAGGAGGAGGAGGACAGGATGATAGGACATCTTTTAAGACATCAGGAAAGAGCGTTCATAGTACTAGAGGGAGCTGTTGAAGGTAAAAACTATAGAGGAAGACAGAAATTGGAATACACGCAGCAAATAACTGAGCACTTTGGTTGGAAATGCTACTCTGAGGTGATGAGAAGAGAGTGGCACAGGAGAGGATATCGTGGCGGACCGCTTCAAACTAGTCAGAAGACTGATTACCCAAAAAATGTCCATAATGATACGAAACATTACATTACAGGTATGGTACGATTCTAGTGTAACCTACACGCTAATTAAGTTTAGAACGAAATGTGTAGGAAACAGTAAAAGGCACGACCTTTTGCTGAAAGACTTCGCATCCCTAAAAAATAACGTCAAGTTTTGTTTGCTATACTTCCAAATTAGTTTATGAACGCCATCGCATCAGCCGCTGAATAGAGAACTACCACATGGTAAGAAGACGTCAAAAGCTACAAAACTATATACACAGACTAATCAATTTGCCCAGTTAATGCTACATTAGAAAGGGTGACATTCAATCCGCTAATGAGAGACGGTTTAACGCAAGTATATCCTGAAGATGCAATAATTATATTGAATAAAATTATTCATGTGTTGGAAAACCTAAAGAAGTGTAAGAGTGTTCAAATGATCAGATTCTGTTCAGGGTTATTACGTGAAAAAATGATATTTAATAAGAATAGACACTCAAAGGAGTACCACAGGATGAAAAAAAGGACAATTTTTTTAAAAATATTGGGTCGAGAGTGTTAAAAACAGAGGCTTTTGATCTGTTGTTATCGCAGTTCCGGATGTCATTGAAGGAAAGACGAAGAGAAGAGTGAAAATATTTCTTCGCGAATCTAAGAGGGTTGGAACTTAAATAGTTGCGACTATTCATCCACAACCGGTACAAAAGAGTTACATGTTTGCACTTGTTACTGTCCTTCAAAGTTGTCACCAGCGTTGTGTATAACCCGTTGCCAGTGGTGTGGAAGGCGTAGTATACCGTTAGCAGAGCCCGTTCTGTTGATGGTGCGAATGGAGCCTTCTAAAGTTATGGTGATTCTCGTGTACGAAAGCGTCACCTGCGACCAGCTTTGCGAAAGAAGCGGCGACACTTTCTGCGCAACACACCCATCATTTTGCACGACAATGCGCGGGCGCATACACCGCAAGCTGTGGCTGCTGTGTTCGGTCGATGGGACTGGGAAGTACTATACCATCCACCATAGCACCCCCCCCCCCCCCGGACTTTAGTGACTTTGATTTAATTCCGAAGATGATGGAACCATTTCGTGGCACGCACTTCAGAACTGTTCCAGAGATCCGACAGGCAGTAGAGCGCTCCATTCGCACCATCAACAGAAGAGGCTCTGCTAACGGTATGCTACGCCTTCCACATCGCTTGCAACGGGTTCTACACAACGCTGGTGACTACTTTGAGGACAGTAACAGGTGCAAACATGTAACTCCTTTGTACCGGTTGTAAATAAATAGTTGCCACTATTTAAGTTCCAACCCTCGTATTTTATTTATGAATTTTTGCTCTGTTTACATTTATTTTTCGATCATTCATGTCTCTTCATATTTTACTAACGCTACCAACGCTGTAATATGGTAACTATTTAGTGAATTTAGTAGAAAAAGAATTGAAAACGAGTATTAATTTTACGGTGCAAGCGACGTTAGAAGATGGTCGGGTTTCTCGCTGCTTGGGACGTTAGTGTATCGCTAGGTCGGTAAATTTTTTTACAAAAAATTGCTCTGAGCACTATGGGACTAAACTTCTGAGGTCATCAGTCCCCTAGAACTTAGAACTACTTAAACCTAACTAACCTAAGGACATCACACACATCCATGCCCGAGGCAGGATTCGAACCTGCGACCGTAGCGGTCGCTCGGCTCCATACTGTAGCGCCTAGAACCGCACGGCCACTCCGGCCGGCTCTTTCCCTTTAAGAGGCCGTTCCTGATTGAATTTTCTGTAGAATAAGGGCTAAAAGACGTTGCTCTTGTTGGCGTAGAATACTAGCCGAAACGAATAAAAGTCTAACGGCCTATTTGCGAGCCAGATATGAAGTACGCTTCTCATTGGTAGTTTCCTACAGTCATGAGCGAGTAGGAGACTGTATGGGTGCGCTAGATTATTTAGGCCGGCGCGCCAACCGGTCTGCTTTGGCCGACGAGAGGCACTCCGCGGCCATACATATTGAGATGAGGCGCAGGCGATCTGTATTCTGGTCGGTACGTGGGAACTGGCGTGCCAGAGCGACACGCTAGCTGCTTGCTGCGGTCAATGCAGTGCTGTCTGGGGGGAAGTTGCGAGGAGTGCCCAGCTACCAACACAAAGTACCACCGTTGTTGTCACCGCCACAACCTCGTCCCGCTGTTGTGTTTGTCTGCGTACACAGTAGCACTAGTACGTTAAAAAGTTTCCAGTAGTTCGGCATCACGAGCAAACCTTTCGACTAGATGCCACTTCGTTATATCGCTTCCCATCGTCGATACTTTTCCATTTCAGAATTTCTTCATTTTCTCTTACGTGGTTGAATCAGCCCTCTTGTACCGCTTACCGCCGCAACTGGGCAGTGTAGTAGCAGCTCCAGGAAGTAAAGAGATCAGAATTATTCCAGTTGCTGAACGTCCTGGAGTACAGGTGCTGGGCGGCGGATTTTGATTCCGATGGGTAACAGCAATACTTCTAACACTGATACAGGAAGCACTACCTAACACGCAGAAACGTTTGCAGGAACCTTGTCAGAATGTTTAGGGATGTGTGGGTTTGAAGACACAAACAGGAGAACTGAAGATCAGTGAATTTGGCAATTTCACAATTTATTTGTAATTTCAGGTTAATATATAAGTCCAACAGGAATCAAGGCCCAGGGTTTGTGTCAAGAGCAGTAGAGAATTTGTTCACGTCAACAATAACAACCAGAGATGTAAATGTCGTGTGACTAGGACCTCCCGAAGGGTAGACCGTTTGCGGGTGCAAGTCTTTCGATTTGATGCCACTTCGGCGACTTGCGCGTCGACGGGGATGAAATAATGATGATTAGGACAACTCAACACTCAGTCCCTGAGCGGAGAAAATCTCCGACCCAGCTGGGAATCAAACATTGGCCCTTCGGATTGACATCGTCGCGCTGACCTCTGAGCTACGGCGGGTGGACACAACAAGAGATAAGCAGATGTTACTAACACTATACCACTTCTTGATCTTAATTTGAGTTACTCTCAACATTTTGTGTGTTCGCGTACATTGCACGTCAGTGGCAACCAGCCTCCGTAGCCGAAGTTGCTAATGCGCATTTATCCGGCGGCCCTCAACTCGTAGGAAAGTCTTTTCCAATCCTGCTGATGGATGACATTTTCACTGCCAGTATCTACATTACACACGAATTCAGCACACTCCCTTACACTGAGGTCGCAAGAGTCATTGGACACCTGTAAATATCTCACCTCCTTTTGCCCAGCAGTAACTGACGTGGCGTGGACTCAAAAAGTCATGGGCAGTCCCCTGCAGAAATACTGAGCCATGCTGCCTCTATAGCCGTCCATAATTACGAAAGCATTGCCGGTGCAGGATTTTGTGCACGAACTGGCTTCTCGAGTATGTCCCGAAAATGTTCGATGGTATTCATGTTGGGCGATCTGGGTGCTCAAATCATTCGCTCAAATTATCCAGAATGTTCCTCAAATCAGTCGCGAACAACTGTGGCCTGATGACACGGTGCACTGTCATCGATAAAAATGTCATCGTTGTTTGGGAACATGAGGTTCATGAATGGCTGCAAATGGTTCAGTTGGGAAAGGGGACCCAGTCCACTCCATGTAAACACAGCCAGCTATGGAACCACCACCAACTGGCACAGTGTCTTGTTGAGAACCTGGGTGCATGGCTTCCTGGGGTCTCTGCAATACTCTAACACTACCATCAGATCTTACCAACGCAAATCGGAACTCGTCTGATTAGGCCACGTCCTCTAGGGTCCAATCGATATGGTCACGAGTCACGTAGAGGCACACTGTTCTAACAAACACGTTCTTCGTACCTCCCACATTGATTTCTGCCGTTATATCACGAAGTGTTTCTCGTCTGTTAGCACAAACAGCTCTACGCAAACGCCATTGCTCTCGGTCGTTAAGTGAAGACCTTCAGCCAATGCATCGTCTATGGAGAGGTAATGCCTGAAATGTGGTATTCTTGGTGTGCTCTTGATTCCGTAATGGAATGTAGCTCTAACTACCACTGCGCGTTCAGAGTCTGTTAATGCCCGTCGTGCGGTCACAATCATATCGTAAACATTTCCACATGTGTCATCTGAGTACAAATGACAGCTCCGCCAACGCACTGCCGTTTTATACCTTGTCTACGCAATTCTGTCGTTATGTGTGCTTGTGCATATCGCTGTCCCATGACTTTGTCACCTCAGTGTACATTCAACAAATACACATACGACAGCACTCTCACATATACACAAGGAAAGGGACCAATGTGCGCTGAGGGAGAACACAAGCTCGGTGGCTAAACCCACCCCTTGGGATATCTCTGTCAACAACTCTCTACAACATTTATATTTACGTCAGTGACAAGTTGAGACACTGTCAAGTGAATATGAATGGCTCAGTTATCATAAGCATGTACCATAAAACACATTTGTCCAGTATTTAGTTCTGTTATGACGCAGCGTAGATCGACGCAACCCATCTTTTGGTGAAGAGTGATAAAGTCTTCTCCCAGTAAAAGTATACTCTGCCGTGAGGAAAAGTTATGCTAACAAACACTGACATAAATTCGTAGTAGATTCAGGTTTTGCTATACTTTGCCACCATATAAAAGTCTGAAGAACGCACAATTTACCTATTGCACAATAGAAACAGAGCGTATCATACATGATCTGAATTAGTAACTTATATGGCACAGAGTGTCGAAATGTAGAGTCGTATAGCATTGTGGTGGGAGACCATGTGTGGCAGGTGTAGCTCCCCAGAGGCCTGCTGGAAGGAGCATCGCGTGTGTGATGCAGCTTGGCCCATTACGATACAAACTTAAACCAAGACTCATCCCATGTGCTGATGAAAATGACAGTCCATTTGAAACCGTTATAGCCACAATAATGGTTTCACTTCATGTGACTGTGAGAAGTCTTATGGTTGACAACGTATTGTCGCAGCGTTGCTACCCTCTCCTTAACATGAACTAATCTGAAATGATATTCTTTCTACGCACACACAATCGCACCTCCCCGCGAGGTATTTGAGCGGTGTCTTACGTATATGTACAAAGTATAGATGGCTGTTGATGAGGGTGATGGGTAAAGTGTTCTGTATAGGCTATTTTGTTGATGACGAGAGACGGTGTGATTCGGTGCCAGCGCACTGCCTGTCGCTCCCGGGGAGCACAGAATGGATCGCCGAGCTTGATGTCCATACCGAAGAACGCGTGACGACCAGCAGTGCCACATGTCCTCACTCACACGCTCAGCGGAGAGATGTAGAATTTAATCCATGACACTGGGGCGAAGTTTTCTGATCAGGGATTTTGCGCCAACACCTCCCCACCCATCCCATTTCGTCCACCTCTTCTTCAATTTTGGCTCTAAGCACTTATAGACCCTTAGTTACCGTGAATAGCTGAGAAGGTGTTACAATTTGTGAAGAACATAAAAATTCGATTAGATAAAAAAAAAAAAAAAAAAGAAATGTCTGAGGACCAGACAGTCTACACGAGTGAAGCAGCGGGCGCCAAGCGGAGTGGTAGTTGAAGCTATAGTGCGCGTCATTTACGACAGCGGCCGAGTTTAGGTTCGTTCTGCGCATCTGACGGTACAAAACACAATCAGCAAATTAACAGAGAACGACGTTGGCAGAGCTCGACTGCAGTGCAGAGCACAGACGAGTGACTTCAGTTTTAGAAACGTTCAGTCATATATAAAGTAATTGAACAAAAGCAATGTCTTGATAGTGGACTTTCTTTTATAGAAAATTTGGAAAAGCATTCTTTTTATCAATTGCTTCATATTCTACTAATTAATTAAACCAAACAAGCTTAATCGATGTGTCCAGTAGGTGGTGAGAACTGGAGCGCACAATATTTGTAAGAACTTCAAATGGTTCAAATGGCTCTGAGCACTATGGGACTTAACTACTGAGGTCATCAGTCCCCTAGACTTCGAACTACTGAAACCTAACTAACCTAAGGACAACACACACATCCATGCCGGAGGCAGGACTCGAACCTGCGACCGTAGCAGCAGCCCGGTACTGGACTGAAGCGCCCAAAACCGCTCGGCCACAGTGGCCGGGCCACCTCCTCTTACACGATCAAATACTGGTGACGAAAATTTCTAGTTAGACCCGTCGTCCTCCCGAATGTGAGTCCAGATTCTTGTCACTTTGTCACCTTGCCCCGTACCAGGATTCGGATCGGCTACGTCTGAACCAAGTGCTACTGCACAGATGTACCTTAGCGTCCACGGCTGCGGATGCGGGTTTCTTGCCTTCTCAGTTACAAATGACAAAAATGCGTGTTCACTGTTTTTGAAAATTCAACCCCCAAGGGGGTGAATTAGGGCCGGACTGATCCACTTATCATTGCCCAACATAAATCTCTAAGGAGATAAAGTTGAAATTTGGAGAGGATGTTGATCTTATACTGTGGTCATCCTTTAAGAAGGGGTAGTTCGAAATTCCACTCCTAAGAGGGTGAAGTAGTGGATGATAAGCATTTTGAAAATATGTCGTCATTGAGGCTGTTTTGAATGTAGACCTTAGAAAAATGGTATTTGATATCTCAGTCAAGTATTAAAAAAATACGTGCTTCAGAATTTTTTGAAATTCAACCACTAAGGGAATAAAATAGTGGGTAATAGCTTTTTTTTAAGTAGTCATTATTAAAGAATTACTAAAGCATTTTTGAAGCACGTCTATGAAAACTGGTATTTGATTTTTTGGGTGGAAATAAAAACAAATACGTGTTTCACTGTTTTTGCAATTCATATCCTAAGGAGGTGAAATGGAGGATGAAAATTTTTAAGAAAATATTTCGTTATAACAAAAAAAAATTAAAGCTAAATCTTTGAAATCTGGTATTTCATTTCTCGGTTAGTTATAAAGAAATAGGTGTTAGGGGATGAAAGTTTCTGCGGAAATATTTACACAAGAACTCAAAAGGTAGGACTAACGAAGACCTCGACTCCAGCTGTCAGAATCGCTTTTCGATGAGAAGCACATTCAGAAAAGTCCTTAACCAGCGTGAGAATTTTAGAAGGCGTTGCAATTTGTGAACAACACAAAAATTCGGTGAGAGAAAAACAAAATCTGTGTAGACAGTACAGATTACGCGAGCAAAGCAGCGGGCGCTTAGCTAGTATTATATAAACGTGGGTTGTGTATCGTGATACTTACCGTCATAGTTACGTGATACAAAAATAGCTGACGCAGTGACGCAGAGAACAGCTGACCATTCCGTGCTCCCTGGGAGAGTCTCGTGGTTGTTCTGCGTGCGCCGGCGGATCCGTAGCGTGCCCGAGGTCGTCCCGTGTGAATGGACTCATCAGTCACTAGCAGGCCCGGTTGTCGGCGCTACGCGGGCTGCGTGCTCCGCGCACTGCCGCAAACCAGACCACAGCAGGCTGTCTGGCGCACTCGTGCGACCGCGGCGGCCACTCCTTTGGAAGTGCAGCGCTCTCCTAGTCCGCCATAACGAGCCATATGCATTTCGCGTCTTCTTTCGGGCATAGTTGAATCCCTCTCCATCCAGCAGCGTGTCGGTCCTGCAATCGTCTACACAACATAGACGTACTCACCTTTAACGTCTGCGTGTTCCGTTACGATCCCAGAAAGCAGCGTGACTCATTTCTCCTTCTCATCGTCAGTAAATCTAATGGTATTACCAGTAGGATGTTGCTGCTGCTCGCGAAGCAATTTTCCGCCATCAGTTCCCGTGCCTGGACTGCGAGGTTACTGCGCGCGCTACTTTGAAGTGAAACGTGTGCGTACCTAGTCACGTGACAAACTATTGCGACAAACTATTGCGACAAACTATTGCGACAAAGAGCTTCTGTAAAGTTTGGAAGGTAAGAGACGAGATACTGGCAGAAGTAAAGATGTGAGTACTGGGCGTGAGTCGTGCTTCGGTAGCTCAGATGGTAGAGCACTTGCCCGCGAAAGGTAAAGGTCCCGAGTTCGAGTCTCGGTCGGTCACACAGTTTTAATCTGTCAGGAAGTTTCATAATGTGACAATGATTAACACACTGATAGAAGTATTGACTCCTTGCTCCACAATCCGTCGACGAAAGCATTATTTCGATTCCTTGAAGCGTACCACAACTGACCATGAGGACTAAAATTCTTTTTATAGTGTAGGCAAAATCTTCTAGGGCAACTGTTCCCAACCCATGGGCCGTCGGCAGCGTTTCGCTGGGCCTGATCGTTGACCGAGAGTCGAAGAAAACATAGAAATTATCGTGAGCTTGAAGGCTCCGCTCATCAGTCAGTACAGAATGAAATGCTTGGCAGTACAGGCTTTTTTTTAATGTTGAAAAAGGCCAGTATCATGTTACTAGGTAGCTGGAACTGTACACCCCTACAGAACGTGCAACAGGGCTTGCACGCATCCTTGGTTGGCTGGTCGTGGCGCAAACACACAACGTGCCATAACCCGATCGTAATTTGTAGAGTTAATAGTTTCGCGAACGCAGTTGTTCACAAGAACGACTTGCTTGCATTTTGCTCATTTAATATCCTGGCACAAGAAGGTAGGAAGGGTGTTTGGTATTTTACGTCCCGTCCACGGTTGAGATTGTTACTACTGGAGGGAAGGAAGCACCCATGCCGGCATTTGCGTGGAGTGACCTGGGTGACCGCAGAAAACAGATATCTGGGTGGCCGACCCGAGAGCTAAATCTGGGTCTTTTTGAGTGCCACTTGAGGACGTTAGCTAGTAACTTACTTCGCTCAGTCCCAGTGAAGATATTGCTGAATTACTGTTCACTAAGACATTAGAGCGGCTTTCGGACAAACTATCTTTGAGAATGAGTCTTTCTGAGCTATACTTTTTACCAAATGGAATAACATGAATACATCGATTGTAGACAGCGATTTGAGGCTGGAATTATCAAGCTTTAATTCCGATATTGATTCTCTCGTGGATGAAAAACAATGTCAAAAATCCCATTGATTTCTTCCTGACACTGACCACTCGGTTCTGAGTTTTCATCTAGCTCTGAGAGGTAAGGGAATATAATGAAAATCTTTTCTGTATAGTTGGTTGGTTGGTTGATTGGGGTTGAAGGGACCAAACAGCAAGGTCATCAGTCCCTTGTTACAAAGACGGTCAGTTCCGACAGAGGGACAGCTCAGAAGAGTCAAAAACGATAAAGGTAAAAGGTAAAAGGCTAAAAAAAAAAGTGCAGTTGTGTCGTCAATGATAAAAACACAAGGAGGGAAGTCAGTAAATGGGCAAACTCAAGAGAGGAAATATCCCACCTGTGAAGCAGTACAAGCAAGACCACATGCTATTTAAAAGCGTTCAACCGCCAGAGTATAAAAGGGCGGATTGTAAAAGGGATTAAACAAACCTAAAAGGCGATAAAAACAGTAAAAGGGAAAAAAGAAGGAACATGGCCAGGGAGGGGAGTCAGGAATCTCCAAGCACAGCCTACAGTGGGAGACATCCCAACCCTCACCGCCCTGCCCCTACTGCAGAGGGAGATGAAAATCCTTAAAACTGAGAATAAAAACCACTTTCACGGAGGAAACTGAGAACCAGTTCAACCATCCGGGAATCGTCTGCTAATATTAAGGGTAAAGTGCAGGGAAGTCTGTACTTAGTACGCAGAGCTAAAAGAAGGGGGCATTCCACCAAAATGTGGGCCACTGACTGGAAAGCTCCACAACCACAAAGTGGGGGTGGCTCACCACGCAAAAGAAAACCATGGGTCAGCCTGGTATGGCCGATGCGAAGACGACAGAGGGTGGTTGAGTCCTTTCGCGAGAGGCGTAAGGAAGAACGCCATGGGACAGGTGTCACCTTAATCACACGAAGTTTATTAGACAAGGAGGTAGCCTCCCAGGATGTGGCCCATGATTGCGCAAAGTGGGATTTGAGATGAAGCCGTAAATCCGCCACAGGAGGGGTGACAGGGAATGGGGGGTAAGTGACTGCTCCCCCAGCCAAACGATCAGCAAGCTCATTTCCTTGGATGCCCACATGGCCAGGGACCCAAAGGAAGCTAACAGAACAAGCAGCATGGTGGAGATCAGCGAGATGGTCATGGATGGAGGAGACCAAGGGATGACGGGAGAAACACTGGTCAAGTGCCTGAAGGCCACTCATTGAGTCTGTACATAACAAAACGCGATTGAGCTTGGACTGTTTAATAAAGGCCAGGGCCCGGGAGACCGCCATCAATTCCGCAGTGAACACCCCACATGCATTTGGCAGGAGATGATTTTCCATGCCTACAGAGGAGGTGAAGGCATAGCCCACACGATCAGCAGATTTAGAGCCATCAGTGTAAAAAACAACAGCATCCCGAAACTCAGATAAAATGCGGCGGAAAAAACAACGGAACACCATCGGGGGAATGGAATCTTTCGGACCTCGGCAGAGATCCATCCTAACTCGGGGCCGAGGAACTAACCAAGGAGGTGTGTTGGGGAGGGAACGTGGGATACAGGAAAAGGAAGGAAGCTGAAAATCACGGCGAAGAGACGCTAGGCGGAGCCCAACCGGTAAACCCGCCCGAGGGCGGGAGTCAGGTGGGCGACTTCCTTGGGCAGGGAACACGATAGAATAGGAAGGATGAGTGGGAAAGGAACGGACAGCGATTGCATACGAAACCAAAAGCTGGGAGCGCCGAACGGAAAGGGGGGGGATCCCAGCCTCAACCAGGAGACTATCTACAGGGCTAGTCGGGAAGGCACCGATGGCCAAACGGATACCACGATGGTGGACCGGATCCAAGAGGTGCAATGTAGAAGGGGCAGCTGAACCGTAAACTTGACAACCATAGTCCAAGCGAGACAACACTAAGGCCCGATAAAGGTGGAGGAGAGTGGAACGGTCAGCACCCCAAGAGGTGTGGGCAAGGAAGCGAAGGACGTTTAGTTTACGGAAACATCCTATCTTCAGGCGTCTGATATGAGGCAGCCAAGTGAGCTTGTTGTCGAAAAGAAGGCCAAGGAAACGAAACTGTGGGACCACAGGTAATCGTTGTGCATTGAGATAGAGCTCTGGATTGGGGTGGACTGTCACACGGCGACAAAAGTGGACCACTCGCGATTTTAAAGGAGAAAACTGAAATCCGTGTGAGATGGTCCATGCAGAGGCACGCCGTATAGCACCCTGGAGCTGACGCTCTGCAGCGGCCATCGAAGAGGAACTAACCCAAATGCAGAAATCATCCACATACAGAGCAGGAGTGACCAAAGGACCGACGGAGGCCACAAGTCCATCTATAGCAATGAGGAACAGAAGTACACTCAATACGGAACCCTGAGGGATGCCATTCTCCTGGATTCGCGGAGAACTTAAAACTGTACCAACCCTAACCCTAAACGAACGATGAAACAAGAACTGGCGGATAAAAATCGGGAGTGGGCCCCGAAGACCCCACTCATGAAGTGTAAGTAAGATATGATGGCGCCAAGCCGTATCATAGGCCTTGCGAAGGTCGAAAAATACAGCAACCAAATGGCGGCGCTGGGAAAAGGCCTGCCGAACTGCGGATTCCAAGCGAAGTAAATGATCGATCGGAGACCGTCCCTCTCGGAAGCCACACTGGTAAGGGGACAACAGACGCCGAGATTCGAGGACCCAAGTGAGCCGACGGGCTACCATCCGTTCAAGTAATTTACAAACAACGTTCGTCAGACTAATTGGCCGATAGCTGTCGACGAACAGGGGGTTCTTACCGGGCTTAATGACGGGAACCACGATGCTATCCCTCCATTGAGAAGGGAAGTCACCCTGGAGCCAAATACGGTTAAATACCCGGAGAAGATGTCGCTGTTGTGGAGCACTGAGATGTTGAAGCAGTTGGTTATGAATGAAGTCTGGGCCAGGGGCCGTATCATGAGAAGAGGAGAGTGCGGAAAGAAGTTCCCATTCAGTAAAAGCGTCGTTGTATGATTCTGACTGGCTGGGGGTAAAACATAAGGCGGAAGCTTCGGCCCGCTGTTTCTGGGGAAGGAAAGCAGCCGGATAGGAGGCTGATGCCGACGCTGTTGCAAAATGGGTCGCAAGGTGTTCCGCGAGAATCAACGGGTCCGTGCAAAGGCCATCCGGGAGGTGAAGACCCGGGAGGGTAGACTGCCGATGGCAACCTTGGAGAGAGCGAAGTGTAGCCCATACCCGCGACAGAGGGACAGCAGAACCGAGGGAAGAAACAAAGCGTTCCCAACACATCCGTTTGCTCCGTTTGATTAAGTAACGGGCCCTTGCGCGAAGGCGTTTAAAGGTAATAAGATTGGCAACGGATGGATGCCTCTTAAGGTGTTGCAAAGCTCGACGGCGATCACGGATGGCAACGGCAATGTCCGAACTCCACCAAGGGACCTGCCGGCGGCGAAATGGTCCAGATGAGCGCGGGATAGCAAGGCTAGCAGCGTGAACAATCGCGTCAGACATGTCACGTATGACATCATCAATACCATCCGACAATGAGGGAGAAAAAACGACCTGTGCAGTATACAGAGGCCAATTGGCACGTTGGAAGGACCAACGAGGTGATCTGTCCATGGGGGAGCGGGAAGGGAGCGAGAGAATCAACGGGAAGTGGTCACTATCGCAAAGGTCGTCGTGCGGTGACCATTTTAGGGAAGGGAGGAGGGAGGGAGAAGAGAGAGAAAGATCAATGGCAGAAAAGCTACCATGACCGGCACTGAAATGGGTAGGGGAGCCATCGTTAAGAAGGCACAAGTCGTGGTCGGTAATAAACTGGTCAATGAGATGACCCCGACTAGATGGAAATGCACTGCCCCACAAGGGATGATGTGCATTAAAATCGCCAAGTATAAGGAAGGGAGGAGGAAGTTGCTGAAGGAGGGCACTTAAGGAGGCAGGTGTAGGAGTTCTGTCAGGAGGGAGATACAGATTGCAAATTGTGACTCCAGAGTCCAGGTGGATCCTAACAGCAACTGCTTCCAATGTAGTTTGGAGAGGAATCCACGTGCTGGCGATGTCCGTTCGGACCAACGTGCAAACTCCGCCAGACGCCCGTAGGGGGCCGACCCGATTTCGACAGAAAGCACGGAAGCCACGGAGGGTTGGTGAGTGACCACCAGTAAAATGAGTTTCTTGTAGAACCACACAAGCCGCAGAGTAAAACGAAAGAAGGGATTGCAACTCCGGTAGGTGACGGTAATAGCCATTACAGTTCCATTGGATAGCCAAAGAACGATGAGTCAATTGGGGGGTGAACAGGCTAATGTCAGTCATGCCGGTGGGTCACCACCCGTCACCGACAAGGAGGGGGCGACATCCATGAATAACAGGTCAGAGTTAGGTTGTGAAGATGGGGACGAGACCTCTGGCGATACCAGAGACTCCTTGTCCCGGGACTTGTGCTTCTTCTTTCTTTCTGTTTGGGATCGTGGAGGGCTGTGCAACAAAATGGAGCCAGCCACAGCAAGATCGGGAACAGAAAGAGAGCGGGCGATCTGAGGGCCCGCAGACCGTGGTTCTCGTGGTGGCCGCATGGCAGCAGACCTTTGGCCTGGAAGGTGCCGGGAAGGGGGATCCCGCGAGGGGCGCCCATGACCGGCAGACGCCGAAGAAGCAGGACACTTCTCCAGCCGGGGAGAGGAAGCGGTGCCCGTGGGGGATGGTGTGGGAACCGCAGGGGGAGGGGGGAGGAAAGGGGTTCGGGACTGGGGTAAGGAATGAGGAGGAGGGGGTGAAGATACTGCTGAAGCATAACTAGTTGTCAGGGTCACTGGATGAAGGCGTGTATACTTTTTACGGGCCTCGGTATAGGTGAGACGATCAAGAGTCTTATACTCCTGTATCTTTTTCTCTTTCTGATACACTGGGCAATCCAGTGACCGTGAAGAATGATTTCCACGACAATTTACGCACACAGGAGGGGGAACACAGGAACTTCCCTCATGGAACGGATGTCCACAGTCACCACAGAGGGGGGCCTGCGAACAGCGCGAAGACATGTGGCCAAAACGCAAACACTTGAAACATCGCATAGGTGGTGGGATGTATGGCTTCACGTCACACCGATAGACCATAATCTTGACCTTCTCAGGGAGGGTGTCCCCTTCAAAGGCCAAGATAAATGCACCAGTGTCAACGCGGTTGTCCTTCGGACCCCTCTGAACCCGCCGAACAAAGTGAACCCCCCGCCGGCTTAGATTGTCCCGAAGTTCCTCATCAGATTGAAGGAGGAGGTCTCTATGGAAAATTACACCTTGCACCATGTTCAAGGACTGGTGTGGGGTAATTGACACAGGAATCGTACCAAGATGGGTACAGGCACGGAGAGCTGCAGACTGGGTAGCTGAAGCGGTTTTAATCAACAGCGACCCAGACCGCATCTTGCTGATAGAGTCCACCTCGCCAAACTTGTCTTCGATGTGTTCAACAAAAAACATAGGTTTCGTATGAGTAAAAGTATCCCCATCAGTTCTGGCGCAAACCAGATAGCGAGGGAAAGGTTTCGCCCCCAGCCGACGAGCCTGGCCCTCCTCCCAGGGGGTAGCCACGGAAGGGAAGGCGGAAGGGGCAGAGGAAGCAGCACGTGAAGAATCTTTTCCAGTCAAAGAGACGGCCGGAGAACGGCCAGAGTTGTGGACTCTTATGCGTTTCATGAGCATAGTGTCCGCCCTGATACCACCCACTCCGATCAGGGGCTCTCCTCATGGGCGCCACCCAGCCACAGCAAGGGCCGTCTGGCACGGCGGCCATTGCTGGGAGTTCCGATGCTCCAGGACGACAAGCAACCACTCCTAGGCTTACATGAGGAGGTCACAGCTCAGGTATCAGACGTGTGATCCCTGTGTTTTCAGGGGGCTCAACCAAAAGGGTACATAGCGACCCCACCACACGGGCTGGCTACCGTGCTGGCTATGGACCCTAGCGTCAAACAACGACGTAAAGGAAACGATGGAATCAATGATGATGGCACACGCCGGAGACACTAGGTAAGGTGCTCTTCCCCAAATGGCTCACACTACGGAAGAAAATTTAGTGATGGAGGTCAAACCCCAGAGGGGACCAGAGAATACCAAAAGGATTAAGGAATTACAGAACAAGGCCGAATTGCAAGGTCAACAGAACCAGGAGAATAGCAGGGCCAACATAAGGAGGGACACCATAAGTAGGGACACCAAGAGAGGGAGAGGAGAGGTCGGAGGGAAGGATGAAGGACAGGAAAGGAGGGGAAGGGAAAGGAAATGCAGCCCGGAAAAAGAAGGAAGGCTGCAATAGCTCGGGGCCCCGTGCTCGCCACGCACGTACTCACGAAAGAACCGCGAGCCCCCTGGGGGGCTTTTCTGTATAAAAAAAAAAAAAAAAAAAAAATGAATATTTTGGAGTCCTCCTTGTCCACAGAATTCTACTCATGTGGTTAGTAACTCCGGCTAGCCGTAGCCGCGCGGTCTCAGGCGCCTTGTCACGGTCCGGAGGTTCGAGTCCTACCGACATATGGGCCTCTAAGATTTTCTTACAGACTAGGTAGTCCGCCCAGGGTAAAAACGTTGGGAATCTTGTGGCGTTCACGGTTAGGTGAACGCTGTCAAAGACCACTGTCGCGTTCACTTACAAAAGGCAGTTTTCTAGCCCTTACGCTGAAGAAGTGGGGTTATGGGCTAACATTCCTCAGGCAACTATTGGCGGGCCATCGTCGTTGGATAGAAGATAAACAGGCAAAACGAGGTAGGGGGGAATATTTAGCAAAATATTGTTGTCATACCGGAGAGGTGGCGTCCTCGACGTAGTTTGTATTCTTCGCGTACCCCAGCTGCGCTTTTACTTCTTTGATGGCAGGAAGCCACGAAGCCGGAAGCCTACAGTCGCCTTCTCTATTGAAGTTACATTCATTTTCTTGTATATCTCAATCGCTTCTCGGACTTTTCTTCCATAAATATTGGTTTCGTTGGCCATACGTAAGCTGTGGAAATAAATGTCTTTGTCGCAGTTCTCCTGATATCCCGCCGTTGCAGATTTCACGGTTCATTTTAACCGCGTGTGGTCTTCATGTTCCTTAAATACACTCCTGGAAATTAAAATAAGAACACCGTGAATTCATTGTCCCAGGAAGGGGAAACTTTATTGACACATTCCTGGGGTCAGATACATCACATGATCACACTGACAGAACCACAGGCACATAGACACAGGCAACAGAGCATGCACAATGTCGGCACTAGTACAGTGTATATCCACCTTTCGCAGCAATGCAGGCTGCTATTCTCCCATGGAGACGATCGTAGAGATGCTGGATGTAGTCCTGTGGAACTTCTTGTCATGCCATTTCCACCTGGCGCCTCAGTTGGACCAGCGTTCATGCTGGACGTGCAGACCGCGTGAGACGACGCTTCATCCAGTCCCAAACATGCTCAATGGGGGACAGATCCGGAGATCTTGCTGGCCAGGGTAGTTTACTTACACCTTCTAGAGCACGTTGGGTGGCACGGGATACATGCGGACGTGCATTGTCCTGTTGGAACAGCAAGTTCCCTTGCCGGTCTAGGAATGGTAGAACGATGGGTTCGATGACGGTTTGGATGTACCGTGCACTATTCAGTGTCCCCTCGACGATCACCAGAGGTGTACGGCCAGTGTAGGAGATCGCTCCCCACACCATGATGCCGGGTGTTGGCCCTGTGTGCCTCGGTCGTATGCAGTCCTGATTGTGGCGCTCACCTGCACGGCGCCAAACACGCATACGACCATCATTGGCACCAAGGCAGAAGCGACTCTCATCGCTGAAGACGACACGTCTCCATTCGTCCCTCCATTCACGCCTGTCGCGACACCACTGGAGGCGGGCTGCACGATGTTGGGGTGTGAGCGGAAGACGGCCTAACGGTGTGCGGGACCGTAGCCCAGCTTCATGGAGACGGTAGCGAATGGTCCTCGCCGATACCCCAGGAGCAACAGTGTCCCTAATTTGCTGGGAAGTGGCGGTGCGGTCCCCTACGGCACTGCGAAGGATCCTACGGTCTTGGCGTGCATCCGTGCGTCGCTGCGGTCCAGTCCCAGGTCGACGGGCACGTGCACCTTCCGCCGACCGCTGGCGACAACATCGATGTACTGTGGAGACCTCACGCCCCACGTGTTGAGCAATTCGGCGGTACGTCCACCCGGCCTCCCGCATGCCCACTATATGCCCTCGCTCAAAGTCCGTCAACTGCACATACGGTTCACGTCCACGCTGTCGCGGCATGCTACCAATGTTAAAGACTGCGATGGAGCTCCGTATGCCACGGCAAACTGGCTGACACTGACGGCGGCGGTGCACAAATGCTGCGCAGCTAGCGCCATTCGACGGCCAACACCGCGGTTCCTGGTGTGTCCGCTGTGCCGTGCGTGTGATCATTGCTTGTACAGCCCTCTCGCAGTGTCCGGAGCAAGTATGGTGGGTCTGACACACCAGTGTCAATGTGTTCTTTCTTCCATTTCCAGGAGTGTACATTCTCTTACACTCGTTCCATTTCCGCCCATGTTCACTCTGTCACAGCCATAAGTCATTTCATACACTCTCAAAGTAAGAGGTAATTAGTTGCGCCCGTTCTGCGTCGAAAAAATTTCATTCCAGCTAAAAAAAATTGGCATGTATGTGATACCTGCATACAATTCTACTCATGTGGTTAGTAACTCCGGCTAACCGTAGCCGCGCGGTCTCAGGCGCCTTGTCACGGTCCGGACGATCGAGTCATCCCTCGGGCGTGGGTGTGTGTGTTGTCCTTAGCGTAAGTTAGTTTAAGTTGGATTAAGTAGTGTGAAAGCTTAGGGACCGACGACCTCGGCAGTTTGGTCCCATACGACCTTACCACAAATTTTCAATGAGCGCTAACCTAACAGTGAAGAGGCGGTTCGTCGTCCATCCTGTTAGCACAATTAAAATATCGTTTCAAAACGTTGTCTCATTACTGAGTATTTATAAATTAGTTACACAAAGTAACCTTCAGTTGCGGAAAGGTAAATAAGTTACTGAAATGTTTGATACCGCACTGACTCCAGAATATGTTCAACTTTAATTCCCGCCTAAGACTATTACTTCCAGACGAGATATTCCAACTATCATGATGGAGTGGTATAATGCTGCAGAGCGTGCACAGTGTTTACTATCATTTCATGAATACATATTCGCCCCGGCCAGAGTGGCCGAGCGGTTCTAGGCGCTACAGTCCGAAAGCGCGTGCCCGCTACGGTCGCAGCTTCGAATCCTGCCTCGGGCATGGATGTGTGTGACGTCCTTAGGTTAGTTAGATTTAAGTAGTTCTAAGTTCTAGGGGACTGATGACCTCAGAAGTTGAGACCTTAGTGCTCAGAGCCATTTGAACGAAATCCGCTGCTGCAGTTCAGAGACAAGTCAAGACTAAATATCCGAAGCCACAACCTCAGAGACAAACTGTTATTGATTGATACAATCGTTCCACGGATACTGGCTGTGTATCACGTAGGGCTCCGGGTCACGGTCGGCCAGCAGTCTCCGACGCAGCAACTGTAACTTGCATATCGTACCTGGACATCCTGGAACATTATCTAATGCCTCAGTTAAAACAGGATATAGGCAGGGAATTGATTTTCCAGCAAGGCGGCGGACCACCACATGATCTTTGTGAAGTTGTCGCATATCTCGGTGGGAATGTGCCAGCCGAGTGTGTGACGTATAATATTATATATATATATATATATATATATATATATATATATATATATATATATATACAGGGTGATTCAGAAATGCATGTAAATATTTTAAGGGTGTATTTATGAGGTAAATATAAGACAAAAATGTTCTATAAATGTTTTTCCATAAACGTTTAATTCCAGAGTTATCGTTAAAATACGAAAGTCATGTCCGTATCAAAACGACGTCAGTGCAAGCAGCAGGATGCCATATTCTGGTACGTAATGCACATACGTATCTCCCAACAGTTGATTCGAAACTGCATGAATAGTGTTTGTTTGTGTTTGCAATTGCTGTTTACTCCTACTGTACAGAAGATGGCGCTGATGTTGTTGGTAACGGAAACGTACTTCCTGTCGTTCATTCATCGTCGGAAGGCTACAGGTTTCGTGCACATGATGTACTCAAACAGTGAGTATGCTGATATGCACCTTCTGTATGGTGCAGCAGATGGAAACGCACTTGCAGCAAGACGAAGGTACAGTGAGCTGTTTCCAAGACGACGGTTACCAAGTCATCAGACGTTTGTATCTGTGGACAGACGTATGCGGGAGTATGGCATTCGTCCTGGGCCACATTCAGGTCGACCACTTGAGCATGCAGTGAACGTCGAGGAACATGTTTTGGACCTCGTAGACCAAGATCCAGCCATCAGTACGAGACAAATTAGTGCAGCTGTACGACTTCCACAATCTACTGTATGGCGGCTGCTTCGGAGACAACAGTTGCATCCATTTCACCTGCACAAAGTGCACGAATTGACACCTGCAGACTATCCTCGCCGTCAGCAATTCTGCCAGTGGTTACAAGAGCGTCATTTGAATGATCCAATGTTCATTCGGCGGATATTATTCACAGATGAGGCCATGTTTACTCGTGCGGGTGTAATCAATTCGCATAATATGCACCAGTGGGCTGTCGAGAATCCTGGCGCGAGAATTGTGCGTGGATATCAACATCAATTCTCCATAAACATTTGGTGTGGTATTGTGGGGAATGACTTACTCGGACCTCATGTTCTACCTCCAAGGCTGACTGGGCACGCTTACCGCGAATTTTTGGAGGGGGAATTGCCTGGATTGTTACAGGATGTCCCTCTTGCAACACGAGCCACCTTGTGGTTTATGCACGATGGTGCTCCTGCCCATTAGAGCCGCAACGTAAGGGCGTACCTCAATGATGCGTATCCACATCGATGGATAGGTCGCGGAGGACCAATTGCTTGGCCAGCCAGATCACCTGACCTGAACCCTTTAGACTTTTATTTATGGGGCCGACTAAAGACATTGGTGTATTCTTCTGCAGCACCGAACAGAGAAGTGCTACAACAAAGAATTGAAGGTGGTTGTGAAATTATTCGTGGAGAGTTGAACGGACTGTGTAATGTGCAGAGATCATTGCGGCGACGAGCACGGGTCTGTCTGCAAGTTCAGGGACAGCATTTTGAACATGCATTGCATTAAGATTTGTGCAAATACAGTACAGTACAGTCTGTAAATTCTTCACGTATTTTCCTTAGTTATTTTGCATTGATTTAGTTCAATCAACAGGAACTAAAGTAATACAGTATTCGCGAGGAATTGTTTCAGTTTGTTACGTCACGTTTATTTACCAGTTTGCGTTTTTAGTCCAAATGCACTGTAATTAAACTGTGAACTCTGGGAAGTAAATACTTTACGTTGTATTGAATGTATTATCATGTTTTGTTCATAACTCTGTAATAAGCCAAGTATAGCAAAAATTGTATAGAACATTTTTGTCTTATATTTACCTCACAAATACACCCTTGAAATATTTACATGCATTTTTGAATCATTCGGTGCCTACAGTGTCACGTCCTTGAGTGTCACACAACATTTTATTTTTAAAGGGGATCACTTAAGTCTATTCCCGTGGCTTCGCCCCTGGAAATTCTCCCTCATATCACAAAATTGTCGTCTGATATAGTACAAACTAAAAAAATAAATTCCTTTTAAAGCACAGTTTCATATATAATTTATATTCAAAACCTTACACACCTGTGTCACAGAACAAATCCTACATCGAGAATACTTTACACAAGTTTAAGGGAAGAAATGCTTCCGATAATTATTACAGTATTTAAAGAACATCAAAATATGAACAGACTGAAATGAAAATACATGAGACTATGTTAATCAATTCAACTGTAAAAAGCTAAGGAGCATATTATTAGCAAAATGAGAAATATGCAAAAGTGAAATGCCAAATGAGCAATTCTCAATTGGGAGTAAATTTAAACAATCAGAATGGCTGAAAGAGAGCACAATAACATGAACCGTAAACGATAAGAGCTAAGCAAATAAGATAATAGGCAAAAATGAGATGCCAACAAAATGAGAGCTGGCCGAACTCCGTCGGTACTTATAAACGGTTGCTCTCGTGGCGGCACCACGCAGCCCTTATGCAACACGCGCGCCTGCGACCGCAATGCACTCTTAGCGCTCGCGGCGGCGTCTAGCGGCCTGTACGCAAGTTGTGCGATTGCTGTCGCAGGTCGACCCTTAATCTATGATGTTACAAGTGCTGGAATAATATCCTGGCCACCACGATTACCTGACTTAACCACAATGGACTTCTATATATGTGTGTGTGTGTGTGTGGGGGGGGGGGGGGGGTACGTTAAAGGCAAAATGTTAGTTCCTCCACTTCCGTAAATGTCGGCGAGGTGCGACAACGGATAACATGACCAACTGCCGCCATACAGAAAGACTTGCTTCATAGGATTTACCAGGAAACTGATTACAGATGGGACATGTATCGTGCTACAAAAGGTAGCCACATGGACCATTTATAAAGAAAACTTTAAGATATACTGCATTGCCGTAGCAAACATTTCTTAAGTTACTCAACTTTTCATCATTAAAGTTTACTTTATGTAACTAATTTACAAATATCCTGTATATCACTGGTTGATTTCTTTATGGTGGTTTGCCTCAAAGGAAAACTTCATTACAGTCGAAAATCACGGATAACCTCCACATCAATCAATCGCTGTCCTCATGCGAAGGAGGATAGAACGGCATCGTTGTTCGTGCGGATGGTGGGTGGACAGCAGATTCAGTGATGAAAAGTGTGGGGCCTATACGTCGTCATCCATAGTGATGAAGGAGAAGGAGGAGGGGGAGGGGGAGGGGGAGTACGGAGCTGGCCGAACGGCCGCAGACGCGAGCGCCGTAACCCGCTGCCCCAGCCGCATCGCTATGTAAGTGACGTCCTATTTGGACGGCCGCAGCAGTGATGCCCGCCGGCAGCCGTCCCGGCGGCAGGTTATTGAATTTGATGGCCCGTAAAGGGCGGTCGCGCCGGAGGAAGACCAGCACTGTGCTGCGGACCGCAAGCTGCAGCCTGGTGAGTGTCCAAGAAAACTGGCCGCAGCTCACGGTAGCGGCGGAACAAACGCCTCGTTTTTACCAACCGATTGGCATGTCGATTGTTTCTTTGTTTAGTCGATTTTTTTCGGTCGAATGAAACAACCGTATGAAATTAGTCTCTGCGGCCACGTCTGATATTTGAACGCTTTCCACTCTCTCCTTGAGAATGAGTAGTTTCACTCGATGTGATGCAGTTAACTGACCCAAGTCTCTGACATTCACATCTATATATATATAACAAAATTGTAGCTGACCAATGTCTGTACATAGGAAATACTTAAGAAAACTTAATGAGTGATTTTTATAATACTAATAACAGCCAAAAAATTATTTTTAGAATTTTTGTTTGTCTGTCTGTCTGTTCGTGTGTTTGTCCGCGCGTCACTCAAAAACTACTGCACGAAATTGGATGCGGTTTTCACAGTTGTATTATGGTCTAACTCAACAACTAGTATGTGTTTCATCTTGATACGCCGCCTAGAATCCGAGTTATCAACACATAGAGAGTGTTTTCTTCAACTAGATCAGCACGGCGAAATCTGAACCCTCAGGAGATACAGGGAAACTGTCTTAGGAAGCTTTAAGTGCTTTTCTGCGAAAACAGCTTTGCTATAGTCAATTCTTGCTCAAGACTGAGTTGTCCATGAAAATGAGTAACATCGGCAATGTTTTTTTTATGTGGGTCGATTCCGTTTTGTGTAAGGATCGTTTTATTATATTGGAAGAAAAAATAGGGGCACCAAGTTTTATATAACTAAATGAACCAGGATAGAATTGATAGAAACCGTAATAAGTAGATTTTGGAACGTTTCACGATGATGATGATGACGACGACGACGACATCTTGTCACGGTTCGCGCAGTTGCCCCCCGTCGGAGGTTCGAGTCGTTTTCCGCACGCGCGCGCGTGTGTGCGTGTTGCCTTAGCGTAAGTTAAGTTACATTAAGTTGTGTGTAAGACTAGGAACCAATTACCTCTGCAGTTTGGTTCCAGTAGAACCTTACCACAAATTTACAAAAAATAATAATGTTAATAATGTTAATAGTTTAATCCCGTTATCCATAGACGTTGGCCCGCACCTCGTGGTCGTGCGGTAGCGTTCTCGCTTCCCGCGCCCATGTTCCCGGGTTCGATTCCCGACGAGGTCAGGGATTTTCTCTGCCTCGTGATGGCTGGGTGTTGTGTGTTGTCCTTAGGTTAGTTTTGGTTTAAGTAGTTCTAAGTTCTAGGGGACTGATGACCATAGATGTTAAGTCCCATAGTGCTCAGAGCCTTTTGAACCATCCATAGACGTTCTTGAATCAGTGTGACTAATATCATCGGTAAGTTTGTCGAGTACTAATAATGCCTTGCCCGCGATTACGTCCGCGTGGATCTCGAAGTTGTATGAATTTTGAAAAATCCTGACTTATTATCGGTGAGAACAACGGATATAAAAAAAAACCGAAGGTGAAGTCGTCAAACGGACGCAACGGTAAATAACTGATGCCGTTGCAAGCACAGATTCTTTAATTATCGTAATTTCTTAAATACAACGCTAGGCTGTTCCCTTACCCAGTTCTATTGGTATTTCATATTTCAAATATCTGGAACTGTGCTTACAAACGCATCAGTTCTTTGCCGTTCCTCCTTTTTCACAACTTCACCTTCAGTTTATCATACTCGTATCTCTCACTGATAATAAGCCCCATGATTTTTCAAAATCAGATGTAAGCAGGCTAAGTTGCGGAAAAAAGGTAATCTGTTACGTGAATGTGTTCACTCAGTCTCTGCGTTTCAGTGATTTCACTTACGTGCTCTTTCAGACTATCCGGTTATACATGAACCTCGACTAGAGTTGCCAACATTTCTACAAACAAATAACATATCTTATTGCGAGAAGACGTGAACAAAAAGCATATTTGTAAAATGACGGCCATTTTATATGTTTCGCATTAAGGAACATTCAGCAGTCCATTGCTGGATACTGTACGAGTTTGTGAACGGGAATAGATTCGCTGAGAGCCACTTCACACAAGCGGAAAGTTACTACTTCTATTAACCCCCCTCCTCCTCCACCCTCGCTCCAGCAATTATCCTGACTCGCAGAACAGAGCGCATGCCGCACTGCGTTGCCACGAGAGCAGCCGACAGGAGAAAGTAGTCAACGCATGCTGATTGGCGGCTGCAGCCAGTGGACAATACGCGCTACCACTCGGCTGCCGTTGCTGCCCTTGACGGCAGCGCAGCAGGTGATGTAGCACGTCACTCACAGCGGTCCAGGCGGGTGCAGAAGCGGGCAGTATCAATCAGACTGCTTACTGTGATGGTTCGAGAGAGGCTTAATTATAAAACTGAGGTACCGATAGGGTATCTCAGAAAGAATGACCTCATTTCAGAACTCCATATTTATTGATAAAAACATAAACATGGGATCAGTTGCAAAATACTCACACTATGCTATTACATAATCTCTACGTGTCCACCAGCACAGCACGAGCAACATCCAGACGATGGCTAAAGTTTTCATAAACTTTACACAGTGTATCTGCTTTTACAGAAGTTATGGCGGCTGTTATTCTGTTCTCCACTTTCTAATCACGAGGTAAAGAGGAGATGAACACATTTTTTCTCATATCCTCACAAGAAAAATTCTCATAGTGTCGGGTCCGGCGATCTTGGAGGCCAAGAATGCAGGGCAGAATCTCGGGGTCCTGTGCGCCCTATCCAGGGTTGGGACAGAGTTTCGTTGAGAACCTGACGTATATTATTGTGCCAGTATGGTAGAGCTCCATTTTGTTGAAAAATCCAGTTCTGCAGCATTTGAAGATAGCTCATTCCAGTCACTGTGAAGATGCGAAAGTACACTTTTTCGTAAGGCATTGCACCTCTTTCGTGCTCAGTGATATCATGAGGGTTTTTCAGTACTCAAACACCCGTTACGACACGAAATGTTACTTCATCCCTGAAAATTTACAATGGTAAAAATTTATCGTCTTCCATGTCTTCTAGTAGAGCATTTCTGAAGACAACCCGTTTACTTTTATCACCAGCCCAGAGAGCATGCATTAGTTGTAGTCTGTCTGGTTTATAAACCAAAAGACGCCTTAACACTCGCCAGTGTTTTAAGGCATTGCCATTTCTGTGCTTGCACGGCGAATAGGCTTCGTGGACACTGCTCAAACGTTTGCCGAATTACTTCCACCCCGTCTTCAGAAGTGCGGGGTCGACCTGAACTCTTACCTTTGCACAAGCATCCTGTCTCTTAAAACTAGCAATACCAGTGACGAATTTTTCCTTCGGGTGCAAGACGATACGTGCAAAAACGCCGACGAAAAGCACGCTGGACCGAAATCATTGGCTCATTCTTTGCAAACTGAATCACACAAAACGTCTTCTGTTGACTGATTGCAAAATGAGAAGACGCACTGACCGACGTTTAACGGCAATTTTCTGAAACTTTGGACCACGCTCATTCAACCAGCAAAAATTTCCTTGCCGACACGTCTTATGCTTCTTAATGATTGCCGTCCAAAATCAGGTCATTCATTTTGAAATACCCTGTACTACTCCACGCCTCTGGAACATTATCGGTTACTTTTCAAAGGCTGTAAAATGTAAACAGGCTTATGATCGGTACGTACGTAGCCAGTAATGCAATTTTCTGCGCCATATATTTACCATCCACACAAAAAATGGCTAAAAAATTGTTTAAGGGCTGGATTCAAACGATTTTTAATTGATGAATATCATCACACGTTCTCATAAAATCAGTCGCTAAGATTACGTATTTCCTTTTTTTCTGCCGCTTCTTTTGTGCTCAACTTTCTACCCCAAATGATATATCAGCTTTTTTAGTTGGAACAACTCGATCTGCAGAAATGTATTAATCAGTTTTAAATGAGGAAATTAACAAGTCTGTTCAGTACATAAGTAAATGAATGTGCATAATTCTTATTTCGACTTTGGCACACTCCTCTCTTCGAGCAGGGATACTCTCAGGCAGTATGCTTACCTGGGTTGTATACCATTGCTTTAGTTCAACCGATGAAAGTGTTACTGATTCGTGTCACTCAGAAGAATGAACGGACATCTCATTCAGCTAAAACACTAAAAACTGGTCAGTCAATATGCAGATTATGTCGGCTACTTTCATTCGGTTGATCCCACAGGCTTGCATCGCCCGAAAGAAATGAGTGAATAATACACTGAAAAACCAGAGGAACTAGTATACCTGCCTAACATCGGGTAGGGCCCCCGCGAGCACGCAGAAGTGCCGCAACACCACGTGACATGACTACTAATGTCTGAAGTAGAGCTGAAGGGAACTGACACCGTGAATCCTGCAGGGCTGCCCATAAAACCGTAAGAGTACGAGGGATGGAGAACAGCACTTTGCGAGGCATCCCAGATATGCTAAACAATGTTCATGTCTGGGGAGTTTGGTAGCCAGCGGAAGTGTTTAAGCTCAGAAGTGTGTTCCTGGAGTATCTCAGTAGCAATTCTGGACGTGTAGAGTGGCGCATTGTCCTGCTGGAATTAACTGCTCAAGTCTGTCGGAATGCACAATGGGCATGAATCGATACAGGTGATTAGACAGAATGCTTATGTATGTGTCATCTGTCAGAGTTGTATCTAGACGTATCAGGGGTCCCAATTGCACACGCCCCACGCCTTGACAGAGCCTCCACCCGCTTTAACTGCCCCCTGCTGACATGCCAGGGTCCATGGATTCGTGAGGTTGTGTCTATACCCGTACTTGTCCACCCTCTCGATACAATCTGAAACGACATTCGTCCGACCAGGCAACACGTTTCCAGTCATCAACAGTCCAATGTCTGTGTTGACGGGTCCAGTTAAGGCGTAAAGCTTTGTGTCGTGCAGTCATCAAGGATACAGAGTGGGTCTTCGGCTCCGGAGACCCATATCGATGATGTTCCATTGAATGTTTCGCACGCTGACACTTGTTGATGGCCCTGCATTGAAATCTGCAGCATTTTGCGGAAGGATGGCACATTTTGCGGAAGGATTGCACTTCTGTCACGTTGAACGACCCTCTTCAGTCGTCGTTGGTTTCGTTCTTGCTGGATATTTTCCCGGGTCCTGCGATGTCGGCGATTTCATGTTCTACCGGATTCCTTATACTCACGGTACGCTCGTGAAGTGGTCGTACGGGAAAATCCTCAGTTCATCGCTACTTCGGAGATGCTGTGTCCCATCGCTCGTGCGCAGACCATAACAACGCGTTCAAACTCACTTAAATCTTGATAACCTGCCATTGTAGCAGCAATAACAGTTCTAACAACTGCACCAGATACTTGTTTTATACAGGCGTTTCCGACCGCAGTGCCGTATTCTGCTTGTTTACATATCTCTGTATTCGGATACGTATGCCTATGCTAGTTTCTTTGGCGCTTCAGTGTAATTCCACGGATACACGAAACTACAACCAGTTGATTCGACTTTCATTCAACTGCCCGCGTAGACTGGTTTCACTAAAAGGAATGAATAATACAATCTTATACGTAAGACTACATCCGAATAAGACGATTGTTTCCCAACAGCAGACTGAATCGATTGTTTTCATTCTGTTGCTCCGGACAAGCGACGCTTACTGCTGGGCGCCGTCGAAATTGGAGGTCTGACGGTTAGTACCGCCAGAACACCTTCGAAAAATTGTCACGTTTCATTCGTCCCGTTACTTTGCAGAGGCAGATACGGCCATATGTGTAGTCAGTCTGCAAACCGAAGAGCGAGTAAGCGAGTAGTCACTCTTTCTACCCAACTACGTGGTAAGGAGCAGCTACACGCTGTTTCGCAACGTTTTCAGCAGAGTGGTTTACTTATGTCGAAGCTGAATGTAGTTTCCAGAAATAAGCTCCATGTCTTATCGCGAGGAATAGGCACGTTCAAGCGCAAAGTGGTACGCACACGATTTCATTATTTCGTATAAGCATAACAAGCAATAATAGAAAAAAGTTCTCGGTCAGATCGATGGCTTGCTGTTAGTGTGGCAAATTGTAACTGACAAAGACGAGAAGACGAAGAAGAAAGAAAACAAAGTAAAGATGAAAATGTGACCGATAGAGTCCAAGTTGTATATACTACGACGGAAAGTAAATTTCGAATTTGGAGATAACTTACTGTATTGAAGAGAGTTTTCAGCATCTTATCTAGGGAGGAGGAAGAATGACAAACGCTTAATTTAACTGTCTTGTGAAAGATCTACATAAATGTGCTGAGAGTTAACTGTCTCTCCACACTGTGAACAAAGCAAGTTAGTTCCAACTGCGTGGAAGCTTAGTAACTGGTTAGTTTAGTTTAAGTCATATTATGTTCCGTAGATTATTTTCCCGATTATTTTATCGATATGATGTGGAACAAGTCAGATATATATATATATATATATATATATATATATATATATATATATAGTGCTAATAATATTACTTAAATTTTTATTTCTACCCATACAACTACATTTAGAGGTAAAATTTTTTGGTTTTTTTTACCACTTCTGAAACAGAAATTCGTCCATGGAATAGGAGGAGTTGTCCAAAAGAAATGATTTTAAGCTAGATTTGAAACTTGACGTGCTACCTCCCAGGCACTTTATGTTGTTGGGCAAATGATAAAAGATTTTTGTTGCTGAATAATGTACTCCTTTTTGAACAACTGGCAGCTTCAATAACGGATAGGAAAGATAATTTTTTCCTCTAGTGTTGTACATATGAACATCACTGTTCTTCGCGAATTGAGATGGATTATTTGTAACGAATTCATTAGCGAATATATGTACTCTGATAGTGCTGTTGAAACACCTAACTTCTTGAAAATGTGCCTACATGACGTCCTTGGGTGAACACCACTAATTATTTTCACTCTTTTTTGTGCAATCAATACTTTGTGTCTAAGTGTTGAGATACCCCAGAAAACTATTCCATTAGACATTTTTGAGTGGAAATATACAAAGTACGTTAGGAGGCTGATCTGTTTGTTACCAAAACTAGTGATAATACGAAGAGCGAAAGAAGCTGAACTTAAATGTTTGAGAAGCTCAGTAATATGTTTCTTCCAGTTCGAGTTATCAATGTGAACACCCGAAATTTGGAGAAATCTACCCTGTTAACAGAGCCTTGTTCACAGTCTACATCAATTGTCAGTATGGCTCTATTCGGTGTGAAGAACTGGACACAATGAGTTTTTTCCGAATTAAGTGAGAGTCCATTTTCTGAGAACCACGTAATAATTCTTTGAAAGACATCCTTAACAATATCTTCAGCTGCTTTTTCTGGAATGGGATTTATTATAACACCCGTGTCATCTGCAAAAAGTTAAGTGATGGACTTATTCGACAGAAAAGAAAAACTCTTAAGATATCTTGTTTTCCTACGATACCGTTTTTAAAAGCGTAATGAGTATGGAAGTGGGTGTTAACAGCTTGCTACTTCGACTATTACGACAAAACTAACAGTACAGAAAGATATCGATTTACACTCCTGGAAATTGAAATAAGAACACCGTGAATTCATTGTCCCAGGAAGGCGAAACTTTATTGACACATTCCTGGGGTCAGATACATCACATGATCACACTGACAGAACCACAGACACATAGACACAGGCAACAGAGCATGCACCATGTCGGCACTAGTACAGTGTATATCCACCTTTCGCAGCAGTGCAGGCTGCTATTCTCCCATGGAGTCGATCGTAGAGATGCTGGATGTAGTCCTGTGGAACGGCTTGCCATGCCATTTCCACCTGGCGCCGCAGTTGGACCAGCGTACGTGCTGGACGTGCAGACCGCGTGAGACGACGCTTCATCCAGTCCCAAACATGCTCAATGGGGGACAGATCCGGAGATCTTGCTGGCCAGGGTAGTTGACTTACACCTTCTAGAGCACGTTGGGTGGCACGGGATACATGCGGACGTGCATTGTCCTGTTGGAACAGCAAGTTCCCTTGCCGGTCTAGGAATGGTAGAACGATGGGTTCGATGACGGTTTGGATGTACCGTGCACTATTCAGTGTCCCCTCGACGATCACCAGAGGTGCACGGCCAGTGTAGGAGATCGCTCCCCACACCATGATGCCGGGTGTTGGCCCTGTGTGCCTCGGACGTATGCTGTCCTGATTGTGGCGCCCACCTGCACGGCGCCAAACACGCATACGACCATCATTGGCACCAAGGCAGAAGCGACTCTCATCGCTAAAGACGACACGTCTCCATTCGTCCCTCCATTCACGCCTGTCGCGACACCACTGGAGGCGGGCTGCACGATGTTGGGGCGTGAGCGGAAGACGGCCTAACGGTGTGCGGGACCGTAGCCCAGCTTCATGGAGACGGTTGCGAATGGTCCTCGCCGATACCCCAGGAGCAACAGTGTCCCTAATTTGCTGTGAAGTGGCGGTGCGGTCCCCTACGGCACTGCGTAGGATCCTACGGTCTTGGCGTGCATCCGTGCGTCGCTGCGGTCCGGTCCCAGGTCGACGGGCACGTGCACCTTCCGCCGACCACTGGCGACAACATCGATGTACTGTGGAGACCTCGCGCCCCACGTGTTGAGCAATTCGGCGGTACGTCCACCCGGCCTCCCGCATGCCCACTATACGCCCTCGCTCAAAGTCCGTCAACTGCACATACGGTTCACGTCCACGCTGTCGCGGCATGCTACCAGTGTTAAAGACTGCGATGGAGCTCCGTATGCCACGGCAAACTGGCTGACACTGACGGCGGCGGTGCACAAATGCTGCGCAGCTAGTGCCATTCGACGGCCAACACCGCGGTTCCTGGTGTGTCCGCTGTGCCGTGCGTGTGATCATTGATTGTACAGCCCTCTCGCTGTGTCCGGAGCAAGTATGGTGGGTTTGACACACCGCTGTCAATGTGTTCTTTTTTCCATTTCCAGGAGTGTGTACACATGTTACGTGCACGCACACGCTGAGTCGATGCCGGCAGGCCGACAGTTCGCAGGGCTGTCGGCAGACAGCTGCGCAGTCTTCCATTGATTGTCATGCCTTCTCCTTTATGTTCAGCACTCAACATTTTATCTCTAACCAAAAGCCGCTCTATCATCTAGAACGAACTTCAGAAACACTTCTGTGAAACATCTCGTGTTTCAGTTTCGGGGCTTAAAAATTAGATCTTTATTCTTCTGCTGCCTTAACTTCAGATCATAAATTAAGAAAAGTGTGTCATGGGCGCTGTAACATCAAAGGCACGTATGTTGGAGAAGGCAGAAGTCAGTTTCACACTCACCTCTGACGAAGAGCGTGATATCGCTATAAAAATTAATTGCACGGGCACGGACACCCACACCCAATGTCATGAGGAGTAGAGTAACAACAAGCAGTAACATTTCTTGCTACCATGTCGTGTCTATAAAATAAGGTGGGCGATAGCATTTTGAACGACTGTCGTGAATGTACGACCTCGTGTAAGTGTCCAGATAAATATGTTACAAAATGTGTCTTCTTTGATGTTTACTGTCGTCAGCACATACAACAGTGAAACTGATTTTTTTATTTTAGTTTATGACAGTCAACGCAATCATTTCCAGACCATAATTCCTTATCTGAACCAGCTACATTAACCTCTATCGACCATCGTTGTATCATCACGCGAACGCCTTGTAGTGGGTACCTTGTAAACTCAGCCTGTAACATACGCTACACGCGAAACCGTCAAAATATGCGGGCTCGTCTCATAAGGTGGCAATGCATGCGCTGTTTCGAATGAATGGACGTTTGTTTTACGTCGGGCGGATCTGTCTCGTATTCGCAGATAACGTCTATTCATCATATTTGCTGCCACACATCACCAGTCGTTCCTTGGTATGCATCGTCTATTCTAAACGTGCAGCGGACTGCGTTCAACATTCGTGGTTTTCACGTTCACGTTTATTTTGTGCAGTCTCCAATGTGGAACTAGGGAGAAAGATAAGTGTTTGAATGATACCTTTCGAAAACTACGCTCAAATTTCAGAGAAGAAAAAGTGATTCCATGTGCAGAGATCGACTGCCTATCACTATCGGCATTCCGAGGGTTTCTGTGTGAAGAAAACAAATGGCCGAAATGTAATACACATGTATTAATTTTTTTGTAGCAGCTACATATTTCATTGTTAACAATGCAATATAGCTGCTTTGCCTGTTTCCTTATGCTTTTCTCCTTGTACTATGGCGGTGGAACATGAAGATGCAAGATGAAAAAACAAATGGTGTTACGAGGGGAGAGACAATGAGGAGTGTCTAACAAGTAATGGGAGGAGAAACATTGTGATTGACGCCGATAGAAACACGGAACTAGTCATTAGTTTGTAAATCAGTTCCTGATACCAGTAGTAGAACTGCCAAATATGTGCGACATGCAAGCTTGAGTAGCAAAAACGCAAGCAGCAGCAGAAGTGCCGACAAGAAGAATGGGAGCTTAATGATGGTCAGTGTCTCCAGGAAGAAGCTTGTGTGCCTATCTCTTTACGTCTCCAAATATTACGTAGATTTATACCAATATTTTGATGACAATTCTGTAGAACCTCAAAATGTAGTGTACCGTAATGACTCAGTCAGGTCAAAACCCATGCAGGTTGAACACCGTTTTGAATGTTGCCATTTGATTAAAATGTTTCCTTGCGTGTAGCAATAGCAGTTACAAACATTTCGTTAGTAAGGTGCACCAGCTTCATGCAATGGAAATGCTCGGAGAACACAACATACTGGCCTACAAGATGGCTCAAATGGCTCTGAGCACTATGGGACTTAACTGCTGAGGTCATCAGTCCCCTAGAACCTAACTAACCTAAGGACATCACACACATCCATGCCCGAGGCAGGATTCGAACCTGCCACCGTAGAGGTCGCGCGGTTCCGGACTGTAGCGCTTAGAACCGCTCCAGGCCTACAAGAAACAATTTTTTTTTTGTGCCTAGGATTTTAGAACCGGTTTTGGATCTATCTTGGGAACTGAATCTAATTATGAAATTAGTTTTTCTCTCTATCTGTTCCACATTTTTAGTTCAATGTTTTTTGTTTTGTTTTACCATGCAGCTCTACACGAAATGTGCAATTGTAACTCCATTTCGTGCAGCTCTAAATCACGTATGCGAGGATCGTTCCCGTGTTGTTTAACAGAAGTATACTCTATAATATTTGATGTTACGTAAATAGCAGTGCGCGATCGATCTCTCTCTCTCTCTCTCTCTCTCTCTCTCTCTCTCTCTCTCTCTCTCTCCCCCTCTGTGTGTTCATAGTCACTGAAGTTTTATTTATATTTACTACAGACAGAACAAGCTGACTAACATATTGAAAAGGTAGGAAACGATCATTTTAATACGAGGACTGTTCGGAAAGTAAGGAACCGTAGCTCGAGAAATGGAAACCACAGTGAAAATCAAAATTGTTTTATTAGCGACACTTAGCTACTTATCTCCATAGTCTCCGATCTGACAGACGTTTGTCGTAGCGTTGTACCAAGTTTCCAATACCCTCGTTATAGAAGGCAGCCGCCAGTGCTTTTCGCCAATTCTCTAAGCTGGCCTACAGCTCGTTGTCTGTGCCAAAATATTGTCTTCATAGCCAGCGGTTCATGTGAGCAGAGATGAAACTCAGAGGGAGTCAATTACGGGCTGTATTATGGGTAATCAATCATTTCCAATTGAAAAATATCCAGGGGCATCATTAATCCTGCAGAATGCGGCTGAGAATTGTCTTTAAGAACAAAACGCACAACAGTTATATAATGTTCGTTGCATAGCTTCAGGCGAAATTTCTCACCAGGTCCTCATACTTGGTGGGAGACACTATTGTTCTAGGTATCTTTTGTGCTCCCTGTGTGCTCTGAACTAAAAAGAACGACGTGACGCGATCGACGAGCATACTAAAGACACTGTCCAACACACCTGTGCAAACCTTCATCGGATTTTCACTGTGGTTTCCATTTCGCGACCGATCGTTCCTTACTTTCCGGATAACCCTCGGAGATCTGAAGTAGGAATTTTACACTCGTCCATTTCTAAAACAAACGGGGTGATTAGTGAGCCAGATACAGCCGACAACTGTCTCTGAAGCGCGCTGCGAGCATGTACACCGCGTTTAGAAACGCGTGCCGTGTGCACAAGTCGCATCGTTTCTGAGCGTGCAGCAGCACGCTCGACAAGGCTCGCTCAAAGTTGACGTTCGAATGTATCGTCCGTGTGCCGACGGGTTCACCATTGACACGCTAGGATTAAAACCTGGTTCTTTAAGAATGCAAGCACAGCGCTAAACCACCCCGTGCGAACAACACTAAGATAATTCACGTTTTAAATAAAAGACCACATAGGAAGAAAGCACCGATGTTTCGCACAAGTTCCTGGGATAGGCCCTACACGTCACTGCCCCAGACCAACTCCCACTCTTCCTCTCTCTCTCTCTCTCTCTCTCTCTCTCTCTCTCTCTCTCTCTCTCTCTGTGCGCGCGCGAATGTGTGTGTGTGTGTGTGTGTGTGTGTGTGTGTGTGTGTGTGTGTGTGTACTCCTAGATGAAGGGTAACGTCGCCTCAGACTCAGAAATGGCTCGTTCCGCAGGCAGGACGCGTTTTCAGTGGCCCAGAAGCGGAATCAATAAGCACCCCCCCCCCCCTACACACACACACACACACACACACACACACACACACACACACCGCAGTAAATAACGCGCTGCTGCGGTATTACATGGTTCCGGCGGCCGGGCAGCACGGCCTCGCATGAATACATTCATACGGCGCTCCCCCATGCTAACGCGGAGAAATAAGATTCATGTCGGGGCGTGTATATCCACTCTAGGCACCCGGGCAGCTACCGCTGCCTCCGCTGCTATATTCTGCGAGGAAGTGTAACGCAGTTATGATTTTGTTGCGTGAATTATGGGTACTAAACACTTGTGAAAAATGCGGGGAACATATTCGGAATGGGATAAAAAACAATTCCTGAAATAAATGATAAGATTCAGTGCTCGTGTCGTTAACTTTACCCATGCAGTGTTTCAATTTTAATTTAGAAGGAAAAAATATTTCACTTTTGGAAGGAAACGTAAATATTCCGCTGATATTTATCAGCCATGACGAGCGTAATAATGGCATAGCGTAAATTACGCTGCGTAAGGTAGTTGGGGTCGTTGCAATGTCATGCTTTGCAATATAATAGAAGCGACTCGACGACCCATCCATGCATTCCGCTAGCAAAGAATTTTCACGATGCGTTTCGGTGGCTGTACTCCAACATGTAACTTGCTTATATGTAACAAAAAGACACGGATTCCGATAAGAATGCAAAGGATAACAACACAGTGTGGTAGTTGATCAAAAGAGTTATGATAGCACAGCTGGAAGGATGGATATTGCATACAAGTGACTTAGTCATAGCCTATAGGGCCATTTCAGAATTAAATGTTCTAGTGGCTATGGCTAAGCCGTTTTCCCCAATAATATTTCCTCCATGATCACTCGTCCCGCAAGATATACAGCAAAATACCTTGAAATTTGGAAGTGAGGAGGTTGGTAGTGGCGGAAGTGATGCTGTGAGCAAGGGTCGTAAGTCATACTCAGATAGTTCACAAGGTAAGATCATTCTCCGCTTAAGCCCAGGCCTCGGATTCTAGTAATGGGAACCTCAATAAATGGAACTCTTTACAGTTACTTGTATTTTCCATTAATTAATATATATACTGGGTGATCAAAAAGTCAGTATAAATTTGAAAACTTAATAAACCACGGAATAATATAGATAGAGAGGTAAAAATTGACACACATGCTTGGAATGACATGGGGTTTTATTAGAACCAAAAAAAAAAGTATTGCTAGACGTGTTAAAGATCTCTTGCGCGCGTTGTTTGGTGGTGATCGTGTGCTGAGCCGCCACTTTCGCCATGCTTGGCCTCCCAGGTCCCCAGACCTCAGTCCGTGCGATTATTGGCTTTGGGATTACCTGAAGTCTCAAGTGTATCGTGATCGACCGACATCTCAAGGGATGCTGAAAGACAACACCCGAAGCCAATGCGTCACCACAACACCGAACATGCTTTACAGTGCTGTTCACGACATTATTCCTCGACTATGGTGCTATTGTTGAGGAATGATGGTGGACATATTGAGCATTTCCTGTAAAGAACATCATCTTTCGTTTGTCTTACTTTGTTATCCTAATTAGTGCTATTCTGATCAGATGAAGCTCCATCTGTCGGACATTTTTTGAACGTTTGTATTGTTTTGGTTCTAATAAGACCCTATGTCATTCCAAGCATATGTGTCATTTTGTACCTCTCTATCTACATTATTCTGTTTTCCAATTTATACCGGCTTTCTCTCTCTCTCTCTCTCTCTATATATATATATATATATATATATATATATATATATATATATATATATATATATATATATAATATATATAGAGAGAGAGAGAGAGAGAGAGAGAGAGAAATTACTGACTGACTGGCACACTCACTCACCTTCGCCCAGGCCAAACGGCTATGGATAGAAACTTGAAATTTGGAGATACGTATCTTATACTGTAGGCGTCGTATAATAAGGGATTATATTCCAGTCCTGAGGGGGTGAAATAGGGGATGAAGAGTTGTTTTTTTGATGTCGTTATTAAGGCAATTTTGAAGCTAGACCAACGAAAATTGGTATTTGGTTTCTTGGTGAAAAGTAAAGAAATACGTGTTTCAGCGGTTTTTTTTTTTTTAACTTAAACCATTAAGGAGGTAAAATATTGGGTGAAAATTTACAATGAAATGTTTTAAAGCTAAATTTATGGAAACTTATTTCACTTCTTGCTTAGATATAAAGAAATGTTTCTTAGGAATGGAAGTCGCTATGGAAATCTTTCTTAAAGAACGCAAAAGACATGGCAAACTTTGTACTCCAGACGCCAATATCATTCTTTGATCAGAAGTACATTCAGAAAAGACCAAACTTATAGACCCTTAGTTACCGTGAATAGCTGAGAAGGTGTTACAATTTGTGAAGAACATAAAAATTCGATTAGATAAAAACAAAACAAAAAAAGAAATTTCTGAAGACCAGACAGTCTACACGAGCGAAGCAGCGGGCGCCAAGTGGAATGGTAGTTGAAGCTATAGTGCACGTCATTTACGATGACGGCCGAGTTCAGGTTCGTTCTGCACATCTGACGTTACAAAACACAATCAGCAAATGAACAGAGAACGACGTTGGCAGAGCTCGACTGCAGTGCAGAGCACAGACGAGTGACTTCAGTTTTAGAAACGTTCAGTCATATATAAAGTAATTGCTTTTGTTCAATGTCTTGTTAGCGGACTTTCTTTTATAGAAAATTTGGAAAAGCATTCTTTTTATCAATTGCTTCATGTTCTACTAATTAATTAAACCAAACAAGCTTCATAGGTGTGTCCAGTAGGTGGTGAAAACTGGAGCGCACAATATTCGTAAGAACTTCAAATGGTTCAAATGGCTCTGAGCACTATGGGACTTAACTGCTGAGGTCATCAGTCCCCTAGAACTTAGAACTACTTAAACCTAACTAACCTAAGGACATCACACACATCCATGCCAGAGACAGGATTCGAACCTGCCACCATGGCGGTCACGCGATTCCAGACTGAAGCGCCTAGAACCGCTCGGCCACAACGGCCGTAGATTAGGCCGCGGCCATTAGAGTGTAGCAGGATTACGGCTTGTGGGTGGCCGCGCCTAATGGCAGCGACAAGCAGCAGACGGGAAAGAGCGGCGAGGTTTGGGCGGGGCGAGCACATCATTACGGGCTCTGCCGTGGCGTGGCGAGGCCCGCGCAACAGGCGCACAGCCGCGGCCACAGCCATCGCCGGCTGCAGTCCGCAGGCCCGCCTGCGCTGCCCGCTATTTGATGGCCCGGCGTCGCGGCGCCAAATTAAATTCCTGGCCGCCGCTCCGGGCGCCGGCCGCAGAGCTCGCGTTTCCATTACAGGCTGGCGGCCGCTGTGTCCTCAAGCTCCTCGGCCACGTCTCCAGTCGCCACTGCGCTCGGCGTCGCCTGGACGTCGTTACATTTGCGTTTGTGTGATCAAAATCCTATGGTTACTCTACTGAAGCCGACCTATGTAACGCTGAGCTGTGCATCTCATGGTTGAAGTGACAGGCCTGCCGGGGTGACCGAGCTGTTCTAGGCGCTACAGTCTGGAACCGCGCGACCGCTACCGTCGCAGGTTCGAATCCTGCCTCGGGGATGGATGTGTGTGATGTCCTTAGGTTAGTTAGGTTTAAGTAGTTCTAAGCTCTAGGGGATTGATGATCTAAGAAGTTTAGTCCCATAGTGCTCAGAGCCATTTTTTTTTTTTAAATTAACAGTTGGTGTTAAGAGTCGTGGGATAGCTAAATGCACATGTCGGTGAAGGTGTCGGTGGTATTGCTCACACAAGGTGTAAAACGGCAGTGCATACGTCAGGAGCTATCATTTGTATTCAGGTGATTCATGTGAAAGGGTTTACGACGTGATGATGGCTGCATGAGGGGAATTAACAGACTTTGGACGCGGTATGGTAGTTGAAGCTAGACGCGTGGGACATTCCATTCCGCCAATGGTTAGGGAATTCAATATTTCGAGATCGACAGTGTCAAGAGTGTGCCGAGAATACCACATTTCAGGCATTGCCTCTCATCACGGACAACGCACTGGCAAACAGCCTTCATATACAGAATGAGATTTTCACTCTGCAGCGGAGTGTGCGCCAATATGAAACTTCCTGGCAGATTAAAACTATGTGCCGGACCGAGACTCGAACTCAGGACCTTTGCCTTCGCGGGCAGGAGCAAAGCTGTGAGAACGGGGCGTGAGTCGTGGTTGTGTAGCTCAGTTGGTAGAGCAATTTCTCGCGAAAGGCAAAGGTCCCGAGTTCGAGTCTCGGTCCGGCACACAGTTTTAATCTGCCAGGAAGTTTCAGCCTTCACTTAAATGACCGAGACCAGCGGTATTTGCTTACAGACAGTGCTAACAGACAAGTCACACTTTGTGAAATAACCGCACAAATCAATGTGGGCGTACGACGAATGCACCCTTTGGGACATTGCGGCAAAACGTGGCGTTAACGGACTATGGCAGCAGATAACCAGTTCGAGTGCCTTTGCTAACACTACGGCGCCTCTCCTTGGCTCGTGACGATATCGTACGGACACTACACGACTGTAAAACCGTGGCCTCGTCAGATGAGTACCAATTTCAGTTGGTAAGAGCTGACAGTAGGGTTCCAGTGTGGCGCAGACCCCCCTAACTCATGGACCCCAGTTGTCAATTAGCCACTGTGCAAGCTGGTGGTGGCTCCATAATGGTGTGGGCTGCGTGTACATGGAGTCCAAGGCCAAGTGAACCGATCTTTCTACATTCGCTGCCATTATTTTTTGAACTTCGTCTTCCCAAACAACGATGTAATTTTTATGAATGACAATGCGACATGTCGTCGAGTCACAATTCTTACATATAGGTTTGTAGAACATTCTGGGCAGTCCCATTGATTGGTTTGGGCACCTAGATCGCCCGACATGAATCCCATCGAACGTTTATGGCACATAATCCGAAAGCCAGTTCGTCCACAAAATCCTGCGCCGGCTACACTCTAGCAGCTACGGACGGTTACATTGGCAGCATCGATCAGTACTTCTGCAGGGGACTTTCAACGACTTGTTGAGTTCAAGCCACGTCGAGTAGCTGCACTTTGCCGGTCGAAACTAGGTCCGATACGATATTAGTAGGTATCCCATGACTTTTGTCACCTGAGAGAGAGAGAGAGAGAGAGAGAGAGAGAGAGAGAGAGAGAGAGAGAGTGTGTGTGTGTGTGCGCGCGCCTATAACAGTGTATGCAGTGCGACACCCATGTGTGATTCCTGCTGTTTATTCGAGTAACTTTAGACACTGACCGTGTCATGAGCAGTTTTATTTGAAATGTAAACTAACGTGTTTTAATGTGCTTTAAGCTGGCACAGTGACGAAGACGCGCATAAGGGTTGCATTTTGTCATATTACATACTGATTTCACATCTGTGAAAGCTGTGTCCTTCACCATCAGGTTCATAAGCAACAATTATTAGGGATACCATTAGATGGACGTCCCTTCGCTTGATTGTGTGAAACATAAGATATGTGACTACCGTTTGTCATTGAAATGGATGCAGATTGAAAACGCGTAAGGGGATAAAATTAGCTAAGATCGCAAAAGCATAAGATAAAGTGTTCCCTTTAATAACAAAACCGCGCGGGGAAGCCGCTCGGTTTATGGGCTCTTGTCACGGTTCGCGCAGCTCCCCCCCGTCGGAGGTTCGAGTCCTCCCTCGGGTGTGTGTGTGTGTGTGTGTGTGTGTGTGTGTGTGTGTGTGTGTGTGTGATGACCTCAGCAGTTTGGTCCCATAGTCATTACCACAAATTTCTAAATTTTCAATTTAATGACAAAAACAGCCGACACAGGACAATGACTTCTCTAACAAAAAAAAAACTAACGCTATTTTATGTAGTTTCAAATCTGCAGGACGGAACAGCCAGAAAATATGACAACAGATTTATTGTGAAGTATCTGTGTACAAAATATATTTTATAATAATTTCGTGAACAATCGGCACTATTTGGCTGGACAGTAAAATTCAAAGGCTAAATAAAAAAATACGTAGAGTGTGCTGTGCGTATTGCGAGGAAACTGTTGCACCTGTTTTGTACCGCAGTAGTACCTGTTGTTGTGGTCTTCAGTCCAGAGACTGGTTTGATGCAGCTCTCCATGCTACTCTATCCTGTGCAAGCTGCTTCATCTCCCAGTACCTACTGCAACCTACATCCTTCTGAATCTGCTTAGTGTAGTCATCTCTTTGTCTCCCTCTACGATTTTTACCCTCCACGCTGCCTTCCAATACGAAATTGTTGATGCCTCAGAAAATGTCCTACCAACCGATCCCTTCTTCTGGTTAAGTTGTGCCACAAACTTCTCTTCTCCCCAATCCGATTCAATACTTCCTCATTAGTTATGTGATCTACCCATCTAATCTTCAACATTCTTCTGTAGCACCACATTTCAAAAGCTTCTATTCTCTTCTTGTCCAAACTATTTATCGTCCATGATCCACTTCCATACATGGCTACACTCCATACAAATACTTTCAGAAATTTCTTCCTGACACTTAAATCTATACTCGATGTTAACAAATTTCTCTTTTTCAGAAACGCTGTCCTTGCCATTGCCAGTCTACATTTTATATCCTCTCTACTTCGACCTTCATCAGTTATTTTGCTCCCCAAAAAGCAAAACTCCTTTACTACTTTAAGTGTCTCATTTCCTAATCTAATTCCCTCAGCATCACCCGACTTAATTCGACTACATCCCATTATCCTCGTTTTGCTTTTGTTGATGGTCATCTTATATCCTCCTTTCAAGACGCTATCCATTCCGTTCAACTGCTCTTCCAAGTCCTTTGCTGTCTGACAGAATTACGATGTCATCGGCGAACCTCAAAGTTTTTATTTCTTCTCCATGGACTTTAATACCTACTCCGAATTTTTCCTTTTGTTTCCTCCACTGCTTGCTCAATATACGGATTGAATAACATCGGGGAGAGACTACACCCCTGTCTCACTCCCTTCCCAACCACTGCTTCCCTTTCATGTCCCTCGACTCTCATAACTGCCATCTGGTTTCTGTACAAATTGTAAATAGCCTTTCGCTCCCTGTATTTTACCGCTGCCACCTTCAGAATTTGAAAGAGAGTATTCCAGTTAACATTAATACCTAAGGTTCGGTTAATCTGCATCAGCGTGAAAAAACGCCCGTGGCAGAATAATTGATTATCAGGGCCGTATGTATCACACTGAAAGTTTCTTCCAACTTCCTGCTCATAAAATCGCTGAATAACCCTCTACAGGCCTGTTGCATACCCAATTGCATTTTCAGTTCTTTTTGTTGACCAACTTTTCCCCCTTCGCGCGCATTCTGTTGCGCTAACGTGCCTGGGTGAGCTGCCACTTACTCGAAGAGGAGAAAGGTAGCAGTTGGCACTGACAGTGATAATGCATAACCAAGGTTACTGATGTCGGGCACAAGGCTTGATGGTAGTTTTTCATCTTCAGTAACGTGGCATTAAAATCGAAGGCCTCTGTATAAGGCAGCCATGCATCAAACTTTCAGCTTTCACATCAAGCGCAGTCGTCAGCAGGGAACGTGGCGGCGCACAGTTTAAAAGTCTCTGGGCTCTCATTTTGGAGTGTAAGGTTCACTTCTCCGTCCGACTAACCAGATCTAGATTATCCGTGGTTCTTTAAATCGCTCAAGGTAAGCGCTTGGCGGGTTCCCTTGAAAGGACACGCCCAATTTTCTCACCCTTCCTTTCCCAGTCTGAGTTTGTGTTTCGTCTCTAATGAGCGCTTCATCGACAAACGATGAAGTCTATCTCCCTTCCTTTAACAATCTTGGATGTTTCTTCTGTAGCCGGCCGGTGTGGCCGAGCGGTTCTAGGCGCTACAGTCTGGAATCGCGAGACCGCCGACGGTTGCAGGTTCGAATCCTGCCTCGGGCATGGATGTGTGTGATGTCCTTAGGTTAGTTAGGTTTAAGTAGTTCTAAGTTATAGGGGACTGATGACCTCAGAAGTTTGATCCCATAGTGCTCAGATCCATTTTTCTTCTATATGTTAAGCATGACAGAATTTCTCTTTCGTTATCCCCTCATTTAGCGCTGTATGCAGAGCTTTATATTCCGAGACAGGGAGGTAAGCCAGCTATGAGTAGAAAGCACAGATAATATTAACATCAGGTGTATACCAACATGCCTATGTATGATTTTTAGCAAAGCTTGCTACGATTCACCCTCTTTGCAGAGTGACTAGCACGGAGAAGACTGCTAAATCACTTATGAGCACTGTGTCCTCTGACACGGATGCAAGAAGGAAACCATAACACATAATGAAGGCGAAGAGGAATGCTTCGTTTGTAAATTTTTCTCGTAGATTTGTTACATGCCTTGCAGTTTAATTAGAGATATCTTCCCGGTAGCCTATGTAAATCGTTTAATGCTGATGATGTCGGTGACTAGCATTAACGCGGACTTCATAAGAAATTAAAGCAGGCGAATCACGCTATTCCGGCAGCTTCCTGTGGGATAACTGTTCGTGTCACAAGGCGAGAATAGTTCTACAGAGGTTTAAACAGTGTACCAGTGAACTCATTTTGATTACTTGGCCACCGAATTCGCGTGATCTGAACGCGATGGAACATATCTGGGGCACCATCGGGCTTAGCTCCAGCTGGTAATCAGAGATTTGCGTGATCTTTGTGTAGGCCTCTGGTGTCACGTACTGCCATAAACGTACCGACGACTTTTCGCATCAACACCACGCAGAATCGCTGCTGGATTGGATTTCAAAACGTTATTCGGCAGTTGGTTCAAATGGCTCTGAGCACTATGGGACTCAACTGCTTTGGTCATTAGTCCCCTAGAACTTAGAACTACTTAAACCTAACTAACCTAAGGACATCACACACATCCATGCCCGAGGCAGGATTCGAACCTGCGACCGTAGCAGTCGCACGGTTCCGGACTGCGCGCCTAGAACCACGAGACCACCGCGGCCGGCGGCAGTTGGTCATTTGGTTTTGGTTCTACCTTTAAATGTAGAGCGAGCTGCTCCAGTTCTGACCCCAATATAAAGCGGGGGTCTTTTCAGTGAAATATCAGGCGAGCTGCAGTGGCGAATATTTTGCTAGTGATTCGCGGTTCTAGTACGACACTTACAACTAACGAAAACCTCTTGATAACCTTGGTCGGAACAGTGTAATGGGATTTTTTAAACCTAATAGTATGTGAAAGTACTGGGTGGTTATAATTAAATTGATGGTGAATACGGTATCAGAACTTTCGGACATTGGTGATCTTGCAGCTTTCGAAGAATGAAATTACAATGAAATCCTGAAATCCAGACCAATAGCTGCTTACAGGCGTTGATAAATGTCAACGGGGACAGTTGAAAATGTGTGCCCCGTCCGGGACTTGCTCCTGCTTACATTCGACTTTTTTTTGCATTTGTTCGTTCCTGCTCGTTGTATTTGGTATGAGCAGACGTTACATGACATCCATCGAGGTTCATTGTTGATTGTTTCACTCAGATTTTTTTTTTTATTACAGAGGCCAGCCAGCTCTGACCGAACACGCTGAGCTACCGTGGCAGCGTCTGAGCCATCGAGTACACAGAGGATAGTGCGACTGTATGGACGTATCTCTGTCACGCTCCCCGTGAGACCCACATTTCCATCTTACTGTCCACACACTACATTTGTAGATTGAATGCCGCTAGTAATGAGTTATAGTGGGCCGGGGCACTACAAATGTAGTGTGTGGACAGTAAGATGGAAATGTGGGTCTCACGGGGAGCGTGACGAGATACGTCCCTGCAATCGCACTATCCTCTGTGTCCTTGATGGCTCAGTCGGATAGAGCGTCTGCCTTGTAAGCAGGAAATCCCGGGTCCGAGTCCCGGTTGGGGCACACATTTTCAACTGTCCCCGTTGATATTTGTCAACGCCTGTAAGCAGCTAATGGTCTGGATCTCATTGTAATTTCATGAATTGATGGTGTTCCAAATGCTGCACTGCGGGCTGTATATGTCACAGGACGCTGAAACATGGTAGGTGTGGTCATTAATCAATGTGCTCGCGTAGTAAGGTGGAAAAAATAATAGCTCCACTTTCTTCCACCAGATGAAACTATAGTGCTGTAAGCAGTCAGAATGTTATGTGGATGCAGGAGAAGGAGAGGAACGATCAAACACATGACATCGGTGTGTTGAATATGGTCTCCCCCATCTTGCATGTGAAAATAGTGGTATGGACACAGTGGCCCTCCTGCGAAGCTGGTATCACGTGTTGCACAGTGAAGTCCTTATAATGTACAGAAGTCACTGTAGATCTAACAGGCCCGCGAAGTGTCATCTCCTTGAAGAAAAAAATGGACCGAGAATGAAGGAGCATGTAAAACCACACCACACAGTCATGTAAGTTGAGTGCAGTGTTCCTGCATTACATGTGGCGGGGTAGAATCAATCACATATGCGACATATCTGTGGATTCACGGCACCGTGCAGAGTAAAATGTGCCTCGACCAGCCAAAGAATATTCCCCGAGCACATGTCACCCACTTCCACGCGTGCCAAAAAAACGAAGGGCTAAATCACATAGTGGTGCACATTCTGAATCTTGCATGGATAATAATGTGAAATGCACCGCAAAATGATTTAAACTGGTGACGAGGGGACAGAATTTCTGTGACATCTCGAGCAGTGGCGGCAGAATTTGAGGGATATACTGCACGGTCGGATACAGTTATAGCAACTTCAATAACTGCCCTGGGAATGGGCCGCCTCTCTCCCCCTGCTGCACCATCTAAATAACCCGTTTCTTCAAATGACATGGGTCTTCGTTCCAGTTATTTCTATTGCCGGTATGCCCACAATGCGCGCTGCTACTGCTGCCATCCTGGTAAAACAACTTTGCCAGCAGTGCTCGTTCCTACTTCTCAGTAGCCATTGCGTTTTGTATGGAAAACTTCGAACTACGTAAACCTTTAAACCAACAGTCACTTTACAAAAAATTCGCGCGTCACCATGCGGCAAACACCTTATTGACGTAAAAACAAGAATTTTTTCTGTTTACAGCGCCATATTTTCACCTGGTGGCCGAAAGTGGAACTATTTTCTCCAGAATGCTCCGCTAGCGCACCCATTAATGAACACACCTACGATGTTACAGCATCCTGCGATGTATACGGCTCGCACTGAAGCACTCTCAACACCCTCAGTTTAATTGTAACCACCCAGCATATTTGCTTATGCGCATGCAGAAGAAGTCGACGTTCATTGTAGGCGATGCGATCGACGACGACGACGACGACGACATCTGTTAATGGCGCCACTGTCTCCAAAATGTCAGTCACTTTTAAGTACTGTTGCTTCTTACCTACATTTCTTGTAGTATGACTCCTCAAAATGTGATAGTTCCAAATTCATGATGCGGTTGACATGGTTCCAGTCATTTTGGAAGTTTCTGCTCGAAAACAGGTACGTAAACACACTTTCGCCTTTAATAGAAACAAGGCGTAGGCGCTGCGTGCACGCGCGAGCGCACCACGTGACCACCTTGCTCGCTCTGGCGGCCGTTTTAATAAACTGTCCGTACGGCGCGATTAAGTGAGGCGGGGTGCGGGAGCACAGGCTGAGTGCGCACCTGCGTTCAGCTCTGGCCACGGTTGCGCGCTCTGCGCTGTCAAGCGGTTATGCTAATAAGCGCCGGCGTATCTGAATAATATATCCCGCTAATTCCGCAACCGCGCTGTGGCAGCGGCGGCACCAGCAGTGCGGCAATCGTTTCGCGCCAATACGTCATCCGCTGCGGACCGTTAGCCGCTGAATTCGCGGCCGCGTAATTGCTGCACAACAGGGAGTGTGAGCGTGCATATACGCAGGCATACGGCAGCGCAATTGCACACCCAATCTCTAACGCAACGCAAAAAGACACGCCTTCCCTCCTCCCTCTCCCCCCGCCCCCCTTTCTACCAGCCCCATTCACTGTAACTTGTCCCTATCACACTATACACAGGGAAGAGCTGACACCGAACACATCAGTTTCGTGATAGAAGCGAGAAGTGATTTCAGTTCTCGTGCTGTATGGCGAATTGACGTGAATGCTTCGAATTATAGGGGTCGTCTCTGCTTTTCAGTACAGAAAGTATTCCGTTCTATTTGTGGAACTGAACAGGAGATATAGCTTTACAGATGTATGGGAGGGAGGGGGGGGGGGGGGGAGGGAGAGGTGTAGAGAGAGAGAGAGAGAGAGAGAGAGAGAGAGAGAGAGAGAGAGAGAGAGAGAGAGAGAGAGAGAGAGAGAGAACGAACAGATTGGCAGCGATTTCCTCAGAACATATCACACAATAGTCATTTGTGCAGTGGTATATTCCCCATACCTAAAATGCGTCCAAGTAAACTGTAGTGATTATCTGTGTTATTACGCAACATTACGAAACTGAATTTAATGAAGCGCAATTGGTGACCACTTACGAAAAGTCAGAGAGGGGGATGCTTACAAACTTTCTACTTTCTTTTGTAATCAATACTTTAATAAATGACAAGGTAATGTTAATCAGAACACAAGGAGAAGTTGTGATCTAAATAATAATAGATTTATTCATTCTCATCACAAGACAAAAAATGGCTAAAGAAATGTCACGCAAACATTTTCATTTGACAAACACTTTCACTAATATGGGGTCTATGGTGGACAAAGTGATCAGCTGGGGATCGACACACGACACTAACCAGAACACTAATCACTTTATCTGACTTCATACACGTGAATAGGGGGTATGGCCTAAAAACTACGCTACAGTGAAGCATCTTTACTTTCTTTCTTATCTTTCGCTTGTGCCGTTTTCCCCGCGGATACACAGGGTCGGCATGGTTAATAGGATGTAGCAATGTTAGTTGAAGGGGTGGCCGGACGCCCTTTCTGCTGCCACCTTGTAGCCCCCTCCCCTCCGTCCGGGAAGGAATTAGTGTACCCGAACTGGCTGCGACTAACGTAACCATGGAATAGTGCGAAAGTGTCCAGATGTCTGCGAGCCGTGTAACTGAGGCGGGACGTGGGGGGCCAGCTGGGTATTCACTTTGGGGGATGTGTAAAACCGCCTAAAAACCACATCCAGGCTGGCGGCACACCGGCCCTCGTCGTTAATCCGCCAAGCGGATTCGATCACGGGCCGGCGCGCCTACCCGAGTCCAGGAAGGAGCGCGTTAGCGCGCTCGGCTAACCTGGCGGGTAGTCAAACATCTCTACTATTCCAAAAAGGAAAATATGGTTCGAAAGAACAGGGTGCTTAGAAACATATTGGAGCCCTACGCCATAGCGCAAATATTTTACCCTTCTCCTTGTGAGAGCTGCACACCACACTGTGTTCGGTGACTGAAGTCATGGACGGCAGCAATCTGTTATTGTTGGCGCGCGCCCAAAAAATGCAAGTTCGCGTTCAGCTAATTCGGAACGCAGGTTCTTCCCTATGAGCCTCTGAAACCCGATGTTTCTGTGCAGGTGGACCTGTTTGCTGGTCTGCCAAACCAATTTGCCTCCGTCTCACGACTATGCGTGACAGAATATGTCAAATGTTTAGATGGCCGACTCAAGACAAATAAGTACACCCACGCACCACTAGTTGCGTGCATGATACTAAAAGTAGTACCTCTGATGTTTCAAAAGGTGAATGGCACAGGTTCTAAGTGGCTCACTAGCAAAGGACACCGTCTCACCATTTAGGTAGAGACCTGCAGTTCTTAACGAGCGGAGTGCCAGTGCAAGAGTGGTCACTTTTCTCTGTCCGCTTTCCTCGCCAGCTCGGTAGCAAAGCACATTTACATCTTAGACTACTCCCATTTTAGCACAAGCCAATAACGAGCTGGAGCACCACATTCGAAGATTGGAGACTGCCCCCTTGCTCTGCTTACACAGATTTGACCAATCAGAGACTTCAAAGTTAATTGAGAGAAAAGAAAAAAAGATTCAGCTTCGCGGCCTCTTTCCCAAGTGGTTATGCCATGTCTTTTTTAACAACAAGACCAGAATGGAGCCACAGCCCCCCATAAACCGTTTATCATCTCCCCTGTTCTATCTACTTCCAACTTTCCAAAGAACGGTCATAAACTCACTAAAAGCCTCGTGCCTTCACAAATATGTTTTGTATCAGAGTCTGGATGTCTGGGCGCCAGTGACCTGTCCCGCGGAAGATTCGCAGAAAGCTCACAGTTGTCTCTTATGCTTCCTACCTAACAAGAGCCCTTCCTCTGCCTCGTTGCCAATCTTCACTGCTTTGCCCATTGGAGCAGTGTCTCCTTGGTGCTAGTTAACCTACCTGAACGCGGACCGCAGCCGACTGGCGCCATCCAACCTGTCCGCACAATGAGGCCGCGGAATTCGGCTGTCCGGAAATGTTTTCACGTAAGTTCCGCAGAAAAATACGCTCCTCTCGGCCCTCAGTCGCCGTACGCTTTTACTGCAGTCGTTGAAATCCGACCCTATTCCTTTCAGCGCAGGTAAAGCTTACTAATATTCCTTCACTAGAGCATACAAGCTAGAGTCGTAACTGCTGCCCACCATTTCATCACGATGTATGAAGTCATTTCATAATAAAGATCATCTTCCTGAAGAATAGCATGCGGCATGACACCGAATCAGAAGTGAGACTGCCCTGCAATCTCTCATGCTGCTTGTGAAATCCATATCGGACATCATGTTAATTGTAAACTGTATTCTATGCCATCCTTCATGCACAATGTAAACATAAGTTAACATTTATGATAGTGATGACTAACTGAAAGCCAGCCGCGGTGGTCTAGCGGTTCTAGACGCTCAGTCCGGAACCGCGAGACTGCTACGGTCGCAGGCTCGAATCCTGCCTCGGGCATGGATGTGTGCGATGCCCTTAGGTCAGTTAGGTTGAAGTAGTTCTAAGTTCTAGGGGACTGATGACCACAGATGTTAAGTCCCATAGTGCTCAGAGCCATTTGAACCATTTTTGAACTAACTGAAACCCTCAGCTGCCGTAGACATTGGCCCATCCACTCATTACTCGCGCACGCTTTGGCGATTCTCGTAAGAGTTTGGGCAACCTGTGCGCATTCGCACAGACGAAGGTCAATGGCTGGGCAGCCTTTAACTATATGTATGAAGACAGTAGCTGTTCTCGAAAGGACAGAATACTGTTGATGACGGTGCAGCTTTTCCCTGGAATAAATGATGACTAACTGAAACCATCAGCTGCCGACAGGTGGTGTTGATATACCTCGATGTGGACAGCTGAAAATGTGTGCCCCGACCGGGACTCGAACCCGGGATCTGTCTATAAGGTATATTACATATGTAGAGCAGGGTGTATTAAATATAAAACAGTGACGTATGTAGGAGCAGTCTCTGGACAGTGTGTGCCAGATAATGAGAGTGAGTTGACATGCAGAAACTTCAGCGCAGTTGGTAGCTTTGTGGGTTATAAGTAGCGACGAGAAAAGTAGCAGGTTCGCACCCACCTCCTTGTAATTTTGTTTTTTCGCCTTTTGTTTTCTCAAAGATTCTGGGTCGGTCTTAATCATTTAGAGAGAAGAATTATTTTAAAAGTCAATTTTGTTTCTTATAAATAATGTATTTGCTGCAATTGTTGTTGCAAATCCCAACGATTGAAAGTTTTCTCAGAGACCAGAAATCTTAATATGACTGCCAGTCTACGTCTTAAAGTAAACATCCATTACACACAGGAAATTTTTGCTACTATGAAAAGTTCTGTAAAAAGTATATACCTATCTCTGGGTTTACGGGCTGTCTCATGTTTGTTACGTGGTTTACATGGCTCTAAGCACTATGTGACTTAACATCTGAGGTCATCAGTCCCCTAGAACTTAGGACTACTTAAACCTAACTAACCTAAGGACATGACACACATCCACGCCCGAGGCAGGATTCGAACCTACGACCGTAGCGGTCGCGCGGTTCCAGAGTGAAGCGCCTAGAACCGCTCGGCCACACAGGCCGGCGCATGTTTGTATCTTCCCGGTAAATACCTTTTTCAGTGATGGTGAGTAGCTTCGAAAAAATCTCCTCTTCCATTCTAATGAAATTATGAAACGAATCTCGATCTTGAAACATATGTGATCAAGTACGTTGTTTCAGTCTGTTGGTAGTCAGTACAGTGTCGAGTGTACTGATATTATGCATGCCCAAACTGGCCTTAGACACTACTTTTCTGTCTTTTGAAACAGAAAATTGGATGAAAATTCAATTGAGTTAACGAATGACTTTTACTAGTATGTATCTCAGATCTTTGTACAGCGTTATGTACTGTTACTCTACAAGGAATCTGCTGTTCAGGCCCCAGGCAAGTCCAAAATCATCTTCGCGATTTCCTCCGCTCTTCTTCGATAATTGCTAATGCAGCTATTTTACGCGGATCATCTTCATAAAGAAACTGTATGGTTGGAGAGCCAAATAAGATTGACAACGGCCAATGGAGAGCGCTGTGGGCGCAAATCACGGTAACCATGTCTTCCCGTGGGCCGACGGTACTGTTTCTCGTGAGAGTGGATGTCGCGACCGCTTCCGCGTTCACGTTCACGTTAACGTTAACGTTAGCTGCCTCGTCCCATGTGAGGATGGCTTAAGGCTGAAGGTGAAGCAGTGGTCGCTCGGCTGAGCAACTTGTTGCGGTACAAGTGTCATTGACTCCTGGAGTACAGTTCGATTTTTATTGACACATATTGGTGTACGGAAATGGACTGCAGGATCAGGTAATAAATCGCCGTCTGCTCGGCCGTGTAGTTGCTTTACTTTTAGAGACCGCAGCTTCTGGCGCGGGCCGGTAAAAGACGCCAGCAGGCTCTCGCGAGGCTCCGCTTCCAGATAAGCGTGCCTTGCTGCAGCATGGCGTGGCCACGGCTCTTCCGGGCCCGCCAGCCTCGTTTGGCACTGCGCTGCGGCCGGCGCCCTGACTGCGTGCACAGTGGCTATAAATAAAGGCGGCCGGCCGCGGGAACCCCCACCCCTGTGGCTGCCGGCCTGACTAATTCGCCAGGCTGCGCGCCGTCTAAAGCCTTAGAGCCACTTCTCGGAAGTTTGCGTCGAGTGCTTCACAAACACATCTGCCTTATTTCCCTTCTTCGGCCCGAGCATCTGGCTTCCTACTTCTTGAGTACCTCCACATTCTTCGGGCGTGATTAACATCTGACTCTAGCAATAAACAGATAGCAGCTAATATAAACTCTTGTTTTTCCTAGACGAATGTATGGCGAGCAGGCTGAAGATATACAAAACTAGGAACACTCAAAATACCATCGCCTGCTATAATAGAGTCGAAGAAGTTTTTTCTTCCTCCGCTGTCCTCTCCCCTCCCCCCCCCCCCCCCACCCTCTCGCCCCGATAGTTTCTCTGAATCATTGCTCATTTTAATTTCTATTCACACCCGTGAGGAAATAAGTTTCAAGAAAAATCCTGCACAAAAGCATTAAATGCTGTTTTTGCGACTGCATTAATAGAGGCAAATCATTATGAGTTATTTTTAACCCACTGCTGCATGGTCTTATTCCAAAATTCTACACGTACACGCAGTCTTCAGCTTTTATGCATCCATATATACCTTAATTTTTTCCTCGTGTTGCCTACGAATCTTCCATTAGCTCATTGTACAGATCGTTTCTTTTCACTAAGTATACAGAAAAATAAGTTTTCGTGCATTAGGTCTTAGGTCGTGCAGCATGTCCAGCCAGTTTTCAGTTGCCATGGCTCCTTCACCTGCTGTCTTATACCTTACGCATTTCTTTTTCTTTTTTTTTTCTTTTTCTCCTCTGTTCTCGGTATTCCAATCGTACCTCTTTCCATTTCCTGCTGGACAAGTTTTCTCACTGCTATAGGCTAAAAATGGTAAACACTGCAGTTATTAACTTCCCATTTCAAGCAAAATACTAATTCATTTGTAAATAAGGCACCAAATTTCCCAAACGAACAATGAAATTTTATTTACCTTTGTGCTTATTTTTAGTTCTATCCCCACGTAGTCTCTGGTTGACGTAAGTGCACGAGTTAGTGGATTGTTTAAACAACGATGTCAACATTTGACTCTCTTCCTTTCAGTATCCTGCTTGCAGATAATTTTCAATCATGTTTTCTTGTTTGTTCTTTTAGCTTCATCATTATTTGTTGAAGCTTCTCAAAGAAAGCAAAACAATGCCGTCGTCAAGTCCAAGTTGATTCAGATAAGATGCTTTATTCATAAACCATGCTTACCTCAACCCATTTAATAAAGTACCTCTCCCAAAGCAATAGCTTCTTTTTCTTTTTAGCAGCGATTTTAATCTCTTTTCGGACTTTCACTTTTTTTATGGAATATAACATCACACCAACTAAAGTGCATAGTTATTCCGTGACGCCACCCCGTCTTTGAATCCAAGTCATTTAATTTACATTTTATTCATTTTTAGCAGGTTTCGTTGACCGTATGAGTCAAACATATTTGGTTTTGAAACCAATCACTATATAGTCCACAGGACGCTGCTCATAATATATTTTTTTAAATAAAAATGTAAAGGATGAGTAAAAATAAATTCAGGGTCTAAAGAAGAATCTTAGATATCACAACGAAAGGCTGAAGTACTACTCTCCTGTGCGGAATAAAAGAAATGAGCACAGAAATATTTTTCAAAATCGTATGACATTCAGTTTACTTCTGAAATACGACCTTACTTTACTGGTATTAGTTTAAGAGGACATGTTTGGTCACTTGGCGAGTCAGCACAAAGCGTATGTTGGCTGTCACAAGATAGCCCTGTCCAACCAGCAAGCCATTTAAGAACACCTCTGCTACGGAAACGGGAAGGCTGAGGAAAACTTGTCGTTAGCACCTTTGCAGATATCTGTAATTCAGGCTCAATTCCAAACAGTTTGACAGACACCGTCTTTTCGACATGCCACACGACTTTCCGATTTAATGTAGTGACGTGTGAGACGTTCTTATTTCATCTCATGACAAAGACGTTAGCAATTGTAGGGTCGGTGTTTTCCCTATTTCTGTACCAACCCGTGGACTCTTTGTTCAGTCCATGGAATTTATTATTTACATCTAGCTGCACAGTTCCTGTGAATTTTCTCCGTGGGATTGCATTACTCGTTGTGGTGTGCATTTGCATTGTTTTAACAACAATGGCTGAAGAGCTCTGCCACTGTTGCTGTTATGACGATTAGGCGAAAAGCAGTTCAGCCCGTCACAGTTTCGCGAAATAAGGCAGTTATTCACTCGTAATTGATTTCAGGTCTAATCATACCTGCAGATGTCGGCATACCCTTGACCAGATTAGGTATTGTTTCTCGTAAAGGAAGTCAATCTATCACACATGTCAGCATAATAAAAAAAGGCATTCTGTCTTAAAGAAGACAGAAAAATACGGTTTTCTATGTTAGAGAAGAAATTTACAGCATGTTAAAAAAGTGTGATATTTTGAAATATGGTAATAAAAAGCGTCACAAAAAATAAAGCCAGTAAGCGTGAATACAGAAACACATACCTTCTGAGAAATGAACATTTGTTCATAGGAGGAATGCAGTGCTGCTCGGTAAGCAAACCGCTCTGGTGTCAATCTGTACCATAACACCCAAGATACATATTAATCTGAACATAAGAAGGCTGCAGGCAGTTGCGTGGTTCGAATTGTGATGGCGCCGTAGATTGCATCAACTAAATATGACACACCGTCTTCTATCTCACGCGTGTGGACTGTTTACAGTTTGGATGCTAGAGAGCGCTGGACAAATAGGCCGAACAGCTAAGCGATGATACTCTGCAATATGACTATTTTTTAGCGTAGAGTGCACGGGCTCGCAAGCTGTTTCCATTTGCTGAACCATGAAAATAATTTCTGTAACGTCATTTGTTGAGTACGCTTCCAATGCTAAGAAGTTGTGGTAAAGAGGAAAGAAAATATACAAATGTACTGATGTAAAAACCAAAATGAAGCCATGTGAGACCTTAACTTATCCCGGCGAATTGAATGTTCGAATAACTTACGGGTTTACTGCCGGGTGACGACGTCAACCGCCGCAGATATTTCGACAGGTGCACACCCTGCCATTCTCAAGGCACAAATGCAAGGAGAAAGAAAGGTGCAAAGGGAATTTAATACCTCGGTTCACAGAGGAGAAACAAGGGAGACACCATACAGAGAACAAGTGTTAACACAAACAAAGATACCCAACGTCAGAAATACCGATAGTGACTATTACTCAACAGGTGAGGTAGCACTAATTCTGTCCCTCTGGTTTTTGATGAGAGACAGAACCGGATTCCAAGCAGCATTTAAACAATATCCACCATCTCTGTTTATAAGGTTGCTTGATAGTTTGATTTCAACAGCTTCCTTAATAACACTATCCCAATAGCTGGACGTGCAAGCCAGAATCTCCCTGTCTCCTCTGCGAATCGAGGTATTTAGTTTCCTTGCACATTTCTTCCTCCTTGCATTTGCGCCTTGAGAATGGCAGGGTGTGCTCCTGTCGAAATATCGGCGGTGGTCGACGATGTCACCCGGCAACAAACCCGTAAGTTATTCGAACAAAGTGAAGCCATTTGTGTAAGTACGTAAGACTCCACGCTTTGTACCCAGAGTTTTAGTAACTCTCCACAAAACACATATGAACCCTTTTGGAAATACAGTCCAACATAATTCGAACCATACAACTGGCTTTAGACCACTTAATGCTCAGACTCATGGATACCTTGAGTACTGTGGTACAAAAAGATATCGAAACACTTTACTGATACTATTGACCGAAATCAGTGCAACAATTCTGGCCACGGCCGCATCGAGACGTCTTTTAGCCCCTCCTATCAACAAGTATTCGTATCCCAGAAAGTACAAGTTTCCAGACGCATTTTTACTGGACTTTTTTCTCCCGTTTCGATGAGTGCTACCACCTCTCAAGATATTCTATACCTTTTTCTAACATCCTTTACAATGGAGATTAATAACGTCGGCCACTGAAAATGTTCTATGTCCGAAAAAGTTGCGGCAAAGTAAATAGTTCATTCGACGAAATCGTGATTGGTCGTACTTTTTTTCCTCGTGATTGCGCAGTTTACGCTAAGGCCTACGTGACCACCAGGCGGCGAGCATGGTCATAGTCGCAGACGCAGAGCTCCGGGAAACGCTCCAGCGTCACTCGGTGTTTCCTGGCAGGACGCGTTTCTTTTGAGTGACAGGAAGAAGATCGAAGCGCCGCTGCGCTTGGCGCGTAGTTACCAACACGGCGCCCTGCTCCCAAGACGCGATGCGGCGCGCCTCCCTGCTGTGGAGCCGTCGCGTTCTGGACCGCGACAAGTTCGCCCTGACACGTGAGTGCGAGTGGCCAACGGCCGAATTTTTCTGTCCGGCTCGTTCTTTCTTTCTTTCTTTCTTTCTTTCCTTCCTTCCTCCGCGGTCGATGGTAACATATGGAACGTTTAATGGGTCGTGCTGCTCCTATTGTCTTACAAGGTGAGGCCACGATGTTTGGTACGCGGATTTACTGCAAACTTCGTACACTCTTAGTACTCCATTAGGACAACAAAATGTGTAAGCAATAGCGCGTACTTCTCAAGCGTTATTGAGAAAATCGCGAGATAATTTCGATCGCCAAATATCTCAGATATACAGGGTGTTAGAAAAAGGTACGGCCAAACTTTCAGGAAACGCTCCTCACACAAATAAAGAAAAGACGTTATATCGACATGTGTCCGGAAAAGCTTAATTTCCATGTTAGAGCTCATTTCAGTTTCGTCCACCTACGCTCAGTGGAGCACGTTCTCATGATTTCATACGGCATACTCTACCTGTGCTGCTAGAACATGTGCTTTTACAAGTACGACACAACATGTGGTTCATGCACGAAGCTCCTGCACATTTCAGTCGAAGTGTTCGTACGCTTCTCAACAGCAGATTCGGTGACCGATGGATTGGTAGAGGCGGACCAATTCCATGGCCTCCACGCTCTCTTTACCTCAACCCTCTTGACTTTCATTTATGGGGCCATTTGAAAGCTCTTGTCTACGCAACCCCGGTACCAAATGTAGAGACTCTTCGTGCTCGTATTGTGGACGGATGTGATACAATACGCCATTCTCCAGGGCTGCGTCAGCGCATCAGGGATTCCATGCGACGGAGGGTGGATGCATGTATCCTCGCTAACGGAGGACATTTTGAACATTTCCTGTAACAAAGTGTTTCCATTCCGTGATTAATGTGATTGAAGAGAAGTAATAAAATGAGCTCTAACATGGAAAGTAAGCGTTTCCGGACACATGTCCACATAACATTTTCTTTCTTTGCGTGTGAGGAATGTTTCCTGAAAGTTTGGCCGTACCTTTTTGTAACACCGTGTATATACTTGTGCGTGGCCGTTTCTACCAGGAAGAGCCGGCAGGCGAGTGGTTAGCGTTCAAGCCCCGTGATCACTGGGTCGAGTGCCGCTCGTTTTTTTTTTTAAATTTCTAACAGTCATTTTCTATACTATTTATATTACACTTGATGTAATGGGAAAAATACGTGTAATCGGATGAACTTGTTACAATGTTATTTGTCAGTCTACAAATTTTTATTATCACAAATAATGTAATATTCATAACTACCGACTAGTAAACGACCACACGCATAAAGTCATACTGAAATTGTATGCTTGTCCGTGTCTTCAAAATTGTTCGTATTTAATCGAAAGAATACGAGAAATTGTCTGTCTTGAAGACGCTATGAAAATACACTCGATACTGCATGACCAATGATCAGCGCCGATATTTAACGAAATGCTGCGTTATGCTTGGTTTACTTCCAAATTATCGGCTGAAAAAGAGGTTTTTGAACATGTTAAAGAGGTTTGTTTTTCCACGGAAAACCTCAAAAGACTTTGCGTGTGCGGAAACATAGCATTTATTCAATGCTGCTGGTGCCGTTTAACTTCGTTTTTCATGTTTTTACGAAAAAATACCATCCCGCAATTTGAAATCGTAATGTCGAAAGCGACGATTAATTGTACATCTTTCGAAAGCCGTCTGTGCCGCTCTGAGGTAACAAGTTGTTTCGGGCTCCTTCCAGGTATAAGGGACGTCTCAAAACACGGAAAAGCATACATTTTCAGTATCACTTTATGCGTTTGGCCGTTTACTAGTCGGTAGTTGTGAAAATTATATTATTCGTGATAATAAAAATTTGTAGACTGCCAAATAACATTGTAAATTTAATAAAAGTTCATCCGATTACACGTATTTTTCCCATTACATCAAATGTAATACAAATAATAAAGAAAATGACTGTGTTAGAAATTGAAAAAACTGACGAGCGGGACTCGATCCAGCGACCCAGCGATTACGGGGCTTGAACTCTAACCACTCGCCTGCCGGCGCTTCCTGGTAGAAACGGCCACGCTCAAGTATATATATCTGAGATATTTGACGATAGAATTTATCTTGCGATTTTCTCAATAACGCTTGAGAAGTGCTCGCTATTGCTTACACATTTTGTTGTCCTAATGGAGTACTACGAGTGTACGAAGTTTGCAGTTAATCCGCGTTCGAAACGTCGTGGCCTCCCTTTGTTAGTCTTTAGCATGCGATACAATTGATGTCACACGCAATACCAAACGTGTCCGCTAAATGCGCTTATTGACGATCAACGTGAAATTTATTTCGTGCACACATATGAATGAAAAAATATATTGCAATGCAAACGCCTTTACTGTTGTGCGCAAAAGGCAGTTCATATCTGTAGATTGTATCTACAATGAAAATATTCCTTTAAAAGTACACAGAAATACGAACAGGTTCTCATTTGAATGACCATTTGGAAAAGTTCGCCTTTGAATGATTTTCAAAAGAATATTGCTTTTCCAGAATAATTTACATCTTCTTGTGTAGCGCCTCCTATAATATATCGTATTATATGTTTGTAACAGTTTTGTATTTGGTATCATGGATAAAAACTATCAATTGGCAACTGTAACAATGATATTACTTTTCAGTGTTTTACCGAAAGTTGTGATTTCTTTGTTGCTTCAGTTATTTGAACTATTTCACAGTACCATAACAGAATTCAAATGATGTAACAATGGCATTAAGCATCATTACAAAGATTCTTTTAGGTAAATTTTTACACTTAAATATATAAACCATAATCATCTTCTAAACAATCCCAAGCAATTTTCTTTACCTCCGTGTAGAGCAGCGTGGTATGTCTTCAAAAGATGGCCGGCCGGGGTGGCCGAGCGGTTCTAGGAATACAATCTGGAACCGCGCGACCGCTACGTCAAAGGTTCGAATCCTGCCTTGGGAATGGATGTGTGTGATGTCCTTAGGTTAGTTACGTTTAAGTAGTTCTAATTCTAGGGGACTGATGACCTGAGATGTTAAGTCCCATAGTGCTCAGAGCCATTTGAACCATTTTCTTCAATGATGCACGTATACCTTCACCCGCTCTCGCCAGTCTTCTCTGAAAATAGTTTACAGTAAGCCATCAGCATCTTTCTTCTTGTTATCTGAGACTGCATGGCTGAGATGTACTTCACCTCGTAGTTAAGAAAAGAATTTCATGATGGTCTATCCGTGTTCAGCAGACTTCCGCTCTTGTGCATCCTGCTGAGACTTTTAGACTTTAGTTGCCTTCAAATCAGTGTGTTTCCCATTCCTTCGTATTTGTAAATGAAAATGCATTTCTCTTATATGACCTAGATTTTGTAGGTCTTGAAATAAGAATTTCGAGTCTATCACTCACCAAAGTTTCTTACTTCACCCACTGACTCGCAGACCTCGTTACTCTACCGAAAACGCTGTCAGCAGTTAAGTAACTTTCTCCTCGTAGTAGCCTAATAATTATTAATATTAGTACTATGCAGTATCATCACGAGTTAGCACGGAAGCACTAACTGATGCTGACGGCTGCTCATACCTTCACAGGTATGGAAATCAGGTGACTACAACCATCATCTCGTATTGGCCGTAATGCACTATTTCTTTTTTGCACGAGATATACGAGTATGTGCTGAGCTTCGTGTTTGTTATGACCCACGTATTTTCACAGGCTTGTATCATGGGACATGTTCGAATTCTCTTAAATAGCGTGATGTATACATTTCTGCTTTTTCTATGGGTACTATTCCATATAGTATCTTTTCTCTTTTTTAATTGTGGACATGTTCGCCTTTACGTGTCAAGTCCTCAATCTGTAAGATGCGAAATCACAGTCGCTCTTGTTTCTTAATTGATTGAAAATGTGTTCATATTTATGTTCCGTGGGGTTTATTATTTCATGTATAGACAGACAAAATTAGTTCCATACCCGATGTTAAGTTTAGTAGTAGGACAGCAATCAGACACAGCTTTCCTAACTAGATCCTAGTGGACATGCTTCACCAGTGGCTTCCCCAGGTACTTCAGTCAATCAAATATATTACTATCCTGCATGACTTTATAAATGCTCGTTCACTTTGGTGTTGTGTTCATGACGCCCTTATACTCAAGTGTGGAATTGCCTATTCGACCAAACGGCCGCTGAGATTAACGGTGGACGGATAACAAACAATGATGTCACAAGCCCTTCATTCGCGGCAAGACTTTGATGTTCCGTCTGGTATAGCAGCCTTTCTCCTGAACTACCTGCTAAAATTCTGGGGACGACTGTCGTATTCTAGAGACGTTATGCTTCTACTGAACTTAATATTCGCAAGATTTACCTGCCTTGATCCTCTGCCCAGCAGATGAGAGACGATACATCTCATTATTAACATCAGGGACGTGGAAGACACAGGGTTTGTACCTCGCTGTCGAATGTCAGAGGGAGTAATTAGTTCTAAACCCGACAGGGGTATCAGTAGATTTTATGAAGGTTGACGAAAGAGCGTTCAGTATTTACTGATTAGAAAGTTACACAGAGATGGTTTGGCTTCACATTTTTCCATATATTCTAACCATCGGAAACCAATGCGTTCAGTTGCAATTTGTTCTTGTTACATGTACATCTACATTATTACTCTGCAATTCACAATTAACTGCCCAGCAGAGGGTTCACAAAACTACCTTCAAGCTACTCCTCTATCGTTCCGCTCTCTAAGAGCGCGCGGGGAAAAATGAACACTTAAATCTTCCCATGCGAGCTCTAATTTCTCTTATTTTATTATTCTGATCATTTCTCCCTACGTAGTTGGTCGCCAGGAAAATATTTTCGCAATCGGAGGAGAAAGTTCGTGATTGAAATTTGACGAGAAGATCCAGCCGTAACGAAAAAGCTTTATTTTAATGATTATTATCATCCCAATTCACGTATCATATCCGTGGCACTCCTCCCTGTTTTACGATAGTACAAAACGAATTGCCCTTCTTTGAACTTTTCCGATGTCCTCATTCAACCCCTTCTGATCCCACCCCGCACAGCAATACTCCAGAAGACGGCGGACGAACGTGGTGTAAGCAGTCTCTTCAATAGACCTGTTGCATTTTCGAAGTGTTCTGCCAATAAATCGCAGACTTTGGTTTGCCTTGCCCATGACATTATCTACGTGATCGCTCCAGTTTGTTATTCATAATTGTAATCCCTGTGTTTTGTTGAATTTATAGCCTTTAGATATGTGTGATTTATAGTGTAATCTAAATTTGTCGGATTCCTTTTAGTACTCATGTGGATGACTTCACACTTTCCATTATCTAGAGTCAGTTGCTACTTATCGCACCATACAGATAGCCTGTCTTGTCTAGATAATTATGCATTTCGTTTTGATCATCTAATGATTTTACAGGACGGTAGATGAAAGCGTTATTTGCAAACAATCTAAGAGGGCTGCTCAGATTGTCCCTCAAATCGTTTGTGTGGATCAAGAACAGCAGAGGGCCTATAACACTTCCTTGGCAACGCCAGATATTACTTCCGTTTTACTCGATAACTTTCCTTCAGTTGCTACGAACTGTGACCTTTCTGAAAGGAAATCACAAATCCAGTCACACAACTGTGACGATACTGCATACGCGCGCAATTTGACTAGAAGTAGCTTGCGAGGAAATCTGAAAATATGGAATCAATTTGACGTTTCCTGTCGACACAACTAATAAAGAGCTAGTTGTTTCACAATAATGATGTTTTCTGAATCCATGCAGATTGTTTGTCAGTAAATCTGTTTTCTTCGACGTAATTAATCATGTTTGAACAAAATATAATTATATTCCAAAATCCTACTGCAAATCAACGTTAGTGATATGAGTCTGTAATCAACGGATTAGTCCTATTTCCTTTCAAGGATATTGGTGTTACTTGGGCAACTTTCGAGTCTTTGAGTACGGATTTTATACGGGCGAGCGGTTGTATATGATTGCTAAGTTTGCAGCTATTGTGTCCGCATACTCTGAGAGGAACGTGACAATCTGGACCGGAGACCTTGCTTGTTATTTAGTGTTTTAAGCTGCTTCGCTACACCGAGGATATCTGCTTCTAAGTTACTCATGTTGGCACTTGATTTGAATTGTGGAATATCTACTTCTTTGCGAAGGAATTGAATTACTCTGCTTTAGTGGCACTGTCATCAGTAACATCACCAATGTTACCGCACAGTGAAAGTATTGATTGCGTCTTGCTGGTGGTGTAATTTACATTCGAAATAACTCTGGATTCTCTCTTTACAACACAGGACAAAACTCAGTACCTTCTCAACATACCTCAATGTCTCGCCGCTTCTATTGATACCCATCAGTCAGTAGACGTCAATTTCCAATAACTGCTGTGGCTATGTACATGTTCCGTAATTTGCCTCTATCCATATGCTAGAATTTTCTCCCGGCTGTAGCTCAGCTCAACTGTCAGATCATACCACTAACAACTAACAGTCCCAGTAACTAATCAATACGGGGCTCATTCTTTTTCTTTTAATTTTGGATAGTCCCTTTTGCACCTGTCGAATGGTGTGGGACATGATCCCTTTAAGCGTGCCGTGGGCGCTCTAATAACTTGCTAAAAACCAGAAAATTATTTCCCCATCCGTCTTTTAAGCAGTTCTCCGTGACCTATGGGCGGTGGCTTCATGACTTAACCTTTTGTCGCAATGCCTGTTATGTGTTGTCTGTGATTCAACAACCCACTTCTTATTTCCCACGAGTAAATGCTATTGGCAGCCATCTGATACTGAAATTTTAATCAGTTACCTCTATATAGATCGCCACCGCACTATTATTTGTTACCCACCGTAGCTTGGATCTACATTGCTGACTATTAAGACACCAACACCAAGAAGGACAGCAAATAACGGCTTCCCGGTCTCTGTTCAAAATTAATGCTATGGGTCCGGGTGGTGCCGAAAGTAGCAAAATTGACTTGCCGTATAAAAGAGCAGGGCCCCAGATCGCGTCCTCCGTACCTATATCTATTGACATTGCTGACGAGTTTTCTTTGTACCATGTTTACGTGCACACACTGCCGAAAAAAATTAGTACACTGGGAATGACAACGTTGATTTTCATCCGATGACGGCATATCCCACCTGAAGGATAGTAACTGTACTAATAATGGTTTCAACGTTGTCCGCCAACAGATAGCATAATGCCATACCTACCCTTGAATAGTGAATACTCACGGGCAGAAGGCTCAGTGTTATGCAAACGCGTGAAACAGGCAAGCAGGTAGCCATACCACTGAGACTAACTCGTGCTTCCAACAGCTAATTGAACGAGTCTGAATGGGGTGAAATTGTGGCCTTCGGACGATTGTCACATAATTTGGACGTGCTGCGGCAGTTACGCAACGGTGCTGGTAGCAGTGGTCCCGTGAACATTCTCACACCTGTAGACGAGGTTCCGGAGGTCCGCGCAACACACACCCGCCAGGATCGTCGTACTGACAGGGTAGCAGTTACAGGTCGTACAGTTGCCACAACACAGATAAGATGGCTTGTGAGCCCTGGCGGGTCAGCACGAACTGTTGCCAACCGGTTATTAGCCCTGGGACTACGGGCACGCATACCCCAGCCAGTCTCCCATTCACGCCACAGCATGGAAGAGCACGGCTCGACTGGTGACTTCACAGGATCACTTGAAATATGGAATGGCGACGTGCGGTCTTTAGCGAGGAAGAGATTCTGCCTGCACGTAAGTGATGGTCGTTTGCGCATACAACGTCGACTTGGTGAGTGTTGTCTCAGAGTGCATTATTCCAAGACACACTGTCCCGAACCCTGGACTTATCGTCTGGGGTGCCATAATCTACAGCTCTAGTTCACCTTTGATGTTTCTGGGGGGGAGGGGGACGCTAACCAGCGAACAGTACGCGCGTAATGTTATTAGACCCGTTATTTTGCCGTTCTTGTAACAGGAAGGTTATGTGATGTTCCAACAGGATATTGCTCGCCCACGTCCTTGAAACCAAACGTGCTCTGCAAGACGTTCAGCAACTTTCCTGTCCAGCACGCTCTCAGTCCATCACGTTTGGGATATGATGGAATGAGAAGTAATTCTTGCCACTCGTCAATCATCTCATGTAACTACGTGAACAGGTCGAACAGGCGTAGAATAACGTACCCCAGGACAGTATTCACCATCTGTGCGATCAACTGGATGCCAGTCGGAACCTTCTCTGCCGCCCGTGGGGGTTACACAAGTACTATCATGGGTGTTTCAGCATGAGTCGATAGCGGGTACCTCAGAACCGCTTGTCTCTTGGTCTGTAAGTGTACTCATGTCATGCACTCAATATGCAATGTTGCAACAACAAATCTTGAATGAACTGGAAACCTCTAAACGAGCTCAGATGGAAACCCAGTTCTAAGCAAAGAAGGGAAATTAGAAAGGTGGAAGGAGTACATAGAGGGTCTATACAAGGGCGATGTACTTGAGGACAATGTTATGGAAATGGAAGAGGATGTAGATGAAGATGAAATGGGAGATATTATACTGCGTGAAGAGTTTGACAGAGCACTGAAATACCTAAGTCGAAACAAGGCCCCGGGAGTAGACAACATTCCATTGGAACTACTGACAGCCTTGGGAGAGCCAGTCCTGAGAAAATTCTACCATCTGGTGAGCAAGATGTATGAGACAGGTGAAATACCCTCACACTTCAAGAAGAATATAATAATTCCAACCCCAAAGAAAGCAGGTGTTGACAGATGTGAAACTTACCGAACTATCAGTTTAATAAGTCACAGCTGCAAAATACTAACGCGAATTCTTTACAGACGAATGGAAAACCCGGTAGAAGCTGACCTCGGGGAAGATCAGTTTGGTTCCGTAGAAATGTTGGAACACGTGAGGCAATACTGACCTTACGAGTTACCTTAGAAGAAAGATCAAGGAAAGGCAAACCTACGTTTCTAGCACTTGTAGACTTAGAGAAAGCTTTTGACAATGTTGACTGGAATACTCTCTTTCAAATTCTGAAGGTGGCAGGGGTAAAATACAGGGAGCGAAATGCTATTTACAATTTGTACAGAAACCAGATGGCAATTATAAAAGTCGAGGGACATGAAAGAAGCAGTGGTTGGGAAGGGAGTAAGACAGGGTTGTAGCCTGTACTCGATGTTATTCAATCTGTATATTGAGCAAGCAGTGAAGGAAACAAAAGAAAAATTCGGAGTAGGTATTAAAATCCATGGAGAAGAAATAAAAACTTTGAGGTTCGCCGATGACATTGAAATTCTGCCAGAGATAGCAAAGGACAGAGCAGTTGAACGGACTGGATAGTGTCTTGAAAGGAGGATATAAGATGAACATCAACAAAAGCAAAACGAGGATAATGGAATGTAGTCGAATTAAGTCGGGTGATGCTGAGGGAATTAGATTAGGAAGTGAGACACTTGAAGCAGTAAAGTAGTTTTGCTATTTGGGGAGCAAAATAACTGATGATGACGATCGAAGTAGAGAGGGTATAAAATGTAGACTGGCAATGGCAAGGAAAGCGTTTCTGAAGAAGAGAAATTTGTTAACATCGAGTATAGATTTAAGTGTCAGGAAGTCATTTCTGAAAGTATTTGTATGGAGTGTAGCCATGTATGTAAGTGAATCATGGACGATACATAGTTTGGATAAGAAGCTTTCGAAATGTGGTTCTACAGAAGAATGCTGAAGATTAGATGGGTAGATCACGTAACTAATGAGGAGGTATTGAATAGAATTCGAAGAAGAGGAGTTTGTGCCACAACTTGACTACAAGAAGGGATTGGTTGGTAGGACATGTTCTGAGGCATCAAGGGATGACCAATTTAGTATTGGAGGGCAGCGTGGAGGGTAAAAATCGTAGAGAGAGACCAAGAGATGAAGACACTAAGCAGATTCAGAAGGATGTAGGCTGCAGTACGTATTGGGAGATGAGGAAGCTTGCACAGGATAGAGTAGCTGTCGTAGGACTTAAGACCACCACCACAATAACAACAACAACAACAAACGTGTGTGTTTAATTTTTTCCCGGCAGTGTATTTTAAAACACGTGCTGTTTGGTGTACTGAGAAATGCACACCTTTTGTCATTTTTCTCAACATGGATTATTGAATATTCTACCCGGAGGTTTTACATCGATCTACAGCATGGCATGAATGTAGCTGAAAACTGAGGTGAAAGTTGGAATCAGTTAACAACCAGTGTTCTGTATGGTAGCAGAGCAATATTAAGAGCACATAGATGCCACACAATCTAGCAACATAGCAGATGTTGACAATTTTGTGCGAGCTCTATACGTCAAGCTTCAAGCACGATAGTAGTACGATAAAACAATGTTGTAGCACTTCCTGTCTGAGCTCATCTCGCGAACAGTGGACTGCACGTGAAATTCAAAAGGGATTAGGGGAGGGGGGGAGGGGCGGAGAGGTAGCAGCGAAGCAGTCGCTGACCGCTGCAGAGACAACAGCCGCCGCTATCTGCTCTGGCCAGTAGGTGGCTTCTTGTGTCCGTGTACAAAAAGCGGCCGTGAAACTAGCAAAGGCGAGCGAGCTCACCACTTCTATCCGCGTATCTGCACGCGACATCCATAATCGCATTAAAACAACGCGAAAGGAAATATTTACAAGCGCAGATCCAGAGTAGCGTGGCTTAAACACGACTCGAGTTAAGCTGCTTTCTTACGTATGTACGTCGCTGTTTCATTGCATTCGGTACAGCGCGCGGGAACTGGGACTCCAGAAAGAGATCGTAATGCAGAATTATTGCCTAATCCTTAAGTTTGCTAGGAAATTGTAGCTTGCATTTCGGGGGTGCCATTGCACAGTGTGCTACAAAACTTTGAGCGACCACTCATTATTACTCGGGGGGGGGGGGGGGGGGGGGGTATTGATTCGAGCGCAAGGCAATCTAGTCCTTAGCGCGCATTCTAATATATGGAACGAGTGCAACAAATACTATCACAATTCAACAAGAGTTAAAGTGTGACAGTTCCCTAAAACACACACACACAGCTCGCGGACGCATTTGAGAGTACTAAATCCGTGTCCGCTATTAGTCTTTTAAATCGAAAATTTTGGAACTAATTCAGTGGGAAGAGCCGCGCAGGATTAGAGTCCTCCCTCGGGCATGGGTGTGTATGTTTGTCCTTAGGATAGTTTAGGTTAAGTGGTGTGTAAGCTTAGGCACTGATGACCTTAGCAGTTAAGTCCCATAGGATTTCACACACATTTGAACTTTTTTTTTTTCAGTGGAAAGATCTAAAATATCACGACAGGTAAATTTGGCTGACATATCGCTGGACTAGAAAACAACCAATAAACCCAATATAAAAGGGCATAAAACTTAGGGTTTGGAGATGGTGAGGCTACTGTCGGCTGTTGTGTTGCTGAGACAGCTAAAACGCGACGTGCCTATGTCAGATGAATTGCAGATTGGGTGCCATCGAGCTTTTGTGGAGCGTCAAGTTACAGCTATGGCATGGGCCCACTGATCAACCTTGTCGGTCCCTTAGCGTGACTGCTGACAGCCTAACTTAGAGTGAGGATTTCTTCCTCTGAAATCGTACCTAACAGCCTATGATCGAAATAGTTTTTTAATGAAGAAAGCACTACGCTCCTTTAGTTTCCTTCCGTGCTGATACCACTGTGATCTCACTGGGGTCTCTGAACATTCTTGATAGTCAGTGGCATAACATAACGACATATCCACTGAAGTCTAGACACAATTCAAGCACCTGATGTGAAATTCGTAATTGTTCTTATGTTGCACGACCTCCTTTAACGCTCTTAAAAATGTCCCCCTGAAGTCAGGGGCCACATACAATTAATCCAGATGTGTGAGTTGGTAGTGGCTACCACTTGCATTAATCAGCACGAAAAGTTTTGAACATTTTATTTGCAAAATGTCAGGAGAACGTTTTAAGCATTTGGAAGTATTATAAAAGACTGAGTCAAGTAATTTGAAACAGGACATCCACAGTCATCAATTCTCCAATGACAAACAGCAGATAAGGAGCAGAAATTTACGTTACTCATCGACACCTCGAAAATGTTTCGCAGAAAATTTCACAAAGTACATTTCACTAACTACTACAGAATGTTATAACCTGCAGAACGTATCTAGAATATGGGAGTCAATGCAAAATGAGATCATGATCGGCCTCTGCGTTGTTTTCCTTCGAAATATAAATTGTCAGGTACGATTGTAGAATGTTAGAAAACGGGTACAAATGTTTTCTCAGTAAAAGACCTTAGTCATAAATAAGGAACATAAATTTGTTTTGCAACTGTTGACAGATACAGAAAGAAATGAATGAATGTAAATTTTAGACGAATGACATTGAAGAACGTCCAACCGTTAAATCGCAGGAAGGCTTCAAAGCCGAGTGCGGACTTAAGCAGAAGAAAATTAGGACCAGGCAGAAGACCATCGTAAAGAGCTGCGGCGTACCGAACGGGTTGAAGTGCTTCACAAAATCTTGATGTCTGTGGGTGCGGGTAAGGGCCTTGCGGAAGCAGTGCGACGGTATTTCTCATACCCACCCAGGCCCCTACTTCTTTTCTTGCGAATTTATATTGCGAGGTAATACCCCAAAAGTACTATGTGCAAATTAAATGGTTTCCAAGTCACGTCCTTAGAGGTGTCCATTTTTATTACCACTTTTTTTTATTACATCGCTGTCTTTTCGATTCAAACTTTCAATTGAGTTTAAGTTAAGCTAACTTTCCGATGAGCTAGAGAGTTGGAATTTTAAACATAGTTCCGAACTGGAAGATAATGCAATATTAACTTGCTTTCTTGTCTGGTGCGTGGAGGAGGGTACTTTCTGTATTACGGCCATTTGCCCATCTTGTTCCTGCAGCGTATGCTTCCCGGGAAGAATGATTGCTGGTAAGCCTTTGTGTGAACTCTAATAGCTGTGATCCCTTGAAATCATACAGGCCCTGTATTCATCTATTCCGGGACAAGCGGAATATATTTAGGACGGCGCAATACATTTGTTCAGTGATGTGAAGAGAAACTGAAATAAACATTAAATTAAAAAATGGTTCAAATGGCGCTGAGCACTATGGGACTTCTGACCTCATCAGTCCCCTAGAACTTAGGTAGGCTAGGTTTAAGTAGTTCTAAGGACATCACACACATACATGCCCGAGGCAGGATTCGAACCTGCGACCGTAGCGGTCGCGCGGTTCCAGACTGTAGCGCTTCGAGCCGCTCGGCTACTCCTGCCGGCCATTAAATTAAATTTTTGTTGTAATTTCATAAACCTTTTGGAAATTGGTTGAAAAATTTAGACGCCATAAAAAAATTCAAAAATAATTGTTTAGTTAAAAATGAATTTGTAATAAACTGTTTCAATTTCGGACTAAAAAGTGTAAAATGATTGCTCCTATCTCCATACAGATTCCTAACGCTGCATAGAGTATCCCGAAAATTTGTGATTAGAAACTTTTAATTGCTATGAAAATGCTTGTAAGATTTAAAACGAAAAACATGAGGTGCATGCAATACACATCTGGTGCATGAGTAATTCAACTCATTCATTTGTCTATTGCATACTCCCCACTTCTCCGTTTTATAAGTATTTTCATAGCTTCTAAAAATTCACGTTCACGAAGTTTCGGTGCTATCGCTATGGGATTAGGAATATGTATGAGGCTAGGAGAAATTATTTTTTACTTTTAAGTCCTGTTCATAAATATTGTAAATTAAAGAATTAATTTTCATTTAAATAATTATTGATTTTGCACTCATCCATTTATGGGCACTGTCAGTGAAATTAAATACGATCCCAAAACTCAGACAGAGAGCAATTGTTTCTAGCTCCCTATTCAAGCAAGAAATTACCGTCAAAGGAAACGGTACCGCGAAGGAATACTGCGAGCAAATATTGACGTTGTCGCCGCTAGTTTCTCCAGAGGAGCTGCTGCCACATTTAGGAGGTGGTCTGCAGCGTGGAGCTTCATGGAGTTTAGAAGCACAGACGATTACGAGGAAAATACATTAGCGTGCTCGGTAAGAGAAGTGCTGCTCCTCTGGCGGGAAGCGGCACACGCTTCACGGTCGCCGGTCGGGAGACAGGGAGAGCAGGGTGGGGGAACTTGTGTGCGGTGCAGGCGGGCGACCTCGCAGCGCAGAGCACCGCACGCCGACAGCGCTAAGAGGATTCCGTGCCATTCCAGCACGCCGCGCCGCGCCACCTCTGGCGCCTGTGTGCTCTACCCGACTGACAGGCAGGGCTGGATAGTGCTGCCGCGAGGTTCCCTTGTCAGATAGGTCGCAGGCATGACGGGAAATCCCTCGCCGTTAATTACATATTAAGTGGCAAAGGGAGACTGGTTAGAAACCCAATGATATCTCTGAAATTACAGTATCTTCAGCACTGTACCGATATTCTGACGATCCATCAAACATCCATATCCAAGAAAGCACACTAGAGAAGAGAGATGGGATGAAAATGGGAGAAAAATTTCTCCGAAGAGCATTGTGTCGCGACTGTTGCCGTAGGACTGTCTAAGACTATACGTGGAAAACGCTGTTGTAATGTGTTATAATGTGTAGAGAAAAACGGCAGCCACAGGAATTTTTTGCGTGTGCCGGAAAGATTGATCATCATAAATGCTTTCCAACTAGCCGGCCGCAGTGGCAAAGCGGTTCTAGGCGCTTCAGTCCGGAACCACGCGACTGCTACAGTCGCAGGCTCGAATCCTATCTCGGGCATGGATTGTGCGATGTCCTTAGGTTAGTTAGGTTTAAGTAGTTCTAAGTTCTAGGGGGCTGATGACCTCAGATGTTAAGTCCCATAGTGCTCAGAGCCAGTTGAACCATTTTTGCTTTCCAACTGACACACGCTTACAAACTGGTGTCAACTCTAACACAAAAAAAAATGTCACATCACGAAGGAATTATCCGAATGGGACGAAAATTGGTAGAAGTCATGGACCTACACAGACAAACAAATGATTACAATTTGAAAAAAAAATTGATGATTTATTCAAGAGAAATTGTTTCACAAACTGAGCAAATCAGCAACGCATTGGTCCACGTCTACCCACTTAACGTAAGCAGTTATTCGGCTTGGCACAGTTGTTGAATGTCCTCCCGAGGACTATTCTGCCAAATTCTGTCCAATTGGTGCGTTAGATCGTCAGAATACCGAGCTGGTTGGAGGGCTCTGCCTATAATGTTCCAAAAGTTGTCAACTGGGAAGAGATCCGACGACCTTGGCAAGCTAGGTTTTGGCAACCACGAAGACAAGCAGTAGAAATTCTCGCCATGGGGGGGAGGGGGGTTGGCATTTGTTGTCCAGGATGGCTTACCATGAAGGGATAAAAAGTGAGCTTAGAATATCGTGTACGTACGTCTTTGTTGTGAGGGTGCCGTGAATGACCACTAAAGGGATCCTGCTATGAAAAGAAATGGGTATCCCACCGCTATCTGGCACGTTTCCAGATACGTCTTCGGCCTGTAATCCCACTGAGCGAACTAGATTTATCTCCATTGATGAATCCCGGTTCGAATTAAGCCCTGGTGCCCAGCGAAGACGTCTCTCGAGACGCCCGAAACAGCTGTGGGATTCAAAGCTGACCGTCGCCCGACTTAACGTCAGAGAATCAGGAATGGTGGTCTGTGGTGCCATTTGTTTTCATAGCAGGACTCCTTTGGTTGTCTACCATCTGACGCACCCTAGCAACAAAGCGGTGCGTTAATAATAGTCTACGCCAGGTTTTGTTGCCCTTCAATGCAAGCCATCCTGGACTTACATTTGTGCGAGATAATGCCCGCCCGCGCCTTGCGAGAGTTTCTACTGCAAGTCTCCGTGCTTGCTAAACCCTACCTTATCCAACAGGGTTGCCAGATCTCTCCCCAATTGAGAAAGTTTGCAGCAGTATGGGTAGGGCTTTCAACCACCTCGGCATTTTCACGACATAACGCGCCAATTGGACAGACTATAGCACGATATCCCTCAGGAGGACGTCAAACAACTCTACCAATAATTCCCAAGCCGAACAACTGATTGCATTAGGGTCAGATGCGGACCAATCCTTTCTTAACTTGCTTAATTTCTGAAGCTCTTTCTCTTGAGTAAATCGTTTTGCCTGTACATGTAAATCATATCTACCGATTTCCGTCCCATTCGGATAAATCCTTCGCTGTGCGTCTTTTTTTTTCGTATCTTAGAGTGTATTTCGTGGCCTTCTTTATAAACTGAGATGTGTAGGCGGGGGAATGGCGCCAATCCATTGCGTCAAAAAATTAACTCATACGTGAAGCAAAAATTCTAGGATATCTTATCAGTTCTGTGGGTGTAAGTGGTAAGATGTTTCAATGTCAAGCCCAGATGCCACAATTAGGTGATCTGATGTCCTCACGTGCTGCTGAATGAGAAGCCGCCTACTAACAGTACATAAAGTGAGAGCAAACCGAAGGAAAACGAAGCTATTGAAAGCCAGAGTAAAGGAAATTGGTGAACATGGCACCAAGTCGTTGAAACAGGCAAATAGGACATTACTTGCCAAAAGAAATCTACTAGAATTAGACAACTCTTTAGAAAGGGATTTCCCAGAAACTACATGCAGAGCACAGCATTGTATGAAAGTGTTTGATGGCCTGTGGACAAACGGAAAAAGAAGATAATTGAAGCGGCGTAACTTCGAATAAAACAGTCGAGCTTTCGCTAGCCGTTTCCGCCATCGTCATCAGGAGCTAAAATTACTGACTGCCGGTGCTGTCACTGTGTTCTGCTATATCAAGAGCATGCTGAAAAGAAATGCTTCCCAATTTATGTGAAAACTCTTGAAGATATTTAAATAAAACAAATGTTATTAATATTCTATATTATATTTTCGTGTCTACATCTTTTCAGTCCACTGCCGCTAGAGGGCTCCGAATTGTAGGGTGTAACATGCATGTGTGTAACGTAACTATGTTGGTGCGTGAAAAAGGCGTGCTGCAATCTAGTTTCGAATTCAAAGAATTCGTCTGCACATGGACCATCCTCTCCTGGAGCATGAAAATGTGAGATCACACACAAAAGAGCGCTGCGACTTCTGCAAAAGTCCGACGCCTTGTATTCACTGTCATCTATCATCCTCCATACGGTCTAAACTTTGTCCATCCGGTTATCGACTGTTTCCAAAGATTTGAAGAGCACCTTCGAAGACTTCACTTTGATAGCGATGAAGCTGTTCTTACTCCATCAACAAACATTCTACAGTGACGGCATCAACAAACTTCTCTCGTTGGGCGAAATGTGTTCGTCAGCAAGGTGACTAGATGAGAAATAGACATATAGACAAGAAGACTAAAGATGTAGAATGTTAATAACGTCTGTTTTATTTAAAAAGCTAAACAGCTTTCACATAAAAAAATTCAGAGGCATTGTTTTTCAGCAATCCCTCATTGATACAACAGCAGCATCTGGAACCACCTAGAGAGGGAGGAAAGCTGGGCAGCTCACAGTGGCTCCGACCAACGTCACCTAAGCGATGGTGTTGCTCCGACCCCACCGCGGGACAGTGTGACGTCAGGTGGAGCGAGGCGGTACCAACAAAACATACAGGCCTTGCAACGAACTTGTGACGTCACACTAGTCGGCTTGTACGCCACACTTCGCGAACGGTCAACTATGTCAGGCCAACAGGAAATTAATATGTAAATGAAAAAGTACCCACTAAAGACCTTAACGGCGTCGTGTGCTGTCGAGAATTTGCATGCATTTAAACGCGCATTCAAAATTTATTAAACTCGTTTGAAATAATTACCCGCTCCCAGAGGAGACGGCTGCTGGCACTCAAGCCCTTCAGTGTCACGTGCTGTGACCTACGCTCCACGGCCTGCCTTTATCGTAGGCCTCGCAACGAGGGGTCAGCGCCAGGCTTGAAACTGCCTCTCCCGCCTCCTTACAACTACAAAGCGTCTGCTTTTACTTTCGCTCTATGTCCAAAGCCCGCCCCCCCCCCCCATGCACTACTAAGTACGTACCCTTGGTTTTTGTTGAAATACTAGCTGTTTATTCTAATTTCGGCTGCTGCTTTTGTAACAGGAACCCATTATTATTACCATTTATTTCTTTCCTTCCTCAGACTTTATGTCTGGTTAAAAATGGAAAGTGACGCGGACCTTGATCAAGCGTGACTTCCTTTTAACTGTACGGTATATGTTACATTGCATTTAGGAACTTTCGGGTAACTGAACATGTATCAATAATTACAGATTTCTGTAGTTGTATATATACGTTTGGATGTAGCTGTATTGCGTTGATGTACTGGTGGATATTGTGTGGTATGACTCCTGTAGTTGATAGTATAATTGGTATAGTGTCAACTTTATCCTGATGCCACATGTCCTTGACTTCCTCAGCCAGTTGGATGTATTTTTCAGTTTTTTCTCCTGTTTTCTTCTGTATATTTGTTGTATTGGGGATGGATTGTTGTTGTTGTTGGGATGTTTAAGGGGGACTAAACAGCTAAGGTCATCAGTCCCCCATTCCAAAAAACCGGCGAAACAAAATTTACGGAACAGGTAAAACCCCAAGGGGGGAGGAGACGCCCCTCCCCCCAGTCACTGAAAGAACACCAATGTGTCAGCGAACACTAGAGACAAGAAGAGTACAGACGAACACTGGACAGAAAGAAACGGAAGAAAATAAGAGGGTCGGAGACTGGTTGACTGACCATGGGTACAAAAATTGGGAAAGAGTCAACCATCCGAATACACACATTAAAATCTGGAACCAATGAGACACTCGAGGACAAGATACACAGAAAGGGAAAGGGACAGGTCCCCCCTAAATGGAACCATAAAAAGGAAAAATTTAAAACGTCGTCAGCCATGGAGGCATCGTCGCATAAAACCAAAGGCAACGTGCCCGGGAGATTAAAAGTCTGCCGGAGGATGCGCAGGCGGGGACACTCCAACAAAATGTGGGCGACCGTCAACCGGGACCCACACTGACACAGGGGGGGATCCTCCTGACGCAAAAGATGTCCGTGCGTCAGGTAGGTATGGCCGATGCGGAGCCGACACAGGATGACAGAGTCCCTGCGAGAAGCCCGCAGGGAGGACTGCCACACATCGGTCGTCTCCTTGACAGCCCGCAGTTTATTCGGAGAAGTCAGGCTACGCCACTCGTCACGCCACATCTGAAGCACCTTACGGCGCAACGCCAGCTGCAAATCACGAGCCGGGAGGCCGATCGCCAAAGTGGGGGCGTCGACCGCCCCTTTGGCCAGCCTGTCGACACGTTCATTCCCCGGGATGCCAACGTGACCTGGCGTCCAAACAAAGACCACCGAACGACCAGAGCGGGTAATGGCAAAAACAGACTCCTGAATAAAGGATACCAGAGGACAAGAGGTATAGCAGCGGTCGATAGCCTGGAGGCTGCTCAGGGAGTCACTGCAGATGACGATGGACGTACCTGAGCAGGAACGCATATGCTCAAGAGCGCGCAATATGGCCACCAGCTCTGCAGTAAAAATACTGCAGCCAGCCGGCAAGGAGCGCTGTTCAACATGGGCAGCGTGGGCAAAAGCGTAGGCAGGACGACCATCCACCAGGGAACCATCAGTGTAGACAGGCTCACAGCCTGAAAACGAGGCGACGAGCGCAAGAAAACGGTGACGGAGGGCCACATGCGGAACCGAGTCCTTGGGTTCCCGTGCCAAGTCCAGGCGGACGGACGGACGGGTCATACACCAGGGAGGCGTGGGTGCACAGGCCCGGAAGGGCGGCAGAAGAGGGAACGACCCCAGTTCCGACAGCAGGGACTGGACACGGACAGCAATGGAAAGCCCAGACCTAGGTCGCCGGTCGGGCAGAGGGAGGACCCTGGCAGGGAAAAGCAGGCGATGATTGGGATGGCCCGGTGAGCAATGCACATGGACAGCATAGTCGGCGAGCAGTCGGTGGCGGCGAATCCGCAGCGGGGGAACCCCGGCCTCCACCAGCAGACTATCCACGGGGCTCGTACGGAAAGCACCAGTTGCAAGCCGAACCCCACAGTGGTGTATGGGGTCCAACAACGTCAACACTGAGGGCGATGCAGACCCATAGGCCAGGCTCCCATAATCAAGCCTGGACTGCACAAGGGCTCTGTATAATCGCAACAGCGTGCTACGATCTGCACCCCAAGACGCATGGCTCAGGCAGCGGAGGGCGTTGAGGTGCTGCCAGCACTTTTGCTTCAGCTGAGTAATATGAGGAACCCATGTGAGCCGGGCATCAAAGACGAGTCCTAAGAAGCGGCTAGTGTCCACCACTTCAAGTAGGTGACCGTCGAGGTAAAGTTCCGGATGAGGGTGGACCGTCCGACGCCTGCAGAAGTGCATAACTCGAGTCTTGGCCGCAGAGAACTGAAATCCATGAGTCAGAGCCCATGATGCCGCCTTGCGAACGGCTGCTTGCAGCCTGCGTTCGGCGACTCCCGTAGTCGTTGAGCTAAATGAGATGCAGAAGTCGTCGGCATACAAAGAAGGAGACACCGACGACCCCACAGCTGCAGCCAGACCATTAATGGCCACTAGAAATAAGGAAACGCTCAATACCGAGCCCTGCGGGACCCCATTTTCCTGTATATAAGATGAACTAGAGGCGGCACCGACTTGCACCCGGAAAGAGCGGCGCAATAAAAAGTTTTGAAGAAAAGCTGGAAGCTGACCACGAAGACCCCACTCGCGCAACGTAGCAAGGATGTGATGCCTCCATGTTGTGTCATATGCCTTCCGCAGATCAAAAAATACAGCAACGAGATGCTGACGGCGGGAAAAGGCCGTACGGATAGCAGATTCCAGCCGCACCAAATTGTCCGCAGCAGACCGGCCCTGACGGAAGCCACCCTGGGATGGAGCGAGGAGACCGCGCGACTCAAGGACCCAACACAAACGCTGCCCCACCATACGTTCGAGCAATTTGCACAAAACGTTGGTTAGTGTAATGGGGCGATAGCCGTCCACCGCCAGAGGGTCCGCACCGGGCTTCAAGATGGGAACGATAACACCCTCTCGCCATTGCGACGGGAACACGCCCTCGCTCCAAATGCGGTTAAAGATGGTGAGGATGTGTCTCTGGCAGTCCCTGGAGAGATGCTTCAGCATCTGCGCGTGGATGCAGTCCGGTCCTGGCGCTGTATCAGGGCAATTGGCGAGGGCAGCGAGGAATTCCCTCTCGCTGAAAGGAGCATTGTATTTTTCAGAACGACGTGTGTGGAACGATAACGGCGTCCGCTCGGCGCGCTCCTTTAGAGAGCGAAAGGCAGGAGGGTAAGTTGCAGTCGCAGAGCTCGTAGCAAAGTGCGTGGCAAGGTGGTCAGCAATGGTGGCAGCGTCCGTGCAGACAGCGCCGTCCAGGGAGATTCCAGGGACACCCATAGGGGCCTGGTATCCATAAATCCGCCGGATGCGGGACCACACGAGCGACGGGGAGACACGGGAGCCCAAGGATGAAATGTACCTCTCCCAGCATTCCTGCTTACGCCGTGCAATAAGACGACGGGCCAAGGCACGGAGCTTCTTAAAGGCGATGAGGGTCTCCAGAGACGGGTGCCGCTTATGACGCTGGAGAGCCCGCCTACGGTCGCGAATAGCCTCAGCAATCTCCGGCGACCACCAGGGGACAGACTTCCTCCGAGGGAGTCCAGAAGAGCGAGGGATGGCAATCTCGGCCGCAGAAATAATTGACGAGGTCAAGACACGGACCACCTCGTCAATGTCACCCTGTGGGAGAGAAGTAATGGTGGCAGCGGAAGTAAAAGCCGGCCAGTCAGCCCTGTTGAGAGCCCAGCGGGGCAGGCGCCCAGAAGAATGACACTGGGGCAGTGACAAATAGATGGGAAAATGGTCACTACCACACAGGTCAGGATGCACTCTCCAGTGAAGGGATGGGAGAAGTCCGGGGCTGCAAAGAGAGAGATCGATGGCCGAGAACGAGCCATGGGCCACACTGAAATGCGTGGGAGCACCGGTGTTCAAGAGGCTAAGGTCGAGCTGAGCCAACACATGCTCCACAGCGCGACCACGGTCATCGGAGACAGTCCCACCCCATAGAGGGTTGTGGGCATTGAAATCGCCCAGAAGCAGCAATGGCGGCGGGAGTTGAGCCAGCAGCGCAGCCAAGACATGTCGGGGGAGTTGCCCATACGGAGGAATGTAAACAGAGCAAACAGTAATAGCCGGCGAGAGCTCAATCCTGACAGCGACTGCCTCTAAAGGCGTCAGAAGGGGTACTGGTGAGCTACAGACAGAGTGGTGAACAAAGAGGCAAACTCCACCTGAAGCTCGTTGACAGTCAGCGCGGTTCTTATAGTATCCCCGATAACCGCGAAGGGCAGGGGTCTGCATTGCTGGAAACCAAGTTTCCTGAAGAGCAATGCACAGAACAGGGGAAACACTCAAAAGCATCCGGAGCTCAGGCAGGTGGCGGAAATAACCGCCGCAATTCCACTGGAGAATGGAAGCAGGAAGGGACTGGGAGGGCGTTAAGTCCACTAAGAGACAGACGGCGCCGCAGAGTCAACGGCCGCCACCGAGCGAGAGTCAGCTGTGTCCATAGGAGAGGTCCCCGAGGGTTCCGTGAGGGCGAGATCCGCGGCAGAGGCGAGGATCTCCACCGCATCCCCAGAGCCAGAGCTATTGACAGCAGGCGGTACTGAAACTGCCGGAGCGTCCTTCTTCTTGGACACGTTCCGGTCCTTCTTCTCGCGTCTGTCCTTTGGCTTAGAGGGCTGGGAGAGTTTCTCTAAAGGAGCGTCGGAGGCTGACGACGACGCAGAAGCCCTACGACCAGCAGGTGGATGAACCTTCAGCCACTGGCTGACATCCGGCGGGGTAGCAGAAGAACCGGAAGAAGGGAGGGCCCCGAGGGACCCCTTCCGCGAGAGAGGAGCCGGCAGAGACGACGCCGGCAGAGAAGGGGGAGGGGGAGGGGGAGGTATCGAGCCCCCTGGTTTTGGAGCAGATGTCACTCCTGAAGCATGTGCGGGGGGAGTGACAGAAGGGGGTTTGCCCCCAACTGCTAAGGGGGCAACAGAGGAAGGCTTGCCCCCAGACACAAGGGGGGCAGACAGAGATGGACGGCCCCGAGGGCCAACTGAAGGCGGCACAGAGGAGGCGACAACTGCCACCCGCGAGGGCGACGATAACGTAGCTGCAGCATAAGAAGTTTGAAGAGGGACAGGATGCAACCTTTCAAATTTCAGTTTTGCCTCGCGATAAGTAAGCCGGTCCAGGGTCTTAAATTCCATAATCTTCCGCTCCTTATGAAGAACGGGGCAGTCCGGCGAGCATGGAGAGTGGTGTTCCCCACAGTTGACACAGACAGGCGGAGGCGCACATGGAGAATCGGGATGGGAGGGGCGTCCGCAATCTCGACATGTGGCACTGGATGGGCAACGGGAGGACATATGCCCAAACTTCCAGCACTGGAAGCACCGCATCGGGGGAGGGACGTATGGCTTGACGTCACAACGGTAAACCATTACCTTCACCTTCTCAGGCAATACAGCACCCTCGAAGGCCAAGATAAAGGCACCGGTGGCCACCCTGTTGGTCTTGGGTCCTCTGTGCACACGACGGACAAAATGCACGCCACGTCGTTCCAAGTCAGCTCTCAGCTCGTCATCGGACTGTAACAAGAGGTCGCGATGGTAAATAATCCCCTGGACCATATTTAAGCTACTGTGGGGAGTGACGGTAACAGGGACGTCTCCCAGCTTATCACACAAGAGCAACGCCCGTGACTGGGCTGGGGAGGCCGTCTTGAGGAGGATGGACCCATTCCTCATTTTAGACAAACCCGCCACTTCCCCAAACTTATCCTCCAGGTGTTCCACAAAAAACATAGGCTTTGTCGAAAGAAAGGAGTCACCATCACTTCTGCTGCAGACAAGGTATTGTGGTACATAAGGCTCCTGCTTGGCACTAGATCTGCGTCCCTCCCATGGCGCAGCCAACGAGGGAAACGACTGAGGATCATATTGTGCAGCATCGAATTCAATTTTGCCTCGCTTAGAGACGCTGGTGGCAGTGCGACCACCAGCTTGCTGAGATTTATTGCGCTTCATTGCGCCACATCCGCCCAGATGCCACCTACTCCGAACGAGGGCTCTCCCCAAGGGCGCCACCCAGCCAAAGCAACGGGTACCTGGCCGATATCCCATTGCCCGGAGTCCCCGTGCCCCAGACAAGATGGGCACATACTCCTTGGCATGCATGGGGAGGAAACAGCTCTGGCATCTGTAGTGCGATCCCTGCGTGGTCAGGGGGCTACCACCAAGAGGGTACATGACGACCCCACCACAACGGACTGGCTACCGTGCTGGATTTTAGGTGTTGAAAGGGTCCACAATTGCCGTGGGCGCTAAGAAGGGGATTGCGCACAAGACGAGGAGGCAACCCAGAAGACATGGGGTGTAAATCCCTCCACACGACAATAGATAGCATGCAATATGGAGGTGCACGATGGACCAATAGAAAAACACCACGTAAGGCGTCCTTCCCCAAATGGCACGCACTAACAACGGAAATTTTGAAAATGGCAGGTCAAACCCAAGTGGGGACCATCACATAAGGCCGAAACTTTGAAGACTCCTTTTAGTCGCCTCTTACGACAGGCAGGAATACCGCGGGCCTATTCGTACCCCCGAACCCGCAGGGGGGTATTGGGGATGGATATTTCGATTAGTTGTGTTAATTTCTTTTTATTGGTGTTACATGGTGTTTTATCTGTTATAATGGTTCTGTTCCAGTATAATTTGTATTCATCATTCTCCAGTACATTTTGTGGTGCATACTTGTATGTGGGAACGTGTTTTATTAGTTTATGTTGTACGGCAAGTTGTTACATTATTTTTGCTACATTGTCATGTCTTCTGGTGTATTCTGTATTTGCTAGTATTGTACATCCGTTTGTGATGTGATATACTGTTTCTATTTGTTGTTTGCGAAGTCTGCATTTATCTGTTGTGGTATTGGGATCTACAATAATATGCTTGCTGTAATATCTGGTGTTTATTGTTTGATCCTGTTTTGCAATCATGAATCCTTCCGTCTCACTGTATATATTGCCTTTTCTTAGCCATGTGTTGGATGCGTCTTGATCGATGTGTGGCTGTTAGATGATACGGGTGCTTGCCATGTAGTGTTTTCTTTTTCCAGTTTACTTTCTTCTTATCTGTTGATATGTAATCTAAAGGGTTGTAGAAGTGGTTATGAAATTGCAGTGGTGTAGCCGATTTATTATAATTATTTTAAGCCAAAACTCTCCCGATTTCTCTAGTTTCCTTTGTTTAATACGTCGCGGAGTGCCCTGCACAGCGCTCAGTAACAGTGCGAGAAGTTTGTCCTGTTACCAAGTTCACAGGGGACGCCAGACTCCGCAGGAATCCGAAGGCCTATGTTGTATTTAATGAAAAGTAATGAATGTTGCAGAGTCCAAAACGAATATTAAGAGATGCCGATGGCACAGCCATGGAGTCCCCACTGTCTCCGGCCGTCGCGAACGTTTTCGTGGTGCACATTACGGAGCAAGCTCTGAGATATTGGCTCGATCTATCCTCCTATGTTACTTTGCCGACACCTCCATGATTATGACCTCATGGTGAAAATGCTCTGCAGCAGTTCGTCGACCACATGAACGATGTCCATCCCAACATTAAATTTACTGTCGAGGAGGAGAGGGATGACAAGCTTCCGTTTTTTGATGTTTTAGTTGAGCCGAAGGCAGGAGGCCGGCTTGGTCGTTCAGTGTACAGGAAATCCACCCACACTGACCGGTACTTGAACGCCAAACGTTTTCACCACCCTGTACATAAGAAAACAGTCCTGAACACTTTAGTACGCAAGGCAAAGATTATTTCTGACGACGACAATCTAGAGTTTGAATGTCAGCGTTTGTCTTCAGGGAGAATGGTTACAGCAAGGGAGAAATTGCAGAAGTATTCAGAGGTCACCGACGAAACGCGCTTCGTGAATCGGCGGAAGAGGTCAAGTCGGCTGCATTCCTACCATACTGGGGAGCAACGGCTACCGAGATAAGTTGTGTGCTGAAGAGACATGAACTGAGACAAGTGTTCTGGTCCACTGCCAAGACAAGAGAGATGTTGCGCCCCGTTAAATACAACATAGTTCTTAGAGTTCCTGGCGTGTACGATGCCCGCCGAAAATGTGGTTCAAAATGGCTCTGAGCACTATGGGACTTCTGAGGTCATCAGTCCCCTAGAACTTAGAACTACTTAAACCTAACTAACCTAAGGACATCACACACATCCATGCCCGAGGGGGAATTCGAACCTGCGACTGTAGCGCCTAGAACCGCACGGTCACACAGACAGGCCTACTTGCACTGCTTCTGAGCATTGTGTAGAACACTCACGACATATTAAACGAAGGAAACTAGATAAGTCAGTCGTGGCAGACCATTGCTTAGAAAACGGACATAAAATACAATTTCAAAAGACGAGAGGTCGGGCTAAAACATCATATTGGGATTTTGTCACAAAAGAAGTGGCTGAAATTAGAATAAATAGCAACAGTTTTAGCAGAGACGAGATACACACCTATTAGGTATGGGGGACGGGCTTTTAACATCGAACGAAAGCAGACACAGAGGCTTGACGCTAGCAGGGAGGCTGGAGCCAGTTTCAAACATAATGTTGGCCGCCTCGCGCTGAAGTACACGATAAATACTGTCCCCGCAACGAACTTGTGGCGTCACACTAGTCGGCTAGCCCGCCGTACTTTTACCCACTATAGATCTTAACTTTGCCGTGTGCCATCGAGAGCTTGCACGCGTTTAAACGCGGAGTTAGTAAGTGTTAAACGCTTCTGTAATTGTTACTCGTTCCCCACCGGAGACGGCTGCTGGCACTCTTAAGACCTGCAGTGTCACTTGCTGTGACGTACGTTCTGCGGCTTGCCTTCCTCATGGACATCGCCTCGCGTCACGTGACGTCACTCGGTGCCGCGGCAGGATAGAGCCGCTACGAGCTGCGCAACTAGCCTTCCGCACATGCTTCACTTCGGTTCTCTTCGAGGTCTACGAGAAAGACAGGCCGCAGCTCGTGCGTCACGAAGGTAGTCCTGAACTTGCTCGCTCAGCTCAGCAGCTGAGTGTGTAAGTACTAACGAAAATTGCATCTTCCACTGAAATCTGCTGATTAACAGTACTACGGCAAAATTTAATTTAAGATCAGTACTCAATATAATTGGTATATCTGCTTGTTTATAGCATTTAATCTCTCCTGCTTAACAGTACTCATTACATGCTGGAAGTGGTGCCTTATGGAACTGAATCATTTTAGCATGATTTTATTTTATTGTACGCCAGTACAGCCGTAACTAATTCTAAGTAGGCCCATGGTCTTCCCATCATTACAGGACTAATAACAGTAGGATTCCATAATAGCGGATTCTAGAAGAAGGTTCAGTTTTTGTTTGTACGGACACGCCTAGTTAAGAGTTAACAGGTGTAGAAACGTAGTTTGTCTGCTGGTTTGAGCGAGCGAGCGCAGGACTACTTTCGTGACGTACTCGCCGCGGCCTGTCTTCTCGTAGGCCTCGGGTCCCCTCATCTATATAAGCAGAACACCGTGCCAACCCCAACAATCATTGAATTCAACTCCTGATGACGACGGCGGAAACAGCTACCGAAGTGATGTGACGTGTAAACCCGGAAGATTTTATTGAAGCACGCCAATGTGAACGACTCCGAGAGCAGAATTGAAGTGTGAGACGTGGTTCTACTCAAGGATGCAAAAAACAAAACAAAATTAGTCTAAGAGGACATGTTTGGTCACTTGGCGAGTTATCAGAGAGCGTATGTTGGCGGTCACCGAAGACAACGTCTCTGCTACGGAAACGAGAAGGCTGAGGAAAACTTGTCGATAGCACATTTGCAGATCAAAAAATGGTTCAAATTGCTCTGAGCACTATGCGACTTAACTTCTGAGGTCACCAGTCGCCTGGAACTTAGAACTAATTAAACCTAACTAACCTAAGGACAGCACACACATCCATGCTCGAGGCAGGATTGGAACCTGCGACCGTATCAGTCGCTCGGTTCCAGATTGGAGCGCCTAGAACCGCACGGCCGGCGTATGCAAAAAGTTAAGAGGACTGATAAGGTAAAAAATAAGGAGTAAAGCAAGGTGCAGAAAACACTAACTGGAAGAAGGGGTGTGATGACATGACACACATGAAGACATCAGGGAATAACTTCCATTCTAGAGGGAGCTGTAGAGAATAGAAGTTATAGGGGAAGAAAACATTTGAATATATATGACAAATTATTTGGAACTTTCGCATGTATGTGCTACTCTGAAATGAAGAGCTAGGTATAGGATAAGAAATCGTGAAGGGGCGCATCAAATCTGTAGGAACATTGGCGATAAAGAAAATGTGGGATATGCTGTTGACATGTAAGTCACATGTTCATGTCACCGGAGTGTTTCATCCTTGCCTGTAAGCGAGATTTCCTGAAGGACGAGCCGGCAATCCTACAAGTTGAAACTCATTCCAACGAGATCGCTATCAGGAACCAAAAACGCTAATTGTAGAAGTGTAAAAATACTGCTAACGGGCGCCCTACACGCAGCTCAGCTCCGCCGCTCTGTTTTTGAGTGCGCTACGTAAACTAGAATTTTCCTTCGCGGCGAGTAAGAAAAAAGCTGGCACCAAGTCGTTATAAGAGCGCAAGACTGGCGGAATGGAAGCCTGGCGGCTGCTGCTTTTCGGAAAGGCGGGCTAAGCCGGGATTACGGGCCGCCCCCAACCGGGGCGCCCTGTTTCCCTCTCAACGCTTCCCTCATCCCATGTCGGGATCAAAACACCCGGTTTGCCGCCTCCAAACCGCCTTCTACCTGTGACGTCTAGTGCTCGTCTGCTCGCTGCTTGAGATTGCGCCGACACCGTTGACTTATCGTTGGCAACAGTAGGTCACTGTGGATGATGTACGACGATCTTTCCTAATCTGTGCATTCTGTTAATCACCGTCATAATGGCCGCGTCCGTGGTTTAACCTCTAGCGTTGCTGAATGTTGACACAGGGTTACGAGTTCGATTTCCGATGTTTTCTGTGATTGAAAGTTCTAGAGTAGGTTCCCCTGATGTGCACGGGACTCTAAGCAGCTTGTTAAATAAATAAGCAGAGGTAACAAGCTGCCGAAATGTTGTAAAATCTAAATGCTTGCTCATGGGTGAGAATCATATTTATTTATTTACCTCCGTATTTATGCCACGCCTGATGATCTGTATTACATGAAATAGAGAATGGGAAGGCATGAGTGGGAATTCGTGACTTTCAGCTAGGAAAACTGATATAGCGGTAATGAGTTGTGGAAGCGCCGACTGTTTTCATTTATTATTTTTTAACGATTAATTCTTGTTTTCATTTAGAGAGACTTCATTTCTTGCTAACAAGACGACGAGAAAATTAATTTCACTTAGTCGGCACGCTTCCCATAGCCGGCACGACGCTTGTCAAGTGCAGGAAGTGTAATCAGGAGTGAATATTTGTGTGAATTTAAAGAAATTTTTTCAAGTAGTGAATCGAAACGTGGAAACTGGACAGGAATTCGGCTAAACAAACGGATTCGTAACGCAAGCTGCGTTGTATTAAAGGGCGCAGATAGATGCAAAAACACAAAAAGACAAATTTGTAAAATGGGTTGCAGCTGTGTACAATTTTTGAAAACGTGTCTAATGTCAGTTTAATATGGGAAGGGTAAGTCGCTGATAGGAACATTGCAGTAATTATACCTTATTTTCTGTATTCAACTCAAATAATTGGGTGGCTTACGAAATTGTTATTCGTCGTAGAGCTGTGACATTCAAAATATAGCCGTTTTTGCGCCTTAAAATAATACATTCAAAATATAGTGAATGGAAAGAACGACTTTTTAGCTACAGTATTTATTTATTTTTTATTTATTTAAACATGATCAGATTAGGGCCATCAGGCCCTCTCTTACATCGGACTAGTGTTCCACACATGCAGCATTTCACACAGAGTTACACCATGACCATAGTTTAAATGAGAATATTAGCTTACTCTAGTGACAAATGAATAAAGAGTAGTGACAGACCTAATAAAGTAAATGCGGCAGTATTTTTACAACAGGTGCTATACATACAGATTATGATAAAAGCAATAATAATAACAGTAAAAAATCAAATAATAATGACAAACATGAGAAGGATTGGCAATAGTAATGAAGGTTTGTGCAGATGTGTGTAAAGTAGATGTTTACTAGTTTAGCGTGTTTTGGGGAATGGAGATTTAAGGAGGGGGAAGAGGGAAGTAATGAGGTGAAGTGCATTCATGTACAGAGAAAGGAATTACTATTGCTTTAGTAGATACGTCATTAACTGTTTTTTGAAGCTGGACATGCTTTTAAGTTCTCTAACATAACGAGGGAGGTTATTCCAGAGTCGCGTTCCCGCTACTGTAAAGCACTTGGAGAAGGTGACTGAGCGATGCAGTGGAACGGAGAGGATTTTATTATAATGGGAACGTCTGTTTCTGTCATGTTGTTCCGACATGAGCGTTAGGGACGAGGAGAGATATGAGGGACAGTTTACATTTATAAGGCAGTAGATGAGACAGAGTGTATGGAAATCTCTGAGTTTGTCTCCACGCAGCCAGGACAATTTTGTATATGCTGGTGAAATGTGATCAAAAAGTCGAACGTCACAAATATATCGGACGCAGGCATTCATGACCAGTTCTAGACGTCGAGAATTTTCCTGAGAGAGGCCTTGTAGGATAATATCGCTGTAGTCAATGATTGGGAGTATAAGCGTTTGTATTAATTTCTTTTTCAGATCGAAAGGGAAGAGTTTTTTATATTTTTGTAGGACATGAAGGGATGCTGATGCTTTTTTGCACACTGCAGTTACGTGCTCTGTCCAATTTAGATTTTCATCTATTATTACTCCCAAACTCTTTGCTGAGGGAGAGAAGTTAGTATTTGTTCCATTTAGGATAAGAGGTGGTACGGATTCCCGATGTTTTGGGCTAATGAGCTTAGAGTGACCAACAAGTACCGCTTGGGTTTTAGATGGGTTTAGTTTTAGACCTATGTCCTGTGCCCATTTTGACAGTGCATCGAGGTCAGTATTGAAATTTTCAATAGCTTTCTTGAGATTGCTTGGTTTCGCACTTAGATACAACTGAAGGTCATCAGCATACATATGGTATTTGCAATAGGTCAGAACCGATGACATCGTTGACATACAGAGAGAAGAGTATGGGACCTAATACTGAGCCTTGGGGAACGCCTGACACTACCTGCCGCCATTGTGTTTTTATATTCCCAGACAGGACACGTTGCTGACGAGACGTCATGTATGAGCGAAACCATTGCACTGCACTTGGTGAGAAATTTAGACCGCAAAGTTTGGCTAGTAAGATGTCGGAGTCGACAGTATCAAATGCTTTGCTGAAATCTAAGCAAAAGATAGTCGCTTCTTGTCTGTCCATGGCAAGTTTCAGGTCATCTGTCACCTTTATCAGAGCAGATGTTGTGCTTCGATGTTTACGGAAACCTGATTGGTATTCGTCTAATAGGTTGTTAGTGAGGTAGATGGTGAGCTGGTCATGAACTACATATTCTAAGGCCTTTGATAGTGTAGGAAGAAGGCAGATGGGGCGGTAGTCAGAGGGTGCTGTGGCTATGTCCTTTTTAGGCAGTGGCTTAATTTGTCCCAGTTTCCAGGCCTCAGGGAAAACACTTGTGATTAATGAATTGTTGAAAATGTCTGTTATAGAAGGCAGTAGTTGATCAATTATAAGTTTTACCATCTGGACAGTGATACCATCATGTCCAGTAGATGCTGATCTAATCCGCATTATGGCACTGAAGACGGTCAAAATCCCGAAATGCGTCTTGTTAAAGTGAATATAAAAAAAAAGTCTGTTATGCTAATGCAACTGCTTTAACGTATATCCACGGTTCTCATTAATCATCGCTAACATTTATGAGGTCATTCGATTTTAATTCGATTGGACAAAACAGTAAATTTTTGAAGTTGATGCCTCTTATGCCGACTTACTAGTGACTTACCTCTGTTGGTGTACTCGTTAACGTTATATAACACTAGCTGACTAAAATGACGTTGTCAGGTGCTTATTTATTCCAGTTTACATAGGGAAGGAAATAAAATCTGTCGACAGTTCATTTTTTATTATTTTTACAAATACGCCCTTCACATACCCTCGCCCATCCCTAAGGATGTTAGAGATGTCTCACTCAAAAAGGCAGTACACATGACGGCAGGTAGCGTTTTACAGGCATTCGCCAAATCTAAACCCTTCCATCGCATTGCCACAGGATATAGCGTGCTGCATGACTCCAAATGACTCGTTTCTAGTCATCCACTGTCCTGTGGCGTCGCTGTATACTCAACGTCAGACGTCGCTTAGCATTGACCACAGAAACCAACGGTTTATGAGGAGCCGCTCGACCATTCACACATTCAGTATGCTAGTTGGACTGCTAGAAGCATTTGTGCTGATTTCAGGCGACTTGTTACGATCATCCTTCTCAATGCAGGACTTTACCTGTCCGTCAGTCCATTAGGCCCGCCTGGTCTTTGGCTAGTTGGGGTTGTTCCTTCGCGTTTCTATTTCACAATTACACCACCAACAGTCGACTTGAGCAGCTTTACAAGGGTTGAAGTGTTCTTGATGGATTTGTTGCTCAAGTGATATCCAGTGACTAAGCCACGTTCGAAGCCACCGAGATCTCGTGGTCGACCCAGTTTACTGTCACTGCTTCTCTGCTGACAACACAATACTATCTGCCTGCTTTGATAATGGTAGCTCCTCTTCTCGCGGTATCTAGTGGTCAATTTTTCATTACGCAGTGATAGACGAATACTTTTGATTATGTAGAGTGTGTGTGTGTGTGTGTGTGTGTGTGTGTGTGTGTGTGTGTACACACCTACTTTGGCTGAAATTAATGCAAGTGTGCCAGGGTTACTGTCTACATTTCATCGCATGCAACTCCATCTCGCCTAACGTCTAGGAGTTAAATGTTACCTATACCGTCACCAGTCAGCCCAACAACACCGAAAACTGTGGGTTCGACAAAAATATAATTCATTGCCGCTGACTAAAAAGGAAGCAGAGTGATTGAGACAGGACTCACGAAGCCGACGGCTGTCGGCGAGAGGAGGCGGCACATGCGAACTATAAGCTGGGACTGCTTCCCGCCTGTTCGCACCGCCACCGCCAGACAATGCGGTTTTCGCCGCGAGAATCGGCGGCCCCTGCTTTCCGCCTGGCTGGCTGGTATTCGCGTGCTAGCGGGCAAGGACTGCCTGCTGCTGCTGTCGCACGATTCCTTAGTATGGCACAGCCCGCTGCTTCCCACTGTTCTCCTGCTAGCGGAGTGGGAAAGATCTCAGAGCAGTCAATATGGTTGATATGTATACTGGTATTAAATTTCAACGGACACCAGCGTCTGGCGGTCTGAGCTAAAAATTACTGTATGTTTCGCAGCTGTGTCAAAGCCAGAAGGTGTCCTCTTATTTGATAATATGTACAGAATAATTTGATGGCAGCATTTCAGATACGAGCGCTTTTTACTTTTTTTTCTCCAGCCGCCGGTCGGTCGTGAAATTCCACGGTAAAAATCCGATGAAGCTTTGCACAGATGTGCTGCGCAGCGACTACTACTCCCGTCCCGTCGCACTTTCTAGTTCCAAGCGCAGAGTACTAAAGACATGCAAGCGTGTCCGAAGGAATACTGCGCCGTACTTCTTAATAACAAAGGGACTGTCATTACCAGTCCCTCGAATCTCAATAAATATGTCCTCCCTGTTCGGGAACATATGCAACGTACGAGTGCAGGTTGTGACACACGGACGACGATAAAAGTCTGGGTGGGTATGGCCGTAATTCGCGCACGGATAACCGAAGCGATGAAGGCGACTGCTCGCGGGAAGCGGGAAGTCCGGATTAGAGTCCCGTTCCGGCCCAAATTTTCCTTGTCGTTGCATCCGATGATATTTCATATTCGCAACTGCGGATACATTTCCTGTCGCATGTAAAGATGTCTAGACCAGTAGTGTCTCCCGCCAAGTGCATGCTGAGGGGTTCAACCTGATTTCACGGAGCCAAGCATCTGAACTGTCCATGCGTGTCCGTCCGTCTTCATGTCAATGTTCAACAGCAACAATGACACTTCTACAGCGTCTTCGATGTGAAGTGTTTGATCACCAACCGTACAGCGCAGACTTGGCTCCCTCTGATATCCATCCCTTTGCTCACATGAACCACTGGCTTTCGGCACAGGCAGGCGACCTGCAGACCAGCGTACGAAGTTGGCGCGAAGGACAGGCGGCTGTCTTCTGTGAGAGGGTGTTGGGAAGTTGGAACCACGCCACGACAAATGAATCAAGTCGGAGTGGCGACTATGTAGAGAATTAGCTGGAAGGTGTTGCTAAATGTGGCAAATAAAACATTTGTTTTTCACTGTGGTTTCCATTTCGCGACCGATCAGAGGGTGAATAAAAAGAAAAAAGCCTTTGTAGATTGTGTCACTCAAGAATGTTAATAACGAAGTGATCATGTGAAGTGAATGAGAACGTATTAAAGTTCAAAAATGGCTCTGAGCACTATGGGACTCAACTGCTGAGGTCATAAGTCCCCTAGAACTTAGAAATACTTAAATCTAACTAACCTAAGGACAACACACACATCCATGCCCGAGGCAGGATTCGAACCTGCGACCGTAGCGGTCGCGCGGTTCCAGACTGTAGCGCCAGAACCGCAAGCCACCAGCGGCCGGCGTATTAAAGTGCTAGTTACGACGTCCATAGAAAACCGTTATCCGATAATGTGGTTGAATTTAGAGAGTAATCTCCACTCCAACGTCCATCTTACGGTGTGTGGCAGAGTGTACTTCCTGCAACATTGTCACTTCGCTCTTTTCCAGTCGCGGATGGTGCGTAGGAAGAACGATTTTTAGTAAGCTTCCGTGTGAGCTCAAACCTCTCTAACTTAACCTTCATGTAGGTGGTATGTTGCCTGACTTTTCTTGGAAACACGCTCTCGGAATTTTAACGGTAAACCATTCCGTGACGCATAACGCCTCTCTTGTAGCGCCTGCTAGTGAAGTTTAACGACCATTTCTGTGACGTTCTCGCGCCCAATAAACGAAGCCTTAGATAAACGTTCTGATCTTCTTTAGACTGTTTCCTTTTTCAGGCCTACCTCTACAGCTCTGGTGTAAGGAGAGTTTTACAGGTTAACTCCATGATGGTTGTGTTAGACGTCCTGACAGTTTTTGCAATGATCTGCCGTCAGCCTTTCCGACGATTATTTTTATGTGGACATTCCACTGGAAATTCCTCTGTACACATAGACCCTAAACGTATTCCCACATCTGTAATGGATCGTGTAACCAAACAGTTTCCGTCCAATTTATGCAGTGCCTGTATTTGATAGTGTTCGATGCCGTGTTGCTTCGGAGATGCATGCATACGAGAAAACTAAATTTCTCCGAGTGCGGGAATCGCATAATTCTGCGAGCAATATTGGTAGCAGATACTTGAACGTATGGAAATTTGGGTCTCTCCATAAAGCGTTCTGGACTTCTCTTAACAGGTAGGTTAAAGATAGGCAAACCTACTTTTGTAGCATTTGTATACAGAGAAAGCTTTTGAAAATGTTTACTGTTACAAGAATCGAGATGGCATCCAACGGTTCAAAAAATGGTTCAAATGACTGAGCCCTATGGGACTTAACATCTGAGGTCATCAGTCCCCTAGACTTAAAACTACTTAAACCTAACTAACCTAAGGACATCACACACATCCATGCCCGAGGCAGGATTCGAACCTGCGACCGTAGCAGCAGCAGCGCGTTTTCGGACTGAAGACCAATTTAGTATTGGAGGTTAGTGTGGTGGCCAAAAAT